>NW_022992232.1:1152350-1827581 GCF_902827175.1 Gymnodraco acuticeps | reverse complement strand
TTTCTAAAAAAATCATCTGTAATTGTTAATAACACAACAATACTTACATACGATGCGATCAAAGCATTAAGACGTATGCAGATGTAGCTGGATTTCTAACAAACAATAACACATTGCTCACAGAGCCATGCTTTGCCTATTTCCTCTCTAATTATCACCTGACACACCCATCTGATGATGTCATCCTGATTCTTAAAGGGACCACGACTAGGCACAATAGGCACACAAAGAATAGCCCAGAAAATGCAAACAAGAGTAAACTTAGCTGTAACAGAACAGTTTTGTTAAACTTCTTAAGATGTTTTTGATAACCTTCTTAAGATGTTTTTGATAACATTATGCCCTACTGTTCTTAAAACGTTTTCAGCGGGACGTTTTATTTTGGTTCCAGAATGTTCTTCTGAAAGGTAGGATAACGTTCTCTAAAAACATTCTTAACATTTGTGGTGATAACTTTCTTAAGATGTATGAGCGCATTGAGAAAATGAATAGGACGTATAAAAACGAATGTATGTGTAAAGGGTTAAACCAGTTCATTGTTAAAAAAAAATAAGTTAAGTTAAAAAAGTGTCACCCCCATATTGTTTATTGTTGTCTCTTTAGAAGTTGTCATTAAACTTACATTGCAACTGTGTGGCGGACTGATCACTAGAGGGCGATACCACTCGGGAGGATCTAAAACCCTGCAAGGGCAGAAACCTGCAGATGAAATCCTGCAGTTGAGCTACAAACAAGCTAACATTTCTGCCTCGTGTGTTTTTCATAATACAGGTGGGTTCTAAGTCCTTCAAATGACACCATAGTGTCCCAGTATAGGGGTATAATTGTTATGAGTGTGTTGTGATTGAGTGTGATATGTCTAATCGTTGTTTTAGGCAGTTATGTATAGTTATGTGCAATGTGACGCAAGTGGAACTAACGGCTAGCGGAGCTAACGCTAAGGTTACACAGTAGCCTACTATGTAGACACGTGTTGCTTGGTGTAGATAGAGGTAGATTGTGTTTATGCATATAGGTTGTATATGTTTCTTTGAAGTGTGTGTATTGTATTGGAATTTGAGTGTGAGGATAACAGTGAGTTCTGAGTGTGACGATTTTATTGTACATTTCTGTTGTATTTTTACCATGATGTCATCGTTGTTATGTGGATGCTGTTGCCTTATTGTTCTATTTTGTATATGGTTTCGCCCTCTAAGGCTATCGCTATTGGGTTATCCCTCTGCGCCCCCGCGCAGCACTGAAACACTTGTAGTCCACGCCCACCCGCTAGGTGGGCCCCACCCTCGGGCTTCCTTCCGGTATAAATAGGAAGGAGGCCCGGCAATCTGCTCCCTCTTTTCCTCAGCAAACCAGCACAGTTACTGAAGCACAGCCTACCTGGGTCAGAGCACGCATACGCGGCTTAATAAACCCATGAGCGCCGTTATAACGCCTCATGTGGGCAGCACTGCACACACCGCCGATCCATCCCCTGAGCGTGTACGCGCCTCATGATGAGAGTCGGAGTGAGACGCAGCGTGTGGAGGCCCCGCGCAGCCCTTTCGCTCTAGGTCCACCTTGGGTTGCCTCACGGGCAGCGGCGGCGAGGGCTCTGGCGTGGCTCGTCGTCATGACGACCACAACACATCTCGAGCATGTGCGCCCGCTCTCAGAGTGTTTCTCTCGGAGTGGCAGCGCGTGTGTCTGATGGACAGATGGAGGAGCAGGCTGATCAGCAGAGGGTACACCCTGCAGTTCGCCTCCCCCCCCCCCACAGTTCAACGGGATACAGGAGACACGCCTGTCATCCCGAGAACAGTGGCTTGCGCTCCAAGCAGAGCTACGGGAACTCCTGTTGAAAGAGGCTATTTCCAGGGTTCCCCAAGAGGAAGAAAATCAGGGCCAGCTGCCTCCAATCTGTTGATTAGTAGGCAGCAGGGTTCGCTGCAGAGGCCTGGTGGTTATGACTTTTCGGTTATTAAACCACAGACCTCGCGGCATTCCTCTGTCCGAGATACGCCACCTACACACGGTCACAATAAGCCCATGAGCGCCGTGGTAACGCCTCATGTGGATGTCACTGCACACACCTCCACTCATCCTCTGAGCGTGTACGTGTCTCATGATGAGAGTCGGAGTGAAATGCAGCGTGTGGAGGCCTCCTCACAGCCCTTTCGCTCTAGGCCAGGGGTGCCCAACCAGTCGATCGCGATCGACCGGTCGATCGCGGGGAGATTCCCAGTCGATCGCGAGATGTGTCTAAAAATAGAACAACAATATTCTGTTTTATCGTTAATGTCCTATAACATAATCTTCCTGTGCCAGAATAATGCACTTGAACGCATCAAAGCTTTGTGATTGGCCGGCGTGACTTGTCGGGGCGCGGCTGGTGGGCAGTGCACTAGTTCGCTAATGTTGTCCATGTCAACAGGAGTGACAGTCCGCACACAAGCAAAACATATATAATTCTCACTCCGAGTGGGAGGATGATTATGTTTGTATCTATTCCAATTCAAAGTCCATCTGTCTCATCTGCAATGCGAGCGTGGCTTTATCGAAGAAGGGTAATTTAGGAGCGGCATTTCAAAACAGTGCACAAACGCTACGAGACGGAATTCCTTCCTAATTCTGCCCTACGCTCCAAAAGGGGAGGGGCCTGAAAGGACAGCTAAATGCACAGCAGTCCATTTTCACCAGGCCCAACAACAAGAGCAAGGCTGCTACCATAGCATCTTATCGTGTCAGTCACGTTCTTGCGAAACACATGAAGTCTTTCAAAGATGGCGAAGTTGTGAAAGAAGCTTTCCTGGAGGCTGCCGATGCGTAATAAAAATAACAGTAGCATTTCAACAGGTTTTTGATATGATAAAAACTCAAGTTAGATACCGTTATTAATCAGCTGTAAGTTTGAGTTTGTTTGAACTTATTCATTATAATTATTGTACAAAATGGTATAATAATGCAAACTTAAATTGATTATAATCTATCAATTCAGGTTAAGAAACTAGTGTTGCTTGCATCCTATTTTAAATGCATTTATTTTTATACTCTACTAAAATGCAACAAAAAAAGGGTTTGATTCTATTAATTTAGTCTTTTTTATTGTACTTTGGCAGCAGATTCCTGTGTAGCTTCAGATCTGAGTTGTCTTATTAGTAAGCCTAATTTATACTTTTTTAGCAACACTAATTTTATATAAGGACAAAGAAAGGGTTCAGAGTCTTTTATTTTGTTCCTGTGTCATATGTGGCAGCACTGTTCAATGTTTCTTGAAAACATTACCCACTGTAGTGACGTGTGAATAAACTCCAACTCTGTATCAACAACACTGTTGTGTAACTTCAGTTAAATACTTGTATGTGTGTAGATTAGAAAGAGGTAAAATAAAGGATCTGCAGTATTTTATGGAGTATTAATCGTACAAAGGTCAGATTTATACAAGAAGAAGTGTGTATTTATCTGGTAGCAGGCTGTCAGTAATGGCTACGCCTCTCTATTTGGACTGGTAGATCTCGGCAGACTGGCAACTTTAAAAGTAGCTCTCGGTTCAAAAAAGGTTGGGCACCCCTGCTCTAGGCCCACCTTGGGTTGCCTCACGGGCAGCGGCGGCGAGGGCTCTGGCGTGGCTCGTCGTCATGACGACCACAACACATCTCGAGCATGTGCACCCGCTCTCAGAGTGTTTCTCGGGGTGGCAGCGCGTGTGTCTGATGGTCAGATGGCTGAGCAGGCTGATCAGCAGAGGGGACACCCTGCAGTTCGCCTCTCCCCCCCCCACAGTTCAATGGGATACAGGAAACACTCCTGTCCTCCCAGAAGCTATGTCTTGCGCTCCAATCCGAGCCGCTGGAACTCCTGTTGAAAGAGGATATTTCCAGGGTTCCTCAAAGGGAGGAAAATCAGGGGTTTTCACCCGTTAATTTTCTAATCCCGAAAAAGACTGGGGCAATGAGACATCCTCGATCTGTCAGTATTCCACATGCTGACGATCAAACAAGTGCTGGAATGTGTTCACCAGGACGACTGGTTCACTTCCACCTGAAGGATGCATACTTCCACGTACCCCTCATCCCAAAACACAGGAAATTCCTGCGGTTTCTCATTTCAGGGAATATCAGACCAGACAATCGTCTGCCGTTCGGATATTTCCTGGCTCCTCCCATTTTTGTGTAGAGAAGGCTGGAGCCGCTACACAGAGGAGGGATGAGAGGTGGTTTCCTCTGGACGACCTGCTATTTGCTGGCTCGCTCCAGGGAGGAAGTCGCTTTACAGACGGTACATCTCTTGTATCGCATCTGTCAAAGCCTGGGTTTCATAATAAATTGGAAGAAGAGCTGTCCTCTTCCCTCTCAGACAAACGGTTATCTGGAGTGGAATTAAACTCAGCCAGCAGAGCGCGGCTCTCGCGCAGCGAGTGGAGAAACTGACAGCTCTCCTCCGGCATGTCACAACCCACACAGCCCTCTCCGTGACGCAGCTGCTCGGCGTTGGCGTCAGCTGGTCACGTGGTGATCCCCTTGGGTCTCTTCCAAAAGGGGACACTCCAGAGGTGGTTCATTCGCTGCAGAAGCCTGCTGTTTTTAACCTATTGGTTTATAAACTGCAGAGTTCGCGGCATTCCTCTGTCCCAGATATGCCTCCTACACACGGTCATAATAAATCCACGAGCACCGTTATAACGCCTCGTGTGGACAGCATACACACACCTCTCATCCTCTGGGCGTGTACGCGCTCATGATGAGAGACGGAGTGAAATGCAGCGTGTGGAAACTCCCTCGCAGCCCTTTTGCCTCACAGGCAGCGATGGCGTGGCACGTCACCATGACGACCATTACGGCACATCACAGAGAAGCCTCTCCCCCAGCAGTTCCATGGGATACAAGAAACACCGTCTTCTTTTAGGTCAAGAGTGATCACCCTGGCTGGCTTATTCCCCCCTCCTTACAGGTCGGAGGAAGAAGCCACGTCTCATCTCCTCTGTCCTGTGCGCGCGCTGTCCTGCTATGTGGCGCGCACGGCGGCCTGGCGCCGTTCTCAGCGCCTGTTTGTGCACTATAGAGAGCGCTCGATCGGGCAACCTCTGTCTGCACAACGGCTGTCACACTGGCTGTGTGAGGCTGTGTCACAGGCATATGTCTCCTCTGGGGTGGAGCCCCCGGAGAGTATCAAGGCGCACTCCACCAGAGGACTTTCCTCCTCCACGGCGTTGCACGGAGGAATGTCAGTGGAAGATATTTGCACGGCTGCATCTTGGTCTTCCCCCTGTTCCTTTATTCAATTTTATTTGAGGGAGGTCTCCCATTCCTCTCTGACGCACCCTGTACTGGGTGTCCTGTCGGAGTGAGTGACGTCAGGGATTCAGCGGTGCGCCTCTCTCCTGCCTCTCGGCACGCGGAGAGCGGCCCTTTTCCCCTCGTATGAGAGGGATGTTCCCTTTACTCTGACACACTTCGTACGGAGTGCCTGGTCAGAGTGAGTGACGTCAGGGATCCAGCTGTGCGCTCTCCTACCTGTCTGACACGGAGAGAGCGGCTGTTCCCCCTCTATGATCGCAGGACAAGGTGGGACCTTCGTCTCTACTTTCTCACAGCGGCCGGTATGTATTGTTCCCAGCCTTCACCCCGTCGGGAAGATAGGCATGTTTTGCTATGTTCCAGGGACGGTGATGCGCCATTACGCATGGCACAACAGGCAGGGGGTGTTATTGAGCAGGTGTGTCTGTGCTTCTAGTGCTGGGCGGACCCAGTGGGTGCAGACTACATCATGCTTCGCCCTTAACCCAATAGCGATAGCCTTAGAGGGAGAAGCCATATGTGACCCGCTCTATCGAAATCAGTCGGAAGTCGCAACGGCTCATTTCAAAATAAACGTGGATTTGCGTAAAAAACTATTTTTTCGGGGTTCGGGTGTTTTGTTTGATTTTAAATAAACAAAGTCTTGGCTTTCAGAATATGAAACTTTTATTTCCAAATCACAAGATAAATACATTTTTGAAGCTTGTAAAGGGAAGATGACAGGCACCTCTCATTCACAATCTGCTCTTCCCAGCGCTGCCCCCCCTCCCTCCGGCTGACATTATGAATGTACGCGTATAGTAATCATAAATAACACGGCAGGGTCCGTTACAGTTTGTTTTCATCTGATTTCAATTAACCAAAGTCTTGGCTTTCAGAATATTAAACTTGTTTCGGCAAATTCAGATGATAAATACAACTTTGAAGCTTGTAACGGCATAATTACAAGCGGAGAACGGAGTAACTTAACGTCACAGCAGGCATAACAACAGCCGGTGTTTCTCGTGAGGTTTTCTCCGGGAAACAAACACAATACACACAAATGCAAAATTACCCAAACACACACACGCGTATACACACACACACACTCGCGAGCTTCCCCCAGACCAGTAATCCAAACGAAAATATCTTCCCTCCGTAGTATTTTGATCATTTGCTCCGCTAATAATCAATCAGATCGATGGATTCTAGGGCTGTCCCGAATACCATTTTTCGGGCTCCGGATATTCGGTAGTAATCAGCAGCAAATATTCTAATATTCGGTGCGGAGAGATTTTATTTTATTTTTTTAAATGTCCTAACACGCTCCGAGACAACTGACAACACGCCGTGAAGCAGAAGCGCAGAAAGAGCATACTATTACGATTTATATTTATTTATTGCCTCAGTACTCGCATACATTAAAACCACAGTCTATGATTAAAACTAAATGTGTCCTCTGCATTTAACCCAGCCGCAGTGCAGCGCTCTGGGACCAAATCTGGTTCCAAATTCCGTCTATATCGTTTTACAACCTGAAGATACAAAACACATATTTCTGTTATAACAACAATACTTTTAATAACATAGCCGTAACAGTAGGCCTAACAGTGTAATACTTGTTACAGATACAGTAAACAGTATTTAAATAAATGAATAACGAAAATAAATGAACAAACTGTATGCCAATAATTGCCTTAGCCCCAGATGTTCCCACATTGCTCCTATTATTTTCACTATTCGGATAAAATTGAAAAACTAATATAAAAAAACAATTCGGTTGCTTGCTTGCAACTATTTTCCAAGCAAAGTAAGTGCACGATTTTATCATGTGTAACGTTACTGTTTAAACGGCGGATAAAGCAGCTTCATCATGGCAACTTGACAACAGCTAAGCTAAGCTAGGCTACTACTTACAGCATCCGGTGACTTTTCAGAGTTGTTTGCCACCGTGGTAGGCCAGTTTCTTGTCGCATATTTGGCACACTGCCTTCTTCTTACCGTCGTCCAATTTAAAATGGTCCCACACAGCTGAAGTCTTCGGCATTTTGTGTTCAGGTGTGTGAAACGAGGTGAAGCGAGGTGAAGCGTGCCGTTTGCGTTCGTGACTGTGAGTGAACGCGATGTCAGGAGCACAGGCTGAGATTGTATATATTTCCGCATTTTAACAGTGCAATTCAAAAGTAAAAATATAGTATAAGAATATGGCAATTCGCCTTTATTGATAGCATACATTTAGGAAAATAAAAAATAAAAAATTTAAAAACGAATATCCGAATAATGAAATTGAAACCCGAATAGTTGGCCAACGAACGAATATTCGAATATTCGGGTACAGCCCTAATGGATTCCAGAGAAGAAAAAACTTTGAAGGCCTTTTTCTCAAAGTGATGACTCGGTGACAGTCATTATATAATGTGACATATTTCGCTTAATATTTGGAGTACAAAAACAATCCTGATATCATTAGAAAGCTAGGAATCTCCTCTTTCCAACATACAACTCAAAATGTGTCTTCGGGTCAATGCGACTGATTTCGATAGAGCAGGTCACATATACGAAATAGAACTGAGGTTACCTACTGTAACCCAGCTTCTATGAGTAAATGGCGCAGCCCTCTAAGCGCTGGGCCCCACTGGCTCTACGAATAGCTGAAGAAAAGTTATTTTGTATGGGAGCAGATTGCCGGGCCTCCTTCCTAATTATACCGGAAGGAAGCCCGAGGGTGGGGCCCACCTAGCGGGTGGGCGTGGACTACAAGTGTTTCCGTGCTGCGCGGGGGCGCAGAGGGATAACCCAATAGCGATAGCCTTAGAGGGCTGCGCCATTTACTCATAGAAGCTGGGTTACAGTAGGTAACCTCAGATCTCTGGTGTTGTTGCCTCATGGAAATGAGCATAGATAAATGCTTTTGTTGTGGATTGTTTCCAAATGAGCAGATTAAATCCTGCAGTTGAGCTACAAAAACAAGATAACATTTCTGCCTTGTGTTTTTCATATACAGAGGTAGAGTCTGCTGCTGGCCCAGGTACCCCTAGGCCTGAGGCCAGTAACATATGCATGCCAATATTCACTCACATGCACTTATCACACTAAGGTATGTAGGCCCACAGTATTCATAATATCATGTGTAAAATATCAGAAAATAATCACACTTTTTTCTGACTATAAAGGTTGTGTCTCGTATGTAGGTTCTAACTGTTAGATAAGCTATCTGGCTGTGTGTGGTTTGTGAGGGCTGTGTAAACAGTGTCCGCTGTTTATTACATTACATTACATTTAGCTGACGCTTTTATCCAAAGCGACTTACAATAAGTTTATGCATATTGGATACAAATCGTTATTGCACCCTTTAGATTTGAGACCGACAGACATATAGAGGAACGGACCAACTGTCACTGCCCGTCCCTGAAACCCCTATTAGTGTTTGTATGTGTTTGTTTCTACTGTCTCTTCTCTCTCTCTCTCTCTCTCTCTCTCTCTCTTCTCTCTCTCTCTCTCTCTCTCTCTCTCTCTCTCTCTCTCTCTCTCTCCCCCCCCCCCCTCTGCCTGCTGGTCTGCTCAACACTGCTGGGAGGAATCTCCAATCAACCACACCTGCAACCTGCTCATCAGCCACACTATGAAAGCCTGCAGCCTGCACTCATTCCCTGCCGGATTGTTACCGTGAACGGATTGTTGCTGTGAATGGTTTGTTGCGTGCAGCTCTAGCTTTTTACCAGCATATTCTTTGACAACTTTGCCTGCTTTTGCCTCACACTCATTTTGATGTCTCTCTCAGGAGGAATCCAAGGCCTTCCACACTCCCAAGACCAGCCAGGCCTCTCCACCCTGGAATAACTGTTTCCCACTGCTGCCATAACCAACCTCCACTCCCAGATCCCCTTTTCTAATAAACAAATGTTACTTTCACCAGCTGATTCCGATTCATCCTTTTACATGTGTTAATAGTCAAATTCCAATAATTAAGTAAACTATCAAAATCATCCTAATAACCACAGTGGTCAGTCCACTTACTCAGGAATTTTGAGTTGAACAATTACAGGAATATGATGTCTTTATGTTCTAATAATTTAAACATATGTTAGTAAATTGTTACCACAGAACATTTGCATAATATTTTAAACATAAAGCATGTTATCCTTCTCTAAAATAATAACATTCTGGCAACATAAACAAATCTAACTTGCAGCTGAAAACATTTTAAGAACAGTAGGGCATTACAATGTTATCAATAACATTTTACCAATGTTTTTAGAGAACGTTATCCTACCTTTCAGAAGAACGTTCTGGGAACCAAAAGAAAACTTCCCACTGAAAACATTCTTAGAACAATGAATGTAACATTCTCAGAATGTTTTTAGAACCAAACATTTCTAGCTGGGTAGCTACCTAGCTAGGAGCTAGCACGTTAGTTAGCATTACAGCCTTGTCATTTGTATTAGCCTTAATATGAAGTAACATTAAGTAACCCAAAATGTTAAACAGTAAGAGTAGTAGTCATATTTCGTAAACCCTTTGAAGTGTACTGTCACCGGTGTGATCATTCTATAATAAACAATTTAAGCCCGGGGGAGAAATCCTAACGCTAGCATCGCCGATATTTTCTACTTCATGCTATCTGCACAAATGGTTGACATTAAACATTAAAAAGAACAGGCAGTTCAGAGAGAATCAAAGGAAGGCAGGCAGGCAGCTTTGTATGACATTCTTCTGGACGTGTTTCATTGTGGTGATAGTGAGGGTAGTCAATCGTTTTGTTGACAAGACAGTAGTGTCGGCCATCTTGGTGACGTGTGTTGTTCTGCGAGACCAGAGATGTAGTTCATTGAGCGTTTCACACAAACAAATGTGTTACTTCACAATTTTACGACACATTTTTTTTTTTTTGACTTGCAAAATATCTTTTAAATTGACAAACATCATATGTGTAATTTGTGGCACAATTCAAACGGGATCGAAAGAAATCTTTCTCTCTCCATTGACTTCAATACATAATTTTTTCGAAATAAGGTCCCATGGAGGTCCACCGGTAGGGGAGGGACTTCGCCTCTCTATATATAAATGCACGTAGGGTCCGTGACGTCACCCATAGGATTCTGCAGAGTTTGCCGAGAAGCCCTTAGTAGGCGGAGTCAGCCACTAACGGCTCGACCAGTGACATCAGAGTTCAACTCCCGCCTGTTCCAAATAAGGGCAAAGAGGCGGAGCCGAGGCTGGACCTCCTGCCACGGAGCTGGAAGTTCCAGAGCTAGCTGAAGCTACCTAAGCTAAGCTAACATGCTCCCCATCTGCACACTGCCGTCGCATTTTTCGTTTCTCAGGTAAGCGGACATGAAACTATTCAGCAAAACTATGAATAATAATCTAAGTTATTTGAGTTTTTAGCATAATACTTCAGAATCTTAAAATCCCTTAACGTGTGTATGCAATTGTGCTAAATTCAACACTGGAATCAAGCAAATATTAATATGTTTGCATGACATTAGTTATTTATATTTTGATATCACTTAATTATACGTTTAATACATTTAAGTCAAGCTAAGGTACATGTGATGGAAGCTAGTTAGTGCTCTTACCTGTGAGGCCTCCTCCAAACAGCATAATAACCAGACTGTATCATTAAAACTTAGTACCAGTTCTAGATCCTTGACTTTAGACAAACAATTCAAAAGACAAAATGTATTTAAAGACCAATCTTTATTTGAATGTGCCTCTTAACCTGAGATATTAGTTATACAGTAATAGTATTGACAATCTAAAAAAACTGAGCAACTCAACAGTCAACTTTATATTTCTACTCTAAAGCATTTATTATTTTTCGTTTTCCCCCTCTCATATTCAGTGTGGACGGGTTTGAGACAGCGTGGTGTCCAGAGAGCTGCTGAGACTTCAGGGAGAAACCTCCGTGTGATGGACGTCCTGTCTGTTAGTTTGGAGAGGACTGAGGGGCTTTCCTCAGCGAGGAGGACCAGGCCTGATGGAGGAGCTGATACCATAGCTGATACCAACTGCACAGGCCTAGTCTGTCACTTTATTTGACTAAATGTGTTTACTTATACATTTAATAGGTTTACACCTTCTGTCCATTATGTGCTTTTTATTTAAAACATGTTTGATTAACTTTTGGTTCACATTTCAATACATTGTATTTGTATTTGCAATCCTTTCGTCCATTATTCTTACTGAAAATGTTAGATTACACATTCACATCTGACTGAAGATTGGCCCCATTTATTTGTGACGTTGCAAATGTTGCAGTACAAGGCACAAGTGATGTGAAGCTCATAAAGTGAGGGCAAATAGAAATAATCAGCTGATGGAGTGTAGATGTGGAAATAGGGGCATTCGATCAGCTGACTGTGTTTTCACAATAAAGTAGTTTCTTAGTGAATGTCCTGTACTGGTCTTACAATCTCATAACATCAGCTTTTAATGTTCCTCTTGGATGTTCTTCTTGACCCTCAGAGAAGGAGAAAAATGTTGTGTCTTTCAGGCATGTCCTTTCCTAACAAAATTACAGGAAACATAAATATATTATTGCAGAACAAGTGTGTTATTTATGAAAGCGGTGTTGTGTTTGTGTGTTTAGGGGCTGTAGATATAATTATTTTGTAATTGTAATGGTTTTTTTTTCAACAGTGAGCTACAAAGACAATCAGATTATGAATGAACAGTATGACATTCATCAACATTGAAATATATTTGATTATCAAAATAATATTTAACTGTTATAACGTAGTGCAACTGTAGAAGCTTGCTCTGTTGTCTCACTGAAAGAATAACTTTTACCACGTTTTTTACAGACAATATTACATTACATTGCATTTAGCTGACGCTTTTATCCAAAGCGACTTACAATAAGTACATTCGACCAGGAAGACACAACCTTGAAGAAAACAGAATCATATAAGTACATAAGGTTTCATAGAGCCAAACATTTCATGTGCTACTCAACTGGCTATAGATAAGCCAGTCCTTTATTAGTATATAAGTGCTCTGTTAGCAGTTTTTTTGTAGTAATTCTATCGCTCGAAGTGGAGTCGAAGAGATGAGTTTTCAGTCCTGCGCCGGAAGATGTGCAGGCCACCTGCGTGGCTTTCTGGGTCAGCTGATGTTGTAAAGTGTGTATCTGCAGCAGAGGGTTGTAGCAGCAATGTTTGCAGTGAAGGACAGGTTGTTATCTAGGATCACACCCAGATTCCTTGCAGTCTGAGTCGGGGAAACAACAGAGGTGCCGATGTTGATTGTCAGGTCAAGAGTGGGACAATCTTTTCCCGGAAGGAAAAGCAGTTCAATCTTGTCAAGGTTGAGCTTGAGGGTGATGAGCAGACATCCACTGAGAGATGTCAGCTAGACAAGCAGAGATGCGTGCGACGGACCTGGGTCTCTGAGCGGGGAAAGGACAGAATTAATTGGGTGTCGTCAGCGTAGCAGTGGTATGAAAAACCATGCGGGCTAATGACTTGATCCGAGCGAGTTTGTGTACAGGGAGAAGAGGAGGGGACCAAGAACAGAGCCCTAAGGGACCACTGTAGTTAATTGACAAGGGTCGGAACTCGGACCCTCTCCAAGTTACCCTGTAGGTACGGTCTTTGAGGTATGAGGTGAGGAGAAAAAGTGCAGAGCCTGAAACTCCAAGTTTTTGGAGAGTGCGAAGGAGGATCTGATGATTCACCGTGTCGAATGCAGCAGACAGGTCCAACAGGATGATGACAGAGGAGAGGGATGCTGCTTTGGCAGTGTGCAGTTCCTCAGAGACAGCAATGAGAGCAGTTTCTGTGGAGTGACCTGCCTTGAAAACCAGACTGGTGCGGATCGAGAAGGTTGTTCTGATGGAGATAACAGGAGAGTTGTTTAAAGACAGCGCGTTCAAGTGTTTTAGACAGGAACAGGAGGAGAGAGACAGGCCTGTAGTTTATAACATCAGACGGGTTGAGAGTGGGTTTCTTTAGGAGAGGGTTTACTCTTGCCTCCTTAAGGACTATTTGGAAAGTGACCAGAAGTTAGAGAAGTGTTGATTGAAATGGGTGAGAAACTGTAGAATATCAGGAGCGATAGTCTGAGGAGTTTGAGGGGATAGGGTCCAGAGGACAGGTGGTAGGGCGGGCCAGAGGTAATGAGGGTAAGAACCGCTCTTGGAGAGAGAGGGGGAAAGGAGGTTAGTGTGTGAGTGAAAGGAGGGTCTGGTGACCAGCGGTGAGTAAAGGTGAGTCAGAAAAAGAAGAGCGAATATCATCAACCTTTTTTTCAAAGTGGTTAACAAGTCGCTTGACAGAAGGGAGGGGGGGAAGGGGCTTTGGGGGGTCCAAGAGGGTGGAAAGATTGAAAATAGTTGTTTGGGATTGGAATAGGAAGATTGGATCTTATCTTGAAAGAAAGTGCTTTTTGCCTGAGAGATCGAATCAGAGAAAGAGGAGAGGAGAGCCTGATAGGTTAGGAGGTCGTCATGGTGTTTGGATTTCCACTGTTTCCGCTCTGCTGCCCTAAGGATGGTTCTATTAGCACGCAGTGCGTTATTTAGCCCGGGTGCAGGAGGGGACTTGACGAGGCCTGCCGAGATGTGAGAGGACAGAGAGAGTCCAGAGAGGATGAGAGAGTAGAGAGGAGAGTTTCTGCAGCAGAGTTTGGAGGCAGAAGTTGGAACGAGTAGAGGACGGGAGGGCTGAGAGCACCGATGAGGCAACAGGTAGAGGGGGAGAGGGAACGAATGTTACGGCGGACAGGTGCAGGATGAGAAGAGATTAGTTTGTTATGTTTGGAAAGGGGTAGAGAGAATGAAATGAAGAAGTGATCGGATGTGTGGAGCGGGTTTACAGAGAGGTTAGAAGTAGTGCAGTTCCTTGAGAATATGAGATCAAGGACATTGCCAGTTTATGAGTTGGTAGGGATGGAGACAGTGAGAAGCAAAGGTGGTTAACAGAGATGTTAGTATCTTCCTGTCTGGAGGTTGAAGTCTCCGAGAAGTACAGCGGGAGGACAGTTTCAGTGATGTGTGAGAGGAGATGATCCTAATTCCTCCAAGAAGTCCCCCCAAGATGCCTGGTGGACGGTAGCGAACAACAAGGTTAATTGTATAGGATGGGTTACTGTGACGGCATGGAAGTTCAAGGTGGAAGGATGTGAAGTTAGGTAGCTTGAAGAGGGAAAAGCTCCATTTGGGAGAGAGCAGGAGACCAGTGCCACCTCCTCTGCCAGTGGGTCTGGGTGTATGGGAGAAGGAATATGCTGTGGAGTGAGCTGCTGGGGTGGATGTGTTTGATGGAGTATCCAGGGGCCGTACTACGAAGCTGGTCAAACCTAACCTGGATATGTTTGAGTTAGCGGTTGGCCTAATCCAAAACATACGCGCTCTCGCTAAACGGTACTACAACGCGGGTTATCAAGTGGATCACTCAAGCCAGCCGTTGTCCTATCTAGTAGGTGCGCGTTCACATGAAAAGGGGTGGTATTTGGAGCATTCGACCAATCACAAACATGGAGAAGCATACTGACAGCGCAGCGTCATACTTCCTGAATGAAAAGTAAACTATAATATTAGACATATGAAGAAGTTAAACTTTAAACATCCATGACTTAAACACTTTATCCAGGATAAAAGCTACATACATGCTTCACCTGCAAGGTGAATGCAGCTGGTAAAAGAAAAAGTCTTTGAACGCGTACATTAACAGGTTTATGATATCACTGCCCCGTTCAAAACACGACTTGATCTGACTTTAATTACATTGTCTCGAGTGTTTCGTCAACTTAAGTGTTGCTTAAAATAATACTTCTGCATACAGTATGTGACACTGTGAGTGTTGCACGGCCAGATACGGCTTCAGCTGACTCAGATAAGGAATATATGATACATTATGAAGGTGATATGCCGCAGACTGTACTTAATGTTACTCTGATCCGGTTACTTATGTTGTGCAGATATTTAAGTAAGCTTTCTTAACGCTAATGTTATAATAGTCAGATTGCTCTGAAGATGGGAGGTGATTATTCTATTAATGTTCACGTTCACACAGTCGGTGATTTTTTGCCGGCCGTCTTTCCTGCAACGGCAGCTTTTCTGTATTTCCTTTCTCCTGTAATATGACTTGATCGCTTTAAACTCTGCACACTGAGCTCTGATTGGTCAGCAGGCAGTGCTTTCACTGAGTTGAACTCTTAGCCTGCAACCTAACCTGGTCCCGACCCAGGTTAGCCCGCACAGCATAAGTTACCATGGAGATCTAGCCTGCTAAAACGAGAACCAGCTTCGTAGGACCGGAAACCCCAAGTTTTCCCTGAAGTTAGCTGGCTAAGCGAAAAAATCCTGCCTCGTAGTATAACCCCAGGTCTCAGTGAGAGCAAGGAAATCCAGGGACTGCAGGGAGCGTAGCCAGAGATGAAGTCAGCCTTAGGATCAGCTGACTGGCAGTTCCACAGGCCACCTGAAACTAGATGTTGGATCTCAGTGGAGCATGTGGGATAGACGAGAGCAGGGCGTTTATAGCGATTAGGAGATACACAGGGCCAGTGATAATTGCGAGAAGACACATGAAACAGGAATGGAGAAATAACATGATTATAGCCTGAGGGGTTGAGAGATAAATAGTAGCAGTTCTCACTATGTGTTAAATATCTTTGCCTTCAATACATTAAATGAGAAAGCTGACAAAATCATATTGCTTGTTAACATCTAAATGTAACTTTTTGCATGGAAAAAACCCTCAACTTAACTGATGTGTAGGTGATCTAGTATTTAGTATTGTTTATGTTATGACCGGCCCGTTGGCCACAACAGAAAACCAGGAGAGACGCTCAAAGTTTCCAATAATCACAGCACTTATTCGGAAACACAAAAAAACAGCAGAGGGTGGACGAGGGGAAAGGATCACGGTGAGTTCCTCCGCAGCAGGCTTGGAGAGAGTCATGCCGGGCATGTGACTCCGGGCAGGCTGGGCTTAAGTAGCACCTCCGGCCAGGTTGTCCCCGATCTCGCTGATTGGCCTCTTCAGCTCCACCCCATCGCAGGACCTGCAACATTCACACCCTCACAGGCCCCAGGCTCTGGGGCCGTCACAGTTTAATGGAATGTATATCAGTGTATTCAAGTCAATACTTCATTCATTTAAACCAATATCTTTCTTGATTCTTTGTACAGTATGAAAAAGATGTCTTTATACCTGTGCTGAAGTTCACTGCTGTGAGGAGTCCAGTTCTGTCTCTCACTCTCTGGTCCAGCCTGTCTGCATCACCTGGACACTTTAAACAAACAGATATATATATATGTAAAGTACCATGTGTACAAACAATATAACTGATTATCTTCTGTTGAACATGTGGATTGTGTATTGTCCGAGTCAGGTCCTTTTTATTTTACTGTAACTTTGGAAGTTGTGTTACCAATGCTTACTGTTTATTTGATACCAATTTGGTAATGCAATTAATAAAACAACAAGGTTTGGGTTCGTTCTTCAGATGACTGTGACGTTAACGTTTAAGCTCAATAATGAACTCCAGCTCAACCAACCATATTGTAATATCTAAGTAATCATCTTGAAATATGACATTAATAATTGTAATATACACACATCTTATTGTGAGGTTGATTTCACATACACTACTTCGACATTAGCTTGTCTACATACTCGAGCATAGCGAATTTAAATTAACCTTAGCGATGCATACAGTTCCTACCTAAATAATAAAATATCTCTCTAAGTTACAAGGATTGTAACCTTATTTGATCAACCTCAACAGAAGCCGTTTGTTCTACAGTTTTATCCCACTTAACACTTAACACTTCGTTTCAACCTTTATATATACAGTCTATTATTTTAACTTCGAGGCTACGATTAGCATCGTTAGCACCGATGTAGCTACCACTCGCTTACACGCTAACCCAAGCCTTAACATTCATTACGTAGCTGATTAAAATCATTAACACATAAATAAGTACTCGAATTTCACTTACCGCAAAACCGCATTCATGCACCGTCTGTTTCAACCACAGAACGAGTCACAATAGTCCGATATATAAGCATGAAGAACAAACAAACACGGCCGGGGTCAAGTTGTGTTTCCTGGATGAGCTGAGCAGGCAGAGTCCCCGTAGCTTCACGGAGCAGCTAGCAGAGAGACAAGAAGCTAACAGCAGCAGTCACTTGAGAGAGCCGTCACTCAATGTGACCACGCCCTAATGTATGCAACAACTTTAAGACCTAATATAAATAAAAGGGTTGTGTTAGAAAACAATTCACTCACATATTCATAATCATGAAGGTGGAATCTAACTAAATTTATAATAATATGTATTGCAGCCAGGGTAGAAACATGTTTTTTTCTGCTGTAAAATTGGGCATTTTAACATGGGGGTCTATGGAAATTGCTCCTTTCTGCAGTCATCGCCTATCGGCCAATATATGCACTGCAATGTGTGGCACTTCCGTATAGAGAGGCGAAGTCCCTCCCCTTCCGAAAGCCTCCATGGGACCCCGGAAGCGGAAAATTATACATTGAAGTCAATGGAGAGAGAAAGGTTATCTTTTGATCCCGTTTGAATTGTGCCACGAATGACACATATGATGTTTGTCAATTTAAAAGAACATTTTGCAAGTCAAAAAAATAAAAATGTGTCGTAAAACTGTGAAGTTACACATTTTGGTCGTGTGAAACCGCTCAGTGAACTACAGGTCTCTCGTCTCGCACAATACGCGTCACCAACATAAAGATGGCCGTCACGTTAGCACATTTCACCACATTCTTTCAGAATGAGAATAAAAGTATTTTACGAGGTGAAAATCACTACAAGTCTGGGCACGTTGAGAGCTGTACCTATATGAAAGGGGAGTTAGTCGGTTCTGTAGAGCCAGCATGCGGGACCGGCTTTACAAGGTTTCGGTGAGTAATATGAGTGCAATGTGTAACGTTAATGTCAGCTAGCTAACATTAGCTAACAAGGTACACTAACGTGTTTTGTTTTAGCAACTAGTTTTCTCCTTAAGAACTTCGTGGTCTCTGTGTATGCTGTGGATAACATTAGTGTTCACAAGAACAAGGTACACTCCCGTGTTTTGTTTTAGTTGCTCTTCAGATTGAAGCGGCCAGTTTTATATCGACTATACTGTATGTGTGATCTCCTTTTTCTCGTTGTGTCATTTGAGTTTATTTGCTGTGTGTCGATTCAAGGATTTTGGTTATCTAGTCACAGCTGTGTGTGACTCCCTCTGGTACACCGGTATGTGTTTTCCTAATGTAGAGAGCATTGATTAATTAATAAACTACACACTGAGTCTAGATTCCTGACCAAATCCTTTTTTATTGTTGATCAAATGTTTTCAAAAATGTATTCATACACATTTAGAAAAATACAATGTACAATCACAACCAATACAACACAAATTACAAAAAATACAGAAAAAACAAACAATAACAACAGACAAGAGGACAAAACTATGGAAAAATAAACCCTCCACCCCCAGATCCGGACCATCCTTGTATTATTGCTCATTCAATCTATTATAGCATGCTAACAAATGGTACTTACTTTATTTTTACAGATCTGCATGGGAGACGCAGAGCGCTGTCTGTGATTGTGCACAGGAGATGTACAAATGCAGCCACGCTGCAGCATTGGCAATATTTGCCATGTGGCAGATCAGCTCCACAGATGTTGAGTGCCAGTGGAGGGAAGCCTGGCACTTCCAAAGTAGTCCAGCCGGTTGTCTCAACTTTACCATCAGCGAGAGGAGAATACAACCCACTGGCCAGAGACATCGCCAACTGTCAACTGGGGGGTTGTAAACGAGGCCGAAGGGGTGAAGGCTTTTGTGGAGGCCTATCAAGTGACAGTGTTCGAATCGAGTCTGGTCTCTTTGTGAGTGAGTCGGGTGTGTTCTGGGAGCATCACCCTTGTGCAGCCATCTGCCCTGCTGGAGGTGAAGTGTCCACACAGCCAGAGGAACATGACCATCACGGAGGCCAGTCCAGTTACCATCCTTCTGTCTCCGTGAGGAGGGTGGGTCATATATTCTCAAGGAGAATCACCCATACTGGCATCAGGTCCAAGGGCAGCTGCACATCACAGACCGGAGTCTCTGCTACTTTGTTGTGTGGACCACGAAGGAGGCGATCATCATCCCCATCCCCCAAAGACCCTGCATGGCATGGAAATCTCCTCCTCCTGGAACAATTCTACACCCCAGCATATGCTCCCTGTGTTGGCCAGTAGAGAGGAGGACATTTAAATAAACATACTCTTAACACCCTCGGACTCTGCGTTGTGTTTCGTATGTGTGATGGGGTGTTATGCAGAGGGGAGGAAAACAGGACACAGCAGATTGGGATTGTGGTGGAGATGCTGAGCAGTTATTTAATTGTTGCATGTAATTATTATTATACTGCGTGCTTCTTAGTTATTCCATCTTTTGCTGTAACATGGATCTGTATGTAACTCTATATTTACTTGTTATCTACCACACTTCCTTCTACATCATACACCATCATTATACATGATGGTGTATATAGGATATATATATTTGTATACATATCTGTAATTGTATAATTTTATTTAAACGTCTTTTTGATCTCTCAAACTGAGTAAGATTGACAATAAAGTTGACTTTGAAAAATATATATATTCTTTATGAAAATAGTTGACTGTTGTCAAATGAATCCAAATGAAACGTTGGACTGAACTACAACTACGCCTTTAAATCTCTACGGACTGTTTTTCAGTGGGATGGCAAGTTCCTATCTTTAAACATTTATTAGTTTTTCTCAGAACAGATTTGATTTTCTGAAGTTAATTTAACTTTGCCGACCATGTAAGGTCATCATTAAAAGGTACAATCAATTTGTTTAGGGTTGACTAAAATAATGAAAAACATTCATTTGGATAATTTACTGACAGAATAATAAACTCAATGATGCTCTACTCACCTGTTCCCTTTTTATAAAGTGAAACAGTTGAAACGATAGATTTTAGTAAACTTAAAAACAACCTTCTCCAAAAGCTATCAAGGAATATACCGAATACTTGTTTTAGAACTTTATTACATATTTTTATATAAATAGTTTGAATGATCCATAATTGACAGAAGCTTGTGTTTACACTGACCTGTTACTCATATATTAATGTCTTTGTAACTTCAGTAAACCACTACCTCACTAATTTTCTTTCATTCATCACGGTTCAGTAAACTAAGTGATACATGAACCAGTTTAATCATTATAATAACGTAGGATTGCAACTCTTTGAAAATGTATGTGGCTCTTAAAAGAGCTGTTGTGTTTGGGTGTGCTGGTCTCAGGTCAGTCTAAGCCCTCTCTCCGCGGATGCGGCGGGCCAGCTGGATGTCCTTGGGCATGATGGGGACCCTCTTTGCTTGGTTCATCTTACTGGGGGGCAGCTACATGGATGTCGGTGCAGTCCACAATCATTGCGCAGTTGAAGGCAGAATGAATTTATTATTGACTCCGAATGAAGCACAACTTCATGTCATACAATACAATGACTTTATTTGTAATTGTGTAAAAAATATGAGCATTGATTAGCAAGCAGGACCTGCAGGAACAGAGAATGGTGATGGAGCTGGGAAGAGAGAAGAATAAAGAAAACAGATCAACTTTATTATCGGATATTAAAAATTCAATTTCAAAACAAGTTGCCGCTCCTACAGTTTTCTAGTATGTAAAGATGATTTCACATGACCTATGCAACATATCACACTCAATACATGTGTGTCTCTGGGGGGTGCATTGTGCCTTTGATGTATATAAATAATATACCATAACCAAATACTATTACGTACAGTGGAAATCAGGTTGCCAGAGCAGGTCAGTGTGCATGTTCCTCAACGTCTCAGCAGTTACAGGTGAGGTAAAGAAAATAAAAGAGAAAAAGGTCAGTAACAACACTTTAAAGTAACAACACTTTGAATAATTATCTCTTCTAACAATTTTCTCTCAATAAGCACACAACGACTGTCTTTCCAACAAACAGATTGTCATCACAATGAAACACGTCCAGAAGAATGTCATGTAAAGCTCCATGCCTGCCTTCGACTCTCCCTGAACTGCTTCCTTAGTACCCGGTGGAGGGCGCAGTAGGCTACTCTTCAAAAGTTTCACGAAATACTTACCATCATGTTTGGTTACTGTTTAACATTTTGGTTTACTTCATGTAATAAAATAATAACTTCATGGTAAGGCTACTAAAAATGACAAGGCTAAGTAATGTAATGCTAACTAACGTGCTCGCTACTCGTCGCTACTAGCTAGGTAGCTAACTTGACTATGTTCCATGCACAACATGTATATTACCTATGATATTACCTGATATGTCTGATCCAGCGACTCCTGGTCCTTTCATCAGACGGGAATCGATAGAAGGAGCAAGTGGTATGATCACTTTTATGACTACAACCTGGTACAAAGCACAGAGGCATCTTGTAAAAGTGAATTTATTTTTAGCGATCTATAATTTATTGGAGGGAATAAATCAGTTATGAGATCTTCTTCTTCTTCGCTTTAATTACGAGTCTTATTATAAATCACCGAGCATGCCTGTGACATCACTTACGCGACCCAGAATGGGATTTGGGATTTGTAGTCTTTGTAGTAGCGTATTTTTCATAGTCTTATATTTCAGCAGTTTTACGACAAAATGTGACTTTTTTGACATGGAAATGATTGTTTAAGATTGACAAACATCATATCTGTAGTTCGTGGCACAATTCAAACGGGATCAAAAGATACGTGTTCTCTCTCCATTGAATTCAATGTAAATTTTTCGCTTCCGGGGTCCCATGGTCCGGAAGTAGATGGGCGTGACTTCGCCTCTCCATTGGCGTCCCGGCTCTTCCCCGAGTTTGCCGCTTGGTCGTAACTTGCTGCTGAACAATCAACCTATATGGTCGTTTTTTGTAGGAGGACAGGCTGAAAGAACATCCTATTGATATTTAATGTCTCTTGCATTTATTTGCATTGTATTTGACACTGTGGTAATCCAAAAGTAACAGAAAGTAATCAAGTGGCATTCCTTTTATATTTTTATAATCAGATTAGGCTACTGATTACATAATTTTACGGGTAGCTACTAGCTAGTAATTGTAACAGATTATATTTTTAAAGTTACCCTCCCAACCCTGCTTATCATGAAAAGAACGAACGCAGAAAAAGAGCAATCGCTGCGCCCAAGGATTATTCCTTTCATTACAGAGGTCCAAGGCTTCTGTTGAAAACAAACACTTGCCCCGGCATTCAATTTGAAGTTGGGTTGCAGCAGAGGTGGAATGAGTTTAGCACCACAATCTTAGCTAAACAAGACAAATGCACTGTTTTCGACAATTTACAGCCTTTAATGGAGTCTCCCCCCGATCATTAGTGCTGCACAAGTGAATGAAAAGGAGGAAATCATCAAGGCCTCCTCTCCTAATCTTTTATCACATCACTTTTTCCCTCAGAATCACACACACCAGCATGATAAGGATGCATCGTTACAAGTAGTTTCTCCTTTTTGCATGAATACAATCTTTTTAATGTTTTTTGATTCGACGTATAGAGCTCAAATACATCCGTTTGCTACGATGTCACTAAACTGCAATTTTATTTGACACCCATCTCTGATGGCCAGATGTCTCATAAATACTTGTTGTGCGTCAAAAACACCTGCGATGGTGTGATGTACTCACACACACACACACACACACACACACACACACACACACACACACACACACACACACACACACATACACACACACACACACACACACACACACACACACACACACACCAAAGTCTGCTTCTGTTTAATATTCACTTTGCAATTATTTATCTCCTCTGAGGAACTCTCTGCAACTTTTCCCTCCTTCCCTTCTGCATCAAGGTTGTTTACCATGAATTCAAACGTTTTGACAAATATGCTGAAAGTTTTAATTTCCCCTGACCCTCTTTGCATTCTTTAGGAATACATTTAGTATTTAAGGTGTAAATCATTCGGTCGCTCGGTTTCAAATTAAGAGCGAATCCAAAAACCCCCCTCTATGCATCAAAGAGCAGTGAGGTATGTGAAATAAAGACATATTCCAGGAATTAAGGCACCAAAAGGTCTCTGGCTGCTAAATAATTTCAGATTGAGCATCTTTATTCAAAAGTGAAGCTTTTATTAAGTTTCCCACATCAAAGCAACTCCATGTAACCACACACTGCAAGCATGACAAGTGCTATGGAAACAGGTAATAGTTGTTTTGAAAGATTAGACCCTCGTCTTTGATTTACGGGTTTATTTTTTTAAAGGATGCTGCGTCTTGAAAATAAAACCAACTGCACGGTACACAACTGCTAAAACATATGGTATCTGTATCTTTAAAGCAATGTGGAACACCTCCAAAAGAGGATGAAAAAGCAGTACACTTTGTTTTATTTAAGAGACATATTGGATTTATCAGCTGGCTTTTTGTTTCATTATTGATCCAAAAGGCTTGATAGGCAGGAATGCAGTGCATTGTTTGATTTTCAAAGTCAAGCATCTTGTTAGTGGATATTAGTCTCTACTAATGTCCTTGTCACCAATATGTCCCTGTTGTTTATTTCACTACGACCTCCAATGCATGCTGGGAGGTTTACAAAGGAGGTCAAGTGTGAAGCAGCAACATTAACCCTTCCCCTTTTTAATTTTCAAGCATCAATTTAACACATTTTATATACACTTGAAGAGGACATGTTATCCTTATTTTGAGGTTCATATTTACTGTGTGCGTCTACTGTGACATGTCTCCATGCTCTAATGTTCAAGAATCTCTTTATTTTGTGCTGCAGCACCTCTTTTCACCCTCTGTCTGAAACCAAAGACCAGTCTGCTCCGATTGGTGAGCTGGCCGACTATGTTGTGATTGGTCAATTGCTTAGAGATGTCTAAGATATTTAAGTCATTAATATACATGAATGTATATTGTTTGTACCAAATCAAGCAAACACTCCTTGGAAAGAAATATAAAGGGTTAATTGATGGTGTTAATTTATGGTATTAATATAACACGGTTTCCAGCTGCATCAAGAACACCAATAAAACTTCATCATTAGTCTCCTCAAATTGACAAAAACCCTCTAGGGTGTGAGGAGCACTCTCCATGAAAGAAATGGCAATAATTTACCATTTACATAATATTTGTTAAATAATTCAGGATCTCTCCCCGATGGGACTAAAAGTCGTGGTGACAGGTGAGTTAGTAGAGTTGAACAAGCTCTGTCAAAGTGCACCGACACCCTGTCATCATTCTGAATATAATCTGTAAACTGCAATATTTTGTTCTGCCTCAAGAGACTCTTGTAATTAATAAATAACATTTTGCAATTAAAATTGTCAATCAAAACCCATTTTTTTCTCTCCCCACTGTGCAAAAAGCTGTTGTAACTCTGTGCAAATGTTTTTGCATATTTCTCGGGAGAAGCCAACACTGAAATGCTATTTTTTTTAATAGTTAAAAAAATGGTTGATTAAAGATTAAATTAGTTCCTTCTCATTTTAAATACATACATGAAAACGCATTAAACATATGGATAAATTGTGTCAAATGAAAAATAAATGAACGAACTACATGGAGAATTGTTGGAGACATTTTCAGAATGTAATTATAATAATGAAATATATAATGACATTTTCGATTTCATAAATCTTATTGTTATCTTAGAGTGTTATTGGATATCATTTTATTTCATGATTTTATTGATCATTTAAAATAGTGTGAGCGTTGACGGACAGTAGCGCTGCAAGACACTCTGGGGCCCCCAGGCAGAAGACATGCCCCCCAACACGCGGAGCGGAGATTACGAAACTGAAATTATAAAGCAGCTTTTGAAGGCTTAAGGGGGTTTCCCGACATGTCACTGCGGTAAATTAAAGGGGGTTTCATGTTGTCGTTGCTGTGGACCAATTTAATCGACCTTCTTTGGGGGCCCCATTCTGGTCCGGGGCGCCGTTTGCCGGAAGGCAACACAGGCAACTCACAGCGGGAAAACTGTGGAGCACTACATTTGCGCACAAGATGTATTGCACCGCATTTGCGCACAAGATGAGGCCCCCTCCACAAGATGAGGCCCCACGCACTCCGCGTGATCTGCCTGTAGGGAGGGCCGGCCCTGCTTCACTGTAATGTTGAATATTAAAACGAGCTCACAAACTAGACTGGCTACTTGGCTAGCTAGCTAGATATAGAGCTGCTAAATACACAGTGAAATACAGTTATTTGTTCATTGTAGAATCATAGTTGGAACTTCCACCACAACTTCACCTTCTTACAATGTGCATGGATAAGATTGTGAATGGTTTAATAATGCAACAAGTGTATAGAGAACAACTTTGTGAGTGTTGACTGAAGCTTCTTAGACAAAGTAGTTTAAACTGATTTAGCGCAAATGGGATTCGAATATACAACAAAATATTGTACAAAATGGTTACATGCCAGCAAAACAATGACCCTCAGCCGAGTTTATATTGTGAAACAAGCCAACTTTTCCACAGGTCAACAAAGTTAAGCCGAACTCCTGTAGGCTTGTAGATCCACAGGTGCATAGGAGAATACAAAAAGTTGATAATTGTGGGACTTTAAGAGGACACTATCCAGGAGCCATGTTGTTAGACATAAACCAAACCAATTAATGATCCCACTTAAGAAAATATTTAACTTTATACAGTTTGACCTTCTACTGAAAAATGTTACTGCTTTGTAAGATCTGACGTGGACGATCTGAACAACTAAAACTGTTTTTATAATTTATTTTTGCCAAAAAAAGGAATCACTCTAATTAATGTGTGACTTTATAATTGATTTATTTAATATTAAACCCTTAGGGCTTACTGACTTTTTTGTTCCCAAATGAACCTCTCTCTTATTATTGGTCTGATGCTCATACCTTTTAACAACATAATATGTTTTATATTCTGTTTACTTCCCAATGGAGGCTTTTCTGCAGGCCTAATGTGAAGTAGCCTATAGAAGTATTTTATGTCCTGTATGTCTTTCAGTCTCGAGGCAAAGTATAGGGTATCGGAAGCAACAAGGCCCAGAGAATTCCAATAGTGCGGCCCCTTTATTGATTCACAGTCAAACCAAAATGGTGGTCAGATTCAATTTGCATGCAGTGGTGAGCTTTTGAAGCATGGCGAGACTGCCTGGCTCATTAACAAAGTCTATAGAAACGGACTCTTGAACAGGGCCCGGTGTCAGAGGAGAGCAATTCCCCTCTGCACCAGAACTGGGGCAGACATTTTGGTTGGTGCTCTGAGCTAAGCCAAATCAAGACCCACATAAAAGAATCCCTGATTGAAAGACAAAATATAGACCAACTAGATACTAGAGAGAGAATGTGGGGCAAATATCCTTGATGCTAATCAACGGGACAATTACAAGGCGAGGTGCGTTCAAGAGCTTTCCCACAGCGCTCTTAAGAGCTGTATTATCTTCCCCATGTGATTGTTTTGTGCTGTTGGCGTGGAAAGCCGCCTCTGAGCTCCAGATCTCTTTGCTTCATTCATTATTTCATTGTTCTGAGGAAATATGGTCTCATTATTCTTCAGCCAATGTCGACCCCGCCGTTACCTGTCAGCGCTTTTTGCTGAGGCCAGCTTTGCACACTCAGAGCTGTTAAACACTAATGGACAATCGCTCTTCCCTTTGTGCTCAACATGCCATCTGATGTGCCATTTTGACTGACAGAGGAACGGAGGGCCAATTTGCAAAGGCTGACTTCCAGAGCATCCAGTGTGGAAAGACATTCATCAAAACCTCCATGCCCTTTTTCTTGCCTCCTTGTCATATTATCTGTTCAGCGCTGTCAGAGGCACCGTGGAGTTGATCACACTTTATTTCTGAGGCCTGCGTGAGAAGATCACATGGCTGCGGTAAAGTATAGTTGGGCAATTAATGTCCACTTCCTCTTCTGTCTGGGGGTGTGAAATTAGCAGTGCGAGATAAAGTACAACTAAAGTCCAGAAGTAAAAGGATAAATCAGCCAGGAATCAGGATGACTTTTTAAACCATCTGTTTAATATAAAAAACGCTGTAATATCATAACTTTTAATGACCAATTTAAGTCGCTATAATCGTTCCTATGTCTGCAGTATTTGAGTCACAGTGGTATATTGGCTACAGAAGGACTTAAACAATCGTTCACAACTGTTTTGGAGAAAATAAGTAACCCTTAATACAAAATATGTTAACTTTTAACTCCTTATCAAAGTTGACACATTTATATTAGCTATCGTACTTCAAACTAGAAAAGAGATTTTATTAGAATGATGACTAACAATAAAAGATTCATAGTTATTGAGTATAATGTTTCACAAATGTATTCATCTTTTATGTATGATTGATAGTTGTCGTCATAGCTATTGGCAAGATTGCAGTTGTCATCTTCATTGTCGTTGGCATTGTCATCGCAGTCTCAGGGTAAGTGCTAAAGTGTCCAATTGGTGTTCCTTTTATACCTAATTCCCTTTGGATGACACATCTCCTCATCATCTCATCTGGGTGAGCTTTCTTTGTTGGTTGTATTTGTGCTCGCCAAACATAGTATAACTATCTACCAGTCAACATGCTTTAGGACATTTTGAACTCATGCTGTACAGCCTTGCGATTTAGTGATAGTACTAAAGCTTCTTAAAAAAAGAAGATATCTAAATTATAATAAGTGTCTTTTCCTGAAATAACCCACAAGATAAAATATGTTTTTGGGAATGGTGTAGTCATATCAAACATGAAGTATTGGGTTTTAATATTTCCCTCTGTGAAGACATCATGAGGCTTGAACAAGGAGGAGAAACAAGATAAAACTGAATATATATATATATATATATTTATATATATATATGTATATATGAAACTTTGAGACAGTCTGGAATTGGGGAAAAGATGGTTTTAAAAACTGTAAAGCTACTGAAGGGGAACATATATTCTGCAGAATATGTTCGGGTGTGAAGTACTGAGAGAACTCCTTATCTTTAAGACAATCACATGCAACCTGCCTCCAAAGCAAGCTCTGCCGCTGCCATCGGATTTCACTGTTGCAATGTTGGGTTATGTCTTGAGCTAGTTCTCGAGGCTACTTTTTTCTGTTTCCACAAAGGAAAAGTTAAGTTATATTACAATAAATAGGCTTTTCATACTATCAGTAACTTCGATAAGGTCGGTGTTGCAGAGAACAATACATATAATTACATTGTGCCAAGGGGGCTACATCAAACCTACGCGCCATAAAAATTAATAACAGCAGACCTTGGTCAAACAGCATTCACCTTGATCAAACAGCACTCAGGCCGGCTAAGACAAATACATCTGGGCAGTGGTTTGAGTCTGCACACCAGATGGATGAGCTTTGACACGTCGGGTAATAACTGAGTGAATGAGGACAGGGGAGCTGAAGCAATGAAAGCAAAGTATTTGAAAGTCAATTTGACATGGTTTCCTTTTTCACTGTCAAATTACCTGCCTGGTATTTTTAATGTTCTCATTTACACCATCTGGTACAACCAGATTTACCGGGTTCAAACTCATTTGTGAATACTATTAAACCTCTTTCAATATGAAAAATAACTATACCTCTCTTTCAATCCCAAGGTTCTCCTTCTAAATGCCCTTGTGAGATAGACCTTCAAATTAAGGAACAAACATACAAATGAATTGAATGTTGAGGTCGGATTAAACAAGAGGACGTGTTCAATGTACATTTATTTTGTACAGATAACCTGAGTTCTTCAATTAAACCCACGATTTGTGAATAACTTTGGAGATTCAAGTGACGTTTAAGATTAAAGTTTAGAGTTCTAGATATGGTGAAAATCTTAGAAAGAAATCGCAGGATGAAAACAAATCCTGTAAAAAGGTTAGAACATCATAAAGTTACTTCAAGGTGGGGTATGTAATTTATTTCAGAAACACTTTGTGTTATATTCCATGGAATGCTCAACATCCCGATAGCAATGAATATCTTAAGTGCTTTGACAACAAATCCATAAAAAAATGTAATCCGTGGAAGCCGTAGTAGCCTACTGTAAAAAGCACGACCAATCATCTGAGCCGGCCCGGCTAAAATAACTGGATGGCCTACCTGCCTGTCAGCCTTCCATCTGTGCACAAACTTATCTCGTGCCCTTATTGGTCATGTGCGCGTTTGTGTGTGTTGGAGGAGGGGCTCTGTAAGGAAGTTGGGAGGAAGTGGCACATTTTTTTCGGCTGCGTACTTTCAAATTCTAGCGCACCCGAGCTGCTTTCTCCGAAATGACATAGGCCTAACCCACTTTTAAATAATAATAATAATATAATAAAGTACAATTTCAAACTCAAGGTTATACATCTTAGACCAAAAACAGAGAATCGAGAGATGATGGGAACAACCTTTAATTGCAAAATAAATGACTCTGACCTTTAAATCAGACTTTTCAGAATAACTTTATTTTGATTGGATCCTTAAATATGTGACTGATTTCCAAAACCATGAAAAAAATATCAGCACTCATATCAGCACTTCTCCACTATTGCTCTTCATATAGTAACTTTTTACTTTGAATGTCACAAAGAAAAACAAAATGTGCACCATTACATTTTAAGCAACCAAATCCCTTGCAGCGCTCACTCTGCACTGCATGGCATTTGATGTATAGTTCTAAAAGTCAACCAATGTACACATTTGCCCACACATACACACGCACCGAGAACGTGATTGGTGACTTGTGAGTGGATGCAGCTTGTGTGCGCACTGATGCGTGAATGTACACCAACAGCAGGGCCTCGCCTCTTACAGACAACTTCTAATACACTGTTATCTTTCTGCTTTTTACCGCGAGTTATCGAGGGAAGCAGCACAAGACCAAAGCATGGTGGGGGGAGAGATGCCGATTGATAATTAACTGAGGTATCTGAATCTGTGACGTGCGTGGAGGGTAGAGGGCGACGATGGAGAGAGAGAGAGAGAGAGAGAGAGAGAGAGAGAGAGGAGAGAGAGAGAGAGAGAGAGAGAGAGAGAGAGAGAGAGAGGAGAGAGAGAGAGAGAGAGAGAGAGAGAGAGAGAGAGAGAGAGAGAGAGAGAGAGAGGCGGGCCGGAGAGGAGAGAGAGAGAGGCGGGCCGGAGAGGAGAGAGAGGTCTTGCCTCTTGTCTTGCCGAGGCTCTTTGATTCAGTGGCAGTGGCTGAGACAACCCCGTTACCGGCCACCGTCAACCCGGTAAGTCTTCTTCATATTCTCCCTTTCTCTCTTTTTTATTTGAGTATTTAATGTGTTATCTCTTAAGAAATTAAATAGAAGTTAATGCTCCGTTTCCACACTGGAAGTCGGATAAAAGAAAGTTGATGCGTACAATAAAGGCGAATGAGACGAAACAACGCTCCACGGCAGAATATGTGTAGTTCCTGTGCAAACCAGGAACCCTGACTGTGTCTATCACTTACTTAAACAACCTGTGTAATGTTTAAAGTCTAAATAAACTTGAAAATGATTTACTTTTTGACGCTGAAGCGCATCCAAAAAGCCACATGGAAACTCGGACGCTGTCCGAGGTGCTGAGTGTGCTTAGCTCTACAATGAGTCCAGTTTGTAGCAATTACGGATCCAAATTCGTATTTTTTTATAATGCCAGCTTGCTAAAAAAGTTCCTCATGGATACTTTACCTATCATATAGTCCTATTTGATCAACTAAATCCCTCTGTACATGCTTTTCTTCTCACAGGGTAACTACGACCCTCGATACTCAAGCTCAACAGCTCATGGTGAAGATTTCTCAGAGGACATTGCGTCTTCATCGCGTCTCTGCAGCCCCTATTTGAAGAGAACATTTGGCAATAGCGAACTTTTATTTAAGAAAACAGATTTACACTGGATGACAAAGTCAGAAGATGCTTTGTGTGTCTAAAGAGCGCAAATTATATCACATCAAAGCATATAAAAGCGTCAGTGACAGCTTGGCACATACAGGAGTACCTGCGATGAAGAAGCCCGCAAGAAGCTCCACGCGGTAAGAAGTGGAAGAGTGATACTGAGAGCAGACAGAAGTGCGTGGAGGCCAAAGAACAGACACCAGCGAGTCCTCAAATGATGGGGATAAAACACCTTCTGCTTCTTTTGATTTACTTAGACCCGCTGAATGTCCTGTGCACCGCCACCAACAACAAAAGAAGCAAAACCCCGACAAATAGGAAGCCAAAGGTGAAGGACCTGAACGGCAGCACCACCGCGGTCCCGCTGGCCGCGGCCGTCCCGGGGAAGATCACCCAGGTCCAGGCTCCCACGGTGCAGCACGACACCTGCCTGGGCTACTACGACGTGAGCGGGCAGTTAGACAAAGAGTTCAGCTGCAACAACACCGACCACCGCTTCTGTTGCGGCAGCTGCTTCTTACGCTTCTGCTGCGCGGACCGGGGGAAGCGGCTGGAGCAGAAAATCTGCACCAACATCAACACCCCGGACTGGATCAAAACCCAGCCCCCCTCCCCGGCGCCAACAGGTGATACCTACGACCCGGAGCTAGACCAGACCAACACCACGGTGTACATCACCTGCGGAGTCGTAGCGCTCATCATTGCGATTGGGATAACTGCTAAAGTTGCCTATGATAAAGCCACCAAGCCCCCTCAGGAAATGAACGTGCACAGGTAAGAATTTGCAATATTTATTGATTTTTGGAAAAAGCTGAAAAAAACCTTATACAAGGTCTATACAGAGCATGATGTCACAACATAAAGGTAACCAGTGTATTTGCACTTGTAATTATTTTTACAATAAAACGAAATGCTATTATCTGAGAAAAATACTGTCACACAATAGTGTATTTATATATTTATATATATATATATATATATATATATATATACTGTTCAGCACTCATTTGACCAGTGAGTTGATCCCATTTTGCTCTGAGTGTAAAAACAATAGCCATAAAGTAGAGATTCATCCTCAACTGCAGCCTAAATAACTTACAGCCTCAATATCATGGGTTCATTGAAGCTCATGACCTTTAACACATACCATTACTCTGCTCCCCAGAGCCTACCCATCAAAAATGTCAAGATACCTTTCCATGATACACAACCCACTCTGTGTCAATCCCAGGAGGGAGAGCGGGGGCTATTCTGTGTCCGTTCAACCCTAGAGGGATAGAGTAAATGCTACTGAAAGCCATATGAGTGATCACATTCATCCTGATGGGAGTGGTCTCTTCTGTCTATATATCTAAATCCTCAAGGCACCAGTAGTGGTCAGTGAATTGCTTGATAAGCGTTAAAGCAACATAAAAACCCATCCTGTGGCCATTTCAGGCACCAGCTGAACAAATTGCTACATAATGATGTAGAGAGCAGACTCCAGGCAACATATCTCCACCACCATCAGAACACAAAATGGTTTCTTAATGTTGGCAATTATATGCGTTATCTGCACTTGTGTCCTGAAACAAAACACCCGGGAGAGCCTTGTGAGTTAAGATTGGATTGTTTCTCTATAGATTTATGCTGCAACTTCATTGCTTGCCAAAGAAACATCAAATCACTGCTCTTCGAAGCTGTTGATAAGCTTCATGGAAGAATAAAGGATTTCATGACACTACAAATGATGCCAGGAGATTTCATGAGTTATTGCTGCATGCAGGCAGTTATTGTAAAACTTGGTATGAAATCCAAAGTAATTTCTTAAGAACTGTGTGGGCTTGGTTTGATTGACAGAAGGCTTACTGTACAATAAGCAAGCAACCGCCTAACTGTACATTTTTTTGATCGAAATGGTGCAGAATCTGATCGGTGTGCATAACTTTCCCATTTTAGCCACGCCCACTTCAAACCAGAGAAAAAAGCGCAAAAAACTTAAAATATTTTAGAGGCTTTAAAGGTGGATGAATATTGTCATTGAGCTATATCAAATACTTGTAATTTTTTCCACTAAAACCATTTGCTGGTTTTAAGTTCCCAAATGTGAGTATGTTATGCTTTTAATGTATCTTTTACAATAGCCGAAATGTATTAGGTCGACCAAAGCAATTCAAAGATGGCCAGCTTTCTTGTATCTTTTACAACAAATGCCAGTACCTTTTCTGGCATTGAGTTGTGTGTAATGTGTAGAAAAGCCTATGGCATGGTTTGTGTTTGGTTTATACCATTATTTGTGTGGGCTTATACATTTTCAGGGTGGCTCACATGTTTTCATCCTGTTGCCTTTGGTGTCTTCGTGCAGTTTAAAGACATGCACTGCTTCTCTATGCTGTACAACACTGGGCCTTAACTGCCCAGGCTGTCGTGTGTGTGATGCACGCTGGGATACGATCCACCCACACCAAAGCAGACATTGAAAATATTTAAAAGATTAAATGGGTTTTAGATTTTGATTATGTCTGACTCCAATTTGCCACCCGCTGGTAAAGGACAAAATCACAGTCACTTAGTCATTGCCCTTATCAAAGAGTCACTTGAGTCACCTGCCATTAGCCAGACTGTATTCTTGGCCAGAGGAGGACGTCTTGCGTAGATTTAAGGATATAAAGATAATTGAGCATTGTTATGCCGCGGTCATTATTTTGACACCTGCTGCTTTGAAAAAATGTCTAGAAGGATTACTCAGCTTTCTGAGAAACAAAATCACACGGTCCTGATGATAAGAAAGGAAAGCTGTCCAAATTCTAACCTAACACAAAGGAGCTCCTTTAGTAAATCACACATAGATTAAATTCAAGCTCCAGTGATCGCTCTGAGTGTCTTTTCAGAAGTTGGCACAGTCAACTTTTAATATCCTTATGGAAGCATGAGACTTTATAATACAGTATTTCATTTGAAACAATAAAAAAGAAACGACAAAGCTCATGATGCAGAGCTTTTTTAAATTCTGCTCTGAAGAGATGGTGAAGTTTATGACTTCTTACTGAGCTACAATCCTTGCAGGGCATACTTTCAAGTGGATCTGCTTATGATCCCGCTTCACTATGAGAAGAAGCCATAAGGGTTTGGAGAGAGGTTGTTTAAATGAGAAGGCATGGCTTGCTGAGTGTTCAATAGTGTTTATTATTTTTCCTTTTTATGATTATTTTTATATCACCTACCGTTTGGCACATAGAGCTGTCATAATGATTTCTGCTGGAATAGACCTCAGAGACATTCATGCTGTGACCAAGAAGAAGTAGTGGAACATGGGATTTGCTTTCTATTTGGCAAGGGTCTGCTCCTAAAAGTGGTTGCTTCTCCATTGTAATTTAGACTCTTACCTCTGCGTCTGAGTGAGGACTGTGAGCAGAATACTGAGCTGTTGGCAGACCTTTGCGGTTTCGGTCTGTGACCTTCACCGAGAACAAGAAATGCAGAGTGAGAGCTAAAACCAGTGGTTTGAACAGGCTCTATTGATCACTCTCCACAGATGCAATTTATGTGGGCTAGGTGGTGTGAATAATGCTTTGTTCTCTGATTGCAGGACTGAAAAACTGAGATAAAAGGCAAGACGAAAATGACTGAAAGTTCATTGCATAAGAGCAACAAAGCCCAAAGATTGTATTAGTACATTATGCTTTAATACCCGCTGATTTAAGCTTACATTGGTAGTACACCGGTATCACCAAAGGATAGATGTTAGAGCATCGATGTCTTCCATTTCATTAAATAATCTTTCCACAAAGTAAGGATAGGTTTTATTTTTCTGATCTTTTCATTAGATTGAATAATATGTTGGCCTTATCTTAAAAGGTTGGAAGTACATTTTTTTGGTCAATAAATCCCATAAAGGAACAAAACCAACAACGTCTGTCTGTGATTTCCCAACCCACAGTACCAAGCCATGGTCCCAACTCAGACATGAGAAATAAACCCTAGCAAACGTTTCATCAACATAGAATTCATTCACTCATTTCGAATTGCTTGGCACTGTCATGTAAGCGGATGTTAATCAAACAGGATGAGAGTGAATTTGTTTGGGGACTATTTTCAGCGGCTAATTAATCCACATTGGGTGCTTTTGAAACATTTGAATTGGCCATTATGCTGTCAAAGATGGTATAATAACTTTGAAAATATGTATTAGTGTTGACCCCAAAAATACAGTAGTGATCAGGATTATAAAGTTGTTTGTACTTATTTGGTTTCATTACTCGGCCAAATGAGTTGGTCCTGTTTCTGCAAACAACTGTAGCTCTTGCTGCACACGACGTAGCAGCCAACTGGGACGATGCTAAATCAGGTCGCCCCTGTCTGCGGAAAAGAAACGGCTAAAGTGAGCTCATCCTGGAAGGAAAATGCTATTTATATACTGCATATCTCCCAAAGTCACAGAGTTAAGGAAAACTATGTGTGGTTGCTTTAGGTTGACTTTGACACAGTTACATTATCCTTTCATTTCCTTTAAGAAAACTCAGAAACTCTATCACACAGGCTGACACTGTGCCTTCAAAAGTTGGAATTGGGATTGGTAAAATATTGCTTTTGCTGTATTTGCTGGCCCCAAAGAAGAGACACTGACTTGACTCCCAATAAATGTGCCCTGAGCGCGAGGCCGGCTCACATAATGGGACTCTCCTGTACCTTGTGTACCGCACTATTGAACATTTAACTCTCTTGTGACTCTGGTTATAATTAAGATGTTCTCTAAGCCTTTCTTCATTCCTCTATGATTCAAATTGGATCCGTAGCTAAATAAATTAGGAAGACCTTTAGGGGAACATGATGAAAAAAGTGTAAGGTAAATGGAAAAGGGAAACATTTCAGTGTACAAAGATTTTTTTTAAATTATAATTAAACATTTTATATTTGTTTGATTGCTTTCCAGAGCCCTGGCAGACATTCTGAGGCAACAAGGACCAGTTCCAATATCTCAGTATGAACACGAGAACATTGCAGCGATGGACGAGTCACCTAAAGACGAGACGCCGGTCAGAACCTCGAAGAATCACTACACACCTGTTCACGCCAAGGCACCGAACCACGGTAGGTGACCCTGCTCAGGTCTTATACAGATGTTTTAAAGGCCAAGTGACCTGTCTTGTATGTGGCTTTTACTGCATTCCCGTAAAAAAAGGAATCCAACTTTATTTTTTGCGATAATAAAGCCCCCCTTCGCTTTGATTGACATCCATGGATATAGCTGGACGGGCTGTCCTCTCAATCTTTTTTTAAAAGGAAACACATAAGGAAGTACTAGGAGAATTAAAGGCAAGGCTGTGGCTACATTCTCATCTCCTATAAGCCTACTCAGCACTGGCTCAAAATTTAGATGTAATCTTCTGCGGGAGACGCAAGCTTTTGTGCAATGCTAATTCTGTCCTGCGATGTTCCTCTTATTTTATCCGGTCGGGCTCCGGATCCCTGCTCTAGGAATCAAGTCGTTTGCTAAGTGCCCTAGTATGGTGTCCCAGATTCAACAGTGTTGTGTTTCACTCTTGTGTCACCCGGCCTGCCTCCACCCTCCTCTCCACCACCACCATGGAGGGAATGTGTCAGTGGAGAGCTACAGACTGTACTGAACTGCAGGATGTGAGACACTTTCCTCACTTTTCTGCAGCCGAGTGACTTTTAAAACATTTGTAATCAAGCTGCCCAATCCAGTAGATCACCTCATTCTTGGTCAACGATCTGTTTTTTTAACATTGCCCAGGTTCAAAATGTCAAATGAGAAATGGGAGGAACTATTTTGAGATTATGGGAAGTTTCTTTAAAACCTCTTATATCCAACCGTTATTGATGGTGAATGTAGGCAATTTAAGCGATGTGTTTTTTAGTGCACGCTGTATGGGCCGTGAAAGCTGTGCTCCGTTGCTCCTCCTGGTGGTAATGTATTGTTTTTATTGCACATTAGTTTTTGTAAGCCTGGACCATAATGCAAATGATGAACTAAAGTGATGGGGACCTCATAACATGTTGTATTACTTGTTGTTAAAGGCCGTCTTTGAGACTGGTGGGTCCTCGAGATATAACATCGAAATGACTCTATTTTGAGAGCATATGCTATAATACTAGATCAAGTTGTGGTGGGAGGCTTTGGGGGTGTCAATGAAGACCCACAGCTCATCGCTCCCCCCAACACATAAAAGAAGGACGATGTCAGCTTACTGCCCAAAGTGATTGGCAGCCAATTTAATGGAAAGACATTTGAAGAAACATCATATACGTAAATGTTCAGCAACCAAATGTAAATAGCCAATACCAAATAACATGTTACCAGTTTGCAATCACACCCCCTCCAAATCATCCACATATAAGCATGTAGAAAATACATTGTAATGAGCTGTAATTTGTCGCCTAGACTTTTAGTATTACAGCATATGGGGTTTCAGGAAAGGAACAGGCTATTTTATTCAAAGTGCATGGCCTTTTAGATTTGTGTAAACAGCGCTTTTGCCTGGTTCTCATTTCTGTGTAGTCTGTGTAACTTCAGTGTAATAATTAATTCCTTACATTTATTATAGCGCTTTTTCAATGACTCAAAGCGCTTTACATATACACACATTACACATATATCATACATGCAATGGTCAGATACTGTGGACAATACCCACAGGAGCAAGTTCAGGTGAAGTGTCTTGCCCAAGGACACACCGGCTCTACAGACGCAGCAGCGGCGGGTTTCACCCCTTGATCATTGCACAGCGCACTGCGCCACACCGTCCATCTTCACGCCTCGAGGTCATCGAGGCGCTTTTACAAGTACACATTAGTATCATACATGTACTGTGGACAATACCCACAGGAGCAAATCCGGGTGAAGTGTCTTGCCCAAGGACACAACGGCCTGACGCAGTGGCGGCAGGAGCGGGTTTTGAACTGGAGTTCCCCAGCACTCCCCCTTGATCTGATGATCGGATGCACAGACCACTGCGCCACCCGTCCCCCGAGCATGTAGTGTAGAGCATAGTGCCTGGAGAATAAGCAAACATCGTCACCCTGTGTGATTCACAAAGCCACACATCATTGTTTTGGATATAGCGCCCACAGAAAAGATGTCTTAATTGTCCAATCTTTGTCATGTCAGCCTGCTATTGTTTGCTGCATGCACAGTAGGATGTCACATTGCAGGGGTGAACGCTTTTGAACAGAGAACCCTTCAGAAAGGAAGGGATGGAGGCACTACAGGGAGGACGTGAGTCAGATTTTGTGACCAATTCCTGACTGTGATGTTCATTTAATAATGGAGATGACAGTTTCTTTCAGTGGGGAAATGGTTAAAGCATTCAAATGACAATGTATGGGTATTAAATAACCGTTGTTTTGGCTTCTCTTAGTAGATGTCAGTGTACTTCTAAAATGTTCTTACATTTAGTCAATCTTTCACTTTGAATGCCCATTCAGTTTAAACTCTGTTTTAAAACTAAGGTTGGAATCAAGGTAAGGTTAAGGTTAGGGGTGAGCAGTAGTGGAACAAGTTCAGAAAGATTCAGATTCTTTACTTGAGTAAAAGTACTAATACCACATTGTAAACATACTCAATTTCCAGCGAATTACTGCATCGAGAATGGTACTTAAGTATTAAGTATGATTAGGATAATGTATTTAAGAGTAAAAGTACTCATTGCAGACAAAACTAAAATAATATTTAAATATTTGAAAAAAAAGCAGCAAATCTTCACATTTAAGAAGCTGGAAACTTTTCAACCAAAAATTACTCCAATTAATTTTCTGTTAACCCACTCATGGTGTTAATGTCTTATATATAATGGTGGATGGTTAATCCATATCAAATAATCATATTTTCAAAGTTTACCCTTAGTATTGTGTGTTAAAATCTGGATTAATAAAGATACTACTAAATAATTATAGTTATTTTGCATAAAGTATTCTTAAATGAAAATACTCTGGTAAAGTATAAGTACCTTAAATGTGTACTTAAGTACAGTACTTGAGTGAATGTACTTTCTTCAACTGGTGGTAAGTGAAGAATGATGACAACATGTCCTATAGTCAAAGCAGAAGACTAACCCCCAGCCCTTCAGAGCAGGGAGTTACAATATGCAGAGGATGTCTCTTTTTTTCAAAGTAAGTACATTTTAAAAGCAGAATAGATGAATAGCACAATGTAGACGTTTCTGTTAAACAGCTTCTACTTTATTATGCAGTACCAATATTTTCGTGTTTTTGTTTTCAGCAACATAAATGAAGCACAGCTGGCCATAACAACAAAAAAAGTGTGGCATTTTGTAATTTAAGGCTCGAGGTGAATTTACCGTCAGTATTTTCTTTGCCCTCAAGGTTTTCATTAAATAGAAAGGTTTGGTAATAAAGGGATTAAATATATATTTAATAAATGTGTTTCCAATCAATATTTCATGTTTAAATCCTTTTGTGAAAGGTGCAGTTCACCTCGCTGGGTGGCCTTTATGAGGGGAGCCGGCGGCTACATTGATTCCTTGGTTTGAAAACACCTCTTGGGTCACACCAACAGATCCCATTTACTGTAATAGAAGAAAAATGTTAGATTTGAATAGATTTTTTAACATAGCAGAATAAAGCAAAATAAAATATATTGGTTCTGTCACAAGCTCACTTAATTGATGGTGTCCTATACAGTTAGTATCCTTTTTATTACTGAAAACTGAAGTGCTCCAGATTTAGCCAAAATGCTATTTTGTAACTGTAGTCCCTGGACAGTTCTCTAGTCACCCTAAAAACAAATTATTTAAAATAACAAGTCAATAAATTTATTATAAACCTGCAACATAGAGGTTCACACAACTGCAAAAAAAGAGTCTCACTCTTGAAGGGGAGAGAGACACTCCCTCTTCAATGGAATTATGGGATTTTAGATTTTGTATGCTATTTACATGCACAGAAATATAACACATAACAGGGAAGGGAAAACCCCCACAAGCTTAAAAGGGCCTCTTTAAAGATAAACCTTTTTATGTTTAATACACAAACACTTTCACATAAACTCCTTCCCTGCATGACTTTTGAGCAGATTTATCTCTTAACTGTTTACTTTCCCTAAAGGCCAATTCCAATATTACTTCATAAATTTAACTTTTATCCAGAGATTTGCGTTTTATCTCCCTTCGCCCTTCATGTGTGATGAAAAACTTTAATAGCGTGGTTATGCTCTATAAGAAAATGTGGGATATTCTTTCATTTTGAAGTGTGGATAATGCGATTTGGAGGAACATTTGCAGAGATAATAAGGGGGCAATAGGTTTATGTACGGCGGTGTAGGATCAATTTATATCACAATCAGTGTCTGCAGCTACCTGCTCTCAGCTCCACGCTACTGTCCTTGGAGTATGCAGAGGTTATATAGCATCTGTATTTCACACCGGGAGCCATCATACATACTGTATAAGCCCTATACTGCATCATGTACATAGATACTGCCCTGTACCGTTCTTCTCATGTTTCTTTCGAAGGTCCCGCATTAGCCGAGTTGAGTTCGTAGTCATCCCTTGGGTTTGATGAAAAGGAACAAATGAGCTGTGGGGCTCAGGCCTGAGTGCCAAACTGGGATGTGATGAAGACCATCTCTAATGGTCCCAGGTGTTTCTTCTCATTATGATAATTTGAAATGCTGTTCAATATCGGCTTCCCAAGGCCCACAGGTCTGAGTGATGTTATTGACTTTGAAGTGGTTCCTTTGAGAAAGAGGCATTTCACTGTTCACTAGTTAATGTAGAGAGGGGAAAACGGAGAGAAAGAGAGGAGAGGTTTGAAAGAGCAACCTTTCTTTGTTGCTGTTATCACCGACACTACATTCCTTCATTTCTTCGTAACACTTGTACCGTGATTGACAGGACAATTGAACGTTTTAGGGGTGCTAGCAGGCACCTTGTCTCCCTGCTTTGTGTTCAGACCACACTCTCAATTACCGCACTGGTTCAGAGTGGAGTTAGCAGTGATGTGGTACAAATTGCATTACGGAGTGGTCTTTTAACACAGGAGGAATCCAAAATGGTGTAGCGGCATCCTGAAAGACTTTGGGTTTAATCCTTTCTAAAACAAAGTGTATCGGACCACAATTATCTTGCCTTTGAGGAGACAAAGGCGCTGCTATTTTATTTTTCAATTATGTTTAATACTTTGCTTTCTGTGAGGAGAGGAGTGTTTGAGAAATTGGGTAATGAAAACCCTAAAACCTGCAGATTGCATCTCTTGCATCCTTAAGTGATAAATATTGACAAGAAGATCCCACAGGAGAGTCGCTCTGGTGCCATTTCAGCCCTGTTTAGTATTCTCCTCGTCGATGGCTACTCCTTTATATCATGGAAGATATGACCAGAGAATTGAGTACAGATTCTTGTCAGTGCTGAGGCCCAGTCATTCAAGATTATCAATTGGTGACATTTCTTTGTGAATTCCTTGTGACGAAACGATCATCATTGCTCATGTTGCTGAAGTGAATCCATCTTTACATTGAGTTTAACAATGCGTTGCGTGGTGTTTTTTACAAATTCTGTGTGACCACTTTTCTGTTAGAAAATATCTTTAATGATACAAAGAAACTTGGGGCTCTCCAGGACTTTGTTCAATCAAATAGCCTTCATGTTCTAGCTATCGGTTTTAATTACCTCAGTTTGCCTCTAACAGGGTTATTCCTAACCCTTACATATGAATGTATAGAAAGAGAACTGGATACAGCGTCGGAGACCGGTCCCCATTCATTCCAAGGAGAGTTAGTCAGTGGCGCATGAAGCCAAAATGGAAGCCTGACTCTCGAGAACTAAAATACCCGGGTCATCTCTTGATCTTCTGGCAATTGTCTTAAGTGGTTAATTCACCTAAAAACATGTATCCACTGATTTATAAGCATCTGTTTCCCAATGTAAGTCAATGTTAAAAAGTATTTTTCGGCCCAATGACAATTGGCTGACATGGAAGTTCTTGTACTACTGTTTTAGCTTCAACACGCAGCACTCTTCATCTTACGGCCCGTCCACACAGCGGCTTTGGAAAAAGCTTGTCGGCGGGCGTGTCTGAAGCTCGACCAACAACCAATCACATGAATCTCCCGCCCCTGACACACAAGCAGCGGTTTGATTGGCTAGAGCTTGTACTGGCATATGATTTGATTGGCTGACGCTTCCACCGAAAGCTTCAGAAGCTTCAAAAGTTGAACATTGCTCAACTTTTGCTGCCTGAAACGCCAGGAAAGCTCCGCTCTGCTTCCCACAATGCAGTTCGGCGAAAAGTGACGTCACCCCATTCAAAGTGAATGGGCAGAAGCGTTGGAAGAAGCTTCCCACGCCGCTGTGTGGACGGGCCGTTACTGGCTTGAATGTTAGCCATCTGCTTGCCAGATATGGTTCACTAACTATCCGATATTATAAATGTGTCACCAAGTCTCAAACACCAGTCATATCCCAAGGACACTTATGGTTTTCTCTGTCCTCGCAGTGTTGGGGAAGTTACTTTTAAAAAGTAGTGTTTGCTCCTTACTCATTACTTCTTTAAAAAAGTAATCCCTTACTTTACTTAGTTACCCTCCAAGAAAAGTAACTTTTTACGTTACTCGTTACTTTTACGTTACTTTTATGTTGCTCGACTTTGGGCAGAACCCCATCTCTGTTCCTAAATGTGTAGGCTTACATAAAGTTCTACTATGGAGGACATAACAGATATGTCTTTTGTGCTCTTTATTATAAAAAAATGCCACAGAGCACTTAACAAAACATTGGGCTATAGGCGTCAACACCACCACTAAACAATAATATCAAACAATATCAATATAAAATCATAATCATTAAGGGTTAGTTACAGGCTAGCCCCAAAATAGGTGCAAAGCTAGTGCAAATCATATCAATAGGCTACTAAATAGGCTTGGACTCGAAATATCATCATTTCCCCGGGGATCTTGAGCTACTAGCTTCATGCTAGCATGTTTTCCTTTCAAATGCTTGGTGAGGTTGGCAGTGGAGTTAACGGCAGTGGACTCAAGTTTCTGGCCAGGGCACAACGTACACCTTACACTCACATGTTTCCCCTTAGTTTCAACAAGTTCGAAGTAATGGGAATACCTCCATCCCTCGAATGTTAGCGTTGGCTGCGCCTGCTTCTCACTTGCCATCACTGCTCTTCAGTCTTCATGCCACCACCAGCGGCCAGCCTCTATCACGTACAGTGTGGAATGAGAGCTCGTGCCTAATGCGTAAGCACACAGCTGAGTAGGCAGTGTCACTGTCACTCATCCCAGGGAAAAGTAACGTTGCGGCGAATTGAAGAAGAAACTACGTTACGTTACCAAATGTTTCGTAGTAGCGCGTTACACTACTTTTTACCCGGCAAAACCCAACATTGTACTGCAGGCATCCTCAAAGTCCGGACTCCGGTCCGGATCCGGACCGAACCACAACTGTCTCTGGACTCTGAGCAAATTATACTTTTCACATGTATTATCTGTGTTATCTGCGAGACATCGCCACAACGCAACGAGTCAAAAATGATTCGCTATGTCCATAGACTGCAAACAGCGCTCTGCATGTCCTGTTCCACTGTCTGTGTGTGTCTGTCAACGCATTGGTCCAATCACATTCAGCATCCCGTCAGCGTTTCCCCCCCCCCAAACAATCTGCGAATCAGAGGCACAGTAGGGCGGGTCTTCGCGGATTGCGGGTGGGAAAAATGTGTGTCTCGTCTCTTTCAACCTGTCTGAGTCAGAGCGAGAGTTTAAAAAAAAAAAATTCAGAGCGAGAGTTAACGGCTCATCTAGTTCCACCTGTACTGTAGCCAGTAGCCTAGTTTCACCTACCGGGGTGGCAACTGACACCCTAAAAATAGGCCTTGCCACCCCAGCTGCCACCCCAGTTGGCAGCTTTGTTTTGAAAGAAAAGTTGTGGCTCATCGGACATTTATGAGAGAAAGTCTCTAATGTCCGAGTGCAAGTGAATGCAGCACAAGATGCACGTCATGTAACCCCTCCCCCGGTCCTGGCGCGAGCGTGGACAATGGCATATGATTGGCGGCGATTTCATTTGAACGGGACGGTGCAAAACGAGAAACATTCGGACCCAATTACTGAAGGAATGAGGTATATGCGGTCTACACTGACAGAGAAGAGACTGTCAGTTTGGCTGTACTCAGCATTGAATCAAAACGCACTAAAGCTGTTGATCTTAATACGTTTGTGAGGCGTTTTGCTGAACAAAATGGTAATCGCCGCATTCAGCTGTAATAGACATGTCAACTTGATGCTCTGCTCACGGATGAGCATACACAACTATTAAGATGATGACCTTATGTGTGTAAATATATGTTTTTCTTTGAGGGGGTCTGCCCCCAAAAAACAGTTTTATGTCCTGAGAAAGTCAAATAAGACGGTGTGTAAAACTACACTGCCCAGCCAAAAAAAAGTAACCACTTTGATTGAACTAGGCCAGTAGGTAAGGACTTTCCACTGGATAATAACTGAAGTATAAAATAATGCATGACTGAAGTGATGGAGACCATGTTGAAGGCAAACAAAAAGAGGAAATAACAGGTCAAATCAAGCAAATCCCCTCTCAGATTCCACAGCAACCAGAAGAACATAAATACTGGCTGGTGATTTGATTCATCAGCTTTGTGATGGAATAGAAAATGCACAGTGCATTTCCTTAGCTGTGGGTGAGTCCACTGACACCACTGACAATGCTCAGTTGCTGGTGTTTGTGAGTTTTTATGACGAGGCAAAGGGGGAGTTTGTTGAAGATGTGTTGGGCCTGACTAACCTCAGTGGACACACAAGGGGGCAAGACATTTATAAAGCAATAATGGGAATGCTGAATGAAAGAGGTAAGGGTGCAGCTGCCTTTATTCATAACTGTGCAGCTCTTACACTGCGACTCTGAGGGGTCAAGCACAGACACAATAACAATGAAAACTGCTGCATATAGATTATTTTTGTTTTTGCAACCTCGTGTTAAGAATCTTGTTGCAATTGTTTAAAAGTTTGAATGACCGTAATAAACGGACCTTTGTCTTATTGAAACATTTATTTTGGACCTTTAAGATTTGTATTTGAGTACCCCTGCTGTACTGTAGTATACCCCAGCGGTTCTCAAACTGTGGTCCGCGAGGGTACTGCAGGTGGTCCGTGGAAAAAAGCTAAATAAAATCCACTTTTTATTATCAAGGATTTTCGGGGACCACCCGAATATTATAATTTATATATACAGTCTATGGGACCACCTCATATGTGACTAGCTCTATCAAAATCAGTCGCATTGACCTGAAGACACATTTGGAGTTGTATACACTGTCAGGAAAGAGGAGATTCCTAGCTTTCTAATGATACCAGACAGTGGGGTAGTGGTCGTTGGGCTCATCGGACATTTATGAGCGAAAATCTCTAATGTCCGAGTGCAAGTGAATGCACCACAAGAGGACACGAGCCTTGTCACCCCTCCCCCGGCCCTGGCGCGAGCGTGGAAATATGATTGGCGGCGATTTCATTTGAACAGGACGGCGCAAAACGAGAAGCATCCGGACCCAAGTACTGTAGACGGAAGTCTACAGTACTTGGGTCCGCAGTTAAAATGCATTCAATTATGTCTGCCATCTTATATATTTCTATTTAAGGCTTTACTGATGTGCCACAATAATGTCACCTAATGTTATTCAGTTAAAATATCAATATTTTGGCTTTCCAAATTAACATTGATTGATATGACTGCGATTAAATCAGCATATACTTCTGCCAGGGGTTCTGCCGCTTAATAAGTTAATTTCAGGACAACTTTGGGAATTTGGGAGTTTGTTTTGAGATTTAAATAGATTTTGAAAGTAGAGGAGAGAGAGAGAGAGAGAGAGAGAGAGAGAGAGAGAGAGAGAGAGAGAGAGAGAGAGAGAGGAGAGAGAGAGAGGAGAGAGAGAGAGAGAGAGAGAGAGAGAGAGAGAGAGAATGCCTGTGTGTCCATTGTTTTGAGTCTGTGTGTGTTGAGCGCAGCACCGTCTGCTTTTTGCAGCACAGTAACTAAAGCATACCGGTAGTTTTTTTGTAGACCTGTCTGCCCGTTTTGTGCACGTGCGTGCGCACTTGTGGCATTGTTTGGGATGACCCAATTACAATACCGTCCGCCGTCTTCTTTGAGAAACATACACAACGCAGACAGACACCGGTCACAAAAGTATCAGATAGGCTTCAATTTACTTTTGATTGTCTATGATTAACTATAAAAAAATATCGGCGTTTTAACACTACGTTTATATATGTATAAATAGTGGTCCGCATAAACAAAACGTTTGAGAACCCCTGCCCTATGCCATCTTGCTGAAATATTCATTTTCCGCTTTTGCTCTGTCTCACCAGGACACTATGGAAAAGAAAATCTACGCAGCGGAGGCCAAGACATGCACAACTTCATCTCCTCTGGGTTTGTGACACTGGGACGTGGCCACTTGAAAGGTAATAGCTATAAACTCTCTGTGCAGCTCATCAGTTTCATGCTCTGTATTGGAACTATATTACACTGCATGGTCCCTATCGTATAAAGATACATTACAATTCCAAGCCCATCCTCAACCTCATCCTCCTCACTTCACAGTGTCCTGAAAACCAAGTTCAGAATAACAATCATTTAACTCACAAAGCCACTGTGTCATGCTGTCGTTCTCCCTCTGCCAAATGGATGTAGTAAAAAAACAATAACGTGACTGTGACTTTTGTTTCAGCTCAGTGGAAGTTGAACATAACAATACATAATGGCTTGAAGTGACATCTTGCAAAGTCCACACGCACACATTTATTATCTGTGATTAAATCCACACTTCCAATGACAAAGTAACACTTCCGCCAGTGTGAACGCAGCATGGCACGGTAGTAGTGCTCTCCGCTCTTGTCTTCCTTTGGACTTTTAATGAATCCGAAGCGGCATTGGGGTGAGAACGAGCTGTAAACAAGAGGCCTGTTGTTGTGTTTTTACAGCGCAGCACTCCATAGACGAATCGGGGCAGATGTCCTGGCAGGGCGATCTGGACATCCCCCTCTCCTACGGTAAGATCCACTTTCTGACCAAGAAAAAGACTCGCAACCTGCTTTCTGCTCTCACCTGATAAGAAAAAGTCACACACCCCCACACACACACAGTCGAGTGTCTTTGACCGATTATCCCAGCGCAGTCATTGGGTTCAGACTGTAAGAGTTGTAATATTACTTTCTTTTCTGTTGGTGGTTGTATGAGCAAAACGTATTTTTACCGGTGGAGTCTGACAGCAGGTTTCAATGAAAACAATGGCAGTCATATTGATTATTTATGGCTTTTATGGACGGGTCATAAACAGTTTTACAGTTCTGACGTGTGCGCAAGGTAAGTGAAAGTCTGATTTAAACGCTCAACTTGAAAGATTCTGCTGTGTTTGAGAGCCACCATCCCAATATGTATTAGTTTATGGTAGTGTATTTAGCAGAAATTGTAAATCACAGTATGAGTTTTAGATATTGAGGTTTTTATTGGGCTGAACAAAATCTTTTACATACATTTGAGGTCATGTTTCACAATATTTACACTTATAAGCTTAAATGGTTGACAAAAGAGCAATTCATTTTTTCAAAAACTGAAATATTAGGACATGTTTTTCTAAAAAATATTAATTAATCAAACTTCCCTCAGGACTCTTTATTGTTTTTGAATTATATTTTTTCCCGTCAGGTTTGTGTAGCTTTTCTGAGTTCTATACTGTTATGACAGTTTGTTGCCCACAAGTTACAGTTGCTGCTGTAAGTGACATAAATATCCAGAGAATGCTTCGCCCCAAAAGGGTTGTTGGAAGAAGTGGATTTTATTAAACTGATGACAGCTTTATTTTACAGTATCAGGATCTGTGGCAACAATCATTGTAAGTGGAAGTTTTGCAGGGGAAAAGGGGTTTGCCATAAAATACTTGATGTCGTAAAGAAAAAGGCGTGCACACATTTGATCCATTTTGCTTTAACTACAATCTCTTCAGCACATAAAACTTGTAGTTAACATACGTGACTTTAACTGACCAAACAGTTCCCAGACCGCTACGTTACATTTAGTATTTGTCAACTTTGTTGCAATGCTTTAACCTCCTAAAGCATAAATGAAGTATATATTTTCACCTCACAACAGCAAAGAGGTGTTGTCTCCATTGAGTTGAAAACACTTCTTGGTTAAAACCTTGGTTATATTTAGGTGAAAATGCAATAAAAGATACATACATCCAACAGCATGCTTGCTAATATTTACAAATATTTCGGAAAGTTAAATAATGTGTGCTGCAGCACCTCTTCTCACCCTCTGATTGGTTAGCTGGTTGTGATTGGTCAACCGCTTAGAGATGTCCCGCCCCTTAGCCTATCACGTACAATGTGTTGTAGCGCTAGCCAATATAAGCATGATTGTCTATGTTACGGAAGTAAACAAAGGAGTCAAATGGAAGTGTTTCAGGCAGGGGGGGAGTGAGAGAAACTCACTCTGGATGGAACTTTGGGATTTTAGCATTTGCAAGACAAGGCTAGTTTATTTATAGCACATTTCAACAAAAGGCAATTCAAAGTGCTTTACAAAAATACATTCAGAGCATTAAGAAATAGTGCAGCAGAAACATATTATACAATGGCATTTTGAAACACTCATTTAAAAGCAAAGATAATAAAACATGAATAAAAGTTACAGTGCCGTTTAAGATATGAATAGTTATTTGATTAAATCAAATGCAGTGGCAAAAAGAAAAGTCTTTAGCCTGGATTTAAAAGTAGTAAGAGTTGCTGCGGACCTGCAGGTTTCTGGGAGTTTGATCCAGATATTTGGAGCATAATAACTGAACGCTGCTTCTCCATGTTTAGTTCTGACTCTGGGGACAGAAAGCAGACCTGTCCCTGAAGACCTGAGAGATCTGGATGGTTCATAATTTAGCAGGAGGTCAGAAATATATGTTGCTTTATAAACCGGCAGCAGTATTTTGAAATCAACTCTTTGACAGACAGGAACCCAGACGGTGAACTGGAGTGACTGCAGACCATTTATATGCACCAAAACCTGTATAACACATAACAGGAAAGGAAACCCCCTCCCCAAATCCTAATAAGGCCTCTTTGGCTCTGATGAGGCATATCTGAAAACACTATCTTTACTGAAAATACCCGCTTTCCGTCTGGTGATTAATCGACTGACGTTCACTGATGGTGACATGTTAAAATGACTCCACCCTGAAGCATAATTACTGCACACTTAAAAGGCATGACTGAAACATCTGTGGTTTTTGTATTCCTCTTAAAACTGGAAAAGCAGTGAAAAGATAAAATGACCAACAAGTTTGAAAAGGTACATCCTCTTTCATCAATACATATATTTTCACTTGGCAATCTATACAATTAGATGTTGTCTTTTCATTTTGTACGGACTACATGGGTGTTTAAACAGTGCTTAACTAATATTAAAATAGGGCGCCTGAGGCAGCGACCCTCCCCCGACTGAACCCCGCCCCCGACCCTCTCCCTGCACCTATAGGTGACCCGCCTTAACTGCCTGAAGGTGGTAGCTGTCACCTCGAAACGGAGGTCCTGTCAGCCTCCGCCGTACGTGTCTAAGTTAAACAGCTGCGCTATCGGCGGGCCGTCTCTGATAAATCCAGCAAAATGGCACAAAAAACTGGTAGTGGCCTGGCTAGGTGTATAATTCCCGGCCTGACTTATTGTCCCAGTCCGGCCCTGCTGACAGATGTTCATCATGTCGGCTCCAGAGCTCCGTATAGACGCCTCATATCTCATTCCTGGATGAGATTACAGCTACAGCTCACATATCTGCACAGGGCATCCCCTGCCCCCCAGGTGCACTCCCTGGGTTTATGTTCAGAGGTGGTTAATGGTTAACTGCAAGGCAATATCTGAGAAAATGTGTTCAACCTGTTTTCCCATTGACCATGCAACTGTTGTCCTCCCGAGTCAAAATTGAAGAGGACAGACAGAAGGTTAAGTACTATTTTTCGGACTCTGCTTTTTTATTTGAATGAAATATTGGAACCTTCATTTCATTTGGACTTTTCTTAATTTTGTTTCCTCCTTTACTCCCTCTTACTTGATAACTGATTTATTTATTTCTGTTCTTATACATATTCTATCGTATGCCTTTTCTTCTTGCTTGTCTTAGTTTTTTTTTTGCTTCATTCCTTTCTTTGCTGTCTCGTATCCGTTCATTTAGTTCAGCTTTCTTTTTTGCTTTGTTTCTTGCCTTTCCTTTATTCTGTACATTATTTATTTCCTTCATTCCCTGTCTTTGCCTCCTCTCCTTTGCTTCTTCCTCTCCTTTCTATCTTTCCTATATATGTTTCCTTTCTGTGCCTCCTCCTCTCCTTTCTTTCTTTCCTTTGTTTAGTCCCTTTGGTTCTTCCTCTTATTCATATACATTTGCTTCCTACTCTTCTTCTTTACTCCCTCCCCCCTTGATCCTCTTTACTTCCTTTTTCCAATAGCTTTTTAGCATCTTCCTCTTTATGGTTTGCTTGTTCCCCCCCCCCCCCACTGCCTTGCATTATTTCTTTCCTTCTCTCTTTTTACCCTCCCTTCTTTTTTGCTTCTTACATACTTTCCTGATTGTGTCTATTCACTCGTCCTCTTTTCTTCCTCTCTTCTACCTTCCCCTTTATTAATCCTTTATCCATACCATCCCTCATGCCCCCTTCTTCCTTCTTTCCTGATAGTCTTTGCTTTCTTTTCTTCTTTTTCTGCTCGGAAACAAAGGGCAAAACCAGACAACACTCTTGATAATCAGCCCTTTCATTCGGTTCAGGAACCCCTTTTACTGCTATTTGTCTATTTAATATTTGATTAAGCAAAAAGGGTATTTTCATATTGCAGTCCATGTACTTACATTAAAAGCTTTGTGTAGCAGCCTGCTCTGGCGGCTCTTATTTGCATTTCAAAGGTTGGACGCTTTATAGAAACAAAACATTTGCAATAATTCCTTGAAAATCCACTGTTTCCTTAGACAAAGCACGTCTGAGCGTGAACCCCAAACCCAACTGCGTGTTACATTTAATTGTTTGCGTGGGAGCGTCGTAGTGAAATGAACAGTACAAACAGTGCACATTTGAATGTACGTCAGAGCTAACAAGCTGCTTAAGAAAGCTCCAAGTAATGTCATTAATATTCATGCATCCCTGATATAACATGGCACTCGGAGCCTTTTGTGGAGCCACACACACAAGTCTACCTGCTGGGGTTTGTGTGAGGCCACTGGCAAGGATTTAAGTCTGATATCAGTGAGTGTGGGGGGAGAATGGTGTGTTCACTGCCTGTCCGTGTCTATTCCCAGTGATGGATTGTCTGTAGTGATGCAGCCATTTAACTGCTGCAGAACCTTGGTGGGTGTGTTCTGATGGAAGTGGCTGTCTCACAGGGGATGTTCAAATAGAATGAGATTCCTAAACCTGGATGAGAAACTGTACATCGATCAAAAGTGGTTGAGATACTTTATGTTCAGGGTTGCCCGGTGGGAAAGTGTCAGATGTGTCAAATATTTTTCCTTTTTGGCTTGTTTACGTTTATTGGATAGACTGGAATGGGGACGAAAGACGGGGGCGACAAGTAGCAAGGGCCAAGAGTTAATGAAGGAACATTTTCCTCAGATTATGATTATTTCTTGGCCAGTTTGTGTACCATTTCAACAGCCTGTCCTCCTCCAAAAAACAACCAAATAGGTAGATTGTTCAGCAGCTTTTTACGACCTACAGTCACATTTTAAAGTTTAGCACCTCTAGTCGTCGTGTAAGAAACAACAATTTGCGGCATTTTTTCCAGTTTGTCCTGCAGTCTTCTCATCAGGGCAAATAGAGAACCACGGCAGATGTGTAATATTTAATGCAGCCAAACTGTGTATTACAATGCTGTTATGTGATACTTTCAAAGAGAAAAGCAGGCACACTCGGAATAAAGTATTATATTGGGTTTTTAAAAAAAAATGTTTTCGGATTTCACATCGCATAAACACCATATCCCAACGTGCATTGCGGCTAAAACATCCAATCACCGAGCTTCAACGATAGCTGAGGATTATGGGTAGTTCGATGTTTTAGCCTATCAAAAGAAATGTGTCTCTCAGAATCGAAAGGGAAAAACCTATGGGAAAAACACAAAAGTATTGTACACAATTTAATCCAATTAATGTTGTGTAATTAACAAGGATAAACTGATGTTTTTAGTGTATGAGTACTGCAGATATAGCTTTAAATTCATTTGACAGTGAGGGGAATACGGTTTTATTATGAAAACTTCAAGACCGGAAATACTGTTTTCACCCCGTGAGGGTTGACGCTAACTTTACATGGAAGCTGCCGCATATACACGTTTTCCTGGCGAGACCTCAAATCATCTTCGTAATATCTATCAAACTATAGATCCTACACATCCACTGGACGTGGATTCTAAGAGTACAATATACTGTACACTTCTCGCTAGAAATCTAATCAAAAAGCATTTTAATGGCCAAACTATCCTACAATTTAGGATTTTCCAGAGAGGGTTATTTGTGAATAAACGACCCTCCGGAGCGTTTGCAGTCAACAGGAGCACTAGAGGTCGAAAACTTTAATACGTGATTATAGGTCGTAATAAGCGCTTGAACAATCGACCTACATCTATTTGGTCGTATGAGTTGGAGGACTTGTTGCATTTGAACTATTTGGAGCCCCAAAATGATTGAATTTGAAAGAAAATCCTAGTAAAAACCGTGAAAAACTGTAAAACAGTGTTTCTTTGTTATTTTGTTTCTTTTTAAAGCCGACTATTAATGAATTACAAAACAGAACAGGGATGCCTCTCTATTTTCTGCATGAATTCAGTTAAAGCCATAATCTACAATTACTGAATAAATTGGTTTACTGGTGCATTCAAAGCTGTCTCTCATGCAAGCTCACTTCAAATGAGCGTCGAGCGGCTTGAGAGAGAAGGACAGCCGTGATAGTGAGTCATTTTCATTTAAATCACAGCATACAACAAGCATGACTGACTGGAACAGGTCACATGAGAAGAGATGCTTGAATACAACATCATCTAGAAATGATTTTAAATGAAATTGTAAGAATGAATGAATTATGGTTTATGGCTGCTGTTGGCATTGTTGATTTTACAGAGGGCAAAATTATCGCACAAATACATTTTTATCGTAATATGTCAGCATTTATGTTGGAAATACATTTCTGTCTTTGGCAAAAAAGTATTATTTTACCCACGTTCAAGATGTTTCCCTAACCTTTACCAAGAGGTATTCATTGTTAAAACAGAAGTAAATCCTTACGCTTGCCTACTGTATAGGTAGAAGATCCTTAAAACACCCATATTAATGATTTTTTAAAGCAATATATTGACAAGAAAGAGTGAAAATAGCACATTGCCCCTGTCAAGGTGACATTCTCCTGGAGCCTTTTTTAGTCTTATTAGACAAGGCTCAGAGATGGAACAATACATTTGCTTAATTTGGAGAAAACCAGCTTAAATTGTGGATCCTTAAGATGTCCGTCTAGTTTAATTTAGAATTGTATTATCAGAAAAGAATGGACTTAACACAGCATTTTTCCGGAATGACACCACTGGCCTACACTTATGCTGCAAATGCATAAATATTGCAATACTTTCATCAATGCGCCATATGCTCGATCACCATTGTGTTACCTCATTCAGCGATAGATAATGACTTAATAGAGATTAACTTCAATTCAAATCATCGAGATTGCCACTTTAACTTTAATGGACTTGTATAACCTCACACTGATCTGCACCTCAGGTTAATTTAGGTGAAGTCAATTTGATTTCAATAGCCCAAAAGTCTGTTTCAATTGGTGTGTTTACTTCTTAAAAGTAAAACCCAAAAATGCACAAAGAAGAGAAAAACTAATCTTACCATTGAAAATAATAGACAGATCATTCTTTCCTTTTAATAGCAAGCACTCCCGGAAAATGTCCGAGGTTAAACGCTCCCGTGGTGTGCTCTTAGCGAACATCTCCCAGAAATGTTGTGTACCAACATTCCCCTCGTCCTCCAGGCCTTCTTCATCTCTCTCCTTGCCTTCTCCGCCTGTGGCATCCACTGATGTGCATCCTGCTTAATTACTTTTTCATGAGTTGCTCCCTGTTTTTTGTCCCGAGGGAATTGCTTTCCAGCCGTCATCCCAATCCACTTAAGGTGACCTTGTCTTATTTGGACGCACTGCTGCAGTGCTCCCAACCCCACCCCCCCCCCCCCCCACCCCCCACTGTAATCCCTGCAGGCCTACAGAGTGTCTGTGCATGGTTGTGTAGCTGAGTGCAAATAGAGAGGAGTAAAAGCGTGCCAAGTAGGTATCTCTTGCCCAGTTTGCCTCCATTACCGAGTCCTTATGTGCCTCCATCTTTAAGGCTGCTGTCAGTGGCTCTGAACACGAGCAGCGGCAACTTGAAATGTTGATATTGAGAATTATAGATCAATAAATCATGTAATGTGACATCAGCACCACACTGCACACTCATGTTTACCAACCTCACTGTAATGTTTGATATTGATTTAAAGAGATCGAAAGGTGGTGAGTCAGTCTTTTTCTGGATCATGCTGCTACTTAAAATCCCGTCTAAAGTTTCAGCATATCATGGTGTGCGGAGCGTAGACTATGAAATATGGTCGTCCTTGAAGGTACCCATGCGACGGAAGGTATGCAGACTTTCAGCTGTCCTGATATCAATGGGGAGCTGGTTCACTATTTTTGGAGCCAGGATAGCAAATGGTGTGTTTAGGCTGAAAAAGAAAAAGCGAATTTTCCCTGCTTTCTGCTGTTTCTTTGGATGTCTCAAACTGAAGTTATTCTTTTCCTTGTGTTTTATATTGATGTGGGGGACTTTGGCTCAGCAGTGGGGTTCTCCACTTAATTTTTCGGGTTGGAGGTTGGATCCCCAGGCTCAAATGCTATTTAAGTCCATTAATACCTGTGGGGTTTGGGCTTTTTAATGCTTGATTAAATGCTTTGGAGCGACCTCCAAACAGAGTGGGATGAACTGGACTGTAACTAAAGCAAATAATCAAACCACCTACATCTTTTTTCATATCGGTGCCAACCCACTAATTCTGTATTTTACAATAGTAAAATCAATTGTTTCACTGGATAATAAACTAAAAGTGAAGCCTTAACTAAACTTATAAACCACAGTTCACCTGACAGCTGACCACATCCATGCAGCACAACCTCCAATAACAAAGAATAGGGCAACAATGGGGTATAGCTTTATATTCTGAGACGATGAAACAGACTCAACAGTCAAGGCATCAGACAGTGAAACAGCAGTGAAAGCTTTAGCCCCTCAGATCACCACCAAGCTGTGAACTCTTCATCCAGACACACACACAAATCTAGTCAAGCCGGGCATTTTGACCAAACTCTCTATCAGATGTGACTACAGAAGAAGTTTTTCTTTTCAAAAAGAGTGAAAAGCAAGCAGGAGTGACTTGAAGAACTTTTTCACTGAGATTGAAGGAACAGATGACGACAAGGTTAAATGAACCACTTATTTTATTTGTGCCACTGCACAAAAAAATTATGTATATTTATTCCAAGCACTAATTGGTGTATTTGCATAAAGGTTTTTGGGCAACTGTGAAATTACATTTCCATAGGAAATCCACTTATTAAAGAAGAATATATTAAAAATATTTGTCTCTGAGCAAAAGATAGCGTCTTTACCCATGCACACTACCAAAATATCGCCCGAAACAGCTCGAACAGCAAATCATGTTCCCTCGGAACACCTTATGAATAAATGCATACATTTGCTACATTTAAGTGGATTTAAGGGAAATCAAATAAGGGACACAATCCATTCAGTTACTCATGGGTCGAATTGAAATCAAGAATTATCAAAGAAGGTCATGTTGATGCAGGGCTGACCGATACTGCTAAAGCAAATCTTATATCGATAATAACTGATCTAATCAAGAAATATATTGCACATAATCAACATTACTTAAGAGGGGTCAGGCACAACTGCACATGTTTTACGTTTTTGTTGCTGTTTTGAGGTCTAATGCTGCATTCTAGACATCTACATATTTTTCATAATCTCGTCAATTTAAAATGTCCAACCTCCAAGCTGTTTGGGAGCCATATATAAACCAAAACCATGGCAAACTGAATTTTATTAAAGTTATTTTTGGGCCAGCGAGTGACTTTTTGATAGATACAGTGCTAAAAAGCGGTCTATAGATGGGATGACATTTCCGTAAATGTTCCGGAGTCTCAGGTGTCAAACCAGAGTACTTAGCAGACAACACCGCATATCTGGCAAATTTGTAACTGACTTACTTGAACGCAGCACAATTGAGTGGGTGAACCATGTGTGTATGATCTTTAAACATTTATGTCATCATTAATAGTAGCATCATTTAATAATACAAATACAAAGCAATTCTTGTTTGCACTGATTCTTTTAAAAATCTATTTTGACAAATGAATGATCTTCTCGTTTCTCGTCATAGACATATGATTCATGCCTCATGTATCTTATGGGCTAAGCATGTAATATTGTTTTTGAGCCTAAGGTGATTCAAAAACGGATTATATATATATATGCTGTTGGTGATCCATGACAACTCCAAACCTTCATTCTGTCGCCGGGCGGTTTTCAGGCAGCTTCCAGACTCTGATTGGTCTTTATCAGGTCATTTTGAGTCAGCACAGCGGTCACCAAAGTGTTAATTTCCGCTTCTTTCTCAATGAGCGTTATTCAGAGCAGCAGGGCGACCGTTCTCTCGCACCGCGCAGATCTGCGACCGCCAAAAGCACAATATGAATGGATTCCTCTACTTATCTCGCCTGTCCTTTAAATAGGAGGCTAATGAACGTCATGAGGTTGGTTAGATGAAACTCACACTCTAAGAATCCCACAAGCCATCCTGCCTCATGGCAAAGAGTGAATACTAAGATTTAAACATTATAACACACACACACAAATACAGAATCTTAGCACCTCTTCATATCTTCCCATCCCTCATGCATTATGTAGCCTATTGATATTTGTACTCTGAAATCACGTCTGAATAGCTGACCGGATGACACGTCAACCTTTGCTATCTCACGTTAAATCACCACTTACCTCTTCCAAACATTCTTTATCTGAAATTGGAAATAAATATTGTCCTTCTTCCACTTTCCTATCAAGGCGACCACATATAGTATCCGTATATATTTGTGTCAAGCTTTTCAGAATATATTTGAATATCCCAGTGAATTCAAATATCACGTAGCAGTGGTGAATATGATTTGACTCCTGACTAAAATGGAAAAAGCCATGCCATTTGTTCCATGTAAGCTTCCATGGGTTTTTTTCCCTGGAAAATGTTTTTACTTTTTCTGTTTGTTTTCGTTCCATTAGATTTTGGTATATTGTATTTCTTCATTGAACTTACCATTCCTCTGACGCAGTGTAAACAAACTAACACATGGCAGGCAAAGCAATGCAAATGTATTTATACTGCACAAGCAGGTGTGCAGGTTGGGGTGGAGGTTGGGTCAGGAAACACTGAGGGCTAGTGATTCTCAAATGGCAGGACATATTATTAGCTGGCAGGTTGCAGCAACAGAGCACATCAAGTCAAAAGCGTATTAAAGAGGACCGTTTATGCTACTTTTCAGGTTTAGGACTTGTATCTTTCTTGAGCCTCTACTGTGACTCTATGTTTCCATGCTTTAATGTTCAAAAATATTTATATTGTTATCATACAAACCTGTGCTGCAGCTCCTCTTTTCACCCTCTGTCTGAAACCAGAGCCCAGTCTGCTCTGATTGGTTAGGTGGTCGGCTCTGGTGTGATTGGTCAACTGTGTGGGAGATGTGTTGGAAATGTCCCGTCCATTAGCATATCACGTACAATCTGTTGGAGCTCTAGCCATATAAGTGCGAGTGTGACATAGTGATGTTATTTAGGATAGACTTTTGTAACCTATGTGTAGTCTTCAAACCCAAACTGTAAATGTTTTTGCAACCTTTAACTAAATCTATTACTGCTGCATTTTAGTGATATATTTTCCTCTCATCATGCCAATAAGCGTTCTCCCCTTCACATCCTCCCCTGTGAAGGCCGGGGGTTGGGCCTCCGTGAAACCTTATTAGCATCGTAACAAAGTTGTGAATTGAATGCGGCGGCGATGAGAAAGCACTTTATGGCATGTGAAATCCTGTTAGGATGCAGATTAGCGTTATCTGCACTGCACCTGTCAATAGCAATTATGAGTTGAGGGCAAGGACAGGGCAGGGCTGGACATGGAAATGCTTGTCACCAAAGAGGCCACAACCAAATACCAATATTTAAAATAGGACAGCTTGTATTTGTATGCAAGGAGTTAGCTCTGTTACAGTAGGCAGGCCGGCCCCAGGCAGTGTTGTTTTGTCATAAGGGAAGTATTCTCCCTTTACAATGAGGAATGATTGCATTAAAAATAGAAAGCTGCCAGGAGGATTGAATAATTCAAGAAAAATAGCTGACAACCGAGGACGAGAAACATCCTTAGTTGCGGGAAGAGGCTGAATGTTAATGGAAGTGTTGTGAAGGACAATGTCCTCATTTGCAAAACAATGCAGGCTCAATCTCTGAACGCTTGCACTCGCTTAGACGCAGAAGACCTACATACTGTATGCACACTGATCGTTTGTCATCTAAAAGTTTAAACCAAAGGTTACTCACCGGAAAGACAACAGAAAATATTTGAAGGGAAATTTAAGACCCTGTTTTAGCTTTTTACCTAACACCCGCTCTAACCTTAATTTAAGTTTAGCAAAGCTTCATCACAAGCCAAGAAGAAACAAATGAGTACTGAAGATGTATATTTTTCATCAACACTGAACTGCATGCAGATATTAAAGGTAGTATTGCTATGACTATAGTATTTATACTACTGCTACTATGAGTTGCATTCTAAAAGTTCATTTTTTACTAAAAACAATTAATTTTCATGAACTGAAAAGACACATTAAAAGACTTAACATTGTAAGGCTAAAACATAAAAACCTCCAATCCGGACAACATCGTGGTACCCACATGTCAATCAGAAGGTAGCCCCGCCCTAATGCATATCCTGCTTAATTATGTATTTGACCTTAAAGTGGAAAACCATTTACTAAATGAAGCTCATGCTGTATGGAAAAACTAGTGATTTAGATAATAAACTGATCCACAAAATGTTAACTGAGGTAGAAAATCAAGTGAGAAATATGATCATTTTTCATAGACTTCTATACAATTAGACTTCTCTTTGCTACCAGTGGAGTCAGACCCTGCTATGCATGCGACATAATTAAGGTTGAATTCACTTTTTATACCTAGAGGAGGATGCCTACTTGGTGTATACACAACGACAACAATCTAATCTTTACTGCTCATAAATCTACAATCAGAATGCATTCACACACACCACACAAAGGACTTTGCAAAGGCACAATGAGCTCATCATAGAGACAGAAAACTGCCGTGAAGACAAATGAGCGCCCAGTTGGGAAGAGATGTGGTTTTCGTTCCACGTCAAGCCTCCCACTCTCCTCCACTCCTTTCGTCTCCTGCTCGAGTGTCAAATTGCCAGCGGCTCTCACTACAGGCACAAATGTCTGGTAATTGTATGTAAAATGGCATCAGAAATTACAAATGCAACTTATCTGCAGGTGGACGACACCGCCGGAGTCTTCTCCAGTAACTGCGTGGTTAGTCACTGTCTCTGAATGTTTTCTGTAAACAGAAAATCTTACTCCCACGAGTTATGTGCCCCTTCAGGCAGAACTGCAATCGCTCGAGTGATGCATCCTACACACACCAAGCTTCATTCATAAATCTAGCTCTTTAAAAGCCAAAGATGTAAAGGAGCCCTTGCATGTACCAATACAACATTCTGCATCCGTACAGCACCATGCTGTGAAGGAAAGATCAGAGATTGCAGGCTTACTGATGTGCAGATCTGTGACAAGGAGTAAGACATAGGTGTAAAAGCTGAGTGATCCTCTGATTAGTGCCTTCCCGTGTGTGTTCTCTTTGTAAAAACACTGCCCTATCCGATACAGTGTCAAAAAGAATATGGTGAAAAGAAAATATAGAAAAGGGGAGGGGTAGCTAGTTGAATTGGGATCTTTGGATGTTTTAATGGGGGCCTTTTTCGTCCCATAATGTGTAACATCTCTCAGAGATGTTTCAACAAGCAGTGTGGCCACTTTTCTTTGGCGCTCATTAAGAGCCGACGCCAGCTGAGTGCCTGCAGGAATGCATCATGGTTCATTATAATATTTACCCTTTTCCCTGTCATTCATCACAGAGTGTAATGTGGTTTGCAGAGCGCCATCAGCATTAGGTATTATTATAAGTGCGTTCCGCAGAGCTCCGTCTGCAGCCCACAGCTGCTCTTTTGCCTCACAGTAGAAAAGGTTTTGGATGGAGATGTCAGCTCTCTGTAGGCTTTCTCTGGGCTCTGGTATTGAATTGAGACACCCACCACTTTACTTCATGCCCCACCGCTCACCTAATTCCTGTGTTTGTGTTAGATTTTGGCATTATTAACAAATATTTCAGTCGACCGATGTTTAATCCACTGGAAATGTTATATTTTGATATCCCCTTTTTTTTTGCAATTATGAAGCTAATCAGTGGCTAAATCTGGAATAAATGTGTCTCACTAGTCAGTGTTTCTATTTTAAATATTCTCCTCACTTTCTGCAATGTGCTGACGACACATTGGCAGAGTTATTCAAAGATTTCATTTGTTGCACTTTTGTCAGTAGTTTGTTGCCACTGGGTATGACCAACAGCTGTGGCTTGTCAGTTTTGATGACATTGGAGGGTACATATTTAAAAAAAGTCCAGCAGTATAATAAGATTAGGAGTTTTTAAAACTTTTGCCAAATTGCTAAAATACCTAATCAGGTCAGTGAATCTGACAGATCCAGGATACAATTGAGCTCTCTAACTTCTAAATATATGTATAAATAACATCATTGACAATCTGGAAAACAAAGCCTGACATGATTTAATTCATGACAAAGATTGTAAAGTGGTGTTTAAAGTAGTTTGTTTAACTGCATGTATATTAGAACATTCATTTTGCAATGTTTAGTTTACTGATATAACGCACAATTGTACTCCCTTCACTGAAAAACTGGTGTTGTGGTTTAAATCTGTCATTGTAAGTCAGTACCTCACCCACGCACCTGTGGATGATTGCCTAATCAGAGGGTGTACCACCCCTGCGGTGCCTCAATTCTGAGCTCATAAAAAACATAAGCTTGTGAAATAAAATGCTAAACTGAGACCGGAGTATTGAGTTGTTTTGGGCTTTTGGAGTGCTGCCATTCCAGTTTATGAGTTGGAAAATGTTCCCATCACAAGTCGGCATCAGACTCAGCCAATATCAAGGGAAGATTTTATTAATTTTACTCAGTCATGTGGAGCTGTAATTGACTTTGGGTCATGTCTGAAATAACTTACCGTTTTATTTATTCGAGACGACGTCCACCGATCGATCTACAGACAGTCAATTAACAGTCTTTAATGAATTCAGATAAATCTTTAACTTCTTTCTGTTGAACGAGATGGAAAAGAGATGTCTTTATGGAGCAGTAATGATGCATGCGGCCGTCTCATCTCTGCCTTATTATTATGATGTGAGCTTTAATATGCTGCAGAGCTGTGGCCCTATCAGATCAAATGTGGCTCCGGGCGAGTGGAGCCTTCATGGGTGGAAGGGGGATGGAGGAGAGGAGGAAATGGAGCGTCTGTGGCTCGGGATGCATCATATTCTTCCCATTTCACTCCAGTTCCAGACAACAGGCTCTGGCGAAATGACTGTGGGTGCTGCCAACTGTGAAATTAATTGAACTTGTGATCCGAGGGGTAGAGACCAGCATCCGGCCCGAGGAGGCGAGTGTGCATCCGCGTTTACATTAGCTCACAACAAAGAAACAGCCGAGCCCTGAGGCACTGACTGGATCTGTGGTCAGCTGCCTCGACAAGATGTCTCCGGACGTGGCTGAGCTTCACTTGACTGGCGGGTCATTGCTGCAGAGTGTGTGAATACGTGCTGTCACGCTTTTGGCTATTGTTAGAGGCATTATTTTGTAGAGATTTGTTCGGATTTGTTCACAGATTCATCCTGATGCTGTCGTTTTTGATTCTGTGTTCAAGATACGTTTTCTGGCCAGGGTTTAAGCCGAGTTAGCCAAGATCCAGAACGAGTTCCATCCAGTTTGTCTATTTTTCGACAATTAGGTCAATTGTTCTAAAAGTAGTTTGGCCATCATTTCTCTCTTAATAATAATATGTTGAATTAACAAGGTATTATGTACAGTATACATACATATATACATAAATACTAATTGGAAGACAAAACTGAAGTGAAATTGTATTGTCCGAACTTTATCCTACTTGGTGTAGTTATGCATAGGTTCCGGACTTTTGCTTTCAAGGACACACTGGTGTACCTGTACATGTTTACCATTAGACATGTCTCAAGTATATTGAATGCCTCAGATGTATCAACCCTAAAGCATTTGGTCAGATCCACCTAATGAAGATCAGAGTTACTCAGGGTATAAATAATGGTTTAAATCCCCCCAGCAGGCAGGTTTAACCTCGGATTAATGCTTAATGCCTGTTAGTTTAGTTATCATAGATTATTTGGAATAATGAAGATTTTAAGAAAAATATACACAGACTGAGGCTATGCAAGCACCTTATATTGCTATTTGGTTTCTGCACATTCAAAAACAATGCAGTGAAGATCATTTCTACTTCTGGAGCACGTATACTTTCTTATGTGCTTATTATAGTAAGGCTTTTGATAGTGTTTTTATACTCCTCTAATTCTACCAAATGATGTGTTTTTTGTGAGTTATTCCCAGACCGCCTCAGGGCAGCGCCAAGTGCAGATACTCAGTATCGAGGACCAACACAGGTGGAGAGAATACATTTTGTTTAACAGAGTCAAAAGTAACATTTTACTCTAAGACTAACTAATTACAGGTGCTTTTAAAGTGTTTTACTCATTGCCATAGAGGGTAAAGCAAAGGGCTATCATTCCGACTAGGCAACATATGGCTCCCTGCTTCAAAGTCTTGTCATCTAAGAGTCTCAGTCTGATGAAATGTAATCAGTAGGGAGTAGATTAATCAATTACTTTCCTCTCATTTTCCTTTTGGCCTCCGACCAGAGGCAGAGCCGAACAGACCGGAGGCTCTCAGAGTGAGGAGAGTAGGCCATCTCTATCTTCTTAAAGCAGATTGAGTCCCTGAAGTTTCTCAGCACTGCGCTCCCCGGCCCCGTGGATACAATGCAATCTGCGCTGCCCCACATTAGATAAGGATCCTCCAGCTCTCATCCAGGTCACACTGCACCACAGAGAGCAGCAGGGCTTCCAAGACTCTGCTCCTGCTGCTGCTCAGGTGGAGGAAACACTGCGTACGTGACAAAGAGCCTGTTGGTAAAGTGGTTCAGGTCAGCTCAATTATAACGCTGCTCCAAAAAGATAGGAATCCATTGGTTTGCTACCAAAAGGTTGTCACAAATGTATATTTTATTACAAATGTTATACAAGCCTGGCATTATGTCCACTCCACCTTCCACTGCTCAGAGATACTGTCAGCATTTCTAAAACATTTTAAATGTATTTTCTTTTACAAAGATGAAAACAGTTATAACAATTATATTCTGAATGTTAGGGAATCATTTGCTTAGGTATTCAACCTTTGTCACAGTTCATAGTTTTCTCCTCTCACTGTCTCCTTTCCCACGGCATAGGTCTACGGCCTTGGGTATTGCTGCTATCTCTCTTAAGGAGGAGCAGCTTGGGTGCATTGTTGAGGCTATGACAGAGCACAAGCCGCCATGAGGTAGTTTATTGTTCAGGAACGTAGGTTCCCTGGCGCACATTATTTTCTATGGACGAGAGCTCTAGTTAGATTCAGGGTCCATATTTGTTTAGTCTCGCTGATGAAGAATGCTGATTATTACACTCCGAGCAAGTTAAAACCTCGAACTACAGAAGAGTTCTTTAGAATTGGTTTGGCATCCACTGTGTCATCTCGTGGCACACGACATGTCTTGTGAATTCTCCGGCCGAAGCTCCAAATAAACCATCAGTGTTTGCCATCAAAGTTCCTGCTCTCCTCGTGTGTCTCTGAGTCCTGTCTCCATTGCTTCAGAAGTTTCCATCACACTGATATGGATTCATACTCAAATGTAATACAAAAGGTTGTGCAGCAAGTCCTTGTCAAGTCTCAAGTCATTTCCAAAGAAGCACTAATCCAAGTCTCAAAGTCTTCCGAGGAATAGTCGTTACTAATGTCCAAATCAAGTCTCAAAACATATATCCAAATAAAGTCTCAAGTATTTAGGTACAAGTTGCAAGTCATGTCCAAAATGAAACAAGTCTTTTGGGTTTGCGAATGTTGACAATAAACATTAGTGTTTGACAATTTAGCGTGTACAACTTTGCATTAAAAACAATTGTGCACTGTCCACAAAATGATGTTACCATTCAATCAAACTGCACTCTAAATTACACTTGGATTAGGGATGCTGACATGGCTATGGAAGGATTACATGGGGGGTAAATATAGCAAAACAACATGGTTACAACAAGAGTAGTTGTTAATGTTTATAAGAAGATCATGGTTTTGCTTAAAATAAGTATGTTATGTTATGTATCTCACAGAAGGAAACTAAAATGACCGTCCTGTGTTTCACCCAACCATTCACCCCAACAACCTTCCTCAGTGGATTTGCACGGGCTGATAAGAAATGCATTTGTGATATGCCAAAAACAGATAATCTGGAAGAAATATGTTGTGTTATATCTCATAAAACCCAAACTATTGAATAACGGGAAGAAATCTAAATGACTTGAAAGATTTGATATTGCTGTTGAAGTGATACATAATGTTTTTGGCATAAATAGTGAGACACTTAATGCATCTGACATTATTGGGATTTATGTTATGCCACAAATGATCTGCAGTTTGTCCTCAAACTCAGTTTTTATCGTTTTTTTCAGCTGTCAAACAACACCATGTAGCCGGGTTAAACCTCAGCATGACGTTCATTTATTTATAGACGTCAGATTATAGTGATATTTAATTAGAACTCTTTGAGTATGTCCCTCAAATACGGAAAAACAGCCTTCTTTGTAACAAAGCGCTGTGGCTGCCTGCTGGCCTTAATCAATTAAACGTGTAAGCTTTTAAGCTCATTCCTCTTGATATCTGTGATATGCATAATAATGACCTCATTACTGGAGGCGGCTGCATTGTATTGGGGAGATAGGATGCAAAACGCACCTTTATCGGTTTGTAATTTATCCTTCAGAAGGGCTGAGGATGAAAACAAACAAATGGTAGAGCAGACTCGGAGGCAGCGGCAGAGAAACCAGACACTGTGCAAATTGAAACCAGTCATGAAAACACATCCAACCATCTGCAGCATCTGTGCTATCTGCCCATGTGCTATCGGTCGATTGCAAGGTGACGATTCAAAGGCACGTTCTCCGTATAAAACATGTCATCTGCCGTGTTTGGACAAAGCCAGCTGCCAAAATGGAAAAGAAACGATGACCTTTGTTTAATAGAAATCAGGCCTTGGACGTTTTTTTTCTTTCAACCTCCGCCATTTCCTTACACTCAGACTTGAAGGATTTTGCTCTGTTGTCAAGGTTTCAGCGTGATGTTTAGAGGACAACTGTTCTGTTTTTATTTGATAATTGGATGGCCTGAGCAGAGCCTTGATACAGCTCAGAGTGCTTGTCTTGTTTTATAGTTCTTCCAAGAAACACATCCAGATTTAAGTACCCCAAAAGAATGAATGGATTCACAAAAAATGAGCTGAGTTTGTCATAAAACTAATTACTTATGATATCTATAGAGGGTGCTTTTTATTTGGAGCCATTTTGCCGATAAGTAATTCATCCCTTTTGTTATTTATTCAACAGACTGTCTGAATGTCAAACAGGGGTGTGAAAAGCACTGAGAACAGAGTGGATAAGAAAGGAGAAGGAAAACTCTGCATTTAATCCAGTCTTCTGTTTTCCTAAAGAGACAGTTTGTTCTGGTCCTAAAGTGCCCTTCAATCTATCGGCAAATACATTTTCACACAAATGGAAAAGTCCTTGATTTATTATTGCGCTGAATTGTATGATTTCTTAAAAGAAGATTAGAGTTAATTTCAGTCTAATCTGTCAGTGGAGAAAAGTGGATTATTTGGACAGTTTAATTGAAGTGTAAAATACATTATAACACAAATGACAGAGACTTATGTCAGAAACAAAAGCAAACACCAAAAATGAACACATTTTTTGCTAGAGATTGGCAGTTTTGTATGATTTGTTTAAAATGTTTGTGACATTAAGACGGGTGTATTAAACATTAGACAAATGCTGAATATTTCTGCACAATTATTTATGATTATTATTTATGATTATTATTTATGATAATTTGATTTGATTGAATATGATGATTTACATTTATTATTTATTTTATTTATTTTTATCTTGACACTATCTTGTGAAAGGGGAGTCCAGATACTCATGATGCCCTATTATCATATGTTAAAGATTGTGTGAAATGTATAATAATCAGCACTACCTTCCAATTTGAGATAAGATATGAAAGTAGGTCTCTGTTGCCAATTGTTCTATTAAGTTTTTCCTTTCATTGTCTTTGTTTTGTTTATTTTCCTCCTTTTTTCCTTCCCAGTGAGAGCTTAATGTGCTGCAGCCTGTAGGAGCCGTGTGCGGGTCCTCTCACTAACGAGGGCCAGCCCAGGTGTTTGAGATTAATCTCGTTTAGTTTAGTTCAGGACTCCTTTGTGAAGACAAGTGTATTTATACATCCAGAGCCGTCAGTCCCAGAGGGCATCTGTACAACCTGTGGCACTTCCTGTCCTTTCACTCTTGATGCAAACGTTAATCAGGACAAAATGTTCTAAGAGACAAAAACAAGCAGTGAGTTAAAGAGGACATATTCTGCTCATGTTTAGGTTAATTTGTTGTATTTTGTGTCTCTACTGTGACATGTTTACATGCTTTAATGTTCAAAAAGGGATTTTTTTGTCTTATACCGCACCTCTTTTCACCCTCTGTCAGAAACCAGAGCCCAGTCTGCTCTCAGTGGTTAGCTGGCAAGCTCTGTTGTGATTGGATAACCACTTAAAGATGGCTTGACATATAAACATCATGTAGAACGGTAGCAAATTGAAACACAAGTGTTACATTGTGATGTCACTATTGCCCCTTTCACACCAAGGCTTTTCCCGTTCTAGCTCCGTGCTAGAGTTGTTCTGGTTCGGAACCGGTTCTTCGGTTCAGCTCCCGCTCTGTTCACACTGCTCAGAGCCCGACTGGTGCTGCGTCATTGCATCATCATTTGCGTCATGGCGTAACCGTTTGCGTGCCGGCTTCATAAAGCCAAACCGCGCGGAAACCCCTCACATCGACAACAACAACAACAATGACAATATTGAAGTGCTACTCGTTTTGGTTTTGCTCTGTCGAAACGAAATGGAAGAAATGGGACGACTATACTATAAACTTTACAGTCGTTACATGCTACATTCAAAAGTTCTTCACAATCATCATCACCCAACTTCAACGAGGATTCCGTCGGAGAAAGAAGGTAAATATACGTCCTATTCTAACAGGTCTCTGGACTGTTTGACCTGAGTGGCACGAGGTCACAGAGGGGCAGCTTAACAGCGTCCATACGTTATTAGCCGCCTTTTAACTCATCAAGTTTTCCCACTGAGATCATTAGCAAGCTGCCACTCCACACAGCAGCAATAACTCCTCCTCAGGGTTTCACAGCACCTTTAATCACCAAGAGATTGACCCAGGAGAAGTTTGCCACAACATATGACAGGATATCTGGCACCTTAATCATCTTTACTGGGTGGACAGTTCTATGAAATTCTCTTGGGAGGACTTGGATGGCATTTTGGTGGGTTTTTTTGTCAGCAAAGAAGCTTAGTTTTAAAATGGGTTTAGTCAAAATAACTTAATTTGTCATTTCTGCACTTTTATTTAGAAACTGCATCATTACTGGGGGACAACACTATCAATCATAAAGCCAAGAGGTGAAACAAGTCTGACAGATTTGATGATTTTTCCAATAACTTTTCATTATGTAGAAAGATGTCTAGCAGCACCTTGAGTCAGTCATATTATTCAATAACATACATTACATTGTTTAATATCTAAACTGATGATGATATTAGCTCTGATGTGTGCTGAAAATATCTTCTGTCTGGTGCAACATTTGAAAGTTTCGCAACAAAGTCTTTAATAACAAATGGCCACTTTGTTTTATGCAGCATTTTTGTATGGACACCTTTGATGCCACTGTCAAACATGTCCTCAGTTGAGTTTTCTAGAGCGCCTCAAGTTTAAAGCACAATCAAAATACTTTAGATTTTCTGTTAAGTTAAAATAAAGTACCACAACTTGCTTATGCAGACAAGTGTTCAAACGTTTCACCAGTATCAGGCTTACAACTGGGCGATAATGTATTATATATCTTCAAAAAGATTTCTTGTATATATTTTTCAGTTTTTATCCCAATATAGGCTAACTATATCCATTTATTTTATATGTATAATAATGTGCATGTGTACTTGTGTGGAGTATTAAAAACAGGCATTACCATGTGATTATTTCATATAGACTTTTATTTTCGTATTAATTGAATCATAATTAAACATGCTTTATTAGGATAAATGAAGATATTGTAATATTTAAATTTCGGCCATATCGCCCAGTCCTATAACCAGACTTATCCTTCAGTGTTTCTCTCCCCCTGTTATTGCTGTTGCTTCTATGAATCAGAGTGTTCCTCCACTGTTGCTTCCATTATGTTTTGTTTAAAGAATGTTTTCTCCCTGAACATCCCAGCAGTCCTTCGGGGCTCGTACGCTGTGCACAGATGCTGTTTCCTCTCGTTAACATCGTCACTTTGTATTTTGCGATGTTAGATAATCTGAATTGCTCTTCCTGCTGCAGCCTGGTTAAATGCAGATGATCACTGTGGCTCTTTGTTAAATGACTTTCATTCATGAGGGGGAGAATAGGGGGCAGCACGCTGGGTAATGAGTGTTTTTTTTAAAGAAATAAGACGTGATGTTGGACTTCACCAACTTTTGACTGGTGACAAGTGGGAACTTTAGTGAAGTTTAAATTATACTTAAATTAGTACGGCTGTTGCTTTAAATTCAGCTCACTGGTGTTGAACATTGACAGCTTAAATGAGATGGTGCACAACAAAAACCACCATGTCATTCTGGCTTTAAAACTCTAAAACCACACCAATGCAGGTTGAACATTCCTGGTAATCTTTTTGAAAATGTTCTAATAATCATAATGATTATAGTGGATTTCTTATTTTTTTATTTGATCACATATTCGTTTTTTGGATTGGAATTGTTTACCAAGTACCTGGTGTAATGATTGAGTCCCTCCATCTGTTATTATACTCCATTTGGGAAGGAACATTTTTTTTACAATAAGGAAAAACATCCAGTAATGCAGTAGATAGGATTATTAAAAAGGCATAATATAGCTGACTCATGATCCTTAAACTATGTAAACCTTCTGCAAGATACATGAAAAAAGACTCTGCAGAACGATTATGCATGTTTTGTGTCTCCTGTAGCCACGAGAGTAAGAGTTTCAAACACCAACTGCGTGTCTTTCAGGTGACACATGTTTCTTTCTTACTACGTCAAATGTTGTTGTGTAGACTTCTTTGCTTAAAAGGGACCTATCATGCAAAATGCACTTTTGTACGTCTTTTATACATGAATATGTGTCCCCGGTGTGTCAGGGAACTCACCAAGTGTCAGAAAACACAACCCTCTCTCTTTTCCTCCATACCCAAATCTCTAAAAACGGGGCTGCAACGGATCTGATACAGACTGATCCAGATTTGAAATTGTTCTGAGGTCAGAAACGGGGAGCTCCGCCTATATGGCAAACTCTCCACCTATCAGGGAAATGTGGGGTTGGGCCACGGCCGGCCATTGCTGCTCGAAAGCGTTGGAGACACTGAAGTACATATGCCAGGCCTGTAAGTGGCGCTGTAGTCTGCCACAAAAGCAGCGAAGAAGACTTCCTGCATATGGTTTCCATGGTTGCCCTTCTGTTTATTCTCCGCTGTGGCTCTTTTTCTCCCTCTCCGAGGCGAGCATTTGCTCCTGTAATTCAATGCAATCCCTCCCCGTCGAGGCAAGCGCTGTAATTCTCTCCGGTAGTCCACCAGCAGATGACAAACATCCACCTCTCCGCCTCTTCCAAGAAACGAGGGGACCGTGCGGCAGAGTTTCAGTTAGATTTTTTTTCGCTGGTCAACATGTCCGTTAAAGTTGAAATCTTCCGGACAAAATTAGAAAAGTGCCGGTCAGAGGTCTTCTTTGTTATTTATTGAGCTTTAAAACAAATGAATAATGACTCTATATAATCATATAAGAATAAAACACGGAGGATGGAGATCTCTTTTTCTCCCCCTCTTCTGAGAGCCCAGCAGCTGATCAGAGCACCTCCCCTCTCCTGCAGGGGGGCGTGGTCAGCTGCAGCTCACAGAATCAGCCCCCTGCAAAAACAGGGCTGGAAAGAGCAAATAGAGCGAAATGAGGCATGGCTAAAATGCAGGACCTGTTTGGTATTTTGAAAAAAAAACTATATTTATATACTTTATATAGGTATTGCCCTACAATATATTGTTCAAATATATCATGATAGGTCCACTTTCAAATGACTTTGTGCTACTTAAATGAGGAGAAATGATGCATTGAACCAAGCTCTGTACTTGAATTTCCTTCATGTTAACCCTTTATATGAAACTGTGGGGACAATCTAGACACAGCTCCATAAATAGACTCTATTCCTTGTAGTATTTCATTTTTCAAGATATACCATTAGAAATTAGTGTTCATGCACATTTAATCAAACTGTATGGTCTTATAGTTACTGTTAAATCAGTTGTTGTATCACCCTAGGCTCTCTAATGTGCATTTGAAACAAATCTCACTAGCTTTTAATGAGATGCAAAGTGATTTCACTCTTTGTGATCGAGGCATTTCTAATAACACATTCACAGAGGTTTCCTTAACCCCCACGTCACACAATAGTTTCACTGTTTGCAGCAGATGTGTTTGCAGGGAAATGCAATTAGCTGAGCAGTCAACGGGATCTAAATGAAAAGTCACATTTATGACGAGTTCATTAGATTTCAGTGGAGGAACACTTTGGCAAACAACTGGTATACACACAGCTCAAAACAAAAGTGGCACCGAATGATTACATTATATTTGAATAGGGATTAGAGAAGTTAACAGAGTCTCTGCTGGGTTTTAAATGATCAGCTAAACACTAATTTTGCGTTAGAGACTCACGTGTGTGCAAGAAACATTTCCTCCACCTGCAGCTTTTAATTGTCTTTCATTCCTTTAAATCTTAGAATACACAACACCTGCTGCTATAATGTCTAGATTCATTCATATTTAGTGTAAAGATGACTTTGATGTTCTTGCGTTCATGATTAAAATGAGTTGTGACATGTGCTAACTGATTTTGCACTGGCAATATTTGTCCTCTGCAATTAAAATGTCACAGGAAGGGAAAAAAGGCTTAATAACACAGACAGGCATAGCGATGCTGAGTAGATCAGAGAGAGGGGAAGACAGGGAAATGAAATTAACTCAGAGAGGCAGCATATTTAACACTTGACCTCCTTGACATTATGCAGAGTGAGCACAGAGGTGTGTCCCTGCTTTGCTGGCCTTTGCACTGACGATGTTAATTTCAGAAAATGACATGATCATTAGTTGGGATTCATGGCCTACTTTTAGCTCGGATAACCAAACTGAATTTATAACTCAGATCCTTATTGTACGTGTATTCTCTGCTGTTTCTTGTATTAAATGTTTCATTTCCCAATATCGAATTATTTTTCATCATTATCTCTAAATGTAGCCTCAACTTTCTAGTTTGTTCAAAACTATTTCTAGCTTATGCCTCCTATTATATTCTTTAAAACAATAACATGGAAATCAATCAAAATGTATTTATTTAGCACCTTTCTAGGAAACCAAATTCACTTCAAAGTGCTTTACAAACAAAGATTTGGATGTTCAAATGTTGTGAAATGTGGAAAATAAAATGGAATGAAACATTATGCTCATTTTCAAGTTTCATATTTGTATTTTGTGCCCCTACTGTGACTTTAATGTTCAAAAAGTGCTTTCACAGAGCCCGACTCTGTTGTGATTGGTTGATCGCGTAGAGCACTGAGACTGCTCTTGTAAAGGTCTTCAATGACATCCACTTAAACACAGACAGTGGCAGAACTTCAGTGTTAGTATTATTAGATCTCAGTGCTGCGTTTGACACTGTTGACCACAACATATTACTAGACCGACTATAAAACTGGGTGGGACTTTTAGAAACAGTTCTAAATTGGTTTGAATCCTACTTAAAGGACAGAAACAACTTTGTTTCTATAGGTAAATACACATCTGAGTTGACAAATATGACATGTGGGGTTCCTCAAGGCTCCATCTTGGGGCCTCTTCTCTTTAACATCTACATGCTACCACTGGCTCAGATAACGAAAAACAACAAAATAAGTTACCATATCTATGCGGATGACACACATATTGACATAACCATTTCACCAGGAGACTATTCTCCAGATAAAACACTGAGTAAGTGCATTGAACAAATCAATGACTGGATGCGTCAGAACTTTCTCCAATTAAATAAAGATAAAACTGAGGTAATGGTTTTTGGAGCCAAGGCAGAACGTATAAAAGTTAGCGCTGAGCTTCAGTCTGCAATGTTCAAAACAACAGATAAAGCCAGAAATCTAGGTGTAGTCATGGACTCTGACCTGAGTTTCAACAGTCACATTAAAACAGTTACTAAATCAGCCTACTATCACCTAAAGAACATATCTAGGATTAAAAGACTAATGTCACAGCAGGATTTGGAAAAACCTGTTCATGCTTTTATCTTCAGTAGACTGGACTACTGCAATGGTGTCTTTACAGGTCTCACTAAAAAATATATTCAGAACGCCGCTGCTCGAGTCCTCACTAACACTAAAAAGTGGATCACATCACAAAACGCAGTTCTGGAGTCTTTAAACTGGCTTCCTGTCTGTCAAATAATTGATTTCAAAATACTGCTGCTGGTCTATAAAGCACTGAATGGTTTAGGCCCAAAATACATTTCTGATCTATTGCTAAATTATGAACCATCCAGAACTCTCAGGTCTTCTGGTCTGCTTTCCGTCCCCAGAGTCAGAACTAAACATAGAGAAGCAGATTTTAGTTATTGTGCTCCAAATATCTGGAACAAAAATGCTTGCACAACATGATATGCATCAGTATGGGTAAACCCAAGGATGAAGACCACATACAGTAATAATCAAACACAGCTTTACACTTCATGAGAAGAGTTGCTATGCTGGTCTGTATGTGGTTGCCATGGCAACATAACTCTTGTACATCTTGTAGCCTGTGGTGCTAGGAGCTGGAGGGAGGTTAGATATGATGCTCGTACACAGTGTGAGTGTGGACATAAGCCTCGTTCGTCCTGCGCATGCTAATTCTCCAGACCCCGCTGCAGATGCTGAGCGCCCCCTCGGCGTTCGCCCTCAGTCTGTTGACAAGCTTCCTGTCAGGAGTGGCTGTCACATTCTTATGAAGCCGAAGCATACAAGAGTGGGGATATACAAATTTAAAAAACAGGTTGGGAGGTTAGGACGGTTCCCTGAACACTGCAGGAGAAAATAAATGCTTCACGCTCAGATAGTTTCAGGTTGTTTGTGACTGGATTTTCCCGGTCAGGGGGAAATAAATCAAAAGTTACAGTGTGAATCACTGAGCAAGTTGTTGTCCTCTGAGTCTCAGCTGGCTGAAAGGGTTTAGTATGTGAAAACATTCTCATTACCTCTGGGCTAAGGGGCATTACATGTTCTTGACTTGTGAAACCCAAGTAAAGTACACTCATGAATAAAAGCTGAGTTGATCCCAATCTGGGGGTTGAAGCTGGACCAAACCTGAAGTGAGGGCTGCTTATTGGAGCTTTCTTTTTTTGACCCTATCTGGAAATAAGGAGCCTGATTGTATAGAAGTCTATGAAAAAACTACACCACTTCTCATTTTTATTTTATTATCTTAAACATTTTCCTGATGACTTTTTGTCTCAATAGACAATAAAGCAGTGTTGGATTTAGGGCGTGGCTACCTTGTGATTGACAGGTCACTACCAGTATATTGTCCTGTCTGTTGTTCGTGTTTTTCGTCTTAGAGCTATAAATGTATTCACAATTTGTTTTAGTTCCTGAAAGATATTTGTAACATTTCCGACTCATTTACTTTAGTTTGGTTGTACATTGCTCCACCGTCTTTTATTTCTGGTACCAAAGATAGATGCAGCCAAAAACAGCTAAATCAAGACTCCATCAACAATTCAATGGATGAGACAATAGCCATCTCTCTTACACGGTCTATTCACAAAGCCAACTTAGCTAGTCAACATCAAAGTGGAGCAATGTCAATAATTAAATTGCACTTTTGACTTCTGTGTTTCCAAAGAAATGCTGCATGAGTTCATACTTCTATCTGATTCAAACAGAGGTTTAAATACATATTTCAGTCTTAATATAATCATACAGCTTTCAGAGAAAAAGCAGGCTGATACTCAGTGAGTTAAGCCTTCATATAATTTGTATAGCAATCTCTTATGGGGAGATTAAATAAACACAAAAATGCTTTATTACACCAGCCTGTAAAACATGTTCTGCTGTATAGTTGGGCATTTTAACATGCTGGTCTATGGTGAAGGCTCCGTCTGAGGGGCCATTCGATGAATTTCAGTTTTCAAGATTACTAATAGGTGCCCTTCCTTTCCCTTAGAGAACCGTCTTTGCAATGTAACCAAAGGCACCCAGCTTATACATTTAGGGTAATATTAAGTTAATTGAAGACATAATTCTATCATTTGTTTTTAGTTGGCTGAACACCTTTGGAAATGATTCGGTTACCGAATAAAAACAATTGCATTACTGATTAAGAATAATCACATTTAAAGTCGCAATTATTTGAATTGATTCCATATTAAGCCCATTCACCAGAGTTATCCAGGACAAATAAAAGGAGCTGCTATTGTCTTTAATATTTGGGTGAGTCATGCCTTTGAAATATTAAACTAAACTCAAAAGTAAGAACTCAATTGGAGCACAATCATCTTTTTGTTGTGTTATTGCCTTAGTTGTTTGATTGTTGTTCTTCTTAAAGTATATTAATGCTTTAACAGCGGTCCAGCAATGGTGTTTCAGTGTTTAGTGCAGACCATTAGCGGGGCGTATTAAAGCCACATAGACCATCATGACTCATGTTAGATTACACCAGGCTTCTTTCATGTTCCCCAGAGCCACATTTATCTTGTGGCACCAAATATTGACTGTAATGGTGACAAATGTGGACTGCATTGTACAACACTTTTGTATTGTGCTCTCTTTTATAAAGCCAGTTCATTACTGGAATTCATTATAAGGTGCAGGACAGACTGGTAATGCTGTGAGAATTGAAAGGCACCAATTTACTTTTAACAATATGCAGACTCCCCTAATCCCTCACTATAGACCTCATCAGTGAAGCGGATGGCTGTGAATATGCAGCCCATGAATCTTTAACCAATGTCGCTCCATTGGGTTGTTTTAAAGCACCCCGGTTGAAGAAGTTTCTTCGCTGGCAGTGCAAAAATTTAAAGTAGAAGCTCCGCAGTTAATCCCCATGCAGTTATTGCAGTCGCCGTGCAGCAGGTGAGATGATGACATTTCAATCCTAATCACTTGCAGGCCCTCACTTTGCCTTTTCAGTATCAGAGCCTCCAGTTAGTGTATCCTGCAGTGTGTCGCATGTTGCTTTATGTAACTTGTGTCCCGTCTGCATGAACAGGTTTGCCGTGCATCGTGTGGCACCCCCGAGCCTTGTGTGCTGCCCTAGTTAAAGGCATATTTTAAGAGTTCCCACATGGGTCCATTTGCCCTCTTCTCTTTCTCAAGTTCAGGCTTCTTTCTGAAGTATCTTTTAGTGTCAAATGGAGCCAGATGAAAAATATTGGTACACTTTATCCTTGTTCTAGTGAATACATGACACAAATGTATTGGTATATTGTGATAACAACAAAGGCCTTTAAGCTCTAATGAGTTGTTTAATACCAGTTTCCTGCTGAAAAGAGCAACAAGATGTGCAATTTGACCAGATTGTATGTCAAATCCTCCAACAGCGCCACCAGTGGCCAATTGTATATACTGCCATTACGTAGGGCTATTCACATTTACATGAGTCATCAGAGGATAAGAGGACCTTAGTTCATTGAATTCACATTCAAACAGACTTCTAAAACCTCTTCAGAATAAAATATGAAATTTAAAAGAACATTACATTAAAAATAGACTTTTGTCCACTTTTGACAGCCATTATCTTCAAAGCCCATCTGGTCTCTGTGTCATGCTCACAGGTGCAGATCAGAACCCAATAACACGACACAGATACAACCAGTGTTCAGAATGTTCAGTTTAATCAGGTCAGGGACAGGCAGGGTCAAAACCAGGAAATCCAGCAGTCAGGCAAACAAATCCGAGAATGGGCAGGCAGAACAGGGCTCAGAACCAGGCGATCCGTCAACAGGCAAACAAATCCAAACAGGGGGCAGGCAGGAAACTCGAGGTCCGATAACATTGGTCAAAACTGGGCAGGACAGGTAACTAGGCTAGAGATAATCAAACGCTGGAGAGCTTGGCAGAATAGACAAGACAATCTGGCAGAGGACAAGTGAGAGTGAGGTGGTATAAATACTGTGGAGTGATGAGGGAATGAGTAACAGGTAAGGGGAAGGGCTGGGGAGACCAGCTGAGGGGAGTGAGCTGATTGTAAGAGCCTGGAGGAAGGCGGGATCTGAAAAGACAGGAGAGTTAAGATGTGCCAAACCAAAAAACAACAATAATATGTGTCTAACTTGTGACACTCTGACTATTCTTACTGCCCCATATCCCACTGTGGGACCTGTGAGTGTACATGCACTAAACATTGGCTAGCCAATAAGGTCGCCAGCAGGAACCGTTCTAAAAAATAGCACAACAATTGACCTTTTAAGTTGTGTCCACTTAAGCGTATTTCCTGTGGCCAGCATGAGCGCTCGGATGAACGAACCTACGATAATTTGGCTCTGTTAAACTTCAGTTTATGAACCAAGATGTATTATTTAGCTATATAGTCTGCCTAATTTCATTAATGCATAAACATGAAATAGGCCTGCAAAACTATGCCAATCCATGTGAAATACAGTTTTACTTGTTTAGGGATGTATAGGGATTTTGCGGTTCATAGACTTATATTCTGGAAAACGTGTAACAATGTTTGAAATGTTAACTTTGAAAAATGTATGAATTGGCACCTATTCCGATAATAGCTTTTAGACCGTGCACTGTATAAAGATGAATTCATTCAGATCTATGGGGGTGAGCTGTGATTTAATGATGTGACCCAGCAGCGGCTCACAGCTACGTTAATTCTCTTATTGCCAGTTTTTATCTTTTGATGTGCTTCAGATGAATGACATTTCAGCAGCGCTCCACTCAAACGGCACTGGAGTCATTTGAATGGCTCTAGCCCAACTTTGGAAGAAATGTAATTATCAGGATATTATTTGGAATCGTCTCTCCCGCTGCTCTTTGTTTTATTTTGCTTTTTGTCTATGACCTGACGTAACGACTTCTGCTCCTCGCTTCTTTCAAATGACAACCTCCGGTGTGGTTCCATTCATCATGCTGGAAATGAATTATGAATTTGAAATGTTTGTGCACGATTATTTTAATCTGCCAAGGTGATGACAGGTTTCTCACCATGTCAGCAGTAAAGGAGAAGCACCCCTGTTCATAATAGAGCCTCATTACTTCACTAACTGCTGATCAGCATTTCTGGGAAGTTGGTGGAGACCTTTTGTGATTACATTTAAATCTCCTCCTCCTTCAATTACTTTAAGATCTTCGATCTTGATGATTTGTCAGCCAGATCATTTTGAAGTTAATCTATGACCCTCTATATAACCTCTACAATACTAATTACAACATGGCTGACAGAGCCAACTAATTATTTCACCAGTCTAGAAGACAAAAATAAGTGAATTGGACAGAAGAGCTCCAAAATAAGACATTTTCTCCCTAGTGCTAATTTGTAATCTTATTATTTAATATCAGTTATCAAACCCAAAACCAAGCTTACAACCCACACACGAGTGTGTATACGTATAACAACCTATCTGCAATCTTGCAACAATCATTTGTGAAATATGAACCTTAAGGTCTTGGTGCATTTAAATGGTCTCTAAAATTCCAAAGTTGCCTCTGGAGGGATGTCACAACCGAGACACAAAATACACAGATATAAACTTGAAAATGTGCATAATATATCGTCTTTAAAACTTAGACCATTTTACCCCTGTTACTAGCCTTCAACTGTCGTATTTGTAGTCACTGATTTGACAAAACAATTGTATTAAATATATGTGTATGCCCTTGGATAGATATCGTATCCTATGGCTGAAATCAAAGCACCGCACCACTCACTTATAGTGCGGCCCTACATCACTGAGCAGTTGAAAATGCAAGACGTTGGCAGGGAACCATTAGTATCAGAAACTTGTTTACAGACTATATATTAAGCTCTGTGGTGCAGGACATTTTGTCCAATTTAAAAGCACTAGCACACCTATCTTCAGCAGCTCTATGCTATCCTCCAATGCTCCTGTTTTGACACCATGTTTCCCTGTCAGGAGCAACAGCGGACATAGACAGCAGGCAGAATCGCTACATGGATCCCAGTCATGCAATGCTCACAAACATTTCATCTCGGAGCAGTCATAACTCTCGCTAAACCCACAGACAGATGCAGCTGGCAGCCAAAATGAACACACACACAGCGAGAGGTGGAAAAACGACGCACTCTGAGGGCTTGTTAGTGCATCACTCTGTCTTGTGAGAAGTGTCTGGATGTTGTTTGTTCCAGCAGTCGCAGAGGTGTGTCTCTTAACTCCCCTGCGTCCTTATTCCCGCAGCATTTTCATCTCACTTTTGCCTAGATTCAGTTTTTATTTAGTTTTCATCTATCAGGTCCTAGAATTCCAATTTCCTGTTTTTCTTTCTTCAATATATATAAAGCGCTGTCTGTGTGATCGTCACGCTGTACTAGCCACAGGCTCATATTTGCAGTAAACACTGTGAATTCTTGCCTCAGTTAACGCAATCTCTTTTCACATTGAATAATATATTTTAGGTTTGGAGAAAAAAAGGGATGCAGGCTCTTCCTGGGTCTAATTAAAAAGCGGAATGTTTGGTTAGAGGGGGAGAAGAGAGTGAGAGGCATGAAAGCGAAGATCAAAATGTGACTCACTGACAGCAGGAGTCTTCAGATGGAAGACAAGAGGTAGCAGGAACTCCATTTACTCCACTGTGTGAGACACTTGGAGGCACAATGCATCTCTGAGCAAATCAATCTGGCAAATTGTTGTTTGATTTCTCCTCATCTCCAACTGTAAATTAACGCCCTAAAGTCTCCCAGTCAACATCCTCTACTAACAGAGGAATGCAAATCACAAAGTGTTTTTTTTTGTGTAGCTTTTGTTCAATTGTAAGGCTGTGCATGGAGCAACAGCACGGGAGCATTTTGAGGGGCTTTTAAAAAGCTGAAACGTTGCCATTGACTCCACACATCAGGTACTTAAATTAAAGAAAGAAAGCTAAGGCGAGAAAAGTGGAGGTAGCAAGACTTAGTAATGGTGTTTACAAATGTCATCACAGCAGGAGGCAAAACAAGCCTTCACAGAGGGATCTAGTGTTTGATCTGTGGAACCATTTTAGAGTGACTTCAAATGGGAAAAGGTATCGAGAGAGGTTAAAGGGAGACAGGTTTCTTTCATGCATTTGTTTGTCAGGGAAGAAAAGCTACATTAAGATAATTATTGCTTGCATCTGAGCTACATTTGTCACTTTTTATGGGGTTATTTATAGAGAAAAGGATGCTAAACATGTATTATTCAGGGTGCTCAGCTTTGATTGTTTTCATCTTTTCTCTTTCTCATATAATTGTGGAATGAATATCCATGGGAGGCTGGTTGAATAAGTTGATACATTCTCCTTGTGCTTACTGAAACAGGACATGTTCACTATTGTATAGCCCATAATTATCAGATGAATCAGTGGATAAAGGAATTAGCATGAGGATACATTTTTGATCATGAAAATAGTAGTTTGATAAAAGCATTCGTGGCTCAAGGGCCACTTACTAGCTTTTTTGGCTTTTTTCTTCATACTTCTCTACAACTATGAACTGATACAGACTGAAATTAGGTTTAAATATGCAGAACTATTGACCTTAAGTTATAATTGTTCATGTCAAAATAAGTGTCCTTTATGGTAGAAGCCATTATTCGATTAGTGGATTGACAGCTGGACTTTTTTTTATCGTTTTTGTATCGGACTGACAAATTGAGACCTTATACAACTTAAGAGTTAGACGAACTGCCATTCTATAGACCAAACATTTAATTGATTATTTGAGAAAATTAGCACTGGATTAATCAATGATGAAAATAGTCATTGATGCCCTACTCTAACTCAATCCCACAAAGACTGCCTGCAGCCCTATTACTCACTAGGGCATGACATGTGGATTAATACGCGAATGAACATAGGCCCCAACAAATGCTCACTATTTACCAATTTACTCATAAAAGTACATCATTTTTGTGCAACTGTTTTTTACCTTTGAGTAACAATTACAGTAGTCACATGAATCTCAAATATTAGAAACAAACACTTTGGTGGCAACAAGAAAATGATGATTCTTATTTTTTAAAGAGGCCCTATTACGCTTTTTGAGGTGTTACCTTTCCTGTAGTGTGTAATATAGGTTTCTGTGCATGTAAATGGTCTGCAAAGGCTGGAATCATCCAAAAATAGCATAATAGGGCCCCTTTAATGCAAACTATTTAGACATTTCTCATTGTATATCCATAATGGTATTATTAAAGAAAAACACTTACAATGCCCTGCTATACCTTTTTTGCTTAAATAAGACATGGCCTTTTTGAAAGATCTCTTACTTATTCATAAGCCAAGGCTTGTACTTCACTTTTTCTCGATTTTCATCATCACGTCTTTGATGTTGCTTGGGTCAGAAAATGCCTTGCACCCTCTTCTCTCACCTGTGTTTCCAATTCTCTTTGTTTGGCAGTGTGGGATTTCTTCACCTGTATCCTGCCCTTATCTGCTTAGTGACCTCTCCTTTTGTACAAACCAGACACCTCTTCAAAAGCTTGGATACAAAAGCCCAGCAATCATTTCACTGTTTCATACACATTCTCTTTCAGTCTTCTCTTTCATCTTCAGCCTCCCTTGCTCCTTATCTCCCCCAGTTTTCCCTTGAATCAGAAAAGGTTGCGATCAGATAGGATTCAGATTTTGGATGGAAAGTCTTTTTTTACAGCAATGTCCCAAAAACATATTCTCACTTGTTTTGATCGAAATAAATCCTTCCACCTGTCGGGATAATCTGATCTCACCTGACTTCTTTGCCGGCAGGCTACATAAAAACAACATAGTATCAGATCATTTGTTTCATATCTTCAACACACACCTGCCTAAAGTCAATATCATATTTCAAGCAGCAGAAAAATCATTTTCAAAGAGTAAGTTCTTCATGCTGAATCAAGCAAGTTGCATTTCCACAGTGCGCTCCCCCGCTGATGTATCATTTGTGGTCACTCCTGCAGTTAGGACAATGGGGGGGTGGGGGGCTTTCAGCCCCAGGGAAACTTCCAAACTGTGGACACACATGGAGTACAAATAGACCCCCCTGAGAGACCAGTCAATTAGTTGGCTTTCTAAAAGGACTGCTGTGCGGTTTCTTGTCACCATGAATGATTGGTTGTTCATTTAATACATATGTTACCTTTAGTAGTGGGAAGTCACAAGGGGCTGGTGTGCAAATACTGAGCATACTGAGAAAAAGGCACGTGTACAACAGCATCGTAATTATATTCATGCTTCTCACACAGTTCTACATTATTCATTTGTGGAATTTACCCTATAAAATGTAGACCTGCGACATAACTTGGGGAAATTTAAAGGGGTCCCTATTATGTTTTGGGGGGTTTCCTGTGTGTAATATAGGTATTTGTGCATGTAAATGGTCTGCCAAGGCTAAAACCCATGTTTCCTCCATAGGGAGTTTCTCTCCCACACACCCTGCCTGAAACGCCTCCATTGGTCATTGGACTTCCCTAAAGGCCCTGTCACACTGTCCCGAAATTGACACCCGATGGACACACGATAAAGGAAATGTTCAAATTCGGCTGTGATCGTAGCAACATCGGGCCATTCGTGAGGGTATCTTAAGCCATCGTATGACCGCCGGTGGAGTTTCTCAGGCTCCGGCAGCAACTTCGTGAGCGGCAACTTCGTAAGGCACTCGTGAGGGCATCTTGTCAAATCGTGTCATCTTCGTGTTATCATCGGTGCATTCACCCTCATTCTGATCGGGCGAATGCCCGATGGCACTGATGATAACACGATGCCCTCACGATGGCCTTACGAAGGGCACAATTGACACACGAATTCAACCCGAAAATGAACCTTCGCAAGGTCCTTCGGCAATTTTTTGGCATGCCAAAGATTTTGCCACTGCTCACGAAGTTGCTGCCGGAGCCCGAGAAACTCCACCGGCGGTCATACGATGGCTTAAGATGCCCTCACGAATGGCCCGATGTTGCTACGATCACAGCCGAATTTGAACATTTCCTTTATCGTGTGTCCATCGGGTTGTTTTATTGCACAACAAAATCATGTAAATATATTATGTAAATAACCCAATTTGTGTTCTGTGAAACTAAAAAGGATATAATATATTATTTTGAAGGACAGTTGACAGGAAGTTGTTGTTGTTATGGAAACAACATTACGGAGAAAACGTAATATTTTCTACATATAACGACGGATAAAGTAAAGAACAAAGTCTGAAGATATCAGTACAGTATCATAGTACTGTAACATAATTATTTTTGGTACTTTCATTGCAGTTGTATGTCTTAAATGTAATGTAAATGTTGCCTTCGTGTGTGGTTCGGGGCCATCTTCGTGCGAAATTCACAATTCCATATTCGTGTGTCCATCGGGTGTCAATTTCGGGACAGTGTGACAGGGCCTTAACAGAGTGACTTCACTATGTAACACTCACGCTTCTATTGGCTAGCGCTCCAACACATTGTAAGAGAAAAGATAACACAACTGTGAAATAAGACTAAGTCCAAATACAGTATCTTCCTATGTCACACGCCAGTCCACCTGTTAAATAACTGTCATGTAATATTAAACACATTTAAACGCATAACCTGGGATTTACGTGACAATTTATAGACCAATAATCGATAAAATAATGATTTGCTGCCCTAATGTAAACTATCACAGGATGTCTCAGCGACGTGGAGCAGACTTGTCTTTATTGGAACACAATAGGTATAGGTTTCACCAGTGCAGAGATGAAACTACTGTGGAAGGTAATTAGACTACAGGACAGCATACAAACACTGAAGACAGCATGGGGTAAAGGACTGACCTTTAGGGGACAGCAGGTGTCCACATCCTGTTAGAATCGCGTTACTGAAACCACTGTAGGGGGACAGCATACACAGTCCATCAGAAGTCAGGAGAAGGTCATTAATTATTAAACTACAGCTTCTGTTCAGATGTAAACTCCAATAAATGTTGCTCAGAAAATCAAAGTTATGGCTTAAAATATGCAAAGTAAGCAGCCTCAGAAGTTTGTTCAATGGCGTCCTAAAACATGATTCAGAAAACCATTCATTTAAAATGTCAAGAAGACAGTGTTGCACAGTGATGGGAGGCAGTTCGTCAAAGGTCACATTGGCACTTGAGTGAAAGAGTGAAAAAGTGTCAGGACTATTACCGTGTGCCAATAGAAAAAGTGGCTCAATATGACCCGGGTCAAATCTCCAACCAGCGACCTTTTGGATGAAGTCTTTGTACCAACAGCCCATCAGAAAGCTTCAGGCACTTTGCAGTTAAAAAAAACCCGGAGGCCTTTTGGGCTTAAAGCCAACGTTTTAATAAGCACACTGACTGTGGACCTGTTGAGGCGAAACCTGACCAAAGGGCATGTTTGACACAAGGCCACACAGGATGAGCAAATGTTCGTCACAAATTCACCCTAGAGGCTTCAGGCAGGGCCGATCAAAAATTAAAAAACTCACCAGGGAACAAGAACTTGACTGTATCTTAAAAGTATAAATACATAATCCAGACGAAGGTGCTAGTTGTTATGAAAAGGATTAGTGGCATCTATTTAAAAATGTCTCCCCTGTTTGGAAGCCATTTGTGCTCATCTTGACATTTCCAAAAGACCTGCTGCGCTCCAATTTTAACGAGTGCTGGCATTATCACTGGAGTGTTCATTTGAGATTCTTATGAGGGCGGTTGGATATTGAAGATGACAACACCTAATCAATTAGACCCGCGGCCTCTCAGATATTGCCACGCAGCAGTCGCTCCATCTCTGCTACCGAAAAATAACACGTCGGACTCCGTCCCTTTTATGACGGCGCATTAATCTTAACCCTCCTCATAAACACCATTAGACGAACGCACACGTCTCTCAACACGTACCGCCGCACATTGTTCAGCCAGCGTTAATTAGCGTCATCATACCCAATTGTTTACTTGTGGCGAATGATCATTTAATTAGGTGACTTCAGATGGAGGATGCAAATATTATGGATAGATTATAACGTGATCAGTTGCAAACGGCTCCTGCAGCGGCTTAAGGTAGCTTAACTCTGTAGGACAAGTATCAATCACATTTATATGTAAATAGATGTAATTATCTGTTCTAATCATCACACATTACTCATGAGGCAGGGAGGAGAAGGGCGCTTGTTGCTCTGCTTCTTTGAAAGCTGCACAAGTGTGAAGGAGACAAAGCCACTCAAAACCGTGCAGCGCCGAGCCAAGAAATGTTTCACGGCTGTAAAATAACACCCACTTACTCAAAAGCCTCCTCATAAAAGATTCTGTGAGCAGTCACTAAACGGCGAGACACTGATGCTATTTTTTATCAAGGAACACAAAGGTTAGGTTAGCCTAGTTTTAGAAATATCATGTTTCATACAAGCGGCCGAGATGGGATTTCTCCGCAGGGTGGCTGGTGTCTCCCTTAGGGATAAGGTGAGAAGTTCGGTCATCAGGGAGGGACTCGGAGTTGAGCCGCTCCTCCTTCGCGTCGAAAGGAGCCAGTTGAGGTGGTTCGGGCACCTAGTTAGGATGCCACCTGGGCGCCTCCCTAGGGAGGTGTTCCAGGCACGTCCAGCTGGGAAGAGACCAAGGGGTAGACCTAGGACCAGGTGGAGGGATTATATCTCTTCGCTGGCCTGGGAGCGCCTTGGGATCCCCCAGTCAGAGCTGGTTGATGTCGCCAGGGAAAAGAAAGTTTGGGGCTCTCTGCTGGAACTGCTACCCCCGCGACCCGACCACGGATAAGCGGAAGAAGATGGATGGATGTTTCAAGAATTTCAAGTCACCAATATTCAAGCACTGCAAAGATACCATCTCAAAGAGTCATTTTGTGCACACAGTGAGGCATTTGGAAGGCGTTTTATCTCAAAACAAGTGGAAAATGAACACACCTACCAAAAACCAACATTAGGGTACATTTATTTTGTTTTCAAGCCTTCTCCAAACTGCCCAAAATGACGGCTTAGGAATACAGAATCCATTGTTTAAATATATTTTCTACCTAAAAATGCTGAAATCACCTACAAAATGTGTAAACTAGGGTAAAAACTTCCTTAGGTCTCTGAAATCCATAAATTATTAAATAAAAACTACCTTCCCCTGTGTTTTAGATTTTTCAATAACACACCCTTCACCTTCAGGCTGATGTATCTCTTCTCCATTGGCCTTCACACTCTGGAGAGAACAAGGGTTTATCTGCAAGAATGTTGGATTTCTGTGAAGAAATCACAAGGTCAGCCTGAGGGTGGAAAAACAAGCGGCTGTGCATTCTCTTGACTGGAAAAGCATGTCAGGAGTGCATGATGCGCCCAGGAGCTGTGACACACAATCCCTAATCGATAGAGGAGAAACAGAGATGTCGTCATGTGTAATGCCTAGCCGGTGGCCTCGGTCTCTGTTTTCTGTGGACAGGAGGGAGGGCTGTCTGAAGATCACACACGGATCCGTCAGAATTATAGATGGGGCTGAAAGACATGGTGAGAAACTCTAAGCAGCTAACTCTATGGAAAAAGCTGCATCGAGTAAATGGAAATGTACAGTACCTTAGTGCAGTGGTGAAAGTTTACTGCATTTTTCTCATACTGCCTGTGCTGCAACACCTCTTTTCACCCTCTGTCTGAAACCAGAGCTAATTCTGCTCTGATTGGTTAGCTGGCTGGCTCTAGCAAGGTAATAAGGTATTTGAACACTGCAGTATTATTACTTTTATTTAAGTATAAGATCTGAGTACCACCTCTGCTAAAGTGCATATCAGTAGCAACAAGTGTTCTTCAGTTGTTTGTTCAGGGTGACTTTCCTCTGAATTCTACATGCTGCATGACCGCGCAGTCGTGTCTGATCAGTGTAAGCTTTTGTGAACTCAAAGAAGCGTCTCAACTGTAATGCTTTGCTTAACTTTTTGTGAAAGATGTAAACATTTAGATTTAGCATTATGTAGATACGCTGATAAATGACAGCAAGCAGCCGAGCTCGGGCTCTTAATTGCAAAGTCATTAAAAGATCTCAGATGTAATTTTCCAGTTTGCGGTGTCTTCACAAAGCCTGCCTTTTTCTCCTTCATTTAATCATTTCATCAGCCTGCTCATCAACAGTTGCTTTGTGCCAAACTATCAACGTAATTACGGGGAAAACATAGAGCATAATTATGGAAAATGGATAATTCATTTTTGGAACACTATGCTGCCTTTCCTTTACACCAAACCTGATAAGAAAGTCTGAAAATGCTCAGTGTGTCTTCTCTTAATTACTTTCGACACATATTGTCTTGTGTTCGTGCCTTGAATTTTATTTAATTCTGCTTTGAACCATTGAAGTTTCATCATGAAACTATTTCCAACAAAAAGCCCCATTCTATAGATGTTCTCTAAGAACAGATGCCAGTTAAAAACTAATTTCACTTTCTCTTTGCCACATGAGTTCAATGAATAGAAAAGGAGCTAAAACTTTTCTTTAATTACCTTAAGAATCACTGAAACAGTGTTTTCTTTGTTACAGGGTTTAAAGAGGTGGGACTTTTTGATTTATTTGGCGTTTTTCAAATACAATTTATTACACTGTGTGGACAAAAGTATGTGGACCCTTACATGTTATAGCCGTTAATGATGCTTGAACACCCAAAACCAGAAACTACTAAAGATAGCTGCAGATTGTATTGCTCCACCTCTTACTTCTATTTTTAACCTCTCCCTCAGCACAAATGCAATTCCAAAAGTATGGAAGTCAGCTTATGGGTTAGGGTTTTTATGTAAAAATGACATCCTGTCTAAACATCAGTCAGGCTTCAGAAAGAAACATAGCACCATCACTGCCACAATGAAAGTGGTGAATGACATTACGAGTATTTTAGATAATAAGCAGAGTTGTGCAGCTCTATTTATTGACCTTTCCAAAGCGTTTGATACCGTCGATCATCGCATCTTAAAGCAGAGGCTACTCAGAACTCCCTTTTGAATAATATGTCTTGGGCTTTTTTTATGAAAAGTAAAAATGAAATCTGCTATGCATGCCTTGTCAATGTTGAAAGGAGTACAGTTTGTTGTCTATGGAGCTTATGTTTTAAAATTCCTTATGAAGTTAAAAAATGACATTGTATTGTTTGACAGTTAAGCGGTAAACAAGGTTAAACTGAAATAGCGTAAATGTCGGGCACAGTGCTCGGCAACGATTTCAAGATCTGTACTACACTGAGGATAGCGCTTTCACCTTGGTAGGCCTCACTGCTTCCTCCATCGGAACACAACAGCAACATCAGTGCAGACTCATTTTACCACGTTTCATGTGAATGCAGCATTAGGGTTAGGCAGTGTCGTTTTTATATGTACAAAAGTGGTGGGGCACAAAAAACTTAGATATATAACTTCTATATATAAGCGGGAGGGGGGGCATGATCGGGTTTTGTCCCACATGCCTCTAAACAGCTCAATAGGCACACACTGTAGACACTAATTAGAAGAACACAGACTAAAACAGCAATGTACAGACGAATCAGATGATTAAACATGATCTTAAAATATATTTTATATATTTTTTTTGGATTTTTTTGTAATCATTATTTTGAATACTTTCTGCTGACACTAGGTGGGGCTGTGCCCAAAAGAGTGTGCGAGCTGACCGCTCTGTCGGTGCACCCGAGTTGCCATTTGAATCGGGGTGACCGTAGCGGGGTGACACTCAGACCGAACCCCTCCTTTGTTCCCAAGAACCTAAGAAGTTCGTTCAGGTCGAGGGCTATACAGTTAGACGGCTTTAGTCCACATTAGGCGCGTTCACACCAGGTACCACAATAGTTCATGAGAACTCAGTTAATGAGAACTCTTTTAGTTCTGATGAACTAAAGCAGATCGCGTTCACACCGCAATGAGTTCCTGGGGGTGGATTAAGCCAATTAAGCCGCTGACGTCACTTCTTCTTCTTCTGCTTTGGGTTTACTGGCAGGCCGCAAACCACTTCACGGCGTATACTGCCACCCGGAGTCCCCAGCCGGAAGTCTCCGGAATTGGGGACTGGCTTCAGTAGAAGCTGCTGGGAGTCCCAGCAGCTTCCGAGTAAATCGCCAGAACGGCGACACCTGCGCTGGGCTAATGCTAATAATGCTAATGCGAGGATAATAAAATGGCGGCTTCACAAAACTTTTTGGGAGTTTTACGGGCCGTGGTTTGCATTCCACCCTGGCAATCAGACATAGGAACCTTTTTCTCCCACGAAAGTCCCTGCTCTCTAGCATGGACTGAAAACGGGGTAAAAATGGTTCTGATGAACTAATTTAGTTCCTGGGTCTTTTTGGTGTGAACGCAAATATATCGTAGTTCTGATGAACTATTGTGGGAAAAGTACTCCGGTGTATTGGGGACAGGGAGGTTAATTGCGCTGGCATGTGAGAGAAGACGGAGAGGAGAGTGAACAGGCGTGTTAGCGGCAGACAGGGAGAGACAAATAATTACACATGGCGCTCTCCAAGAAGAGGAAAGTGGAAGGTGAGAACAGAGCTTTTAACCCTGAGTGGACGGACTCATTCATGTTCATCCTGCCCACTGGGATCCCAGAACCAGTGTGTCTCATTTGTTCAGAGACCGTGGTGCTCATTAAAAGTGCTAAAACGCCACTATGAGACAAAACACAAAGTGTTTGACCAAACATTCCCTCTCAAGTCAGAACTGAGGTCACAAAAAATAAGCAGTCTCAGAGCCCGATATGATCAGTCCACCAGGATAAAACTAAATATCGTTCCAGGGCAGGCTAACCGAGGCTAACCAATGAGCATCTGCATGTGTGTATGAGAATGGCCCTGACACCATTTCAGCCCAGATTTACAAACTCCTGGCAGGACAAGCTCCAGCTCAATTCTCGCACTGAATTTAAAAAAAGTGAGTGAGGGACTGCAATATAAGAGGGAAAGAAAGAGAAACTTTAAACTGAATTGTTATGATGTGTAAAGACTGATATTGTTCTATAATCGGCTGAAACTGTTAAGTCATGATGTGAAACGGTTAACAAAGAAAAAGGGAAACTCAAGCTGCTGCTACACTTTATTTTATTTATCTAAAATTAAGCACTTTTAAGATGCACATATTTTCAAAAGCTATTTTATTTATTTGCTCTATTTTATTTTTAAAAGCAGCCCGAGAGGAACATTACACATATCCACAGTATTTACTGTATATCTGTATAGTTCAATGTTACTTTACAATAAATATTGTTGTTTTTTAATTGTACTTTCTTTATTTGATTGGCAGTCAGTTGTTGATTACATGCAGACGTTGATAAAGCTACAGGTCACTTCAATATATATCACACTAATTCATAAAGCAAGTTAGACATTTTGATGTTCCGGACCTTTGCACGGGGACATTTTCTCTAACTGGACCTCGTTGAATTGTAGTTGAATACCCCTGCTCTAGATCTAGTCTCTAGTAATTCTGCTCAAAGTGCAACAGATTGAAGCATTTTACTTTAAAATCTTAAAACAAATCTTTCCGGGGGGGCATACCCCCGGACCCCTAGAGGATGTGACGTCCACCCACCAATTAAAACATGTTCATACAATAATTAATACATTTGAAACCTTCTTTATGTATATAACCAACATGTCAATACGTTTCAGTTTTTGTAGTGTATCGGTCTTTTGTAGAGATTTTTCATTTATTCTTTATATATGCTATTGTGTACTGCTTGGAGGGTGGCGGCACCAAATCATAATCTCGCCTAGGGCACCAAAATGTCTAGGACCGGCCCTGGTTATAATGGGTTTGTTCTGGTGCGTGGTATAAAAACTGCCTTTTATTTTGATACATTTCTGGTTTCTGAAGCGTCACGCCAATACAGCCTCAGGACTTTAATGCATTGCTGTTCTTGGGATGAATAACAAGGGAAACCTGACTCACGGTTGATGTTGCTCATCATCCAAATGTGTTAGGCTGTTGAGGTCAAAGCTCAGTAGAGACCAGTGAGGTTCCTACTTCGTTCTTATGAAAAAAACGTTCTTATGGACCTGGTTGGTTGCTTTGTGCATGTGGACAATATGTTTATCCATCTCCCGCTTTAAGATCTCACTAAATGTCTCGTCTCCATTCTTTTGGTCATATTATGTTTTAGAATCCACAGGTTTCTCTCTCAAGACCTCGACATCATCCCAGCCTCAGCTGTCAACGTTGATCACTGGCCTCTTTGTTCACGAGTCCCATATACCACGGCAAGGATAACGGCAGCTTTGTATGATGTTACTTCTGACATATCGGAGAAGACATCAGATAAATCTGTGCTTATCCTTGTTTGTAAATCACAGACTCCCTGAGGCCCAGCTCATGACACAGTATAGGTGAGACCTTGGTGTTCGTGTGGACCGATGATTTCTGTTTTGCACATCTGACAACACTTATTTTGAATAAATATGTTTTAAAATACTTTTGTATCCTGTTTTTTTCTTTGTTTGATTTGTAGAAAATATGTCAAATGTCAAATTAATTTAAAATAGTTTGAAATAAAAAAGCCTGAAAAATATTTAAAAGCATATGTATTCAAAATAAGTGTTGTGTAACAACAACATGACCATTGATGTGTTAAGAGATTTTGGTAGCACTACATCTTAAAAAAATTAAGTTATTGTATTTTCCTATGAATATATGTTTTCGGCGTTGCAGTTTGCTGACTAAGCACTCCTCTCTCCTCCAGCTGCAGATTGTGACCAATTATTGATGTTTAGCTCGGATGACGGCGCGTATCGAACTGTTCTGATAAAAATGACTCTGTAGCTCGTTGTCTACCTTGTAAAGTCATGTTGTTTGTATTTTTACAACGAATGTTGTTCATGAATTATTGATCCTTGAAATTCGAATCTGTCAATAACTCAGCTCAGAGTATGCTTTGCGACGTGCATGTCCCCTCGCTCTGTTCTCTTGAGGTGTCTTTCACTTAAAGGTGGGGTAGGTAAGTTTGAGAAACCGGCTCGAGATACCCTTTTTGTTATATTCCATGGAATGCTCTTAGCATCCCGATAGCAATGAATATCTTAAGTGCTTTGACAAAAAATCCATTACAAAATGTCATCTGTGGAAGCCGTGGCGCTGTAAAAAGTACGACCAATCATTTTAGCCGGCCCGGCTAAAGTAACTGGATGGCCTACCTGCCTGTCAGCCTTCCATCTGTGCACAAACTTATCTCGTGCCCTCATTGGTCATGTGCGCGTGCGTGTGTGTTGGAGGAGGGGCTCTGTAAGGAAGTGGCAGATTTTTTCCGGCTGTGTATTTTCAAATTCTAGCGCACTCGAGCTGGTTTCTCCAAAATTACCTACACCACCTTTAAGTGAAAACCGTGCCTATTGCCAAGCACTGATGTTATATCTTTATATTTAAGGCCAAGCTCAAAGTAAAATCAATGAACCGCTCCATTGTTGTGGTTTCTGTGTTGCCGAACTGACCAGGAAGTACATTGAGCTAAATGTAAAGTTTTGCGAGAGCTCTCAAAGGGGTTTTGCGAGATCTCGCACAACATTTTTTTTCTTTTTCAAATCATTTTTTTCCCTTCTCCATGTCCCTATAGGGGCTCTGTAGAAATGACTGAGTGAAGTGCACTGTGCAAGTATATACTTTTTAAATCCCCAGCATACTGAAATGTGCAATTATCTTGGGTATTACATTGACGAAAAGATGACAGATGTGTTGTCAACAAGTTGGCGACATGTCATCAAAGATGAGTTACAGCCCATAGATTAGCTTCATGCATGGCATACATCCAGCTCTCTTTGTTTTGCAGTGGGACTCTAACACTTGTCTAAAACACAACATCCACAACAAATGACATGATTTATTGTTGTTTGTATCAAATATTTGCCATTTAGATGGGAAGTTTAGTAAAAATCAGTTCACAAACAAATAAAAGGGAGGATGTCCTGACTTTCAAGGGAATATTTGTTTAAATAGCACAACTTGCCATTAAAGAGGACATTATATGCTCATTTTCAGGTTCTTATTTGTATTTTGTGTGTCTTTTCAGGTTTTAACAACTGCACTGAATTATTACAATGTTATTCCTTCAGATCATGAGATTGTAAATTGTTTTGATCCCATTGTAACTTCAGATGTTGGTACTTCATGAACATCACAGGTCCATTAGAGGTTAAATCCTGGGTAGTTAGAAGGTTAAGACGCTTGAAATGAAAGATCTTGAAGTCACGTTGCCTCTCCATCACACACATGCGTGTACATACACAAGGGCAGTGCAAGGTGATCTGTCCCACCAGGTCCACATGGTGCACTCTGCCAGCATAATGACATTGCGTGGGCTCTCTCCTCTGCCAGCGTCTGTCCATCAGCTTCCCCAGAGTGAGCCGTTTAAAATGGATCTGGGTCACAGTGGGATCCCCTCTGTCCACCCACTGGAACTTGGAAGCATTCGATTCATTTGTGACAGAGCTGCCAGCATTACTACAGCCAATCCTTGTGACACTCTTCACTGTCAGCAAGAGCTGCAGCATTATCTATTAATACTTAGCAGGTACTATGTGCTCTCGTATACAATGCACATAGTCCTAAACTGGATCCAGAGTGTCAGTGTGAATGGAAAAACTGAAATCTATTAGGAAAAGAAGAAATCTTCAGACCTTTGCTCGACATTCTTAGTCGTGGTAAGGCTGCTACTGATGCTCAGTATTGCCATTACACTTTCCTATTGAGATTATTTAATTATTGCTGTCAAAAAAAAAGTTTGCTCATAAATATTTAGAAATGTCTGAGGAAAACAAATGTCACTTTAACAGTACTTTAGTTATCTATATATCCATCTTTTGCAATGGTAAATATGCCATAAATATATAAAGTATTAACTTGTATTTATCACAAGATGCTGAAAAACGGATTAATGCCTTAATTTCAAGCCAACTTTACTGCAACTGTAATGCAAAATGTAAACACACTACAATGTGAAAATATATTAGATCATCCTGTGTAGTTTTTAAATACTGCATTTTTCATGGAGTGGTGCAGAAATTAATCCTAGAACACGGAAATGAGTTAGCCTTAAACAACTTTCGGATCCATCTGTGTCTGTGGTTAACACGAGCTGAAGAGATTTCCGCGTTTTGTTCTACAACATAAAATATGTCAGAAAACACCGCACTCGTGAATGTCCAAAGCTTCTATGTTTCATGTTTTCATGTTACACGTGTCATCTCCTCTATCTTCCTCTTTAAACACTGTCCTATGGTTTGAAAAAAAATCAAAAATGTTCCTTCAATATATTCACTGTAGTTTATTTTGACTCAATCCCACATACAGTACATCCTCCTGCTGCTAACTAGATGTGCACTACTTGTGGATTATTCCCCAACATATTTACATGTTCCTCTTCTTTGTTACATGTAAAGTATTGTGTGTTTCCAATGTCTTAAAGGGGACCTATCATGCAAAATGCACTTTTTGATGTATTTTATACATAAATATGTGTCCCCGGCATGTCAGGGAACTCACAAAGTGTCAGAAAGTAAAACCCTCTCTCTTTTCCTCCGTGCGCAAATCTGTGAAAAACGGGGCTACAACGAGCTGATCTAGATTTGCCATCCGATATGACGTTATTTATGTCATATCGGATGGCACCCACGTGGTGGACCCACGGCCCTATCAGAAAGTTGCAATCAGAATCAATGCCTGACGTGTTTTGGACATAATATGGTCTTTGTTTACATTAGCAAGCATCGCTAACACTCAGAGCTAACCAGTACTGGAGAGAGCACATGTGTGAAGAAGCAGGAAATAAAAAGGAACTCACCTTGTGGTAAACCAGCAAGAGAGAAAGCCTTTGAGCTCCATAGTGTTTCAGAAATAATCCTTGATGTGGTTTTGGAGTTTCATCACCGCAGCATTTATTTTAGACAGTATCTGCCGGGTCCCGCATGAGCAGGCATAAGCTTTTCCCCCCTCTTTCTTTTTTTTGTAAAGCTTTATACCCCGAATCAGCACTTTAGTAACAGGAAGTGAAATAGAGGGATATGAGGCATAGCTAGAATGGGTGATCTGTTTGGTATTTTGAGCAAAACATGGACATGTTTTTTATACATGTTTATATATCTGAGACCTATGCTATTGCCTAAATATTGCATGATAGGTGAACTTTAAAATGTTATTAATGATGTAGCTCTTTTTGAGATGTTAATGCTAGCCAGAGGTCGCGTTAACCGAATATTTTCCGTCTATGACGGATTTTTTTAAACAATGACGGAAAACTCTGAAAGCAGTCCGTCATTTTGACGGATTAGAACAAACTCGGAACAGCGCCAAAGTTTCCCCGCAGCAAGTCTCTGGTGATATGCATGCCTGCCAAAAAGGAAATTATACCGTTTCCAAACCCAACTTTGCCATACAAATCATTGAAATGTCCGTGAGTTTTGGCTTTACGCTGTGCGCACTCCTGCGAGATGCAGTGGGCATGCATAACACGGCGCTAACAGTTCACGAGCGTGCGCCCCGCCCCCCGTTGACAGTTCACGACCGTGCTCTTCCCCCCCCCCCCCCCCCCCAGAGTGTAAAGGCCGACGGGTAATACTGAATTTTGACAGAAATGTTACGATCCTGTCCGTCAAAATGACGGGCAGTGAAAAAGTCTAGCGCAACCTCTGATGCTAGCATGTCATTTTGACAACAGTGTGTTTTTGTGGCAACACTTTGGTGAAGACTCTTTCAAGTCTCAACTTTACAAAGCCAAAAGAAATATTTCATCCGGTTGCAATGTCTTTCCCTCCTCTCACCTTTGCTCCTGTCTGCCGCTCTACTGTCAGCTATCTAATACAAGGGAAAATGGCCCAAAGATTCAGTGAAAAATAAGCGTTTGCCCACTTCAAAACATGACTGCACCGAGCCCTGACCTCAACCCCTTCCAACAGCTCTGGGATGAAGTCGCTTGCCAACTGTGAGCCAGATATTATCACTACCGTCAGTGTTGGCCCTCACTAATGCTCTCTTCGCTGAATGTGAACAAATCCCTGCAGCCAGGTTCAAAAATCTGTTGGGAAAAAATAACCAGCACATTGGAATGACACTTCCAATAATCACATATGGCTGTAAGGCTCCAGTGTCCACATACTTTTTTATAGAGTTTTCCACAAATTGCTCTGTCAGAGTTTCTGCACATGTCAAGTATGTGCATAAGGTGCAAATGGAGAGTGACAAACGATGGGAGGGACCCCATCCATTATTGCTGTTTCAGTTTATTGCAACAGCCGTGTACTCAATTTTATTGACTAACCTGTCATTTTTGATGGAAGAGAATGTCTAAACTAATCAGATCTAGTGCCTGTGAAATGATGATCCTGTCTTTGTCTCTTGGTGTAATATCCTGTCTTGCTAAGAATACCAGTTATAATAATTTCCTAACATTGACCTCCTTACACCAATAACTCGTTCAGATATTTTTTGTTGAAAACACTTACATTCTCAGGCATTTTCCTGCAGTTTTTCTCGATTGACCAAAGTAAACTAAAGCAGCCAACCATCCAGCCTTTATAAATGACAGCATCTAGTGTGAGTGCGTTCAAGCTATGTGCTTTGTGTTGAGTGCTTTCCTACTTTGCCAGGGCTCATTCATGCCCGGATACATCTATCAAGTGCTGGGACTATATTCCTTATAAACAAATTACATATTAGTTTTTAAATGTGAGCTTTGTTTTGTGGCTGAGTTGCTGCAAACTAGTAGCAATAACAGTCTAATACCTCACATAAAGGGGATAATTGGATCACACGCACCCTGAACTTTAGATTACCGCAAAGAAAAACCATCGTCACAGGGTGATAAACTCTTGAACCTCTGTTAAACACACATTGTAATATGTGAAATGTATGTGGCGGTGGTGAAGAAAAAAAGCCTTTTTTCCTGCAATTACACAGATAGTAAAGGTTGTTATTTATTTGGCGCTTTCATTTTTAGGTTCATGGCAGGGTAATTTAAATGAGCTCACAGTAGCCGCTATAATTGGTCCCTTGATCAAACCTGTGATTGGGAAGCGCAAAAAAATACTTGTTTTATGATTATGGTACACAGATACTTAAATCCATTTAAACTAGAGTGTTTTACATTCCTTCTTTTACCTTAACTGAATATCAATTTCAGTTGAGATTAGCTAGCAATTCCAAAACCACATTTCAATATGTGAGACTCATCTTTATACTGGCTTAGATCTACAGATAAAAAACATTTGTCAGAAATGTCACATCCTCCCGCTGGGGGAAGCAGTATCATTGAAATACAGGCACTGAACTTTAACAAAAGCAGAACACATCCCCCCTGTCGTCTGTTCAAAGCTCGCTAAAGGGCTCATGTGTATTAGAGGCGGGTTTTTATTGTCTTTAGCACTCTTATAGGATGATAAATGAACATATTTAAATGCAAATAAGGTACAACTATCATATATCCATGTTTTGTTTGTTCTGCTGTTCAGAAACACAAAGCGTAATTGAATCAAGGCAATATTTTCTCTCAGCTAAATGATTTCCCATAGCTGCTGGTGATGGAGGTCTCGGATGATGTTGCTTTTTTCTTAACCCACTCAAACAACCCATAACAATATTAACGCAACATCAAATTGACTCACTTACAGCTAAGATGGATCACCATGAGCTGTGGCTGCGTCCATGTTACCATGTAAAGAGGCCGTAATCAATCATTTTTGGCAAAGTAGCACTACACCGTGGGTTCTGTCAACTGGAAGAAACACTCACAGTCCCATAACTGAGCTGTGACAGTTCTCCACTCACTTGAGACGCACTGAACAAATCAAAGCTCTCATATCTGGGGAAACGGCAAACAGTGAGGAGACTGGGAGGGAGAGCCGGCTGATACTCACTCTTACACCATGGATAACATTTGTTACACTGCTTGTTGGGGGGAATAAAAAATTCTATACACTTTTTTTCAACACAAGGTTATTTATACAACGCATTACAGCACCTAAATTTGCATCATTTAGTTCTTCAACAAAGGGACCGTCACCCACATGGGGTCTTCAAAATTGCTACACAGGGGCCGGCAAAGTGTTTGATAAGTTATACTTAAGTGATGTCTGAAAATGCACATTAGGTTCATGAATCCAACATAAAACACACAACAACAAAAAGAACCCATTTAATTTACACAACATTGACTCATTGTTAGTTGAAGCGTCAATATATCGAAATGTGATATAATGATTGTCCAACTGCTGAACAATAACAACAAAAAGCCGACGTTTTATCCAGTTTGTACACAACGATGGAGAAACTTAACAAGCAGCAGTGGTCCACTGAAGAGACCAGCTATCTGGTCTTCCGAAGAGGTACAGAGGAAGCTGGAGCACAATCGGCCATTGTTGTTGTTGTCTGTTTCATTTGTGAGGGGTTTCCGCGCGGTTTGGCTTTATGAAGCAGGCACGCAAACGGTTACGTCATGACGCTAACAATGACGCAATGACGCAGCACCAGTCGGACTCTGGGAGGTGTGAAAAGAGCCGGAGCTAAACCGAAGAACCGGTTCTGAACCTGAAAAGCTCTAGCACGGAGCTTGAACTGGAGTTGCGTTGGTGTGAATGAGGTATTAGAGATCTCCCGCCCCTTAGCCTATCACGTACAATGTGTTGGAGTGCTAGCCAAAATGAACGTGAGTGTTACTTGATGATGTCACTAGTTACGGAAGTAAACAAAGGAGTCCAATGGAGGAGATTAACATGCACATAACCTATATAACACACTACAGGAAATGGATATCTCAACAAGCATAAAAGGGCCCCTTTAAACATACGAAGAGTGCTCTTTAAACTAAGGGGTCATGAAAAACATTGAAGACCCCTGCATTATGTCTTGAATTGGAGATACAGAAGAGAAGAGGGAGATACCACAAAGGTTAAAAGGGAAACTATGTGTTTATGTCATTTCATCACTCTCCCTTTAACATCAAGGGCAATGACTGTCATTTCTGATGTTCTTCTTGTCACTTGAATCTAGCGTTTTCAAAATAATATTTGACTCTGTTTGTCCTAAAATAGGAAACCATCACCATGACTACCAACACAGCCACCTGGATTTGACAGCACTCACACCTAAACTGGGTAAGAAAACACATTAATGTCCTTAACTGGAGATGTGACATCACATGCGGTGCAAAGATCCCTATGTAGATCAGAACAATTACATTTGGAATGCGTGCCAGGAAAAGACACCCAAATTGATTTCTCATAATCGGACCCGACTTGACTTTCCCAAATGACATGGATCGTTATCTGTCTCTATATGAAAGTCAGCCAAACAATTTTTCTAATAGATTATTTCCAATTTCAAGGACAATAGTATATCTTTGATGGGGAAATTAAAATCTGAAGGACTGACAAAGAAGTCTTCGGAGAAAATGAAAAGCCGAACATTTATGATAATTAAAGTATCATCTGTGGATGTTGCTGCAGTTATTGGAAACTCAATTACTTTTATTGCCTCCCATCTATTTCTCTTAATGTGATTTTCTGTGAAAGGAGAGCAGCTTTTAGCGTGGAATTACCGAATGTTCCTGCTTCCAAACGTCAATGAAATGACGAGAGGGAGTCTGGCCCTACTCGTGATAAAATATCTCCCTGACATTCTAAAAACTGCAGAGACCGACTTTGAGTCATTATTCAAACTTTTCCGCCGTTAATGGAGCGCTGTGGTCCACATTCCACTTGTGCTTGTGTGCCTCTTAAACAGGACAGCCTTTTTGCTTGGGAAATGGCTTTGAAAAGTACCGTTAGTACCAAATAAAACTCTTCAAACAGTCCTTTTGAAGCCTATATAGCTCCTGATGAGGGAGGGTAGCTTTTAGGAATAATTCCAGAGTTGCTGGGTTGGATTCGATGTGTTAACTCGGGACAGAATTCTAGCAATATTAGCTTTAAACAAGGGAAACCCTTCGCTGTGGTCGTTTGGTTGAAGCATCTGTGCACTTTGATTCTTATTGATCCTTTCTTTCTCACTTGGATTTGGTAGCCCACAGACAAATGCGACACGGTAAGTAATACACATACACTTGGTGTTTATGTGTATTCTTTCTTCACCTTTTCTTACACGTATCATGTAGAGATCAAAACTCTTTACCCGCACACTGGGGGTCATTTTCTATTCTCCTTTCTCGTTCTTTTTTAAGCGCTTGTTTATATTTTGCCTTCACGCTGCATTACAGTCCATGACCTTTAGTCCAGTCTGAGAGATTTCTTCTTCACACATTATTTTCACTCTTTCACTCCACCTAACTGGCTCTTCAAAAACCCTCACACATGCCGGCACACTCTTTTTCCAACTCAGTGAATGTCTCTCCTCTATACGCCATATGTTACTCGGTGTTGTGTGTCCTTGTCCTCCTTGCTGCAGTAGACACCCAGTCCTATTTTTAAATCCAGCAACAGCGTCCCTGCCCGTATCCCAGCCCCCCCACCCACCCACTGCGCCACCTGACCCACGACTGAGCGTCCCAAATACTGAAGCCTAAGGAGCTCTGTGCAGTGCAGGGAGCCTTCATGGTGCCACATCATATCACTGATAGCAAAACAGAAATGTTTACGGCATTTCACACCAGCCGTCACTTGAGCCGCCTGGACATAGTTCACACATTCACAGTTAGCTCAGAATGTGTAAAGGCAAAGAAGAACAGATTGGTACATGGTATTGATGTTACAAGTCAACACGTAGCATATCACGCCCTTGAAATGCTTGAAGGGAAAGTCACCAGACCACTTTTCCAAAATCCAAAAGTTTATTTGATGTACACAATATAGTGTACCTGGATAAAAATAGTCAGTTGTTGTGCTATTTCCACCCCCAACCGACCATATTCAAGGTGGCATCTCACTTTGTAAATGTTTGATGGGTTACAAGGATAAAAGGCAGGATGTATGACACAAATTACTCTCTCTAAAGCAACGTTGTTTTCTCACAATTAGTATAATATAAATAAAATGGTCCAATATGAAAACTTGGCTAGCTAAGCCAAGTTGAATGCTACTCATAGGTAAAGTAAAAACTGTTACATACACCCGAGCGTAAATAACTGCAGTGCTGAAAAAAACAAAAAAAAGTACTTTTATTGATCCACTAAAAATACCTATATATTCAAAACAGAACTGAATGTGGGCCTGGGTGTACATAGCTTTTCTGACTATAGACGCCTGGGTGCATGTTTTAGGCATTATTATATATACACACAGGTGTAAATAGCCACATTCGCTATGACAACCCGTATAGCATCTGCCTTTTTCTAAAACACTGTCTATTTCTAATATTTAACGGTTGGGGTCTAGACTCCATTATTAGTTTATCTTCCAAGCATATTAACCGTTCAGTGGTACATTTTGTAGAGAAAGAGAACAGAGATCTGCCATGCAGGAATGGTACCCAATCTCTATAAGTGGATCTATTTATATGCAGATGACACATACTTATACATGTACAAACAGAAGAGGAAAATGTACAAGCGCAATAGAAAAATTTACTTTAACCAATGTTATAACACGAAAACAAGTATCTAAATTAGCTATAGCACATTATGTACAAAGTTACTTTAGTAAAAATGTGATTATTCATTAGCCAATGCAGATGGAATTAAGTGGCTCCCTGCCTGCGGCTGTAGGTTAAATGACCAAACATCGCACATGGGTAAAGCTAAATCAGTCCGTTGTACATCTCAAAATGCAAGCAGAACTTTTCAACATGTTGTTTCCTACACGCTAAAGACCTCCAGCACAAGTATTTCTCCCCCCACACTTCTCACAACCCCGGCCTCTTTATCTGCCTCCCTTTCTCTCCTCCAGTAAAGACTCCCAGTTGATTTCCCTTCTTTCTGACTGAGTTTACTCTGACTGCACCGCACCGCTTCCTTCCCTGTCCCCTGTAGAGAGACCACAGCGGATGAACAACATCCTGACCTCGGCCACCGAGCCCTACGACCTGTCCCTGTCCAGATCCTTCCAGAACCTCAGCCATCTGCCGCCCTCCTACGAGCTGGCCCTCAAGTCTGACTTAAGTAAATACTCCTCCTCTCTCCACAGATTAAGTAGGTGGTCCTTCATTTATCCTTCCTCGTCGTGTTTTTGCCTGATGCACTGAAAAGAGACAGGGAATGAAGTCAACCTCATGCCCTGTGCATTAAAGGGCTCACTGTGATGAAACATTTGAATGTGCACTACAGAGACTTGCCTCATGATAAGTATCTCCAGATGTTTGGTGGCTCATCATGCAGATAAACCTCTCACTGTTTCACCTTTGTATGGAAAAAAAACCCACTTAAAATGCATGACAATGCTCTATAGCCTCCATACTCATTCCCATCCACTTGCATCCAATTGGCGTGTAATTTGGCTCCATCTGCAGCCTACAGTATGTCATGTTGCCAATGTCTCTTAATGATATATTAAAAGCTTCTTTTTTTCAGCTGAATGGCTTCTATACGCTAACAAGATGGCGCTTCAATGTTGCACTGTGACATTTTCAGCTGGATGATGACCAGTTCATTCCCAGTGCTCTCACATTGGTTGCATGTTTCCGGTTTTGATCTAGATTTTCTTTAACTGATCTGTATTGTATTAAACAAGGGAATAACATGTTCACTTTTACAAAGCTTACCTCGCCAAAAGTGTTTTTTAAACGTGACAGCCGCAAAACATTTAGAAATTTGTAAAATGCACAAAGCAAGTACAAACTCAAATTGAACTGGCCTCAAAACCCTTCACTTAAAGGTGGGGTAGGTAAGTTTCAGAAACCGGCTTGAGTGCACTAAAGAGATGCAAGGCTGACAGACAGGGCGGCAATCCAATGCCGGGCCGGCTAAACGGATTGGTTGTACTTTTTACAGTATTACGAGTTCCACAGATGATTTTTTGTCAAAGCACTTAAGATATTCATTGCTATCGGGATGTTACGAGCATTCCATGGAATATAACAAAAAGTGTATCTCGAGCCGGTTTCTGAAACTTACCTACCCCACCTTTAATGTTGAAAGCTCTAATCTTTAATCCTACCATCAACACGTTGCGCAGTAAGATAGCTTGACTGCTGATTCTTCATAATCATGTTTTGAATGTAGCTTTGCCTCATACAAAGACAGATTCCAATTTACTTTTATCTTGTGAAAGATTCCATACCTAGGGTGCTCGGTATTTAAAAACAGTTTTCAGAACAGACTGAATATAATAAGATAAGATACAATATTCTCTATTATCCCCCAGGCGATTTCTGCTTGCTCACTACTGTAACCAACTTAATACAATATGTAGCCAACAGGACATTACAGTGGTACACCAAAGACATAATAAAAATGATTAAAATGAGGAGAGAAATCATACAAGCCATACCACAGTACATAATGTAACTTATTGCAAGATACACATGCATTATGAGAACCTTCTTCCAATGGTTAAATTGTTTTTCTAGAGCAGTGTTGTTGGATGAAAAGAAAGATGAAAGCTTATTTTGTGCATTTCCTGGCTCTGTAAATTCTACCTGAAGGTAATAGTTTGCATTTGCAATGCAGAACGTGTGACAGGTCCTTCACAATTATGTGCGCATATCTTGACAACAGTTACTTCATAGATAGCATGAAGGGGACGTGTGTGTACTTTCTTTTAGTGTTGTTCAAAAACGTTAAGGATACTTTTACACCAAACCTGTTTGGTGCAGTTCAGATGAACTTCAGGGCATTAAGCTGTTTGGTTTTGTTTGGGCTAATTTAAAAGCTGTCAAACTAACTTTGGGACAGAACAAACACCCAAGACTAATATCGCCATGAAACATTTGAGAACTGACAGCAAAAACAGTCCAACAACAGGATTTTACGATATTGCAATTTTAGAATGACCTTAAACTTATTTTGAACTGTGAAGAGAGCCTTCTGTATGTGCTTGATGCATATTTATGCATGATGCAATAATTGCATCATGGCAAGTTACCATTGGTACTATAACATTAAATATTGTAATACATTTATAGAAAGGATTTATTCAGTCATGTTAAAAAGCCTTCTTCTGATACAGAATGGGATTTAGAAAGCTCTTGATAACTTGTTGGTGGTATTCAAGGTTAGATTGAATTGGTGATATGATAACTGAAGTATGTTAAAGGGATTGGATATCAGTAGCAGATGCAGTGGGCCTGATGTTCTTCTATAAACAGATCTATTTTCTTAAAGCTGAATATTTAAATAAAACCAAGGTTTATTAAAGAAGACTTCTGCATGCGCATCTCTCTTCTGTTTCAACCTGATGCAGAACGCTAGAGGATCTTGAGTTTGAACAGAAGATTCAGAGTGCAAGGAACAAACATATTTTATGGATTCTAAATCATTTTGTGGACTACTTACCCTATATCCTCCGCTTGAGACTATCATACGTCAGTTCTTGAGATTTTGGAGATCAGCTAAGAATGCTATATTTGAGCGTTAAAATAATCGGGTGGACCAATGACTCATTTGTCTAAAAATAAAAACTTGTTTGAGTACTTGATATGTTTAGCAATACACTGTTTTAAAATACACCAAAGTAAACAGCTATTGAATATGAGCTGCTAAATAAGCCATGACGCTGCCTGGTGTTCAGTGCATCCATTATGTATTTCCAAAAGCACAACCATTGGCAACATACGGTTTTCTTTAGAGTGCATTCTATTGTGAATAACCACATTTAACCAATTTGTTGACAGTAGATATTTTTTTTTTTTTTTTTTTAAAAACATCCTCATCATTTTGCCTCAAGAAGCTTCTCTGTGTTTAAAGGGATTTGCTAGTTAAAAACACACTGGAGCATTACTCTTGATGTACTTTTACCCCTAACCTTATTTCCAGGAACAAATTCATTGAAGAGCACATTTTCCAAGCACTTGTGAGTTGTAACAAACACACAATATGCACCATTCACTGTCCTTGAATTATAATAGATGTTACAGACTTGGAAAGCCATTTGAATGTGCCATTGGTCCTGCGATAGAACAACATGCGTTGGTACAATCTCCTTTCAGCGCATTTAAAATGTGTCTTTTATACGTTTTACTCCTCTCTCCCTTATCAACTCTGGGCTTTGCTCTTATCTCGCTGAAGCTTGTACACACACAGAAAATCACAGACATGAATCACCACAAAAAGGCTTGAATTTGAGACAGGAGCCCTGAAAAATGTGTCAAAAGAGCGAGCAAAGTCGTCCCTTAAACAAAGCCCTTCCACTTGGAAAAATTAATTACGGGTTCTATCGCGGGTGAGGCTTTTTGGAAACAAGCCTAAAAGTAATATAATTAGTTGCTTTTTTAATTAAACCATCTGGAGGGATAATGATTATGACTAAATTAAATTAGCATGGTTTATTTGATATTTTAAATGATGTGTGTGAGCGCAGTGTGTGTTCTTCAGTGATGTCAATGAGGCAGGCTGCTGCTCTAAGGTAACCTGCTTGTTTGGCTCTGTTGTTCACCTTAATCACCCCAAAATGGATTAAAACACCTCAAAGAACAAACAAGCTACCTTTAATCCTCACCAAAGAACAAAAGGAATGAAATTGCTTCCCTTCCCCCCTTTTAATTTCACATGTTCCTTCTCCAAAACTCTCTAAAGATCACTTTATAATTGATGTTCCACCAGTTTCACGAGTGTTAGCGCATTATATGATTACAGTTTTCTGTGATCAATAGCTGACACATAAATATACTGCTTGTATTGAATCTAATCTCGCAGAGTGGGAGCTGGGGTTCAATTAACCGTTGTTAGCTATTTCCTGTGTTTGCAGCTCTGCGCCACGTTTGGTACCCTTTAGCCTCTCGCAATCATCTTAATTGTAAAGTGCTACATTTTATTGGCGCTGCAGAAATTAGATGGAGCAGTTTGCATCGCCCCTCTTATATCATTCTAGTCACTTAAAGTGTAAATGGTGCAACATGTGTGCGCTCATAAAAGGCAAGTCTTAAATCAAGTGTTAGGAGAGGAATTCCATTTGTGGCATTTTGAAGTTCCCCAGAAACCTTCTACTGAAATTAATATTATATTTCATTCTCAAACACTGGCCAAAGTCTTTATCCACCTTAACAACAGTGAGAGGCCTAATTACTTTTGATTCAATACATATAGGTTATTATATTTGAGTGAGAAGCCTCCCTGATTAGATTTTCTGTTGATTCTTATTACTGAAAAATACTTCCCCCAATGTTAACATGTTGTTAAAGCAAATTCAGAATGTTTTTTATTTGCATAAGTTTTGTCAATCACTGTAATGTTACCATCGATAGATATGACAATTTTTTTGTGCAGACTTTTTACATTAAAGCGTTTGAGAGACTGAATGAGAAAGCCCCTCCCACATTCCTGATAAGCGTTTATTTAAAAAGAAATGGAAAGGACATCAAAAAAATCATGATTAAAGTTCCTATCAATATGGTTTGACCAAGTGCCCAAAAGTGTGCAGACTGCCTAGGGTTAGGGTTAGGGTATGTTTTCTTCTTGGGGTGGATGAGCACATCATTTACCATGTTGCAAATGTTTCAAATGCAATGCTTGGAAAGTCAGAGTTTTATTGGCAGTAACTTTTTGGTGGCCAACTAAATATCAAAATATTGAAGCACCTGGAAAAGTTGGTCCTTATTGGTTGGTTGTCACGGCTCTGTCTGTTATCGAAGACCCGCCCTTTATTTGAGAATTTATGTTAGATGTATTTTCTTTTGATAGCAGGACATAATACACTCCTGCCACATTAACATTTGAGTTTATAATCACTACAAATCTGTGACACTGGCTGCAGTTTGACCTATCAAAGGAGCTATGGGGCATAACTTCTCAATTGTCTTTATATTTGTAGCCTCTGGTTGAGTTTGGTTGACATTTTCTGCCATAATGTCACATCTAAACCAAGTCTTTAGGGAAAAAATGCTGGAGCACATTGCCATGAGCCAAAGTTGGCCCTCCTTCATTAAGAATGCACAGAGCAGTGGACATGAAACCCCTGATAGCGGGACAAAAGGTGACCTTCTGTATCCAGGCGTGACATCTATTCCAGAGAGCCGAGCATCCACATCCACAATTCCCATCATCCCTCTTTTCCACGACCCAGTGAAGCGTGACACGGTCCTAAAACGGCCATTCAACCTCAGGGTTCTGCAATAATTAACTGCTGAAGAGGTAACGACCCCTCAGCACCAATAGTTCATCAGAGAGCTTCTGTGGTAGCGTCCCAATGTGTGCCAGCAATGACAAAAACAGGTAGATACACAGCTGAGAGCTAATTGCCTCCCATGTTTAATAGAGCCGAGCATGACTGTAACGGAACACCCAGTGGACAAACCAACCTGCTTTCTGGTAGAGGCCTGTTCAGGCACAACCAGCTCATGAACTGTTGAGTATTGTTGCGTTGAGTATAAATGATGAGTCCTCTTCACACTAATGGAAAATTACATTGATAAGAGTCTACTGTTGTTCTGTTTTTTATGAAAAAAAAGGCCATGTTTGAAAGGACTCTCCAATTACTGTGTTGGTTACCATTATCACCTCATCCGTTCAACAGCAGCCAGAATGTGCGGGACAGATATAATGGAGACTAATGTGTCTACACTTGTGGTCCTCTGGGCCGTTTCAAACGTGATTTGTGAGCACTGCTTATATGCAGATTTCATTGTGAAAGCATTACTTTTCTCAAATGATTGTAACTTGCAAATTGCATATACATCTGCAAGTCCTAGAGGGCTTTTGCATGCTCCTGCATGGTTTGCAATAATTTGTTGTCTTGATGAATGAAATCTGTAAAAAAGAAAAGGTTATTTGTTTGTTATTTATGGTCTTGCTGCCCCTGCCCTGCGAATAAAAACGTCCCCATATGTGTACTATAGCAAATATCCTGTAAATATAGGTTTGTTCTGAATAAACCAACGTTGAAAGGACTTCTAGGAAATGTGCTAACCACGAACAACAGTAGAATACACCTTCGGCAAGACATTTGTTTGAGCTAAACATTGTAAAAAGATTAATCCTGGAACCCATTGGCTATGCTTCTGACATCAATAACCTTTTGGGGGCTTGGGGCTATATTTCAAGGGGGTTCCCATGTAGCCAGTGAATGTTCAAGCCAAAACTTCCTTTTCTGTTTGCTGTTCATTGTTTAAAGTCCAATTAGCAACTTGAGACAATGAATGGAGCTGGATTTGCTATTCAATGTCTATGACCAGGTGTTTTGAAGAAGCCAATTTAAAATAAAATAAAAAGCGAATAAAAGGCCGTATGATCGTCAGACAATATCCCCATGGGTTCTGATATTTCGTTTTGGCAAATGGGTTCCAATGTTCTCTCTGTTCTTCTCCATACAACCAATGCCTGTTCAGAAGTGATTGATCAATACTACTCGGACTAGAAACTAATACCAACATTCAAAATAGTATGCCATTGCCCATAGTGTTCTGCATTCATATCCAGACATCTGTTTAAAAAGATGATCAAATATGTAATTTTAGACTCCAAATTACTGTTCTGTAAAGTACTGGTATTGTGTAAAGCTGCCGTCACATTATCTGCGGTAAAACTGCAGAGCCCGAAACAGTGGTGGTACTGCCAGCTCGACCTTTCAAAGCATAACCAAGAGTAAAATCTATGTGAAGCCGCACGCGGAGACAAGGGAGTCAACCATAGAAGAAGAACTAATCAGCCGTTCTCTGTACCCTACTATGTGGTAAGCATAGAGCTAATCGCTTATCATGTGAAGGCAGCTTAAGGTTGTATTTGTTCCAAGCAAGGCCAGGAGTCTTGATGCTGTTGTCTCTCTCTGATAATCTCCATATTCTTTCTCCTCAGGTGATAAGGATGTAGATGAGTACTACACGAGGAAGCATCATCATCCTGACTTTGGCGGCCGGGGACCAACCCACATGGTGAAGCTAAACTCAGAACCCCAGCAGCACCAACAGCACCAACAGCACCAACAGCACCAACAGCACCAACAGCACCAACAGCACCAACAGCGGCAGCGTCCCCGCCGAGTCCAGAGGGCCATGTCCCAGGATCACGTCCTGTCCCCTCCCAGGACGCCACGTCGTGGGGACTATGGCTTATCGTCCTACGGCGTCATGGCAGCTGCATCATACAGCAGCAGCCGGCACCTCTCAGAGGAGCAGCTGCTGTCAGCAGACCGCCTCCAATCCCAGGATCCTTTGCTGTCCCCCGCTATGAGGCGCGACAAGTTCCGGGAGAAGGCGATGGCGCGGGCGATGTCTCACGCCGACATGCTGATGCCCGTCACGCCCACCATGGACCGCCACAAGATGACCAAGATGCACTCTCAACCCACTGCCTCTACCGACTCCTACAACACGCTGACGGTCAACCACCAAGCGCCGACATCTAAAAGGCAGGCGTTTGCCTCCCGACGAACACACACCGTGGACCAACTACAGTACATTCCCGGCCACCACCACACATACCGCACTGCCAGCAAGAACGAAGTAACTGTTTAACCACAGAGTGGAAGGATTCCTGAGACACAGACGTCAACAGAAATCTTCAAAATCAGCAAATCTCTTGTGCAGAGGTCTTCTTATTATAACAACCTCCTACATTAAAAAAACTCTTCCAGCTTTTTAGCACAAGCTTCCTGTGTCATCAATAATCAACCCCAGCAAAGACATCTCTCTCTTAGAGCATCATAAGGGCTTTGCGTGTTGACACAAAGAGGGATCCTTCATGTCAGACGTTTGACGGCCTGAAGAAAATATTTTTTAAACTGGACATGGGACTGGATAGGAATTGTATCAACTTTATAAATATATAAATATACTATATTTACTATTTGTATTCTCAGTCCTTGTTATAGCTTTAGAGATTCTCATTGACTGATGTAAGCACTTCAAGTGGTGCAAGATCTTGAACTCGTCCCCTTTCAGTGAAGAAGTGGATTTATGGGTTAAAAAGCACAATTACTGAATTCCCTTTTTTGTTTGATTTAATTGACTCTTCTTCTTTGGTAAACGGCCAGGACATATCACCTTAATAGTTAAAACAGAGGCTATTTCTGTTGCATACAATAGATGATTGTAAATAGGCTATATTAGCAGCATTAGAACAAGAAAAGCTGGCCCTTTGACTATATTGTTTGGTTTGGTTTTCTCCCACCTGGAATATTTCTTAGATTCCCAATTAATACTTTTAGTTTTAGATAAGGCAAAGATCCCAAATGAATATTATTTCCACAGATGTCCGCAAAATATGTGGATGTAATATGTATATGGGAAGTATTTTTTTCTTTCTACTGTGCTTGTAGCATAGAATGATTGCGTATGAAATAACCTTTTACCACCGTCGGCTGGCAGCTTAAGTCTGCAGGTGGAAATGAAGCTTGATGGTTGTTTGACCTGATTAATTTGTGTTCACACATCTTTTGTCATCCACGAAGATGACGCTCCACCGCCCTTTCTGCTCGGTTTGTGATTGGCCAGCTGCTTTCATCTCTACATATCAGGTACTCGTTGTGTCGGAGCGCATGGGTCGAGCCGTAGTTTTGCATCGATGTGTTGACTGAAACAATCAGTACTAATGAGGACATCATAATCAAGCATTACTTAAAACTGTGACCTGTTTGTCCAGATGTTTTCATTAAAGCAATGCCTTATTGTATGGAATCCCATGTGCTCTTAATTGAACAATCATGCTTTTGTCAAATGTCACGTGTTTGTGCAATATTATTGATTATAGTTTACCAGCAGAACCAGCAGTAAAATTCCGTTCAGTGATAGATGATACAGTATACCTCACAAAACATTCAAATAAAAGAGTCGCAAACTTTAAAAGGAAAACTATAAATATATACTAGAGGGTATTTCTATTTAAAATCTGTCAAAGTATCTCTAAACTATTTTAGCTTTATTGGAGGTCTGTTGGCTCATACAGTGCTTCTTTTTCCCGCTGTTTAGTCAGATGAATTAGAGATAAGAGGTCTTCATGGGTTCACTTAGGTCCTTGTGTTCAAGACTAACTGGAACCACAGTTGGACTGGGTCTCTAATGTGATCTTAACCATACTTGTCATTAATTATATTGATTTCAGTTGGTTCTGGCCAAGGTGGTCTTTTGCATTTTTATCTATGCGCAGAAGGTTTGTGCACGGTAAACGTTGAACGGTGATATTGTGTTTGTAAACTACCTGATTCATTTGATTGGCTCTTTTGTACAAAAGAAGGGAACTGACCCTTCATTTGGTAACAGTTTTTTTACAGTCATTTTCTAAATAATCTGCCCGCCCTAGATATGCAGCTTATATCTTGTTTTCTAACAACGTGGATGATTTTAAATTAGAGTCAGTTAGGGCCTGGTATTTCTCATGCAGATTCCTTGTGTTTGAGGGCATCAATGTCCAGAGGGAGTAAGACTTTGCATTGGTCCTGGAATTATACTCCATAAAATCGGGTCGGGGTAGGGTTTCAGTTATGAGTGGATCCTCTCTAATGCCCATTTCACACCAACGCGTTTTCAGCTCCGGCTCGGAGCTGGAGCCTGAAAAGTGCCGGTTTTTCCTGTTCACACCGCAGCGGCGCCGCCTCTTAGCTCCGGAATCCAGTTCACTTCCAGCTCCAAAAAAATGGTCGGTCTAGGGGCAAGAGCTTCGGAGCTAAGAGGTCGCGTCGCTTACGTCTCTCTTACGTCGAGGCGTGCAGGAAACTAAACCCACCTCCCCTGAACATGGGTCGACTGTCATGCCTGCCTACAAGCAGTAGTGCTTATAAACACACTTTATAAAGTCAGGCAACACTAACCAGGCTTCGTGTGATTCTGTTTATTTGTACCTTACTTTGACCATCCGTTCACTGTTATTGATCATTGTGGAGAGAGGCAGACGTGTTGTTTTGTATTATAGCAGCTATCGGATGGAATCAATACATGGGCTGCACAGGTTGTCGCGTCCGACTATCACAAGTAGAATCATAATAAAAATACGCCGGTAAAATGTGCCTGTAGAAAACGGTTTATGCCACAATAGGATAGCAATAGCAAGTAGTCAGTTTAGCTTCGGTTGCTATGCTAACATCACCCATTTTATACCAGAGAAACTTTCATAACAGCGTTGTGATACCAAACAGCGTCAATTCAGACTGACACACATTCACTTAGGCTAAGGGGAACTGGGGATATGTATCAGCTGCTTGTGTGAGTCGGACAGTGAATACTTTAGAGCGGCCGCTGCAATGTGAGCTAACCGGGAGCTAACGGAGGAGAATAAACTCCCGTAGAAGAGCAGCCAACAGTGCAGCGGTCGGTAAATGCTGCAGAAACACATTAATAAACAATGAACCACGGCACTCTGGAGCAAAGTATAAGGTTGGAGAAGTCGTTATTCAATTTAATCTGGCTTCGTGTGATTAAAAGCAACACGATCATCGACCCGACGCAGTTCCCCGTTGTTGTTGTTGTGAGCGCCGTAACGCCGTGGGGGAGCAAATCAGCAATGTAAACGATGACGTCATGACGCAGCAGCGGCAGCACCAGTCGGGCTCTGGGCGGTGTGAACAGAGCGGGAGCAGAAAAGGGAAACCGGAACTGAACCAGAAAAGCTCTAGCTCGGAGCTAGAAAGGGAAAAGCGCTGGTGTGAAAGCCGCATGACATCTCTTATTCAACAATGGTTCATAATCACTGAAGGCCCAACTATAAAGGAAACATACAAAGATCATCACAGTTATTCCCCCCTGCAACGATGCTATGGGTGCGACTGTTTTGGCTTTTAGAAGGCCTACTTCTCTAGGTTCTTAATTACGATTTACGTCCCAAAACCAAATGATAAAAATGCAAGTGCCATGTGAAGACATTGAAGACCCACCATTTTTGAAAAAAATACTTGATCTATTTTTGGAGGGTTTTCCTTATGTCCATTTCAAATAATGTCATTTTGGACTCATGAAGATCTCTACTGTAAAGTCCAATAGCCTTGACATATTTTCAAATATCTTGAATAGTCCAAAACAGTCTGCTGTAGGAAAAGCTATATATTTCCTGCTCTGTTCATTTCTAGAATTGCAAGAATGATGACATGTGTGAGTATGTCATAGGGATAACATTAATTAAAACTTGACCTTATTGTGAAATAAAACATCAGTATCATTGCTGTTTCTATGATCAGATATTTTAGTTGTACTTTACTGTATATAAAGACTTGAATACAATGTTATCTGTGATTGGAATTGTATTTTTCAAATGGCAGAAAATCAACATCTCATTACCCATAAATCCATTATTTTGTTTAAATATGCTCATGTCTTGTTTCACATGTTTTTTAAATGGCTGTCTTTACGATGTTGTTTTTTTTAACATTGAGCTTGTAGGGATGTAGAAAGTTGGCCAAATTAATTCCAAAAAATAATTTCCTTAACTTATTTAAATGTAATATGCTACTTTTCAATGTATGCCAATATGATGTCAATTAGAGATTGTCTTTTTTTCAAAAGGTTTGTCTTTGTACATATTAAATGATTTTATTATTTCCTTTTTTCTGAGACTGCTTGCAGGTTATGAAGTATATTTGATAGATATGGGTGTGGGGGGAGAACAATTAATTGTTCTGTAGACAGCTTCAGACAGATATCTGTACACTTCCACCTCGCTCAACTAACCTTCACAAACTTCTGTTCACTTATTTAATAATGATGTCATCCCAAGAGCCTTTTTATCTATGTGCAATATTTCTTAATCATGCAGCATAACTCTATAGCCACTTTTACAATGTTGTGAGGTTCATTTGCTGCCATAAAGGCTATGTGTCTTTTTCATTTAGGGCTGTTGTCTTTTCATAGTCAAAGAGGAGTTTTTTTTATTATACAGCTCAATGTGGTATGAATGAAAAAATATTTCTGTGTAATTGCACAAATAACTGGAGACTAATTTAAAGGCTTCAAAACAACAAAATATGACTGTTCTCGTGCATTCTTTTGTTTGTTTACAAACTATTAAAGCAAATAATCTGTTGTATACAGCAATGTAATCGCTTTTTATTCATGAAATATAGTAATGATATCACAAATGTATAACACATTTATTTGACAAACTGTGTGCTAAAACATCAGTAAAATCAACTAGCTTGCCAAGTTACTATTAGCCTGGCTATGCTATGCTAATCGTGCTACTTCCACATAGGAAAGCTGAGTTTGGATTAAACCAATTCAAGAGTTGTGAAAAAATAACTGGAACAAGGACAAATATTACAGTGGTAACAGTAGAATGACATATTTCTCATAGTGACCCAGGAGAGATCCTGGTTATTTTTTGCAAAACACGTTGACTACAGACCTAGATTCATGAGATAAGACCTCATTTTCTGAGCTGGCATGTACTCATTTTGTTCCATTTTTTAATGATGTACTAAAATGGCAATGTGATACAGTGGGAACATTTAGAAATGTCCAAGATATCCATCCTGCTGGGACACATTAGCATTACCACTAGCTAGCTAGCTTTGCACTTACTTTCATCTCAGATTGAATAACACTTTGATTAGCGATGTAGAAATAATGCAGATACAACAAATGAGATGACCCAGTTTGAGTTGTGAATTCTGATAGGTGTAGAGTTTGCTATTTGGTGTTGGAATAAAATAAAGGTCTGGATATCTATGGTGACCGACCCGTGCATACGTGCTACGACGATCCAAAACATTTCCATAAGAAGATACGTGCTCCACTTTAAAAAATGATGCAAATATAAAAACACAAATGTGCCAAAACACATGAAAAAGAAGAATCATCTTCACCAACTTGACGACACATGCATCAACTTCATGAAACATGTGCAGGGTTTACTTAAAGATTTGCATAAAATAAACGCTGCAGGAAACTCAAATCACAACAGAAATTGGGACACTAAAAAGTGATACACAGCTGGGACCGGAGCGCTTGTTAACGTTCGGGAATTATATATCACTGTCGCAGAGTTAGCTTGTTTCATACTTGTAAGTGTTTTGTCAGTATGTTTGAAATACCTAGGTTAACTACGTTAGCTAGCTATTTTACAGTAGATTTGGAGAAATATCAGAAGATTATGCGCTCAACTAAAATAAGCTATCAATGGTAACGCGTTCGGAGCTGGCGGCCACCGTACAATAGCTGCTATTCAACTTTCATCAACAAGAAAATAAATGCCACAAATGTGATATTAGGGAGTAAAGCAGTGTGATTACATTTATCACTGTCAAAAGAACAATATTAAAGTGCAATGTAGATGAAATGGTTTCCTTTGCCGTCATAAATCTTTACCTCTCCATCATGATCATAAAGACGTCTACATACGTAATATTTAGTGTGAATGCTGTGTGAATGCTGTGCCACTATAGTTCTTCGAATCTTATCTCTTCCCCTTCTTATTTCAGCTAATACTTTGGCTCTCCATAACTTCAGCATACTTTCAGCTACAGAAACCATTCAAATATTAAACCATTCAGCCTTTTCAGCAATCGATGGGAAACTTTCTCAAAATATTTCATACTTTTTCAAATATTCAGCTTTTTAAACTCTTTTTTAAAAATGGAACTCAATGGGAGGAACCTTCAAATCCTCTTTCACCTAGACCTTGCGCCAAATGCTTACCTTCCACATACTTTCAGCTAGAGACTTCATTCCAACTTTAAAATGATCACAAGACCTTCAGCTATAAAACTTATTCTTCAGATTTTTGATATCTTTGGAGCTTGGTAAAGAGGCTTTCTTCAGATTGTAACATTAATGTGTGTATTGGGCAGCTTGTTAAGGCTAGATTGCTTTGATCTCAAAACAGAGTGGAGGAGTGCTTGAAATTCCCCCAAACCCTACACTCCTCAGACATCATTTTTCATGAAAAACGTAGGAAAACCTCTCCTAGGTTGGAACATTTTAAAAGATTAAGAAATTATTTTAAACAAAATGCCTCTTGAGGGCATGAAGAGACAAAAACTTGTCAAAAATTCCACCTACTCCCATGTAAACAATTTCTGGATCTTTCTTCAGAACAGAGAGAAGTACACTTTAGACAAACTGCTCCCATCTTCACATTTACCACACAAAACCCAAAAAAAAAACATATATCAGTTCATTGGGGTTCCCTGAACCTGCTCACAAATCAGTGACTTTAACAGACTGTCTCAGCCTATTATTTTCTGTCTGATGGAGACTTCATACTGACTTCAACATGTTCCACATATGTTATACATTATTGGTGATAATATCACCAATAATGTATAACATATGTGGAACATGGTTTTAGTCAAAAAGTTTGCAGTCAAAATATTCTGCTGCTTTCCCAAGCCTTTTTACTTTATTTTCTCTTCTTAATACACATTCATTCACTACTACTTACATCTGATATGTAACTTCTTCAGCCTATTTTCAGCTGCAGAAACCATTCAACTATTACATTATTCAGCTATTTCAGGACATCAAGGCTATACATGTTGTTGTTTATACCTTTTTTAAACCTTTTCTTTTAAATATTAAGCTTCTTCACTATTTTTCCTACTCTTCCAGTTTAACATTTCACTTTCAAGTTTTCAACAAAGTCATTGCAATGCATTTGAGCTGTAACAATGTGATTCAAATCATTTCACTTTTCTGCATTTCTCCGCTAAGTTCAGCAACACACTTACTTGGTTGTTGTATCTAAAAGCAGCTACAGAGACCATTCAACTAATAAAATATTCAGCTTTTTCTGCATTTTCAGCTAAATTCGGCCTCAAATGTTCACAGTTTACAGCATTCACAGACATTTTCTGCAGGAAATGCATTTTCTAGTTCCCACTAGCTTCCGAAACTCATTAAAACCTCTCAGCATTTATTTTATCTAAGAGGTTTACTTACGTTTTACTGTCCATTTTTCACCATTAGCTTGATATCATACATACAGCCGTATCATACATACAGCCGTTACTATACGTAGCCATCATGATTTAAAAAAAGTTAAACAACGAGTGCGTTGTGAGTAGCCATCAAACAGTGGGATTCTTTATGAGGTTTTCCTACATATGAAACAAAAGCCTGAAATACTAGTTTTTCCTATATCATGCAGAGGTTTATCCAACAAAATGTTTCAATCTTCCTAATGTTTTGCCTCTTTCATCCAGTTTATGTTTGCATTTCATTGAAGAGAGCACATATGTTTGCAGTTCTGTTTTTCAGCTGTTCTACGCCTCTGGCTTTCTTACCACAGTTAATTATTTACAAACGTGCTCAGCAACACAGAACAAATACAAAGAAACAGATGGAAAAGCCAAGTGACTACTGTTGGTTTCAGGTTCGTGCAACAATAAACGTGCAATTGAATGTGGCGCTTGAAAAGTGGTGCTTTTCAGGTCTCACACTATCAATAGAATGGCAGAGTGAAAGCAATTCCAGAATGTGATTGAACAAGCATTTACTTTACTGCAGTCTTTGTAAGGTTCACCTTTTAATCCCGTTTATCTTCGCGTAGGTTAAAAGATTTGGTCAAAAGGCGACTTCTATTCCCATTTGCTTATTGAGCACAAAAAAGGCAAGTCAATAAATGTGACCTTGTGTGGAGAAAGTTTTTACCAAGTTTCCTTGGAGAGCAGCTGTTTGGAGAGAACTACTTTCTTACAGTTTTTACACAGACTGTGTGCTTGGCATTGTGCTCAATCAATAAAAACAGAGCTCTTTAGTTTCCTAGATGGTCACCATAGAATTGTTCCCATAGGATGTGTTAGCCGTGTATTGAATACATACCTATCTTTACCTGTTATGTAACCTCATCCATCTCTCTGTCCTCTTGAGGGGAGAACAGGGTGTACTGTCACACTAACTAGATCTCGCTCCCTAGAATTCGCTGTTCTGTAGTAATGATATGGGCGACACAGAGGTGAGAGGACTTGTGTTTTTTAATGGTAAGATTAAAATGTTGCAGTTCTGTGTTTTCTCTCTTGGCTTTTACACAATTACTTTTAAACAAAACGAATATCAGTTCAAATCTAAATTAGTCATAGTTTTTTTCTTTTCTTAGCTAGGCTACAAACAGTGCTGGTCACATTCTCTATAGGGGTTTGTTGGGTGACAGTCATAAGAATGATGAATTCATTTTAAGAATTGCCTCCATTTTCTATTTCTCCCCATTAAAATAACATAGGGACAACCAACCAGGAAGTGTGCGCATAAGACGTAACTGACAGTGCATATATTTTGGTCAGAATACGCTTAATGAGATGAGAACAGGCAGCTTGTACAAAAACAGTACCAGTTTCTTCAGTGCTATCTACCTTAGTTATTGGATCATTAAACACATCCTTTCTTTTTTACAAATACTTTTTAAAAAAACAGCAATAATAAAACTATCCAACCTGCCTTTCCCTCACAATTAAAACTTTTGTTGTACCCCTGCTCACTGACACATCAACACAAAGCATTGAGACTTTGACTAAACTGAGGCCACATGTATTACCTACTGTCCATCACATCCTGAAACCCATCTGAAACCTCCTTGAAATTCATAGAAGATCGAGCAGCCAATGCATTTCTCACAATAGCAGAACACAACTTATGGTTACAACATTCCAGACACAACTGGTTATAGGTAGCTATAGTGGAAGTGGTTTCCACTTTCTTCAATGCCCACCATTTGCATTTAGATGGAAAAAATGGGGCAAGGTTATCTGGACAACTATGGCTCAAATGGAGGGGCAATGGTCAAATGTTTGGCCATAAAACAATTGAAATCCTTTCTCCGAGTGTCATGAATTAATTCAGTATCCTTCTTGAATGATTCTGATCTTGAGAAACGATCATTGTCATTTTTGTATCTGAAAAGGTGACATTGTAACATGCCTTATCAGTGATTATGTGCCACCAGATAATATACTGTGTCTATTCAAAACAAATGTCGGTGCCAACATTGTAAAATATCCCATACTGTAAATCTTCCTGTCCAGTCATTTTGTATCACTGATGTCTTGCTGTGATGGGTTGACCTTTCAGTTTTGTATAAAATAAAACAAATGCAGACCACCGGGATGAAGTCTGAACCTTTCGTCTTTATTTATTTTTTATTTTATTATTCCTGAGATTCGTTAGGTGCGTAGACTGGCAGAGTGAAGGGTTTCAAAAGGGCTGCAGTTGACCTTTTATATCAACGCCAACTGATCCGATCAGAAACCACAACATGGCGAGGGACAAGTCCTGCTCCGAGTGATTGATGGGCCAAACAAAGGACTGCGGGACAGAGCTGTAACCAAGGCAAACACAGTGTGAGCGGCTAAAGACTTGTCCAGATCCTTTATCCGCAATAATCAATGTTGTTAAGTTAAAAAAGGAGTCAATTGACCTTTTGCTAAGCCCCTCCTTCTTAAGTTGCTGTTGCTAGGCCTGTCAATCTAATGCAACCCGCATGTCAATATGACATTTTCAACATAGTCATTGCAAGATACTCCAAAGGAAATACCTAAGATGTATGGAATAGCTCTGAAATCCCTGACAAACATTCACAGGAAAAACATTAATCTTGCACAGCTTGGTACGTCAATATATGGTTTTCAGTAAACATTTAGGTATGACTCATCAGAGCTCTAAATATTTAACATAATAATTTATTATCACCATTTCACTTTGAACGCTCCAGGATATTGCTTGAACATCATGGTCTTGGTCAATACCCTGGATTTCATTAATAGTTAATAATTCATAAATTAACAATAAACGTAAAGATACACTAAAAAAACATAGACCTGCTGCCCTTGTGTTTCTGCCTGCCCTCTCCAGCTGTGTCTTCTCTTTGTGATAAGTCTTCAGAGTACAAAGGCCTCTCTCCGCTTGTGTTCTTTTGTCGTCATCATTCTGCATATCCTGATTTGTTTTACCCTTTGACAATCAACATGCAAGTTTCTTCAACAATGCTTGGGGGTACAATGCAATGTTTTGTATGTTTAATCTAAAAAGATAATTGGTACCTATTGTTTGAAGATGAATGCATTGGACTGAAAAGAAAACAATTTCCTCATTAAAAAGGAAAACACTGAAATAATAAATGTGCTAGGTTTCTTCCCTCTGCTGAACCACCTGGGCTGAAACAGGGACCATTATCTGAGCTGCAATTACACCAACAGCATCCAACCTGAGCAGAAATTGGAAGATTCATGTTATTTATGGTCCACAGCTCGACCTCCACACCTCCAGGGAGAAACCAGTGTGTGTGTGCATCATGTAAATGCAGCGAGTTAATAGAGCTACGAAGCCGTGTGTAAACACCACGGCATTCACCGGTGACCATGCCACCATGGGAGTCTGATGATGGATGCATCTAATAGGCAGAGGAGGCTCTCATTGCACCACACACTCACACACTCACACACACACACACACACACACACACCCACACACACACACACACACACACACACACATGCGTAGCTCTCATAGGCGGCTGTTATCGATCCCCTCCCAACACACTGCTTCACCACTGCTTAAATGAGAGCAGTCAATAGTAGAGCTGTCTGTGAGATGGCCCACAGTGTCTCTGCAGGGGAATGGATAGTTTCTGAATAAGGGTGAAAAGATTGTTTTCTTTTTAAAGAGGAAAATCCACAAAAATCGATTGTTTGTCTGTTCTTTTTTTTTTAGTAGAGATTTTTTTATTGTTGTATTTTTTATTTCCTCAAGCTTTTATGAGTTTTACGAATGTAAAGAAATCAGTATTCTCGGGAGACCTTCTATTTTTTTCACAATTCTTGATCATCATGATGGAGAGGTAAATATGTATGACTGGCAAAGGAAACCATTTCATCTGGTTAAATCAGACATTGCACTTTTAAAATTGTTCTTTTGACAGTGATAAATGTAACCAGGCTGCTTTACTGCCTAATGTCAAATTTGTGGCATTTCATTTCTTGTTGTCTCTTTGAGCTGCAACTACGGTGGCCATCATGTGCAAACGCGTTACCATTGCTAGCTTAACTTAACATTAGCTAACCTAGGTATTTCAAACATACTGACAAAACACTTACAAGTATGAAACAATCACTCACAGTGATATAATCCCCGAACATTAACAAGCGTTTATTTTATGTAGCACTTTAAGTAAACCCTGCACATGTTCCATGAAGTTGGTGAATGTTTCCTAAATACTGTGCATGTGTTGTCAAGTTGGTGAAGATGGTTCTTAATTTGCATGTGTTATTGCACATTTGTGTTTTTATATTTGCATTATTTTTTAAAGTGGAGCACGTTTCTTCTTATGGAAACGTGTTGGAACGTTGTAGCATGTTAGCACGGGTCGGCCACCGCAGTATCCAGGGTTGCGTTCCAATAGTCAATTTAGCTTAGGAACCTTCCTAACGGAGTGAAATGACCCGGAAGTACGTCAGTGGCAGCCATGATAAGTGCCGTTCCAATTCTCCAAATGAAAGGAAAGGAGGTTTCAAACTTCCTTTATAACCTCCGTTAGCTTAGGAACCACTGGACCTCCCTTGACGAAAGGAGAGGAGAAAATGCTGCCCCACAATGCATTGCAGCCGCAGCATTTGCCGTCACTCAACAGTCGGCCGTTCACGGAAACAACCGATTATGACCGAGAAATGATATCATGATAGTTACGGTGCTTATTAAGCATTTTAAAACGTATGTGGTAAGTTGCCAAAGTGCTTTGTTTTGAACGTTCATCAGTATTATAATCAAAAAGAGAAATATGAACGTTAGTTTTTACTGAAATGATCAAATAAAGTCAACATTTCACAGTCTTTACTGAGCTGTGTGGGGTTTAAAAGACGTTTGAATGGTGATACAGTATACACAGTGATAGATGTTAAGGACTAACGTTTATAATAAATACATGTGTATTGATTTTAACCCTTGTGTGGTGTTCGGGTCAAATTGACCCGATTTCCATTTTCAATGAATACAAAATAATATAAGGATATTTTCGTTCAACCTGAAACTCAATAGTCAATTATTTATTGTGAAGGACATGTGGAAATGTTTTTATTTTTTTCCACTTATGAAAAATAGCCCACCCGCATTTATGTCCTTCATAAGAGGTTCGGGTCAATCTGACCCGGATACAATACCAGGACAGAGAGACAGAGAAAAACACACAGAAACACACAAACTAAAGACACACACACACACAGAAACACACAAACTAAAAGACACGCACACACAGAAACACACAAACTAAAGACACACACACATACATACACACACACACAATTGTATGCATAGAGAAGCTGTTTGATCCTGTTTTCCCTTGATCTTTACCCTTTGTATAGTGTGTACACAAAACTATCCTAGAACATTATAAACATTTAGATCTTCCAGAAATGTATAAACATTTTACATTTTCTCGCACTGTCCCCCCTCGCATCTGCACGCCGGAGGAGGGACTAAACAGAGACATAACCTCAGTGTAGTAACAGTGTAGTGCAGAACTACAATTATCTACCAACAAAATGGCCAAAAGATATTCTGCTCAGTGAGCCTTGGAGCTAATAATGGAGGAGAGTGAGTGGAATGCATTAGAGGAACACGGTGACCCTAACCCAGTGGGACAGGAAGACATTTCTGAAGATGAGGATAATGTGGAGGTAAACTCAGAATTTGACAGCAAATTGGAAGATGAACTTGACTCATAGCCAGCTGCTGGAAGACCCCCACAGCCAGCCGCAAGAAGACCCCCACAGTCAGCTTCTGGAAGACCCCCACAGCCAGCTGTGAGGTCTGTGGACCCTCAAAGGACTCCAAGACACAGACTACATGCAGCAACTGCAACAAGTACATCTGTGCTAGACACACGAAGAAGTTCTGCACATCATGTGTTTCCTAAACGGACTTGCCCATTGACTCACATGATGTTCTGCAGCGTCACTTCTTCAATATAGTTTTCGGATATACTGTATTTTATGAATAGTGACTGTTAATTGTTTTTATTTCATTTGTGTTTATATCTGTTCTATGTCATTTATATGGATGTTTCATTCTCTCTATATTTCACAGCCAAATACTTTTGGATGTGTGGTTCTTGTGTTCCAATTGCTGATAAATTGCTTTATTTCCTTCAGGGCTTTGATTATTATATGACAGATTACAAATAATAAACATTAATGAAAAAATGTTTCATTTACATTAGTCCAAGAAAAGCATGAGCAAAATGTAAACTTAGTTTTTATTACAGTGTATTTTTGTTTAACATAAATTACATTTTTATCACAAAAAACGATGGACACTTCCATTGTTACATTTGATCCAGCAAAGAGTATTTTCAAAAACTAATCATATATTTCATTTATATTGTTGGGGAATGAGTTAAAGACAATATATATAAGGAATTGTGCATGTTGAATTTAGTTCTGTATTTTTTTTAAACCCTGAAATATGTCCCGGGTCAATTTGACCCGAACATTACCAAAGGGTGCGAAATGTGAACATAACACAAGGGTTGATCTTTTCATAGTTCATACAATCATACGTATTGGGATCATTTGTATTAATGTGGACCGGAGGGAGAGGGTGACGAGCATAAGTTTCACTTTCCTTTTTAATTTCAATTCCAACTTTGGTCATGAAGAATATGTTTCTCTGTTGTCCACGTTCATAAAGCATAAAGCAACAGCATCAGAGCACGGTGCAGAGTCTCTAGATGAGTTTACAGTAGTCCCTCGTTCTTATTAAACATCCATGTTGTAGTCCGCTGTATAGAAAACTGTAGTTTCCATAGTTTCCCCACAGCAGCAGACGCACATTCATGACGTCCGCTGGCGCATCATAAACACGTCGGATAGTGAAAGTGCATTCGGATTCTCTAAAGTACCGCAGTCTCTTCTCCTAAATCCTTTTGAATTCTCCTATCCACTATCCCTTAACCCGTGACGTTTCACTCAGAGGTCAAGGAATAGGAGATAGGGTTAGAATTTAGGAGCTGATTTTTGGATTATCGGAACGCAACCCAGATATTTATTTTATTCCAACACCAAATCGTAAACTTTATCCCCAAAGGGTCTTTTTACCAGTGAGTTCCTTAACCAGATGCTGGGGGTTTGGGGAGCAATCACTAATTGGAATATTATTCAAGGTATAAAATTGCAGTCACACTAGTGAACTCTCCTGTTTTCATAACGCAGATCCTTTACAGATTAAGATGGTGATGAGTATAAAGTAACCACTTGCAGGCAGGTAATAATCCATAACCTGGGTATGATTTGAGTAATTTCTTAATGAGGCTTAGCAAAGCACCGCTGTATAGCCCTCAATGTGCTCAGGTTTCATCACCTCAGTTAAAGTGAAGTTACTGGACTGTTGATGATTACCATCATCACCGTAATCATAACAATTAGGGGAATCGTTATTGTATTCCTCTTCAGAAAGAAGGTGAAAAGAGGTGCTGCAGCACAGGCAGTATGAGAAAAATAAATAACTTTCTGAACATTGAAGCATGTAAACATCTCCCAGTAGTGTTATGAACTGAGACACAGGACCCAAAAGCAGGACTCGGAGACAGTTGTCCAAAAATAGAATGTTAACAATGTTAACAAAAACTAAGTCGTACTTTCCAAAAATAGAAAGTAGTTAAATAACAAAAACTAAGTCGTACTTCAAAACAAAACTCACTTGACAAAAGGTATATTTCTCAAAGTAAAGTTTCAGGAGTCAAAAGGCCCAGGTTCTCACGACATGAAACATAACGAACTGACAAGGGAACAAAGAAACACAAGGGCTATTTATAGGTGAGGAGGATGGGCACAGGTGAAAACTATCAGGGCAGGGCCAAGCAAGGGCGGGAAACACAGAAACACAGAAAGGCAGGAAATGTGGGATCTGGAATGAGAGGGAAGGATTACTTTCAAAATAAAAACAGGAAGTGACAAGATCAAAACACAAGACTAGAGTAAAAAACATAACTTAACCTAACATAACTGTCGAGTCACAACAAGTAGAGGCACAAAATACAAATATGAACCTGAAAATGAGCCTAATATGTCCTCTTTAAAAAGAAAAATGTACACTAGAGCCAGGAAAGTGAACAAATTAAACTCCTGAAGAATTGACTTACAAAATTAAAAAAATAGAAACTAGGTTAAGTAAAACTTTTAAATGGAATTTACGATTTTAAATGATGACGTTGGTCCCAGCTATCAGCTCTGTTTCCTTCGAAAAAAGTCCTTCCTATTTCTATGTGCTCCACATCCCGAGAAAACAATCTTCAATTATAGTCAGAGCCTCCTGCCAGACTGATGAATAATATCCCGCCTGCTTCGTCTTATTGACAAACACCTTCATTAATCACAGAACATGCACACAATTCAGTCTCCATCTGCTACCAAGATAACAATGGCCCTGGTTTGCTAAATTCTCCACACACTGGCTTCTTACTGCTCTCTGTCATTCCTCCCTCTCTTCACCTTGAGCTTTTCTTTGTTTTTTTCATCTCTTATTCAAAGTCACTTTGAGGTTTTTTTCCCCCTCCCCAATCTGGAGAAGAGATTCCAGACTTCTGACTGGTCCGGGCCACAGAGCGGATCAATGTGCAGCACACCCAAGATCAGGCTCTCTCCAGAGGCTGAGACTGACTCATATATAACTCATATGTCCATTTGATCAAACGCCAGCAGAATATATATAGATATATCAATATAAAGAGCAATCTGAAAGGAACACCTTTTACACCCTGTGACAGTATGAAATAGCTCAGGGGGTTTTACCAAACTGCTCAGAATTTGCTGTAAAAACATCAGCTCCATGTTGAACAGACTTGTTGTCGCCTCTAAATGTAAACCAGTAAAGGACTGTCAACGTCTTGAACTCAAACTTTTCTGATGAGGGAATGCGGCACAACTTCTGCAGTGAAATACACTGCAGTAACTCAGCAAAAAGTGTCCACAAGTTATTATCAACAAATCAGCAACTTGGAAGGCCCTTTAAGCAAATTATTTTGATTTTATATTCTGGAACTTAACTGTAACTGCACTTAAAACCCTGTTCCAGACACAGCAGGCGGCTGCTTTCAGAAAACAAGCTCTGATAAACTGACTGTACACAACATGCTGAGCAGCACACAGTGAGAAATCAGATGGTAAAGAAAGTGACAGCTGCTAACAGCCAGATCATTCTCAGGAGCTGCTGGTGCAACGCATCCTCACTCCCAGGTCGGCCTATGTTGACGTTATGTCAAGTCCCCTGTGTCAGCTTTTTCCAACGCAAGAGGGGGGCGGCCGTGTCGGCTTTTTCCAACGCAAGGGGGGGGACCCTTTAGCGTACATTTTCAACTTTCCGGGATGTCCATAGGCTTCTATATAGCTCCCTAAACGTATGTTATAGACGACTTGAAATCGCGAGCGAATGCTACCCGCAGATCCATTCTCACAGCGTTTATCAACCTTTTTCTTACTCAATATCAAGCCACACTTATTGTTTTTACTTCTTTATTTTCTCATTCTCATTAAGGCTAGAGTTCTTGATGTCATAGCTAGAGTGGGGGACAGCTTGAAATCCGCCTTCATATTTTCTTTAAAACCTGCCATAATTCCCAAACCACTCCTGAGACATCATTTTTCATGAAAAACATAGGAAAACCTCTCCTAGGTTGGAAAATAAAAAAATATTAAGAAAAATAATTAAACAAATATATCATACATTATGCTGTATGTTATATGGGCACCACTTTACAATAAGACTACCCTTATAAAGGATTCATAAAGGGTTTATAATTAGGTTATTAATTAGGTTGTAAACACTTTATTAATCATTAAGAACCATTTATAAACCAGTTCTAACATAGTTTTCATACATCAACACAGGCTCACTATTTGGCAAGATGACTAAGTCTTATATTGGCTACCTAGCTTACTTCGTCTTCTTCATCAGCCAACATCCTTGGTATCTGTTATTCACTGAGTTGATTCTCCCCCCATCCATCTTGATGTTTCTTGACAATTCTTTATGACCATTTATTTATGAGTTACTAACATTTATAACTGCCAAAAGGGAGCCTTGTAAAGTGTAAAACACATTCCCATTTTTTAACGAGTTACTACCATTTATAATTTGTTTAAGTTATATTAAGCCTTAACGTTTTTGCATAAATGAGGGCGTGGTCACATTGAGTGACAGGTCATTCTGCTGTTGTTAGCTTTCTGTCTCTCTGCTAGCAGCTCCGTGATGCTACAGGGGCTCTACCTGCTCAACTCATCCGGGGAACATAATTTGAACTCGGCCGTGTTTGTTGTGCTGGTGCCTTGTGTAACTTGTTAATAAATGGTGATTTATTTAACACTTTACAATAAGACTCCCTTTTACCAATTATAAATGGTTGTAACTCATTAATAAATGGGAATGTGTTTCGCACTTTACAATAAGGCTCCCTTTTGGCAGTTATAAATGTTAGTAACTCATTCATAAATGGTCATAAGAGATGCCAAGAAACATCAAGATGGAAGGGGGAGAATCAACTCAGTGAACAGATACCAACGTAGCTGGCTGATGATAGAAGACAAAGTAAGCTAAGTAGCCAATATAAGGCTTAGCAGTACAGATAAATGTGGGCTCACTATTTGGCAAGGAACCGGTCACAGTTTCCCTGTTTATCTCATGTCTTACAAAAGCTTATTAATGATTTATAAAGTGTTCACAACCTAATTAATAAATTAATTACAAACTTTTCGTAAACCCTTTATAAGAGTAGTCTTATTGTGAAGTGGTACCGTTATATGTGTGTATTGACTGAATGTGACATACACAGGTCTCATCTGCTTTCTGGTGGCAACACAGGAACCTGATGTGGGACCTCCTGTTTCCTCTGTGTGAGGTGAGGTGTGAGGCCTCCTACTGTTTGAACATGATGAACTGAGGATGTTTGCAAGCCGTCAACAAGATGCTGCTGATCAGACTGTATCCTGCTGAGAACTATCTGACAGAGAGGGCCTCCAACAGAGACCAGTGCTTGTTTACAGAGGCTTTTGTGTGTTTTTCACACTACTATCAAGTATTGGATGTAAAGCTCTGTAAGTGAGGGGTTTAGAAACGTCTATACTGCCTGAACATTATTAAGAAGTGTTTGCAGCGAGGTCGACTTCCTTTTCTACTTGCATGGCAGCTCAGACCGACCACTTACAGGCAGAGATATTTAATCTGGGCAACTAGGCTGACGTCTCTCAGAGGGAATTACTGGAGGGCACAAAGTAAGCACACAAAGAAAATAAAATACTCACCACGGTCCATCAATTTCTCAGCAGTAAACTGCTCTGAGAGACCTCCAGCAGGTTGGCTGTTCACACCACAAATTCATCAGAGTGTGCAATGTAATGCCCAAGATACTTCAATTGTTTCCTGTTAGTTCAGATATGTGTACATTTGATTTGTTTCATGAGATTAACTTGTATGAAAGGTTACATACAGTTGTACAATAAATCTCCCCTGCTCTTCTGACATTTCTACTGGTGGTGCACATGGTGGTGCAGTTATGTAGCGGTTGCTCTGCCACCCTGGTAACACGAGGTGGATGAGCAGCTCGTCTCATGAGGAGAACTGTCCTAGATTTGAAAGACACTGTATGACCTTGATTTCTACAGGAGAGAAACCTACAGAGCGCTGATTTATTTCCTCACGCCTAAAGGCAACGCTGCACCCTGTGTTTGAGCGGTGTGATCGGGTGCAGCCTACTTCAGCATGGAGGCTACAGAAGGAGGAGTGATTTTGTAGCACACATGTCGGATACTGAAAATGGAGTATTGCTGTCTCATCCAGTGAGGAAACTTAGGGTAAGAGTTGCGGAAGCTACTTTGGAAGCATATCTTTGCAATTACTGTACACATGAATAAGTTGAACTACAGCAAAGTATAAGGATTATTGTAATTTGGTTGCTAAAGTAATAGTGTTAAAAAAATCGAATTGACAAGGTACATATGATTCTAAAACAAATAAAAGGCAGAAATGCATGTTAACTCAGTCTATTTGATGTGTTCCCACTTGTTCACAGATCATACAGTACATCACAAAAAAATACCCCACTTGCACCTCTATGACCTTTGACCTTGAGAAACGGTCTAAAAACAGTGTCTATCTTGTCAATTTGTAATATATGACTTGTAAAATGTAAAGAAAATAGGACACATTTTCAAAACAACTTTTTAAACTGTTGGTACAACAACGGCTTGGATCAGCAGGTTGTGTTCTGAAGTATAGCTCAACATAAGGAAGTATTTTATTTCTTGTAGTTAACTTTGCAAAAAGTATTGTGTTCTCCTACAAACGCCAGCAACACAAGCAGTCATTAAGCCTATGCAGGCACTTGAACCATATGTTAAAGTATGTCATAGTGGGGCACAACCAGACTGTATGAATTGCTAAATGGGAAGTGCCACATTTGAATCCTTGGATGTAAAAACCAGGCTAACTGGTAACCTGATTAACGGGGCTTCCCTCCTGTGTTTTGCCAAATCAGAGAGTTCTCATTTCACCCAGCACTGCATAAGCTACCTAAAGAAGAAGTCTGTCTTCACTTGTCCAGTTCAACTGAGCACATAACACTTTAAAAGATAAGTTAAGTGTGCCAATTCAGAGGTTCATTGACCTATGGGCAGTCGTTTTTGTATTCTGAGGTTACATTTTGACCAGGTAAACAGTGGTGGACGGAAACCCCTTAGGCTAGAACGACAGCCTTACAATTGCTAAATTGACTCATTATCGCCTCTCGAGGAACATTTGGTGTGGCATGCTAATTTAACCGACATCTCTAGTACACAATACATTGATGTTTTCAACACTGTGACACATTTGTTTGATTATGTAAATAAAAAATTGTTATTGTTTAAACTAAACTTCAGTCTCAATTTTACACATTAGAAATGTAAAGTATGCCACCAAGTTCATACAAACAAATGAAAGGAAGACTTTGTGACTCTCTTTGTTCTTTGTTTCTCAGGCTTAAATTCCTGTGCTTCACTCTTTAGTTCAGTGACCATCAACTGGCGGCCCGCGGGCCACATCCGGCTTGCCAGACATTCGGCTTGCCAGACATTCGGCTTGCCAGACATTCTCATCGTGCCCGCACGGCAGGGGAGACTGTGGCGTTGGCGGAGTGGTTAGTGCCTTCGCCTCCCTCTCATGTCACTTCGAGTTACACGGGTTCGAGCCCTAAGCTCGTCAAAAAAACTTTGTTGTGTCCTTGATCAAGACACTACATTCCCAAAGGTGCTGTATGGATGATATATGATATATATATATATATATATATAAAGATGATGATTACTTTTCTAAAAAAATCATTTAGAAAAATACGAGGAGAAGTTTATGTTTAATCCGTGTAGGCTATGGTTCGTTCTTTGGTTCTTCCGTTTCAAAACCGAATAGGAAAAACTATAAACCGGTGTTGTTTTTCTGTTTTAAAATCAAAACGGAAAAACAGAAAAACGGAAAACCAAAAAACGAACCTTATTCTCTTTTTTAAACCAAAACGGGTTAACAAGAAAGTTACCGGTTCGCCAAGGAGGAAGTGAAGCACACAGGAGACAACCGTTTCATTGCAGACTGTTATGTTTATGTGGGGGAATGGCAGCGCATGCATTATTTGATATATGTGTGCCTGGAAAACAATTTTCTTATATCCTGCAACCGTTTCCCACCAATCAGGACACGGTATTAATACAAAAGTTGATTCCATTCCCTGCCAATCAGGACTGCTTTCAGTTGTATTACCCCGGATACAGGCTTATAAAAAAAATGATTATTTTTTCAATAAAGTGAACATATTAATCATGTAATTTATTATGATTTAAATATATTTATATAAATATATAAAAAATCTCTGGCCCCCAAAAGTGTCTCTTGGATTAATTTTGGCCCTTGGACAAATGCAGTTGGTGACCCCTGCTTTAGTTGCATTGTCAGCTGTTATATCAGCAGAAAAAAATCTCTGGAAGCCCCACCACTTAACTCCACAATCTTTTCTAATTCACTGCCTATGGACCTGCTCTGGTTTTTGTTTCGGGAGCATCACTCAGTCATATGTATCGATTTAAGTGTAAGAGAGCGCAGGAATAACATCAAGACATTTTTAAACGTGGATTTATGGCCGGTTCTCACTGAGCCTGATAAAAAAAAACTGTTGACCTTAACTGGTGTGTACTGAAGAAAGAAGGAAACAGTGAGATAATAAACAGTTGTTTTTCTGTGACTTTTCTCAACTGTCCTGCCAACTTCTGCAAGTAATCTGCTGAAGAGAAAGTAAAGAAAATCTTAAGTGTTTTGATCTCAAATGGCAAAAAGATTGCTCCTTTAAGGTCAAATCTCTTTGTTTTTCCACTATAAATCTGGGCAGGCAGCCGAATAATTAAAATGCGGTGTGACAGTTTGGAGCAAACAAAACCAGATCCAGGAGAAAAAAAGAGTATGCTCATGAATAATTCATAATGTTAGTCTTTAAGCAAACACCACTTTATAATGAACTATGAGTGTAAGAAAATAAAGCTGCCAAGAACGTGTGGATACTGACAATGTTTGAGTCAATTACAAAGTATGAATGTGCAGAAATTAGATATACAGTTTAAGTAACTTTGCCCGATAAACATTTTCTGACAAGCAGGCCTTTCTGGGGGCTTGTTTTGAAATGTAATCATATTCTTGTTCCTCTTTTGAAATGAAGCAAGCCAAGACACACCATCGGCTGTCTAAATAGAGAGAAATGAAGGAGGAGATAATCAATTGTCTCAAAATAATCTGAAGGAGTTAGTGTGCGCTGAATGAAATCTTTAGAGCTCAAACAGCAAAGAGGAAGTGAGGCTTTCATCATCAGAGAGAAACTTCATCAATAAATCGCATCATCAAAATATCGGACGCAGCAAATTAATCCAATGTTATGTTTTGAAAGGCACACAAATACACCCCATGGCGTGGTTAGTTAATACATGGAAAAATTCGATTTTAAGCTATTTAAACATCAGAGGACTCAAATGTTTAAGTATGCTATTCTATATTTTTGTTTGTGTCAACTTATCCCATTGCAAGACCATCCCCAATAATGAGTTGATCCTTCTAACAACTTGTCTGATATATATTATTTTTCCATGCCAAACAGCTCCATTGTTGTCCGAAATGTATTATAACCACATCACTGAGCCACACTGTTGCACTCCGTGACATGTTGCTTCTTTACCATCAACACACTAGTTTATTTTGACACACATACACCGTCCTGCTGCCCGAGATACTCAATAGAAAACCAAATGTGGATTCATTAGCCACTGAAAATAGTCCCTAACAAATGCAGTTTCTCATCCTGTTGACCAAGTGTTAGGATATTATAGGATATCAATCATTTGTGATATTGGGTTATATAAATAAACTTTGATTGATTGATTGATTGATTGATTGGTTGGTTGGTTGGTTGGTTGGTTGGTTGGTTGGTTGGTTGGTTGGTTGGTTGGTTGGTTGGTTGCTATAGAAGTGCCACAGACAATTGGGGATTAGGAAATGATGGAGCAATGTTGCTCTTTTAGTGAGACTTTTTACATTAAGTAATATCTTTTTTTTGTTTTATTGTTTATCTATCATTTACAGTGCACAGTACATATTGTACCAAATAGTCAAAACCCTTTTTTTCATCTTAAAATAATTGAATTGTTCGAGATTAGGATTCTGACCAAGTTAGTCAGAACATTAGACGTAGGATTATCAACCAACCACTTACTAGATTTATTTTATAGGTTACAGTCTGGGCGCTACATTTTATTATAAAATGTTCACCTAAAAGCTATCGATAAAATAGTGTTATATAAGTAGGACTCAAACTGTTATATCGTAAGGCCAAGAATTACATTTCAGGTGCCGCCATGATATTATATCAATAAATTGTACTGGACTGACATTTAATGCATTGCTCTTCTCACATAAATCTCATAAATGCCTCCCTTTATGAGTCCACAATAGGAATTATAATGATATTATGTTTTATAGCCTTTCTGGAGAAGAAATGGTTAAAACAAATCCAGAGTGCTTGTAATTATGATCAAATGCGGTTCGGGACTCAAAGTGACTCACTGCATCTCTGCTTTGTCCTAATGTCACCGTGCATAGCAAGCAATGCAAAAATAACAATACAATCAGCAAAAGTGCATAAAATCAATTAATACTTTCCTCAGACTGACATATAAATAGAGCGAGTTGAACAGGTGGTCTGACTTCATCTAACACTGTGTCATCTCCTCGCTGAGCAAAAATTAATGAAATCACAGCGTAGAGGCACAAGAGGCCGGAGCAGCTCGTCATGCTGAGTGTTTGTGAGAGCTGCTCCCTGGGGTCACACCAGCACATTGGGATGTATGTCAAGGCTTCAAAACTCAGGATACTGTGACATATGAGATGGACCCTGGTTCAAGAAATCATTACAAAATAAATACACAGACATAGTTGTTTGGACACGTGTTATAAAAGCTGTTTAAAGTTGAAAGGTGTTAAAAGGCTTTGACCTTAACCACTCGTTTATGTCAGAATACAATGTTACACACATTGTAAATTACATTGTAGTATTATATTGCAGCTTTTCCCTGCTGTATATGTTTAAAGTGGCAATCCGTAGTTATTTTAACCATCTAAATCACAGACGTATGAATGATTTGGGTTCCTCAGCTGATCATAGTTTTTAAATGCAAGCTTTGTTTTCAGCCACAAGCTGTCATAAAGAAGTACTTTTCATCCAGTTTTAAGTCAAATTTGTACGATACACTTTTAGATTTTGGTATTTCGTTACTATATATTTGAGCAGATGGAATATTTTAGTGATCACATGTCTGGATCTCACGTTTTTAGAGAAACCAGCTAAGCTAACATTAGCCTTTAGCTCGTAGCCAGTAGGTATTAGTGTCCAGTGGGGAAACACTGATTAAATTAAGGTGGAACTGCTTTATTAAGTATTGTTAACCATTTGTTATCACTGTCTGTTTCTTTCGAGAGGAAAAGACCCCTTTGGATAATGTTGCTCCTGAGTGATGGACAATGGAGGAATCCTAATCAGGAGAATCCCAATGCAATGACAAAGGGCAAATAAACGTACTTTGCTTCTGTTGTTAAAAAATATATAACATATGCACATATTCACATTGTTATCTCCAACAAATATGTTATGTATTAAATTGAGTTTGTTAGTTTGCCTCTCCTGTCCTGACTTTCATGAAACATATTGGATAAGAATGGTGTGAAATTCACCAAGGTAGAACCCATTTAATTTTTGTGTGGCTCACAGGGCGGATACACGCAGATATTTGTCCCTTTTGTAAACATTGATAGGGAAATTGGCCTTAGCCGGGGTCACTCCCAGAGTGCCTTTCTGCTTACTTACTTATACATTTGAGAATAAGTAGTTTAATCGCTTCCAAATTTTTCTTTCAAGCGTCTAGACTTGTGGTGCTTTGAGCTGAAGCTGCAGAATAATAGTACAGTAGAAGGAAAGTTGCTAATTGCTGTTGCTGAACTGTTTCCTCGGAGTAATCTAAAGTCTGCGCTCCACAGGGAGTTTTCTCCAGGTAACTCAGTGGGACCACCGTATTGACTTGTGCAGCACGCAACAAAAAGCTCCCATTTATCTTGATTAGGCCCACGCATCTGTACATCCTCGGCCATCAAAGTGTCATTGAGTGTCTTTGTGAGTCTTCTCCGCATACACACAACAAATATGGTGGTATGCAAGGAGGTGAAATACTTATCCATATGGCTGCAGGTTCTTCAGCTATGTGCTGAATCTGCTGATGGACATGCGGATCAATATCATTGATTGGTCCCCACTGCTCTGGGTGGAATTAGCATTTCAAAAGGAACTCCAGCTACAACTGTGAAATGATATTGATCGGCGGGTTTTTCCATCAAAGGTGAGACAAGTCTAAGCCTTGACCTGAGATCCCGTAGCTTGGACAAAGACAGACTGTACCAAAAACGGTGGCTTTAAAAGCATGGTCGCCATGGAAACCGCTGCGTTATAGAAACCTGATTGTAAACCTCAGTCTTACACAGGCAGTGATGGTGGATAGTGTCGTTATCCCTTTGACCCCAGCTAGATTGCTCTTATTTCCCATGGTTCAGGAAGCCAGGCCCTCTTGATATCTGAAATTAGATGTCCGAGTCTCTCCAGTGAAGTAAAGTCATAACTTGCTGTATATTGCTCCACTTGGTTTGTAACCTCGGCCGAAGGCTCTCGACTCAGGGCTGACATCATTAGAGTTTTATTGCCTCTAAGAGGATCACACAGCACGGAAGATGGCAGGCTGGAAGTTTTTAAGAAAACAAACAAATCATATCAGGACTCCACAGTTTTAGTTTAGAGAATAAAGTTTCTTTCTCTGTCTCTATCTGAGTGGTGTACAAAGTATTTTCCTTCAGAGAATTATGAGTTGAAAAACTCTGCTGTGTGATGAATAAAAGTCCTGCTTAAAGATGTTACCTAAATATATAAACACAAGGATATGCAATAAAAATCGATTTAAGTACAAAAACTAAAAGTACGCCCATTTTACAAAAAAGGAGAAATGTGTTTAGTTTTGCACCTTTTTCAAGTGTGTTACTTTACTGCAAGGCAGTTTATGAGTTTATCCAAGTGATCAATAATGTTTATTCTGACGTATAATATATGATGTATTACAAATTTGAATCTACAAATTAGGAGCTATTTCTGCCTATCCCTTTCATTACTGACAAAAAAACCTCTAGCATCCATATTCTTCTATACATACTGCAAAACCCATCGACTAAAGTGGCTCGTTCACAGAGGTCACCTTGTAATCCATTACTGTCAGACCTGTGACATCATCGACCATAGATGTTATAATGACAACCTTCGACCTGATGTTGGTGGTGCTTGTTCCTTATCTTCTTTGGCCACTTTGTCTTGGTCAGCCTTCAAGCTATAGCTGCTCTTGATCTCATACCTACCTTCTACCTCACTCTAAGGATATTCCAATAACATTGAAACTAAAAACATATCATTTTCTGCTCGGTTAGAAACAGATGTGGCATAACAGAGACATTACGAGCCTTCTAGTGAAAAGACACATACCATACATATCAATTTACAGGGTATCATGGCTGCTTAATTACCTAAATCACAATTTACTTTATTAAGAAAGACACGAATAGAAAATAAACCGGATACAGGCTAGTGATGTTGGTGGGAACAAACTATTTTCAAAGTATTATTTACTTTAAGTTGATACATGTAAATGTTTTGAATCTTGCATGTTTTGATACCTTTTGCACTACAGTTTATGGCGTCAGTTTCTCCATGACACTATGCAAAGGTTTGCACAAAGAGACCTTACTAGTGTGTTTGTGTTGTAGTTTGCTGTTAAGAAGTGCACTGTATGAGAGCTAGGAACAAAGCAAACTCCTTTTACGTAACAACAACAAACGTCTTTCTTTTTACGATAACCCAAGTCGAACCCATTATTTTTGATTGGTAAGTTAACTTCAAAACTAATTTAACTTACGTTGGAAGTATATTTTGAAAAAGATACTAGCATGTTACTGGGACAATGACACGTCCAAAGTGATGCAACACAGAGGTAAAGTACTTAGAGAGTCAAAGCTTAAAGAGTGGCATTTTCCATGAGTTTGGAGCTGGATTGTGTCGTATGCGAACAACAGACAGAGTATCATTATTATTATTTTAGTAGATATGGCAAACTAGTTACAAACACATCCATTTCAGAGCATTTACAAAGCAGCATGAATATCCATATGGAGTCGTGTTTCTCCAACCCTATTAAATGTAAGACTATATTCTCTCTTTTTCTGTTTTTGGTCTCTTTAGCTGCAAAATGATCCTGTATGTTCACCAGCTAGTCTCTATATGTGTCTGTCTGCTGTCAAAGCAGTCCTCTCACCAATTGTTTTTGTTTAAAACGGCTGCCTGCTGAGGCCAGACGATAACGCGGGAGAGGTGAAAGTAAACAAAACAGTAAATCTGCCGGACTTGAACATTGTACTCCTGCAGCAATAAGCTTTTCTGCTCCAATATGTGCAAAGTAGTTTCTGAAGAAAAAAAGATGGTTTTAATTGAAAAAGATCACATGTTGGTTTGTAGAAGTGTTGCCATGACTCGATGTCGAAAACATATTTTTTTCTAAGTATTACCTTAATGCATAAAATTGTCAGACTTGAACTTCGAGTAAGATTCTTATCTTGCGGTACGAAAGTGAGAATTTATAGCACACTCATATTCTCTCTTGAACACTGTTCAAGCTGTATAAATTAACAGAAGAGACACTTTCATATAGCCCCTAATAATGGCTAATGTACCTTAAGTACACCATCTGCACATTATTTTGTATATTTCTAGCTAGGATTATACCTAAGTGCATATAACAAGAATGTCTCACTAGGCCTGCTGGTTTGCCATACATAAAAACACCTCTAATGGTCTTTGATGAAAGTTGTAGGGGTTCAATTATAAAGCCTGAATAGAAATGTGGAAGCTGCTATTTTTAGAAACTAGGGTGTTTTCAACATCTAGTGACTACAGATTGTCAAATATGTAGAACTCAATCGGGTGGCCATCAAAAACAATAATACAAAAAGGTGTTATCTTCCCACTCAATGTATTAGTGCTTTTTATAAAAGGTCTGTTGTGTTTCTGTCAAAAAGGCTGCAGGTCCTCTCCTCAGTGCCTTTTTCTTATCCAAAATGGGCCATGACTCACCACAGACTCATTATTAGATAACATTTTAGAAAAATTGTGAAATTATTCATTTCGAGTGTGAACATCGCCCTTTGAGTGTATTCTTCCGGACAGTGTGGTTCACCCACTGAGACAGGCTCCGTCATCAAAGGCAGGTCCTGTTTATGCTGCCTGTTTTCTGTGTTCATGCAGACTGGCAGTGACTGTCACCCACCTCACTTATACCTTTAAAGGGCCTATTTGAAATGTCTGTTATTTGTCAAATCTGCTCTTGGGTGTTACCGAGATATTAGTTGAAGCTGCCTTTTTTATGGTTTGCATTATGACAATGCAGTGGGTCAGATATGTAAGAATATGTTAATATGCTACAATTGTACTTTCAAGCTGCATTGGGCATTGTTCCACCTACAAGGCCGCAGGTAATGAAGATTTAAATGTCAGGAGTTTTTTTAACTCATGAAATAATACCACTGAATTATGCTTTAGCTTAGAGAAAATATGTGTTTGCTTTCTTTCGGCGAGTTAGACTGGAAGAATTATACTTCTTTCATATCAAATCAAATCAAATCAAGTTATAGCACATTTATAAACGATTTTTGGTCAAGCCAAAGTGCTGTACATATAATACAAATAGCCTACAGTAGAGACACTTTACAACAAATACAACAGCACAGATTGTTCAGAATATCAGTATGAGAAAAACGACACCCTCTATCCTTAGACCCTCTGTCCTCAGACCCTCTATCCTTAGACCCTCACATCGTACAAGGAAACACTTCCAGAGAAAACCCACAGTTTAAGGGGAAAAAATGGGAGAAACCTCAGGGAGAGCAACAGAGGAGGGATCCCTCTCCCAGGACGGACAGACGTGCAATAGATGCCGTGTGTAAATCGAAGAGATAATACATTTTACAGCATATAGACCGAGTGTTAGGAAATGCATGTGTCTGTAATAAGAAGATGAATCCACGAGGATGTCAGCTACAATCCTGTGGAAGCCATCAGGGAAGCAGCATGACGAGACCCAAGGCAAGACCGCAGAGACAGGTTCAGCCACGACCCGAAGTGCACAACTTAATCCAGAACAGCATTTAAGTTTTTCTCAGTTACAATGTTGTTGTTTTAATAAATCAGATTGTGCAGCGCTGTACTGTACCTCTTTATATAGGCATTTTCAAATAAAATAAAATATATATGTTTTTGTTAAATAAAAACTGCTAGCCAGTTAGCTTAGATTAGTTTAGCAGAAACATGGGAGACATTTTGTGCAGGACACAAACACGAGGAAACAGTTAATCTGTCAAAAGGTAACAAAATGCACCTACCAGCCCCCCTTAAACTCATTTATTATACGTTATCTGTACATACATAAAACAAAACCTAAAAGCGACGTAGCCTAACTTCCCGCATCTAACAGTGTTTACAAGAACGACTTGTGAATGTGGTCATTCTAACTATGCATTCCAACTTTGAACTTGCTACTGTCTGGCAATTTAGAAATATAACAGCTGTAATAGAAAAATGTTGTACCCACTTACTTACTTTAATAATATCATTGTGTGATTCGCATTTGCTAATGTGTATCTATATGTCCTACTTCTCACACTTCTTAGCTAAGATTGGGACAATTCCTTATTAAGAAGATTTGTTTCAATTTTATTAGTTACACTCTATGTGCACCAACAGTATGACCTTCAACTCAGTTGAACTGAGAACTTCCTGATATGGCCTCCCTACCTCCCTAAACTTCCAGAATGCTCCTTTGTTATCACCAAGCTTCACCCCTCCCTTTCTCCTCTCTCTCTGTGTTTAAATATGCAACCCAAACTCTATTCTTCGTCTTTCGCTCTGCAGACTGTACGCTCTCTGTATGACTGACTGAACTTTCTTGCAAGAAATAAAATACAACAAAGACAGCTGAATGGTTTGATGCATGCTGCATCTATTAGCACCGCCTGCCCCTCTGACTCTGACATGCCAGAGCACTAAGCAGTGCCGGCCACTCACGTCACGAAAGCCCAAGGACCATCATTAGCGGATCATGGAGTCCGTTACCTACTGAAAGCATGTACTTTACGCTCCTTTCTTCTTCCAGGGAGCTGGAAAAACTCTAGGTGGCTATGTTTAGTAATACTTGTGGATGTTATAATCATCTAAACAGGGAAATGCCTGAGGTGGAAGCCTTTATTTTTTTAATGAATCAGAAAAACAAGCAGATTTCATGAATCTGAAAAGACAAATCACCTCTGTGTGCATAAGCATATAGTCAACATGCGCAGGAAGTAGGCCTCAGTGTCAACTCTGACTCACTAAAGCTCTGAGGTTTGAAACTAAGGTGTCATTTTTACAATGCTGTGCACACACGATATACATAGCCCCAACATGAAGGGTTCAAGTTTGTGCGACCACAGAAATAAACTAGAACTGATGTCTTTGCCAGTGCAGCAGGGCAAGTCAGACATGTGTTGGCACTGGGGAAAAATCCAAACCAGGATTCATTCGTTGTGTTATTTGTGTCTTTGTCACTGCTTTAGTGTTGTGCCCTTGACATCTCTATGTGTGACAGTTTGGACTACCTCAGGGTGAAGTGGTTGTGGATATCTCTTCAGCTGTACATACATTTATTTGTTGTTACGCACTACCCCCTGGTGTTCTCTCCTTTCCTCTTTGCTCTCTTTGCTCCAGGTGCTCCTGTTGTTCATCCCAGTGTCCCTCCTCGACTACTCACTCAACTCTACGGTGGACGACAGGTGAAAATGCGTTATAACGGCCCAAAACATTTCCATCGTGACTCAGAGAAACGCACCCCAGTTTCAAAAACATGTGCAACATTTACTAAATGAGCTGCATTAACAAAACACTGCAAGAAGCTCAAAACACAATGGAAATGGGGACAATAAAAAGTGATGCACACAGGGACCCGGGTGCTTGTTGACGTTTGAGTATTATAAAGTTGGCCAACTGTCACTTTTTAGTGCCCCGTTTACATTGAGTTCTGAGCTTCTTGCAGCATTTTTTATTTGCAACACTTTGTGCTGCGTATGTGTTGCCAAGTGGGTAAAGGTGCTTTTTTCATTTGTATGTGTTTTGGTACATTTGTATTTTTATATATGCATCTTTTTTGTGCAGCACGTTTTTTCCTAATGGAAGTGGTTTGAGCCATTGCTGCGTTTGCACTTGTCGGCCACCGTACTGCTCTCCTCTCTAATGGATCTCTTGACACACAAATCAGTTGACACGAGGAGAGAGGAGGGAGAACCCTTCAGCATTGATAGATAATGCTAAAATGTTTAAATAGCTTGAATTTGAGGAAGAGACCCAAGTGAAGAAATGGAGGAAGCCAAATAATGATTTGGGATGAACCTCCGGTCTCCTCCTGGCTCTGCGTCGCTCAGGTGTCCCTGATCTGCACTAATCACCTATAGAAAAGGAAGGCTGGAGGCTCTACTGTTTGCTGCCAGCCACCTCACCGATCCTTAGTTTAGGATTGTAGTCTTTATTTTGCCTTTATTCTTTTTCGTTGCTTCTTTTGGGGATGGGGGATCTGGTAGTGCAGTTTTTGCAGCTTTATTTTTCCGTTTTTTTTTTCATTTGCATCACAAACTGAGCCACAAATGTGTTATGTTGTCTAGTGGCTGTAACTCAGCAAATTGGGTGAAAACCTAGTTAATCGCTCAGAAAAGCAAATCTTAGTCAGTTAAGGTTGAAGTGGAAACGCCTACAAAATATACCAATCTTAGACACAAAAAATAGAGCTGATTAAAGTATCCATGTTTTCATTTTAAAGTAAGTTTGATGGCTTTAAGAGAACTATGAATATCACACATTTCCATGGGTGAAAGAACCTTTATGCCACGGTTGTTTTCAAGCCTTTCCCCCTGGGATTACTGAACAAAAAGCTGTAAATATGCAAAGCAGATTAATTAGTTTCCCAAGGTCATCTGTACAGAAAAGGTCTCCATGCGTAAATATGAGATTGCTCTGCAGAAGAAAGAATATCTGCAGATGAGTCGCTGCACGGATTTTATTGATATTTGCTCGGGAGTTAACGAAGCTCTGTGTGAGGCCTCATTTGGCCAAAAAGTATTTCTGTTTAATCCACAGCCTCGGTAAAAAAATTAAAAAAAACAGCAAGGGTTGGAGTTGTTAGAGCGTCTTAGTTCTGGTGGCTTTAACCGGAGGGTTTGGGCGCTGCACCTCAAAGTCCACAGCTCATTTGAATCCAGTCCTAAAGCCCTTCCAACCAACAAACTCTGCGTGCTGACTCAAGACCAGGCTTATTAAATCTAATCCCTGCAACCCTCTGTGTTTGTATTATCAAACAGGATTAGACTGATACCTGTGTGTCGCTATACCAATATATTGGCTCCACTTTTAACTTTATAACAAGGCTAATAATCCACCTGTGATACATATTGACTATAGGAACATCTGAAAACATGCAAGTATATTTTAATTGCCCGTAATTAATGTATACAAAACATTTTCATCACCATTGAGTGCTCTCCACAAATATAAAAAATGATATTCGAAAAGTATTCCAAGGTGTTTTTTTACGGCGAAAACTATAGTTTGTTGTCCACAGCTGACATTACATTTACCAAACTTCTTTCTGCTGATTGATATGACTGCACATAGTCTCTTGATCCTCCTTAGCAACGGTCTGATCTCCTTAGCAACAATTAGGGAAAACTAACCTCTCGAAGGTCTTATTATTTTGCTGTATTATTTAAGACAAAGCTACTTTGAAAGATGCAAGTTACCATATGCGTCACACTGGAAGGAGTTAAACTGCAATACATATACACTAGGGAGAATTGTAGTTTAGTAAATGAATGCTACTTGGGAAAAGCAAATCTAACTTCTATGTAAAAAAAAAAGGACTATGATTATTTGAGGGGAAATTTACAACAAAATATAAGAGGAATTGTGTTTTCAGCAGAGATTTTATTAACTCTGGGTCTATTTTAGTCTTGTGATCTTTATTTTCCACGTGCACAGACCCCTTTTGCACATGCAGGCGTTACACAAAGGTGAAAGGTCAAGTGTGTTTGTGGCTGTCAGACACACATTGAAGGAATGCACTGCAGGGCTGCTCAAAGGGGTTCAAATGTAAGACGTAAGCACTGGAAACAATACAAAACACAATAATCCTTTCCTTTTATGGAACAACATTTGATGTTTCAGTTATTTTTGTGAGTCACATGACTCGATCTCAGGTCAAACGCACAGTAAAGAGTTTGGAACATAATGTCCCTTAGTATTGTATCCTAAATGTTTTCCTTGACCTTGTTGATGTTCTTAATAGAGATGCTTATGATGCTATAAACATTTCAGACAATCAATCTGACAATAAAGTACGATACGATATACTTTATTGTCCCCGTAAGGACATTTGTTCTGGATCCGTCCTGCAGTTCCGCATACATGTACATATACAAACATAGTGGACATTAAGAGACATACACATATCATCAGTCATACACCGTTTGAACAAACACAATACACAGACGCACATACTGACAATGGCGACCTATTGCACTACCCTCATGACCAACATTTAAAAAGTACATTTCATTACATTTGACTACATTTCATTTCATGTGAATGTTAAGAAGCTTAATCGACATAGGTAGGAATGAGTGCTTATAGCGGTTCAGCCTGCTCTTGGGAACCCTGAATCTTCTACCAGAAGGTAGGAGCTGGAATTCTGGGTGGAGTATGTGGGTGGGATCAGACACCATTTTGTTTGCCTGTCTGATAATGGACTGTTAAGCAGCCCTTGATATTACATTTGTGTCTGTGTTATCCTATTGTCGTATCTGTGTTATCCTATTGTCGTATCTGTGTTATCCTATTGTCGTATCTGTGTTATCCTATTGTCGTATCTGTGTTATCCTATTGTCGTATCTGTGTTATCCTATTGTCGTATCTTTCACCCCAGCACCAATGGCAGTGACAGTCTCCTTAAGCACAATGTTGTGTCATAAAAATGGTTTGTTTTGTGATAAAAACAGTCCCAAAAATAAAATAAATCAATTTGATAGACCATAAAAAAGTAACTGTCAATACTGCATTTGAGTGCCCATCTTAGACATATTTGGCTTTTCACATACATTTCTGTGCATCAAGTGACCAATTTTGACAAATGGACTCCACATTTCTTTAAATCCTCATATCAATCAAACCTTCTACATGCATTACATGTTTCTAAAATGGGTTTCTAAATCTTTTACCACATATATCATGTCTAATCTTGGTCCGACACACAGTTCATCTTATCCTCCAGCAGGTTTACTCAGCAGTGTGAAATGCCCTCAGACGACTTTGATCAAGCGAATGGGATACAACCCACTTAAATGGACCATTAAAGAGAATTAGGCACATCATAATCGCAAGATACTGTAGCACATTACATGGAATGGTTGATTAATTTCTCATATGTGGAAGCAGAAAAAGACTTTGATGCATAATGTGCATCAGAATATACTAGCGCCATATGGTAATTACTCAAATACTGAATTAACTGATTAATTAACTAATCCTGCCAAGAAACATTCCAATAAAAGTTAATGAGTCAACTAATCGTTTTGCCTTCATGCCAAAACACATGCTGGTACTGCCCTCTGTTGGATTGAGCCTCTCATTGCATGTGTTGACAGGAGTCATCATATCAGTGTTGCACCACAGGATGGTACAGTGGTGCATTTCAAACAGCAGTAATGTAATGACTCCATGCAGGAACTTCAGTGTTTACCAGTACAAGTCGTGCAGGAGAGGCGTATTAGAGCCCAGCTGCTCTCTGTGGACTGTAATTGAGTTAAAGGCCAATATCATGTTCAGATCAATGGCGACATACTGACACTTGTGTCTTCCCAAAAGACAACACAGACACAAATGTAATATCAGGGGCTGCTTATTGTAAGCAGGAGTCATATTGCAGAAACATCCCTCTTGTTTTCAACCCTGTGTATCCGAGGCAGGACATTGTGGAAGATGAATTACAAGATGACACAAAGGTCCTAAATTGGACCAAGATTCCCTGACTTCCTCCATTTTCTGAGGGTTAATTACGCTACACTGATACCATTGATCTGATGTTCAGCAGACAAAACTACAACTTGCAGATAATTGCTCGGGGGTACTTTGTGATCAATAATGCACCAACATAGGAGGCTGTGTTGGAAAGTCTGTGTATGGGTGATTGCTTACATCAATCCTTCTACAGACAGTCATTTCCGAGCTGCTGCCCTGCCCTGCTCCTCTTTTGTGTGTACCAGCCTATTGAGGCAGATATTTTTTCTCTCATTGTCTGGTTCTTTTGAGGCTTTTTCAAACAAAAGACACCCAAGCTGAAGTTTTTGAAATCGTTTTTAAAGAATGGAGGCATCATCATGAGTGGTTGGAGGTATATGGATATCCTCTGGGGAGTGGAAGGCAAGCTCCTTGCCCTGCATGCAGCATCAGGAGTGACCGCCAGCGATGGTAGATGATGGTAAGGGGATGATGGCCACAGGATTCTCTTGAGGAGGTGGAGAAAGCATAAGAGGGGGAGTGGGGGGGGAGTAGATGGTTGTTCAGTGGGAATCTGTAGCACTGCATTTTACTGGTTGCACGGTGGGCGGAAAATATTTGTCTCCTTGAGATCTCTGGATATTTTCCGATGGTTAAGAGATTTAAACTTATTGCTGATTCCTCAAAAATACAAACAAGGAAACTTGATCCAGATTTAAAGGTGGGTGTTGTTTACTTCTGTTCGTCCAGTGGAAATAGCAGGATTTTAATGGATGTTAAACTAAAATGTGCAACCCTGACTTAGTTGGATAGGAAATGGGTTAGTCCATAACGCTGATGTGGATAAAGTCAACATTTTAACATGTAATGCTTATTTTTGAAGTCATTTAACATAATTTTCAGTTCAAAAGTGGCTTCCTGATCTGCACTTTTTGTCACTGTTGATATAAAAAAATGTATTTACAGAAGGGATTTCACTGTATTAGTCATAACGTCATGCATTAGACCTCAGAGAGTTGCATCTCCCCTAAACAGATTGACTCTTTCCTTCAACAGAGTCTTCCAGGAGGCCATGTCAGGCAGCCCAGAGAACATCCCCCTGGGAGAGTGCACCCTCTCCCAGTCCAGGGACCAGCTGACTCCCCCGAGCCGCACAGAGAGCACCGTGTTCAGCCTGTCCCGCAGTGAGTCCATCTGGACCACAGAGACCCCCCGCAACAGCAAGTGTGAGGAGTTCTGGTTCTCCATCCACCTCATGTCGACGGGGGGCAGCTTCCTGGCGTGCGGCATCATCATCAGCAGCCTGTACTTCGCCGGTCACTGCAGGACTGTGACTAACTTCCTGGGTCCGGCCCTGCTCAGCATCGGGATGATGGTTTTTGTTGTGGGTGTGGTTCTGATCCCCATCACCAGGGAGAACAGGAAGCAGGCGACCATGAAGAAGCCCCTCAGTTACTACAGGCCTCCGGTTTATAACCTGTGATCAACAAAATCATGTTTGGGGATAATCAACATGAGGCACTTTAAGAGCACGCTGGATTAAAGTTCAGCATGGGAGCTTATTATAAAAAGACTATTTTTTATTTCTCCAGGATTTACGGGCACTTATCTCAAGTGTGCATGAAAACATTTGCATTAGTAGCCATGGCCGTGGAAAATGAAGGTGAGAGCACAAGGACAACAATGTGCTGTAGAAAATGCAATCATTCAAGCACAATTTAGCGAGGAGGCAAATTGTCCTATTGCATTTTCATGAGGGGATTTCCTAATGCTGTGTGGTAGAGTTTAGACCAATTCATGAATAATTAAAGGTTGTGAGAGCTTATAATTGTCAGTTCCCGGTTTCCTGTGTCTTGTTGCATGCACTGAAGTCCTTTTTGTGGAACAGAGGCTTTGAATCTGCGCACATTCATCTTCAAATATATGTAAAGGACGAACATTTGACTGCTGTGACCTGAAAGCACATTTTCTTAGGATTTAAATATTACGTGGCAGGACATTTGTATTAACCCCTTCAGACTTGGCCTCCATCAAAGTGGACATGAAATATTCAGTGCAATTGGAAATGCACTTAAATTTAGACTTTGGCCTAGCAATTAGGCAGATCGGCATTCAAAGTATAGTGTTAATCAATATGTAAGGGATCACAGGACTACTTTATCTTCAATTCAACTGAGCTTTATTGGCATGAATTGTACTACTGCTAAATAACATAGTATTGAATCATTACATTTTACAAAAAAATATGTAATTTAACATTAGCAGATCCTTTAGTACCACAGCATCATTAAATGGAGAATGTATATTGTCTAACTTGTATCTAGTGGACACGAACATTATGCCACACAGATCAGGAAAAAGGAACCAACAACACTAATAATGTTATTTGTTTGTTGTTTGCGGATGCCCTGTCTGTTAGCTATAGCATTACATGCTAACATTAACATTTGGGTAAAATTGTTTTCTATTGTGAAGTTAGTCTTCGATTTCATCCAGGATGGCATTAAAAATGTCTTAAAATTGTAAGAAAATGCACTTGCCTTAATCTGTAGAAGCCATGAATGTATTCCAGTGTTTACAGCTCTTGCCCAATGGCCTTAAATACAGTTTTATACAGATATAACAAATACATTAATGTGTGGCAAAATTGACACAAGAACAGACACCTTTTCACCTTTTTGATATCAACATGCTAAATCACGAAATGGTACATTTGCACTTTTTTGTTGTGTGTGCTTATGACAACTATCTTTATAGAACTACTATTGTTTTCAGTGGTTAACTTGTTTATTTTTAAAGAAATACTACTTCAGATTATGTTAAATTCAAATGATGATGTTTATTATTTAATCAATGTAATATTGTAAAGTGAATGCCATATTATTTTACTTAATATACATACGTTTTGGTTATTGAATTCCCTATTCAGTACACTGCAGTACATTTGAGTCCCCCAGCCTCTTAAACTATAAAATATGTGTGTTAAATGTAAACATGTTAGACATCAGACACACATGTGAACGTACTCTGGAGGTGTAAGAACCCCAGCAGAGATCATTTATTGGTTTGTTTTTTACATAAATAATAATGGAACTACTTTAATCAATGAATCATTGGTCAGTAAAAATGATCTGATCGATGATACTCAAACAAGAACTCACTTTTCAGGATATTTCAAGATATCAAACTGAAGAACTTTGGACAGGAATAAAACCTTTCTATATGTAAACTTGAATTTTTTCTGACATTTCATGTTGTATAATCGAGAAAAATAACGGTCAGATTTACCAAAAAAAGACAAATCTAATGACACAAATTCTTCAATAAAGCGTCTTTTCAAAATATAAAATAACCACATTTTATGCATATTATCTTTTTATGTAAAAGACAGCCTTTACTATGTCTGTCTCTGTTGAACACTCCATTATATTGGAGGCACACAGAAATGTAATAAAGCTTCATAGAAATGTTGATTTAGCTTTATTTGTACAAGAGCATGTCTTACAGTAAATGGCAACATTGTATTTATTATATGGCCTATCATAGCCTAAAGGGCTTTACACAGTCCTCACAATTAGAAAAAGGCTGAGTCACGATACCTTCATTTGAATGTCAAACGATATGGTAAAGTTCCTGCATCTTTTGCATTATGTCAACTGGAGCAATATATTGTGGACTTTAACCTGCTGTGTTGTAATGAAAGACAAGGAAACCATAAGCCTGCCTCATGGAAAGAGTGTGTGTGTGTGTGTGTGTGTGTGTGTGTGTGTGTGTGTGTGTGTGTGTGTGTGTGTGTGTGTGTGTGTGTGTGTGTGTGTGTGTGTGTGTGTGTGTGTGTGTGTGTGTGTGTGTGTGTGTGTGTGTGTGTGTGTGTGTGTGTGTGTGTGTGTGTGTGTGTGTGTGTGTGTGTGTGTGTGTGTGTGTGTGTGTGTTCAGGGGTGTGTGCATCAGGGAATAAGCCTGGGAAAAGCCCGTGTTTATCTGCACTCTAAAGGTGGGGCGTTTCTCTACAGGTGCGCTGACTCAGCTCAGGTACAAACCCTGAAGCATCCTCCCGTTATGAAGCAGCTGTGATGTGTCCACCATGGAACGGATAAGGAATGTTATAGGAGGATGCATTCCTGTATTCTTCATCGCCATATTATTCGATGTTTTTGGTCTGATTCTGCTTTTCGTCGGCATATTCGCCAACGTGCGCCTCAGCAGCGGACTATTTTACGGCGACTTCTTGATCTACACCGGCTCTCTGATCACATTCGTGAGCCTGGCCTTCTGGCTCATGTGGTACGTGGGGAACATCCGGGTGTCGGAGGACGACGGGTGGAAGAAGAGGAGCCGTATAGTGAAGCTGGCCAGGAAACTATCCGAGAGGTTGAGCCAGACGCTGAAAGGGGAGCCACGCGTAAAATGTGTGGATGGGGAAGATGACTGCGGGAAGAGCTTACCTGCACACAAAGCCAGCCGGGTGACATGGGGCAGATCCACAGCCTACCAAAATGAGGGCTATGAAGAGAGTCCAGACTCCCCTGCTGTGGAGAAGAAAGTGGAAATAGAACAACAAGAAGCAAGCATCTGAACATATGCCTTGGGTACCTTCATATACAAATCTGCTGCAGGGACTATTTCACGTAAGATGCTAAAAATGCTATTATTTCCCAGCCCAAAACTGAAAGCATTGAGATAAAGTCATACTCAAGATTTATTAGAAATATGGAGATCCAAAGAAACTTCAATGTACTCCCTGAAACACTCCCTTTGTTATTGCACTTAAAAGGTATATTGTTGCTTTTATTTTCAGTAACACTTTATGGTACAGCCTATGTCTGTACGTTTCATGGAAAGAATGCTACTGGGGAAGATTAGTTTTGCACTAAAAATAAAGCTACTGTACGTCAATATTTGTATATATATGCCAAGATGTGAACATTGATCCACAGGCAAGCAAACAATTCAAAGTACATGAAGAACTAAGTTAATATAGTCACTAAAAATGAATCAACTTGGTTTTCAAATGAAACGGTTGAGAAAACTCATAGTTTCCATTTAATTACAAATTGTCTTTCCAAGAAACTAATCATTGTTGACCTGAAAACATATTTGTGTTTTACTTGAAGGGTTCAATTGTATTATGTGTCCACTTTATTCACAAACATTAAGGTCTCAACTATTTCCAACCTTTCTCTTGTTAGTTAGTATATATAGTATTTACACGGAAGCACATTATAAACTTTAACAATTAAGGTCTTAAGGGCATTAAACTTGTAGCCGTGTCATATTTGAAAGGGGTGCCAGGTTCAAATCTATTTCTTAAATGAATATGTTGTGTAGTCAGCCATTCTACATGAAACTAATAATCGATAGTTCGTTTTGTATTTCTTATTTTATGTCTAGGAGTAAATCCTAATAATATATATTCTAATTTATATTGAATCCAAAAATAGTGTGCCTCCTCCGAAAGGCTGTTGTGTTAGTCTAACAAGCTGACGTGTCAGTTTTTTTTTAATTCAAATTCTTTCCCACATGTTCCAAAACATTTCACCTATTTTAAACAAGTTGTTGCTGCTACGAGACAAAGAAAAGTCAAGTCATGTTTGCTCTTTGGCTTGCTGTCAAAGCAACGTGCACTGGTCGGACTGGTTTTGTCTCAATGGTGTTGTGTTGTTTAAACAAACCTGAGCATTCCGGACAGAGGATCATATGACCTGGGACCCTGAGGAACAAACGGTATCTACTAAAGCAAATGTGGCAATAGGAGACACAAATTGTAGTCCAAATGATAGCACACCTTATGCAAATGTCCCGGCCGTGCCAGGTATTTGTTTATTTAACCTGAAGCAGCCTTTACCACATACAGAGTTAGTTAGCATGACTGACAGCCTGACACACTTGAAACGTGTGATGTTGCAGTAAATAAAACCCATCGGTGCTGTGTACACCAGCTATGGGCAGGAGGTTAAATCCGCATTGCAGAGATACAATTGTGGCAGCCTGTCATGTCAAACAAGCAGCTCATAGAGAAGTTTCCATTAAGTGCATTTCCTCATTGTGACAGTCACTTCACAATAGGTGTCATTATTGTTGTCACTCACGAACCGTGGGTTATCAAATATTGAGGGAAGGCTTGAATGAAGTGCATCCACCCTGCAGAGCTGCTCCCAAGTTAAATATGAAGAGCAAGTTTCTTTCCACTCTCTGAACTCAGTAGGAGTAAAGTCAAGAGCGAGCTTTGAACCATCAGATAAAAGATGTAACACACTGATGCGGCTCCAAATCAATTTAGTGTCATTAGCTGAACAAAAAGGATGAGGGGGGCCTCAATTAATGATAGCAGGCTTATCGCTGTGCACACACAAGCTCAATGGCGGCTGATTGCGAAATATATGTGCATAAATCTGCCATGCAGCTTACGGTTGGTTGAGGTGTCACCTTAATGACATGGAAGTAGCAAAACAAGTCGGCCCTGCGCAGCAATGAAGGACCGAGAGGCTTTCATGTTTATGAGCAACTCAACCAGTTGTTGTGGTTGCATACCAGTCTTCCCAACAAGTCTTGTGCTATGATAGAAATGTAAGGTGTGCTGAGGCTGAAACAGTATGATCTTGAAAGCTCTTTTGTGTAGAGACTTGCTCTCACTCCTGTCAGACGTTCAGACGACATCCACCTGTCCGTCTCTCAAGGCCCAACAATGAAGGAGGGGAAGTATACCAGCGTCTTCGTGTCCATTGCTGTGATTTTGGACGTCGCCGGACTTATCCTCTTCTTTGTTGGGATCTTTGCACCTTTGAGTTTCTGGGACTTTTTTGTGCTGTCCGGACCTTTGCTGATCTTCATGAGTACATTTTTTTGGATATTCTGGTACATGGGGAACATCAAGGTGTCTGACGAGGAGCTCAACCTGACCAAACACGACATACTGTGAGGCAGTATGTGTGAAGCAGGGCTGGCCGAGCCGGACTCCTTCAACCCAGCAGCACGATGACGAGGAATGGACTGAAGGGACAGATTGAAGCAGAAGCTTCGTCAAAAATCATGAATTTGTGAGCCTGGCACTCCTTGAAGTTTTGCCTGAAGGATGTGTGATAAAACCAAATCTGCGCACGACCAGGAACACATTTGACTAATCCCAGGAGATAAAAATAACTCTTTTCCACCCTTACGACTTCAGGGTAAAACAACTTGTCATGTTGTGTGTGGACAGCATTGATTCCTGGACTTTGTTGGAGTGGAAAATGTATTTCTCAGCACTTTCATTGGAAGGAAACTTTTAAAAATGTGGGAAACTGTATGCCTTATTTATGTTGTTATCATGTACATTATGATTTGATATTTATATTTCAACATATCTTTGCACATTCATGTTAGATGTATAAGCTTTTGGAATTAGGGACTAAACATACTCTAAAATGACATTTGTTGTGTCCTTTGTTATGTGTTGTTGGGCTGCACCTCCATAAGAACTGGCCAAACAGGAACTATAGGTTTCTGCTCTGGGTTATTTGAGTCTTTAGTAGCCTACAGAATCATGATTATTCACAAAGCCAACTAGCAGAGATTTGAAACCATGGGTATTTTATTTCATTACAATAATATATCCACAAATGTAAACATCAGCTGTAACACCTGCAGGCCTAATATTGCATTTATGTTTGTTAAAACTTGTTAGCAAGCAAGCAGAGATGCTTCAGGTAGTTAAAATGCATCCATAAGTCATACATTTAATTAGCCAAAAGGATTGGAAAACAGTAAGCTAAAAGAAGGCTAATGGAAACAGATGAAAAAGTCTGCTAAAAATAATTGATAAACAGTTGAAATAGTTAGTTAAAATTATTGCATAAACTGTATAAATAGTTAGCTAAAATAAGGCATAAACTGTGAAATTATAAGCTTATATAATGCATAAACTGTTGAAATAGTTAGTTTAAGTTAGCTACAAGTATTGGTATACAGTTGACAAATCTGTGAACTAATGCTTAAACTGTTGAAAATGTTAGCTTAAAGTTATGGATAAACAATTGTAATAGTTAGCTAAAAGTCATGAATAAATAGTTGAAATATGTAGCTCAAAGTTAGCTACAGTAATGGATGAACAGTTAAAAAGGTCTGCTAAAATTATTGGATAGATAGATGCAAGAATAGTGTAACATTGGAGTTTAAGGTGTGTATCTACTGTACTGGCGCGTTCTGTAATTTAGCAATAGGTTTTCCCTCAAAAGAAAACCAAAGCTGTGCGAGCTGAGCTTCAGTTTGTTCACCACAACAGCCATTGAGAAGAATGAAACTAATACCTCCCTTCCACGCCCAATTCTTCCCAGGCTTAATCAGCACTCAAGGCACCATTAGCCCCCTCAGACATGGAGAGTGTTATTAATGTGTCCATTTGGTTCCTGCCCCTGAGAGAGGAAATGGAGGAGAGGCGTAATGGGGCTCTCTCACTGCAAAGAGATGGAAACCCTGCTGCTCAGCCCCTCCTCCCCCGCGGGGCGCCGCCTTCTCCGTTGTGCTGAAATTCCCAAGTTGTCTTGATGGTATATATCTCATTATAATCTTAATCACAACTGTACTTGTCAGTGCACAATAGCATCTCAGTGATATACATGGCATATGAGAGGCTCTACTTTACAAGAGCATGAGGCTCAGACACACTTCCTGGTTGGTTACAGCCTTAATCAAATAACACAGCATGATGAAGCATTTTGTCGGCAATGCTGAGAAAACATACGTCATGACTCCTAATCCTGTGGTTTTAAAGAGCTTTAGCTAATAGTTGATTCCCATTAGCTGTGGAAAAACCACCAGTAGGCTACACAGGAAGTATAATAAGAAACACTTATAAATGTTTTAAGTTTTAATATTTTAGATGTGGCTTTATTTATTAATCTTGATACAAGAGATAAGAAGAGATGAGATAAGATAATAGTTTGAAAAAAAATGATTTAAGTACTTATTAAAGAAGCTCAAGTTTTGAAAAAAGCAGGGCTAAAAAGCAATAAATAAAAAAGATGCAAGATAAGACACAACAAATTACAAGGATATTTGCATAATACTCCTACACTTTTACAGATATGATCCATGAAGGATAATGGAACCCATAAATTGTATTCACACGATGTGTGACATTGTACTATGATATTCATCCATCTTCTTCCGCTTATCCGTGGTCGGGTCGCGGGGGTAGCAGTTCCAGCAGAGAGCCCCAAACTATCTTTTCCCTGGCCACATCAACCAGCTCTGACTGGGGGATCCCAAGGCGCTCCCAGGCCAGCGAAGAGATATAATCCCTCCACCTGGTCCTAGGTCTACCCCTTGGTCTCTTCCCAGCTGGACGTGCCTGGAACACCTCCCTAGGGAGGCGCCCAGGTGGCATCCTTACTAGGTGCCTGAACCACCTCAACTGGCTCCTTTTGACGCGAAGGAGGAGCAGTTCAACTCCGAGTCCCTCCCGGATGACTGAACTTCTCACCTTATCCCTAAGGGAGACACCAGCCACCCTGCGGAGAAAACCCATCTCGACCGCTTGTATCCGCAATCTCGTTCTTTCGGTCATGATCCATCCTTCATGACCATAGGTGAGGGTAGGAACGAAAATGGCCCGGTAGACAGAGAGCTTGGCCTTCTGGCTCAGCTCCCTTTTCGTCACAACGGTGCGGTAAAGCGACTGCAGTACCGCTCCCGCTGCTCCGATTCTCCGGCCCATCTCACGCTCCATTGTTCCCTCACTCGAGAACAAGACCCCGAGATACTTGAACTCCTTCACTTGGGGTAAGGACTCATTCCCTACTTAGAGTGGACAGTCCATCGGTTTCCTGCTGAGAACCATGGCCTCAGATTTGGAGGTGCTGATCCTCATCCCAGCCGCTTCACACTCGGTTGCGAACCGGTCCAGTGAGTGCTGAAGGTCGCAGACCGATGAAGCCATTAGAACCACATCATCTGCAAAAAGCAGTGGTGCAATCCTTAGTCCACCGAACTGCAGACCCCCTCCCCCACGACTACGCCTCGAAATCCGATCCATGTATATTACAAACAGGATTGGTGACAAATTGCAGCCCTGGCGGAGGCCAACCCTCACCGGAAACTGCAGAGGACCCAGACACAGCTCTCGCTTTGGGAGTACAGAGATTGGATGGCCCTGAGTAGAGACCCCCTCACCCCATACTCCCGCAGCACCTCCCACAGTAACTCCCTGGGAACTCGGTCATACGCCTTCTCCAAGTCTACAAAACACATGTAGACCGGATAAGCGTACTCCCAGGCCCCCTCCAGGATCCTTGCGAGAGTAAAAAGCTGATCCGTCGTTCCACGACCAGGACGGAATCCGCATTGTTCCTCCTCAATCTGAGGTTCGACAATCGGCCTGACCCTCTTTTCGAGTACCTATGATATTCTATCATGTTAAATTGGTAGGTGAGACAACAGCAGGGTTACGATATGATATGCTATCATGTGTTAAAAGTTCTGCCATCGGTATATGAATGATTACCAGAGATTTTTAATACAAGAACTGCCATCAAAATCAGTAATACATCTGAGGTGTGTGAATGTATTCTCAGATAAGGATATGTCTCATTAGGGAACTTGTATTGATAGTATTCACCTTTCAAATGCTTTTCATAATAAGCAGATAAATACTGGTAGGCCTACACGTGGCTGTGGGCACATACATCTGTCTTTAGGCATGTGATGAAGTGATGATGTTCATTATTCTGCTTGTGCACACTACCTCAGCTTAAAAGCTTAAAATGGCTGGCGATTTTGTGATGTCATCTTTGGAGGATTGTGGCGGTGCATGTCTCCCTCCAGTGGAGAAAAGTTAGAGGTGAATGATGCCCTTCAACCATACTATGATTAGTAGCCTAGATATAATCTTCTAAAATAAAATACTTAATTTAATTGATTTCATATGTAGGCCAAATAATTGATGGGCATCATTGAAGTAGTATGTTTTCATATCTTTGCAGTTGTACAAATTAATTCTGTATTTTAACTTAATGCAATAATAAAATGTGGGGTAATAACAAAGAATATTTGTAACCAATCACCAATCCGTAATTATTTTCCACGATTGATCAGTTATTCTCTTATTTTATGAAATGTGAAAAAGTTGTGAGAACTCCAAAAGCTATTTCTTCAGATGCTTGTCTGAACAAACTTCAGAAATATAATAATGATAACAATATTATTAATTAATTAACAATATCAAAAACAGGCAAAAGCAAGCCGTTTTTGATATTTTTATGATCACTTTTTGTGACAAATAACTGATCATATAGCTTTATAATTGAGGACAATTTAATGTATAACTATAAAGGGAAAGGGACTCATATTTTTGTTTTAAGTGGCAAAGTATGTCACATAAATCGTGTGTATCAAATTGCTATATTAATATATTAAATAAAAGCTTTTGACACACATAAGGCTTTCCCCTTTCTTTGAGTTATGTTTTGCCTCAATAAGGATTCAGACCATGTTACTCTTTTAGTTCTCTATGTGGAAATGTTTTCTGACCTACAAACTAGAATGTTTCATGAAATAAATATATTATTTTGATGTTGACTAACCTTGGTTTTGCATTCATGCTGCATTCAATGAAACCAATCAGTTAGCGCGTGATCATTACTTTACTCTTTACTCGCCATGGCTGTTATCATCTGATGTCTGCTTGCGCGCGCGCGCACACACCACTTCCGCACAGACAGTGTTTACAAACAAGTGGCCTACAGATGGCAGGGTCACTCACCCGTATGATTACAAGGCCTGCAGACAGGACAGCTCAGGATTATAAACCTGCAGCCCCGGCAAGGGCATATCAAGCCCCAATCTTTCTGTCGAGAATAAAACATTTGTTTTTAATGAGGAATCTTTTTAATTAATTTCTGTATTCAGTTCAAAATGACAATATGCTGCAAAGGGGGCAACGTGCAAAACGTGTCATTGATTCTGTAGTGGAGGAGGAAGACCATCATGCAGTGTGGCTTTGCGCTGCTGCGACGTAGAGACTGAAGGGAGAATTGATCCTGCAAAATAATCTCATACATGCGGTAGTTTGTGAGTTTTAATACACGATTGGATGGTGATATCGATGCATTATTGTAGATTGTCGATAATTTCTCTCTGTAGTGATTATTGTGACAGATTGCACGTGTAAACCGGTTGATCCACTCCTTCCCTGCTCTGGTAAAAACCGTACACGCCACTTCTTGCTTCTCACCAAGCAGCATATGCGCGTATTGCTACTCTCCAACCGACCTTGAATCTGTCCTCAGATTAATACTCACGCGTGATTTGTTGCAGTCGCAGGGCTGCACCGGCTTCCTGTATTCTGATTGGTGGAGCGCGCTGTCAGTAAAAGTATATCCGCCTCTTGCTCTGTTTGGTTGGAGCTCTCTGCTACCCTTTCTCTCGGCGGTGGGTCGGAGCCGCTGTCCCTGGCCTCGCATGTTCCCCTCTAAATTCCTGTTTTCTATTTGATGCCCCTATTGTACATTTGATCCATTTAGACCCTTCTGTTAGGCCACAGTTGGGCGTCCATACACCGTTTTTTATTTGCCCCAGTATTTGGCATTTTGAGACTTAAACACGAACATGGCCGTGGTGAGCGGATCGTCTGGGCCGGTTGCCCGGCTTGAGGGCCGTGAATTCGAATACATGATGAAAAAGCGCTCGGTGACCATCGGGCGGAACTCGTCTCAGGGCTCAGTGGACGTGAGTATGGGCCACTCCAGCTTCATCTCCCGGAGGCATTTGGAGATATTCACCGCCAGCGACGATGGCACCGGCAGCGGGGATTTTTACCTGAGGTGTCTCGGTAAAAACGGGGTGTTTGTAGACGGAGTGTTCCTGAGACGGGGCGCCCCTCCTCTGCAGTTACCACGAATGTAAGTTCCCCCTCTCAGCGAACATGTGGATGCTAGCGCTAGTAGCCGAGAAGCTAAAGTTAACAGTCAACAACATTGGGTTGATAGTGGCTAGCAGGGTTGAGAGCACCACGTGTTTTAGCATGTTAGCAAGAACTCCGCATCCTGTTCCCTATGCCATTTTCTTTGTTGACATTTTTGTTAGCAACAGTGTGAATTAGCCGACTGCCTTCACCCCACATTCCCTCATGTGGTTATCTTTGCGTTAGCCGCATTCCACTGTGTCTGTTTTGGTGGCTACATAGCCAACATAACTAGGCTAGCACACAGCTTTGGGGACGCTGTTGTTGATATTGACTAGTAGCAGCTTTTGCTGTCACGTGGACACCCGTAAGTCAGAAATGTATATCTCGTGATACTGTAAACATTCGCCCTTGTTGTTATGCAAACACGTTAGCTAGCAGTTAGCTGCTGCTTCTCTGTAGTTGTGAATGGAGCTCCTCTCGACCCCTAAACGTAAACAAACCAGCCGGTCCCCGCCCTACCGGCTCACAACAGAGCCTGCGGGACCTTTGGCCTCTGTTCAAATTCGAATTCATGCTCGCTGGTGTATTTAACTAGTTAATTATGAACAGTATTGATAAACGAGAATTGACCCTCCTCATTCATTTCAAAGTTAAATGAGAAGTTTTCCCCATAGAGGTCGGTTTGCCTCTCCAAAAGAAAGTTCCAGAGCTATGTTGTAGCCTGCACCGTGCCATTGTTTATCTTTTGAGGGTTGTTGATAATGTGCTGTTGTGAAATGTGCTGATTTCTCAACACACTTTTATTACTCAGGAATATATCGCCCTGATCAATGGGGTTTTAAATATATGCTGCCTGGTGTGGATGGCCAGAGAGAAAGTTATATACAGGGGTGCACATAACTTTTTTTTAGTGAGTTACCAGGAGACAGCGTTTGGTACTCAACCCACATGAAGCGTGGTCCTCCTCAGTGTCTCCTTCACTGTCCTCTATTTACACTTCTTGCATGCTAGATGATGACGATGCACCTCCCTGTCTCTTTTTAAGCCTCCAATTTGCTTTCTCCAAAACTTGTTGCTAAAACTGTGAAGTCCTTGCATTTCCTGAGGCCAAGTTGAAGGATCAAATACTAAGAAATGATCACATGACTTGAAGTCATATCTGATTTCAGATGTGGGAAGTTACTAAGTACACTTATTCAAGTACTGTACTTAAGTACTTTACTTGACTTTGATCTACTTTGTAAAACTAGCTGCACCTTTACCAGCTTTGAGAACACTTTAATGATCAATCATTACAAAACATATCATATATATTATTCTGAAATTGACCAATCTGCACTTTAGGCGCATTCACACCGCAGTACTTTTCCCACAAATGTTCATGAGAACTCTTTAGTTCTCATAAACTAAGTACAGATCGCGGCGCTTCACTTCACGGCGTATACTGCCACCCAAAGTCCCCGGAGTTGGGGACTGGCGCGTAGTGACACAAGTGACGTTACGCAATTCAGATTTTTGCGGCGTACCTGCGTACCAGTTATGTACACCCCTGGTTTTATATAAAGGTAAGCAATAAAGTCATAATTATTCAGATTCTACTAGTTATGTGTGCTGGTAATGCTTAAAGGTGGGGTAGGTACGTTTGAGAAACCGGCTCGAGATACACTTTTTGTTATATTCCATGGAATGCTCTTAACATCCCGATAGCAATGAATATCTGAAGTGCTTTGACAAAAAATCCATTAAAAAATGTCATCAGTGGAAGCCGTAGTACTGTAAAAAGCACGACCAATCATCTGAGCCGGCCCGGCTAAAGTAACTGGATGGCCTACCTGCCTGTCAGCCTTCCATCTGTGCACAAACTTATCTTGTGCCCTCATTGGTCATGTGCGCGTTCGTGTGTGTTGGAGGAGGGGCTCTGTAAGGAAGTGGCAGATTTTTTCCGGTTGTGTATTTTCAAATTCTAGCGCACTCGAGCTGGTTTCTCCAAAATTACCTACCTCACCTTTACATGAGAATTTTATTAACAGAAAACAAATCTTTTATTATCAACAAATGTGTAATCAATTGTTAAAATCATACATTTGAAACGTGTTGGGTCCCAACTTCTCAAATGTCAGGATGTTTTTATGTACATTTAAACTAATAGTATAAATGTGTAACGTGCATGTTCTAGTGCCAAGTGACTTCCGGATTAATAGACAATGAAAACTACAAAACACAATAGGAACTAGGGATGCTCCGATCGATCGCATAACGTAAAGTTATGACGTAAAATACATGACACTTTTCTCTGTGCGCGGCAAAACAAGCTCGCCAAAATGGCTTCACCGGTCTGGCAGTATTTTAAGTGTCCGAAAATGACAATAAAATAGCGGTATGCAACGTGTCTGAGCAGAAATCCTGCAGCTCCACCCGCTGTGACGGACCGGTGAGCGGAGCAGAACACACATTAAGAGTTAGAACTAACACACTTGGCTATTTTATTTACCTCTGGAACAAGCTACACTAGTTATAAATATATTTATTCTTCACTGTCGGGTCACTCATTACTGGATCAGTGAGCTGCATGAGATACTGACAGGCTGTCAGGAGGGAGAGAGAGCGCGTCCGCTCATCTCTCCCATGTTATTATCCAAAGTGAATGTAAACTTGAATAATGTACTTCATATGAATGTAATAATTAAGTTAATTGTTGTTTGTGGAAGCGCCAGTGAATGAGCTCCATTAACTGAGTTTAAAACATCACTTTAAATGGAAGATCCCCATAGGCCCCGCCCACTCGATCGGATCAGTATCGGCCGATACTAATTCCGGTGATCGGCCCCAAAATTGGCGATCGGAGCATCCCTAATAGGAACATCATCTCTGGTTGTAAACAAACTACCCTGTATACATTGTGTTGAGAGGGATTTATTTGGGATTCAAAACAAAAAGTGGTTGCAATAATTTACCAAAGTTGGTTGTATAATAGAAAAAACAGCCTCTGAATAGAATTGGGAGGGATGAAACCCTCTTTAATGGTCACACATGCAGAGCACACACAGTGAAATGTGTTCTCTGCATTTAACCCATCCTAGTACCAGGAGCAGTGGGCAGCTATTGTACAGCGCCCGGGGAGTAAGGGGGGTGTCCGGTGCCTTGCTCAAGGGCACCACGTCAGGGCAGGAGGTGAACTGGGACCTCTCCAAGTAGCAGTCCACACTCCATATTTTACGTCTGGTCGGGGACTTGAACCGGCGACCCTACAGCTCCCAGTGCGAGCCACTACTGACTGAGCCACTGCCATTACAGGCCAGACTTTGCACACTGCTCTCGGCTATTGTGCAATCTTTCAATGTGAAACCACGTTTTACTGCACAAACTAAAAGCTTGTTTTGCCTTTTTTTTAACCTCAAACTGGACTTTTTTCTCAAATATATTGTCTGCAGCTGAACATGTTTGTGTTTTCATAACTAAATAGTATCAAATAATCAATGATTGCACTGCCACATCGTACATACACCCATGCATTTCATTAGTAGGCACCCAGAGGACCAAGGGAAGAAGAAGAAGCAGCGGCGGTTTCAGGTTCTCATATTGATCAGGCCCACTGCCAATAAAGAGCTTTTAATCAGTTGCACTATTTACAACAAGCACTTCCATAAGTAAGACACCTAGTACAGGCTAACTTGATTTACTGTAATCCGCAAGCTCACTCAGACGACCCTCACTGTACAGGATAAGACTGCTAAAGCACAGATTGTCAGCATGAGAGAACTTGCACAGCTTTGGCCCAGAGGACAGGTCTGTTGTATTCCAGGGATTCCTATTTGGTGATGTAAACAGAAAGGAACAGCCTTCCCTTCCCCTTTTTTTCCCTCCCCTCCATGTCCTCTCCCACACCCGAAAAACACTCTCCAAGTTCTTCCTGTTTCCTTTTGTTTACTTTCTTATTTTGCATTTTGGGTGGGGGTGAAAATCTAGTGAAAGTTTTCAGTTGAACAAGCTTTGTTTGTTGCCGTCCTCACAGCTTAGCAGCATAGCAACTGTGCGTTAGTGTTCATGGAGTTCGGCCTCATTGTTCATACAGGAGAGAAATAGGGTCGATTTAAAGAGGCTTCAGTGAATGCATGCTTTCAGGGGGCTACTCAACAATAAGGACACAGTTTCCCATGACATTGAACCACACCCAGACTATATAAAATGTCCAATTATTAATAAAAAATAATGTCTTTTTAGTAGGGCTGAAACGGTTTGGTAATCAGGGAATTAATTGATGTTTGGTCTAGGTGAGGAACCTCTTGATATCATCAAATAAGTGGCGATAAATTAAAGTCTAATATCAGTTTTGCCATTAAGTCCTTGGTTAGATCCTCTTGCATATTAACTCACTCTTTGATCAGATATTTCCTAAATTAAGCTTTCCTGACTTAAAATTAACTCACTTTTCCTAGCTCTTAAAATATCTGCGTTTAAAGATTGAGAAAATAGTGTACATTAAATGTTTTGGGTCATTCAAATGCAACAATATAAGGACATTGCTGGTCCAAGCTTTCAAATGTGATGTTTTATTTCAATGTAAATCCAATATCTTTGGGTTTTGGTCGGACATTTATAGACTCAACAACATGTATTGATTAATTAAACTGTGAACTGATAATGGTAATTTGCACCCCCAGTTGCATTATATGGATTAGTTAGCATTTATCATTAAAATAGTATTCAACCCCTTTCTCAAAAACCCATAAACCCAACATTAAAGGTGGGGTAGGTAATTTTGGAGAAACCAGCTCGAGTGCGCTAGAATATGAAAATACACAACCGGAAGAAATCTGCCACTTCCTTACAGAGCCCCTCCTCCAACACACACAAACGCGCACATGACCAATGAGGGCACAAGATAAGTTTGTGCACAGATGGAAGGCTGACAGGCAGGTAGGCCATCCAGTTACTTTAGCCGGGCCGGCTAAAATGATTGGTCGTGCTTTTTACAGCGCCACGGCTTCCACAGATGAATTTTTTTGTATGGATTTTTTGTCAAAGCACTTCAGATATTCATTGCTATCGGGATGTTAAGAGCATTCCATGGAATATAACAAAAAGTGTATCTCGAGCCGGTTTCTCAAACGTACCTACCCCACCTTTAAGTCTTAGCCAACCTGTGTCAATAGCTTTTAAAAACTGCCAAGTATAAAAGATCGATGTCCTATTCCCATAAAAAAATTCTCAATTTAGCCCACTTTTATCTCATTATATCTTGGATAATTTCTTATAAGGCATCTTGTTTTCCTACAATGTTAAATATTCATTCATTTGAGAAGATATGCTTATTGTAAGGGTCTAGTTTTAAATAAAGGACATTCACATTATCCATCAAACCAAAATGTTCCCTAAAGCGTCGTTCCTTGAGTATTTTTTGTATAGACTGACCACTTACCATTACCAAAGACAAAGGCCATTAATATGTCAAATATGAAAGGAAACCTTAACCTTGAGTATATGCTAAGATTGTTCTAAACAAACTATGCTGCCAATGTTATCCTTATTATTTAATATTCGTTTATCAAAGCTGCACTAATGGTTAACATTCAGGCTTTGTCATGAGCCAAAATGTAATATTGGACATACAGCGGTTCGCATTTTCAGCAGCTTGTAATACAGACAAGAACACAAAAGAAGAGGATGGTTTTTGATATTTTATTAGTTCTTGATATATTTAGATATCACTGCCCTCACTCTGTCAGCTCTCCACAGCCGCTGGATATTGAGAAGTGCTCTGATGTTATTTAAAGGATCCTTCATGACTTTGCCAGATCCACAGTAAAATCTCTACCCTTACTTAGAGGGTGCTGAGAGGGGACATGCACAATGAAAAGTGTCTCCCTTCACCAGTCTGGCCCCAGGAAGTGTTTCAGTCTCCTCCTGTGAGCAGCAAGATGTAGGTGTCAGGGATCCAGTTCTCTCAGCAGATGCCAGCTCTGTGAGGGCCTGGCAAAGAAACTGCTGTGCCTGGCCCTCTGTGACTAGAAGAAAACAAATGTGTGTCTGCTCCGTCTCCCCGGTGTCAGACTGCCTGATCCTAACAGTGATTTAGAAAGGTTCCTTCTATTCACCACTATCTGTGAATGTTGAACATTTCCCATCACCAGCAAGGAGTCTGTTATTATCTAAGAATAAATTATTTAATTGTAAGGAATCAACCCAAAAATATGCGAGTTTCTGTTGGCAATGTCTCTGCATTCCTGAGTTAGTTTTGTTGGTTGTTTCTGTTTTCTTTTTTTATTCTACTGCATACCAAATGGAGAAGCAATGAGTTACATTTTTCATCCATTTATAGGCGCCTTGTTATGCTCATTCTTAGGTTAATGTTTGTATTTTGTGCCTCTACTGTGGTGTAACGGTATATGTATTCGTACCGAAAATATTCGATATGAGCCCTTCGGGTCGGTACACGAATATCACGTTAAATGTAAAAAATTGAGGATGTGAAAAGCTTTTTGGAAGTAATCTCAGGTGCAGCGTTCAGTGTAATTTGCTCACATTGGGTTCAACGCGTCATAGAGGGACCAAGTCATTTCATTGGACGAGAGGCATACTATGAGAGCTGGTCACAGGGATGCGTTCAAATGTAGTCAGTAGTTTGGGGAAATGGCGAACGCACATAAAGTTGAGCTCAAAAATTCTCCAGCATCATTGAAGTCTGGGAACATTTTGGTTTCGCAGTTACGTACAAGGATGACGGACAAAGACAGGTGGACCGAACCAAAGCTGTTTGTCGACATTGTTCAACTAAAATACTTCAAACTTGCACACTCATTTGAAAAGGCATCACTGTGCGCGAGAGAAGCTCCCTGTTTAGGATTTTATCCCTTGCATACCATTTACATGCACAAAAATCTATATAACACACCACAGGAAAGGGAAACCCCAAAAATGTATAATAGGGCTTACTTTGAGACAAGTAATGTAGGTTACTAGGGGTGTAACGGTATCCGTATTCGTCCCGTACCGTCACGGTTCGGACGTCACGGTTCGGCACACGCAGTCACACGACGAATACGCCTTTTTTTTATGAGTGGGAAAAAAGTGTCATTCAGGGCAGTATCCACTACACTATATATAATCCAGGGGGCGGTATTGCGCCTAAAAGCTGTTTGCCAGCCGCCCTTAAACAACAAATGAAGAACAAGAAGAAACACAACAACAAAATGAACAAAATACAAGAAGAAAAGTTAGTATGGCGATTTCAGATAACACACAGGAGCTAGAACCCACCTGCTTCTTTTAAATCAGCTGTGTGGGAACATTTCGGGTTCCCTGTGGACTACAATAACGATGGAGTGTGCGAGTGGTGGATCGGACGAGTGGTGGATCGGACGAGGACGGTGTGTCGCCGTTGTTCTACAGCGGTGCGGTATGCTAATGGTAACACACGCCAAACATGCTAAATCATATCAGAAGACATCACCCAGATTTGCCAATCACTGGAGCCCGGCAAAAGACAACAGCAGTTCAACAGCTGATCCCCGCTGTTTTTAAGAAGCCAATAGAAATGAAAGCCGTGAGACCAAAATAAATAACGGAAGCTTTTGGCATATGTTTTTCAACGACTTTGCGCTCTTGAAACACTTTCTTATTATTTATGATGTCATATTTTCAAGACATTCTTTTTAGCTTTACAGCTTGATGAAACCTTTTTGTTTGACATCAGCCATTATAGATAATATGGCCATCTGAGTGTTTGTGGTTTGTTTTTAACTGTTTAATACAGTTCATTATTCAAAAAAGAGTTATTTATTTTTAAACTGAAACTTGCACTACTGTTCAAACATAAATAACAACAAACCTGGAATTATGCATTTGGGACTTTTTTTTGCTTTTTCTTGTTGTACCGAACCGTGACCTCCAAACCGAGGTACGAACCGAACCGTGACTTCTGTGAACCGTTACACCCCTATAGGTTACATATTCTCTTTTCAAATAAGAAGCAACATGTATGTGAATTCAAAGGCATCCCATGATGCTTAATCCTGTACATTATGCCGTTGAAACGATGTTGTTGGTTCATGTGCGGCCACTCTGCTGCCTCACAGCTCATTTGTGATAGTCTAACTGATATGGGGCATTTTTAGCAACATACTTGGACTTGAAACTTGAGTTTTTACTGTTTTGTGTATAGTTATTTATCAACAGACTTTTACACCAATGCTGTACATTTGTGATGTCTTATTGCCCCGACCCTGGTGTACTGCCTTGTGGTAATGTTTCTGTTTCATTTTTGAATGCCAATAACCCTCTTTGTAGCATAACAAACATTTACAAATTGGGTTCGGGTCTTAAATAACTATTAAATAAACATGGCATTAAAGCGTTTGCATATTGACCATTTTATACTTGATGAATAAATCACTATTATTGTTTAGCGTTCATTAGCACAAGTTAAGTACTTGCACTAAAGTCATTTGTTGCAGCCTTATTTATTACACAAGAGGAGCTAACATACAATTGAATGCAAGCATTGGCATTTTGTACATGGTGCTGAGACTAGTGGGCTGTTGGCATGTCTTAATTTGTATCCCTCGGCTTATTTTTCGCCGGTACTCCAGTGAGTAATAGCTCTGTGTTTTTGTCCTCTGCAGTGTAATAATGTGCAGTACTGTGTTCATTTGCAGTTAGAAGCCGCACAAACTAAATATTTCCAGCAGTGTGGAGGTAGAAGGGAGCTTCATTAAGCCATTGCATCAGTATTCAAATGTAATTAACTTGCACATTGTCTCTCGGCTAATTAGAGCCCGTCAGCTGAGGTTTACGTGTGGTTATTAAGCGCTCACTGATTTGCCTTCCTAATGTTGATATGATTGACGGGTACCTCTTCCTTACTTGCCAGCTCTTTAAAACTGTGTCTTGTTTTGTTTTGCAGGTGCACTTTCAGGTTTCCTAGCACAAACATCAAGATCACGTTCACAGCGCTGTCCAGCGGGAAGAAGGTGAAGCGTGAAGCTCCAGAGTCTCCGGTGAAGCCCGTACAGCCCATGATCTCCCCGCTGACCATCAACATTCCAGACAACATCGCTCACCTCATGAGCCCCCTGCCATCGCCCACTGGCACCATTAGGTACGCCCTTCTGCAAACTGTTATGTGTTCCCTAGCTAAAAGCAGGAAGAACTTTTCCTAACACCAACAACAATTTGTGTCTAGAATGTATCCTCTGTAGATGAGTTGTTTACTTGCCAGGTCACTTAGCATTAATTTGCCTCCTGCTTTTTGTTTTAAAGGTGACATGTCATGCTTTTCCGGTTAGTACCCGTCCCCTTGTGTGTTATGAAGGTTTTTCTGCATGTAAACGGTGTGCAGAGTCAAAAGCCTCAAAGTACACCATGTAGGGAGTAAAACTCTAACACAGAAAATACCTCCCCAAAACGCCTCGTTGGAGATACGTCACTGTCCATTTGATTCTTCCGGGTACATCATGATGTCATGTCGTCCCCGGAACGAAATGGACCAATCCGTGGAGCCGTTACGTTACGTCCGCGGAGCCGTTACGTTAAGCCCCCACTGATTGGTCCAAATTGACCAATCCACGGACTTCCTCACACACTGTGCAGGCAGCTCTGCTGATCTCTCCTCCCTGGCTGCAGGCTGATAACAGACAGTTGGGATCGCGGTGAAATTCTCTCTGCAGACCCGTTCTCTCTGCAGACCCATTCTCTCTGCAGACCCATTCTCACTGCAGACCCATTCTCTCTGCAGACCCGTTCTCTCTACAGACCCATTCTCTCTGCAGACCAATTCTCTCTGCAGACCCATTCTCACAGCGTTTATCAACCCTTTTCTTACTCAATATCAAGCCACACTTATTGTTTTTACTTCGGCTGTGACTTTGTGTGTGCTCAGGATGAGTTTGGCTGTGTTTCGCTGTGTATCGCTAAACAAGGAAATCACACCTCCACGGAGCTCAGCGCGATTCACAACGTCCCGACTGGTCCCGACCAATCAGAGCACACTGGGCTCACAGGGAGGGGGGGCAAGAGCTGCAACGAGCCGTTTAGTGGAGAGAGTGAATACTGCTGAATACACATACTTTACAGAGATGCTGTATGCGAAACCAATGTGAGTTTGGAAAATTGCACAATATAAATCTATTCTAGTAGACCTCAACAATGGAATTATGATCAGTGGAAATGGCCATGACATGGGACCTTTAAGATCATTCTTTTGGCCTATTTGTCTTTTTTCCTCGCAGAGAGTTGTTTTAAACCGGGCCACAGCTAAGGCTTCAGCCTTGGTACAAGGGCACCATTGGCCCCATGTTTTGGGCTGAAGAATATGAAACATTTGAGTCCTGGCCAAAATAATTGCCATTCACTATGTTATCCTGAGAATCTCTTAAAATGGCTGTATAGTGGACTCCATTAACCTGAAATGTTAAACAAATATCAGCATTGCATCACATATTCATAGGACATCCTTTTTAGTGAACTCAACAATCTTAAATAAGGTAATATTTAAAAGAAAATTCCCCTGCATAAATATAAGGTAAATAAATGTTGAGGCTCAGCTTTTTCTTTTATGATAATTACTGCGGGGTTTTCTATAGTTTTTTAAAACTTTTTGAAGTTGCCATAGAGGATAATTATGAATACCCGGATGATGAAAATTCTCCCCTTTTTTTCTTCAGTTGTGTAAACGTACCATTTTCTGATTCTAACACCTGAGATCAGTGCTCGGTGGTCCCTCCCTCTCCGCCTGTAGCCGACCTTGACATGGCCCTGCAGGGTGATCAGCTTAGGCTTAGTTCAGAGACTGCAGGGCTCAGAGAGGGAGGCGCCTCCATCTCAGACTCTCTTATCCTTTCAACCCTCTGATCTCATCCAGATGGCTAAAAACCAACCAGGTTTCTTCTGTCATACAGGTCCCCTTTTCAAGGTTATATGATATAATGTGTTTTCTCTTTGTAAATGAACAGTCGGCGTAAGATAAGTGGCACCAGGTGTAGCACAGTCCAGTGCTGCTGCTTCTTTGTGTTGTGTACCAACTTCTCCACAGTCCCCTAAGTCCTGAAATAAACATTAAAATATGTAAACGTGCCTTAATGTTAAGTCTCTTCCTCCTGGGTTACTCAAATAGATAATTGGACTTGGTTAAGATTGGTATGTGTTGTTGCTTAAGGCCTGATAGTGCCTTCTTAAATGACTGCAGTGTTTGAGAGCAATTTGCATAGATGTGGGACAAAAGCGTGCCTCTGCAGCACAGACTGCGCTTACTCTAACTGTGCCTCTTCTGGGATATAATAGCCTAGTTATATTTCCGATGGAAGCACCTAATAAACAACTAAATAAGACTATAATGAATTAAGTATTCACAATATTTAAAAAAAATTCTCTGCATCTCACGGTTGTTATTGTGTTTCCTGCAGTGCTGCTAACTCGTGCCCCTCAAGCCCGCGGGGTGCAGGCTCCTCCAGCTACAGGATGGGGGGTCGCATGGTCAGCTCTGCAGAGCTGCAGCTCATGAATGACAACTCCCAGCCCGACAACGACAAAGACGCCTCTGGAGGGGACAGTCCCAAGGTGAGAGCGGGACCGCAGGACGGTCACTCTGTGAGGGGGGGTTGCATCAAAGCTGACCCTCAGTTTGTGACACTGGTCAAAGTTTCATCACAATACTATTTTATATAATTTGATGTTTCTTTAGATATTGGTAAGTTATCAAAAGCAATCTTATTTTGCATCGTCAGAATATTAAAAACTATAGTCCAGCATAAATGGCAGATTATCAAGTTTAAAAAGATAGAACTAATAAATATCAAATATTTAGAAAGATTTCTTTAAAAATGTAAATGATCAGAATGTTTGCTAATTGGTTTCTCTATAAATTAAATGATTCATTTCAGCTCCAAGCTATAACAACATATCGCCATCTCTACCCACAAACTAATAAAGGCTATATTTTGGTCCAGCAACCTTTGTTATTTTTTGCAAAAACTGAATTGTAACTAACCAAAATCTTATATGCTAGATGTTTTATACTATTGTATGCCTAACATTTCAGACAATATCCAGTTTGGCAGTGTTTTTAGACTTTAGCAATACAATAACCACAAGACTAAAAATGGGATTAAAATCCACATTTTTAAACTGAGAATTGAGAAAATTATATAATTTGTTTGTGTTGTTTGCTTCATACTTAAATATGCATTTCTCCTCTGCTCCACAGGATGACTCCAAACCTCCGTACTCCTATGCACAGCTGATAGTCCAGGCCATCACACTGGCTCCAGACAAGCAGCTCACACTAAACGGAATCTACAATCACATCACAAAGAACTACCCCTACTACAGGACTGCAGACAAGGGCTGGCAGGTGAGTCCTCTGAAGGGTCTCTGCCCCAGAACCTGCTCAGAAGAATTACAAATGCATCATCAAAAATACTTTTTTTATTTTCACGGCAACACCCTCACACAATTTGTCCTCTGTTGCAGAACTCTATTCGACACAACCTGTCATTGAACCGTTATTTCATCAAAGTGGCGCGGTCGCAGGAGGAGCCGGGCAAAGGCTCCTTCTGGAGGATAGACCCGTCCTCAGAGGGCAAGCTCATCGAGCAGGCCTTTAGGAAACGAAGGCCCCGGGGCGTGCCCTGCTTCAGGACCCCACACGGACCCCTCTCCTCCAGGTCTGCTCTCATCCCACTGTCACACACTCAAGATTTGATTCATACACACCATCATTCAGTAACTGTAGCGTTCATTAGCACAATCTTTTTTTTTTGTATTACTAATTGTAGTTTTATTTAGGTATTTTTTTTACATTTCTTATAAATAAAAGGGCACCTTTTTTTTTCTTTTGTTCAGATAAAAACCTGCTTGAGATACATTGCTTAAAATAAATGAGTTGCAAAGCATTAATGATTACATTTCACTAAAGCCTTATATGGCAACATTTAAAAACATGTCCAGGGTCCAGTACTTCATTTATCAAAACATTTTACTAAAAAAACAACCAGAAATTGCTCCCACTCTCAAATATTCCTTCATTGTTGTCCATAAACTATAAAAATGGTTTTGATGTCATTGATGTTCACTCATGGTGCACATGAAGGTCAGCTTCATACTGAACAAAATCTTAACCACCTCTTTAATAACTGTAAAATATTGATATTGCTGTAAGATGGTTAACCCTCCTCTCTCTGACCCTCAGGAGTGCCCCAGTGTCTCCCAATCACTCGGGCGTCCTCTCCGCTCACTCCAGCGGCGTCCAGACTCCTGACAGCCTCTCACGAGAGGGCTCTCCGGTCCCCCTGGAGATGGAGACCACCTCGGCCCCTACCCCGACCACCCCCACGGTGGTCCAGCCCAAACTGGCAGTCATCCAGGAAGCACGCTTTGCACAAAACACACCAGGTATAAAACCCTTTTTCACAATTGCATTTGTAGTTGCAACTTGAGTGACTATAGAGACTTCAACACTGGATATTTTTGGTTTAGGTACTTTGAACATGTCTGAACTTTACTCTTAAAAAGCTGTTGGAAGCAATAATATAAGTTACATCCATGATTTCAAATAAACAAAGGTGTATATTATATATCCCTGTATCCCTCTCTGTCTCTTCTCCAGGCACGCCTGTTAACAACCAGCCGGTACTCATAGCAGTCCAGCGCCAGTTACCTCAGAGCATCAAGCCAGTGACCTACACCATGGCCTCCCCGGTGAGCACCAGCAGCTCGCAGCCGGCCATGCAGACGGTGCACGTCCTGCAGCAGATCCCCGCTGGCTGCATCAGCTCCGCCGTACTCGCCCAGCCAGCCACCATCATCAAGGGCGAGCTGCAGGAGAACGGAGACCACACAGGACTCAAAGGTGAGGCAGGGGCATGCTGGGTAATGTTGTTATCCACCACCATTTTGTAAATTGGCACACATCTGGAGTTCATCTCAATTGATTATTTCGCCTCCTCCTTTCCCTCACTCGGGTCCCTTCCTTGCGTCTTAGCTCCGCCTCCGCAAAACGCGAGCGAGAGACACCAGGAAGAGACGCGAGGACAGAGGAGTCCTCAGGTATTAATTGGGATGTCCTCGTTCACTCCAGCGTCACCATAAACAATGCCCTTTACTTCTGGTGCGCGCAGTTTTATCACCTGTCACTGGACTTCCCTCCACATCAATCCCTTCAAACCTGAGATTTAGTTTTCTCATTGAAATGATTTCGTCCATCTCTTCCATTCATCTCTTTTATTATAGTTTTCTATGTATTATTTTCGGTCCTGTATTTGTTTTTCCAGGTATAACATTTCATTTAAGTTATAATCATAATAATAATACATTTCAATTCCAAGTGCTTTTTCAGGTGCTCAAAGACGCTTTACAGTGGTGATAAAACGAGATATAATCAGTGATGCAAATTAGTCGCTTTTCTAACGCTGATTTGGGTGACTTGTGTAATTCGTGGAGAACTGAAGAGTTTTCGTTTTGGGGGTGGGGGTGAACTTCTCACTTCAAAAAAGAAGAAGAAATCTAGCGAGTACCTGTTTTTCCTGGCCAAGGACAGGTTCCTTGAACACAACACGAGCGTAACGTATCTTCACGTGGTTTATGTCTCCTCTGGAGCACCGGAACGCCGCTCTAGCTCTTCAAATATTGCAGTACCCATAAGGAGCCGTACACATGCCGCAGTGTTTGCGTGGCTGTGTCTTTAGTTGTAAGCACAGTGGTGATCTGTTGTTATTAGCATAGCATGCTAACGAACTTTTCTACAACCAGGTGGAAGAGAGCTCTCTCCAGTCCGGAGAGGCTCAAATAACCTCAGCTCAGTGAGGTTAAGGCACACCTTGATATGATCATTATAGTTATTAATGAGACTAAATGAAAAACAGGTATAAAATACTATATGACAGTAACAAAAAAGTTGTTAAAAATAACAAGAATAGAGTTTAAAATGGGAGTGATTTTTAAAATATCCCAAAAGAAAAATCTGCTTACAGTTCTGTTTCATATGGGTGTTGAAAGATGTATCCATAGATCTCCCAATGTTGCTCTCAAAGTGTACCAGATTGATGCTTTTAACTTCAATATTTAAAAAAAAAAACCCCTAGAGGAGGTTAGTTCCCCCCCCCCACTTAAATCATGTTCACATGGATAGGATACTAAATATATTTGCACACATCTTGTGTCCATATCTTTCTGTTTTGGTGGTCATGCCACACCGTGCACATGCATGCATGCGTGAGTCATGGTACGATATCTGGATTCAGAGGTTGCTTTTTCTTTGCACAGCATGAAAGAAAGGTGAAATGAATGGGCTGTGATTTTAGTTTTTTTTAAGCAGAGGTTGAGTTCAATAATTCGGAGGATGTTGTAAAAATTGAAAGGAAAAAGGTTCCCCACCCCTGCTGTAAATAATAATAAAAACCCTTGATTTATAACTTAACATCTCTGTCTCCTATTGATCTGAGTATAGTATAAAGAACAGCCAGTTAATTGAAGCATTATAGCACAGGCCTTTGTCAGATGGTATTACGCTGTTTTTTTCCTGCTTCGAATAGTTCTCTTTTTTCACCATACCTGTGTTTGATAATAGAATAAATAAATATTAAAACAGCAACACAAACATAATTCAATAATTAAAAGCCAGTCTGAAGAGGTGTGTTTTGGTCAGTGTTTTGAAGGTGGGGGGTCGGTGCAGTCTCTGATGTGTTGTGGAATGGAGTTCCAGAGGGTGGGGCAGCGATGGAGAAGTCTCTGTCAATAATAATTGATGGATTAATTTCATTATGGTATTTGAGCTAGTTTCAGATCAACTTGTGTATTGGATGTTGTTATTTAATGTGTCCTACAGAAGAGACACAAATCACTCAAATATGTATTAGTTATTCTACCCGTATTTATATATATCCTAAATGTTTGACGTTCTGTGGGTGTACCACACATGCATCAAAAACCACAAGTAAGAACTGCAAGTTATTTTATAATCAAAACATTATTATTGAAATTGTAAGTATATTTCACACATGTTTTTATAGAGTATGATCTCCTCATTCGTTTAAAAAGATGTATCTATTTTACTCGCATTAAAGCAATATTTAATGACTCTGATCCTCCTTTTAATGGTAAGATCAGCTGCAGTCAGGCTGTGCAGCTGGGGGCGGAGCTCTGATGGGCAAGTAGTGAAAACACTTCCGCGTAGTCTACACTTGTGTATCCTCACTCTCGTCTCCTCTGGAAGCCGCATTTAAGAGAATGGGACGTCCTTCAACATGGCGTGTCTTGATCGAAGTCCCGAGGAGAGAGGAGTCGAGGAGGGACATTGAGATGAACCTCTTGTTTACTTGGGTACTGAAAATGTTTTGGTATCAATACAGTATTGGTACCATAATACAAATATTTTAGTCGATACAAAGCCGTACTGGCATCAGTGGCTTTCACATGAACATTCATGTTCTTGGCTGGAACATTTTCCTGAGTCTAGTCTCCCTAGATAAAGACGTTCACCGACGAGGACAAAAAGTATTATTTCAAACATAATAACTGGTTATGTTTCCATCTTCAATGATAGCTAATACAGAAAACCTTAGCTTGTTATATGGGAAACAAATACTTAAAATACTTTATTATTTAGAACCTTTATTCAATTTTAGTGGAGCATAAAAAGTGGCTCTAAAACTTAATTCATAGAAAAGTTTGGTCTCATGTCGAACTAGAGCTGAAGATTAATTCCACACCTGATTTTATGATCCTCTGAATGTAGACATGATACAAGATATACATCCACATGTTTGTTAGCTTTAATGCTATTTTCACTAGCTTGTTGACTTTAACCATATCTTTACTGTAAGAGAGCCTGGAGGGATTATTGAGTGAGATATAGCTCTTTTCTAGTCAATTATTTATCATCTTTAATTTACTAAATGAATCATACTACTGCTGGTTTCCTAACTGTCAATTCCTCTTCCTACTGTTAAACTAGAATACCTTTTTTCCCTGAAGTCATTGTTGAAATGTGTCTCTCAGTTAAAGTGGAGACGGTTCCCACCATCACCTCTATAGGCGGCTCCAGTCGCATCATCCAGAGCTCCCAGTCCGTTGGCTCGCTGCAGACTGTGACCATCGTGCAGCAGGCACCCATGGGTCAACACCAGCTGCCCATAAAGGCCATCACACAGAACGGCACCCACAGCGTCACCACTGCCATCCACGGAGCCACCAGCTCAGGTGAGAAGCAACTCTACGACAAGCAGGAAGAGAACATGGAGGGTTTAGGTGTTGATTGTTAAGTCTGAAGAAAGTATACATCATGTATACGCTGAATAGTTTACATTCAACAATAATGGACAAAAAGTGGAACAATGAAGCAAGACTTTGTCCCGAATGTTACGTAGTGTTGTCAGTAAATTAACGGAAGTAAACAAAGGAGTCCAATGGTGGCGTTTCAGCAGGGAGGGAGGGGAGTGTGTGGGAGAAAAACTCCCTCTGAATAGAACATAGGGATCCTAGCCTTCGCAGAGCATTCACATGCAAACACACCTATAGCACATTACAGGAAAGGGAAAAAGCCAAAAGGGGCCTCTCTAAAAAGTGTTCAGATTAAACCGACTGATTAATGAACTTCTGCTTTCCACTCTAGTTTTCATGACCTAATGTTAGTGGGATTGTTACTCACCCTAATATTTAAGGCAGTACTCTGATACAATTAAAACTTTCTCTGCCTCCACTGAATCACAGAAAGCCACAGCTCCCACAGGCTTCCTGCTTACAGATGTCGGTTAACCACACAATGACTTCCACGGTTAACCCCCCTCTTCCCATCTGTTTCTCCTCCAGCTGTGGCCAGCCCCCTCCACCTGCTGGCGGCCCACGCCTCCGCCTCGGCCTCTCTCCCCACCAAGCGTCAGAACGGGGAGCAGCAGGCCAGCGAACAGCCGGACGCCAAGCGCATCAAATCAGAGGACGAGGCGGCCTCGACCCCGGCGAACTCAGACTCGTCAGCAGCTAACGACCCCGGCCACAACTAGTCTGTACAACACACACCACACAACCCCCTCCCCCCACAACCACCACCACCTTCTCTCTCTCGTCCCCGTCGTTTTGTTTCGTTTCTCTTCCTTCAACCACTGACTCCTGAGGTGCCAAACTGAGAGGATTCTTTTCATTTTTCTGTTCTAGAGCAACATGAAAAAAAAAAGATAATGTCCACCCCTTTAAAGACTTGAATGTGGGTTGAGAACAAAAATAAAGAAAGATGAACTCAAAGGTGTCCCCCCTGTGAGCCACTGAAACAGGAGAGTGACTAAACCAAGACCACAGGAAGCCTTAACAACAATTAACCCTTAAGAGCTGACCTTTGACCTGGAGCGGCCCCGCGCAGGGAGAGGCCCTAACGGAGCTCGGAGCCGAACACCACCTTTCTGTCGAAACTACCTCAGAGCAGAGAGGAGACCACACCTTTCCACCCCCCTCCTGCCGGGGATGCTCGGGACGAAGCAACCAGGCGACGAGTACGACGAGCATTCAAAGGTTTAAAGAAAATAAATGAAAAACGGTCAACGCATTCAGAAAGGGATCAACTCGGAGCCAATAATCCTGAAACTCTGGCAGCTAGCCTCTCACAATACTGACCTTCCTTAATCGCAGCTGTACGTAGATATGCAGTATTTTGTTGTTCAAATGTGGAGCATAGGATTTTTTTTTTTTATGTATTTTCACTTATCTAGATGAGTAATAATTTAATGAAAGGAAGCGTACAAAATAATGAGGTCGACGACATTTCGGTTACTAAGTTAGAAATCTCACTTTTTTTATGTGGACTTCCTTTTTCTGTTCGGTGAAACAGTGTAATTAGTTTTTTTCGTAATATTCGTTTCTTTTCCCCCCTCGTTCTGACATATCCATATAACATTTGCTTAGTTATACCTACATATTTTAATACTTGCACAGATAACCGATATAGGCATATGAAATCTCTCCATGTGTAGTTCCAGATGTTGACCTTTGCATGTATCCGACAACATGAGAGTTGTTAACTGTAAATTGAACGGAGGAAAAAAGACCTGCTTTGTCCAAACCAGACCTGCACTTGATTAAATGTTTGTGTTTTCATTTCTCTTCTTCTCCTCCTCCTTCTTTTTTGTTTTCCTCCTCCTCCTTGTCCCTCCCAGCTGTGTTGACTTTGTGGTGTTGGCAGACCCCCCTCCCCCCACCTTTGCTTGATTATTTTACTACTCTGTTCCGGCGACCTGGCGAGTCTGTTTCTGATTGTACACGTTCCAAACAATAGTAAAAGAAAAAAAAATTGATGTTTGTTCTGCTTAAGTGGAGAAATGCTTTTTTTTTTTAATAAATTAATTTAAAGCCCTTTTCTGTATCAGTACATTTTGCTTTATTGGTGTAATTGCTGCTCCACTCCACAAGGGGGCAGTGTGCTCCTATACTGCCCCAGATAGAACCATAGATAACTTGCCCCATGAAATAATTTTCTATGAATTCTGATGTAACAGCATTGTTAAATTGGCGCACATTCATCTCACACATATCCAGGATTAAAAATCTACATTTACTTGAACAAGTCACTCTTTCTTCTTCACAACAGCATTGCTGGAATCATACTCTATTAGCATCAACACCCTAAAATCGATTCAGTGGAAATAGAAGAGTTTCTTTAGAGTCCCTGCTCTGAGTGTTTCTCAGCATTGTGTTTCTGGATAAACAGACTCCCAGCAACTTAAGAACAATTATTCAGTTTGCACCCCACCCAACGTTCCTCCTTTGTGTTGGACGGGCTAAATAAAGCTGCGGTCCCGAAGGTGCTTCCTCACATTAGAGGCTACAGGAGATTCAGATAAAGCTCTGAGCAGATGTGCAGCAACAAACCTATGACTTTGTTAGCCACTTATCACATAAATGATAAGAATATATAGAATTCATTTTTGAACACCCTGTAATCAGTATCTGTGTTTGCCTGCCAGCTAACCAATCCGAGCAGACTGGGCTCTGATTTCAGACAGAGGGTGAAAAGAGGTGCTGCAGCACAGGCAGTATGAGAACAATAAAGAGTTTTGGACATTAAAGCATGGAGACATGTCCCAGTAGAGATACACTATACTAATATGAACCTGAAAATGAGGATAATTTGTCCTCTTTAAACAGGACTTTGCAGACGTCCTCACATTAAAATCCAAAATATAACCAACAAAAAAAAGATAATGTATTGTTAAAGGTTAATATAAACTTCATTGATACTTGGTGAAACTCATAAGCAACCTTGAAGTATAGATAGTGAAAAAAGCTCCTCTTAACAGCTGCAAAGGTGAAGTAGGTTTAATACAATGAACTCTTTTTTGGAGAGTTTTAAGGTCACATGACATAGAAGCTAAATAAAAGCACAACATTTTATCAGTAAGATATTCATGTAAAATAAAAATAAGAAACAGCATAATTCGAATTACAATATGTGTATAAAATATAAGAACCTCTAAAATCCAATTAATAAAAATAAATAAAAAGCTGTGTCATTAAATAATTTTACTTCAATGTATTTGATAACATGTCATGGAAGCTATTGAACAATCAGGAAAAAGCTGAATTTTGATAACCATATTTCAAATCCTAAAGATGTGTCCTATTTGTCTAGTGGATGCTGCATTGATTTAAAGTCACCAGGTCACATGATATGGAAACTATTTAAAAAATCTGAGCCTTTTCAATAAGAAACCTCAGTTAGTACTTGTGCAAAAAGACACTGCCTCCGAGTCTCTCTCTGAATATTCCTCACACGTGCTTTCACTCTCTAGCATTAGCTGTACGGCGTACTGACAGACAGCAGAGGAAGGTGACTAACAGGGAGGATGTGTGTGTGTCTCCACTGCTGGCTGTGTAGGTGGAGTCTCCATAGAAACCAGGAGCTTGTTGTGACTGCCTGCATCGAGCTGCTACTGGAGGGACGAGCAAGAGTGCTGTTTATCCAAAATTCTCTTCTGCATGATTGCTCCTCATCCAAATTGTTCTCAGAATTCTCCCTCCTTTTCAAGAATGGAGATCTAACATATCAAAACCTCTGGCCTCATGTCTGGTATTAGCTGTTCCTTAAGGTCATGAGGCTGTTTGTGCAGTGGGAAACTATTCCAGGTCTTTGATAATATCTGCAGCTTCTTAAATCTGAAGTTTTTTTTACACAATTAGCCGGGATCAGCGCACTATGTGAGGAGCCATTAAAACTGAGTCTTATGACATGAAAACATGACATTTAAAGACAAGATGTAGAGCGATGACGCACATTTCTCGTTACACTAAATATTCACGTGGATCTTCCTCTTGTGATGCTGCTATTTTAAGAGACCAAATCCAGTTATTTGGTCATTATTGCAATCCCTGTTTGTTTAGACATAGCAGCAAAAACAAAAAGCCTTTCATTCGTTCAGCCTCACAGGACTCAATGAGAGCTGCAACTGGAGCAGAAACTGCCTGCAAGCTGCAACTCTACTGTTTTTTTACATTACATGACATTGCATTTAGCTGACACTTTTATCCAAAGCGACTTACAATAAGTGCGTTCGACCAACAAAATACAAACTTGTAGAAAACAGAATCATATAAGTAAATCAGGTTTCATAGAGCAAAAACATTTCAAGTGCCACTCAACTGGCTTTAGATAAGCCAGTCCTTTATTAGTATATAAGTGCTTTGTTAATAGTTCTATTGCTCGTTTTTAGTGTTGGCTAGTTCTTTTTATGTTTCCTGATGCTCTTTCTAATATTATTTTCTCCAATATTTGATGTGTTGTCATAGAGGCAACATTTCAGAAAAGAAAAGATTGTCCCTATCAAATAAAATATAAATTCTCTCCTAATTATTTACCTTATTTGTGTCCTGATTTTTTGGTTCTAATTGTACGGTGGCCGACCCATGCAAACGCACTACAATTAGGAAAATCGTGCTGCACTTTCAAACAATATGTATACTGTAAATTGCATGTCAATTTCACAGAGTTTGTCTGTTTCATAATTGTAAATGTTTTGTCAGTATTGAAATGACAAGGTTAGCTTCTTTAGCGAGCTAGCTTACAGCAGATCTTCAATAATATCAAAAGTAGTAATGCAATCACATTGTTAAAATAAGCAGATACAACTTTTTAGGTAAGTTTCCAGTGACAGTTCAGTTGGCAATCTTTATAATCTCCATCTTCCGTGTTGTTTTGAGCTTCTTGCATAGTTTTTTTATTTGCAGTGTTTTGTTTATGCAGCACTTTTAGTAAACGCTGTGCATGTTTTGTCAAGTTGGTGAAGATGTTTCTTAATTTTCATGTGTTATGGCACATTTGTGTTTTTATGTTTTGATTGCCACGAGTCTCTTCTAATGGAAGTGTTATGGGGCGCTGTATCGCTGAGTAACATGATTTCCTTTCAAAATGTCGCTCTATTGATATCATCTACATTTCCTCTTAAGGGAGATAACTTACCAAAGAGAGAAGTCAGTTCACAGTTTTTTATTCTTGCAGTGTTAACGCACCTCTTTATGTGTCCTGGGGGATTTTTCTGAATTAATCACCACAAAGTTCATGCACTCCAAAAGCTACCTGATGCAAGTACAACTAGACAATCTGATAATCAGATAAAAACACAATTCATAAGCAAAATGCTGCAGATGAACAATCTCCTATGAAACTGCAGTACTCTCACTGACCCCACGGTGGCAGTGTAGAGCAAAGCACGCACACTTGCATGTCCACACTCATGGAAGCTTTCTAATTTCTCTAATTCCCCTCCTCGACTCCTTTCCTCGTGTCTTAGTCCCGCCCGCAGGAGATGCGAGCGGAGGAGTCGAGGAGGGGAACCGAGGAGAGAGGAGGGGAAGCAGCAGGCGGTTAGAGAAATGAGAAATCCTCTCCTCTGAGTGGTCATTTTAAAGAGACGTCCATTAATGATGACAGGAGGCACAGCAGCCCTCTTACTGATGGACAGAACTGTGTTCATGACGACATATATATTTACTTTTAATTCATTGACAGTGCGGTATAATGAGACAATAACAAGCTACAGATGCGGTCATATACACACACATTTATATATATATATGTTTTATTTACAAGTATTATTAACAAGTATTTAAAGTAAGCATAGCACACCAAACCAACTGAGACCCGTCTGTCCGCCGCATCTACGCACACACACACACACACACACACACACACACACACAAGCCCGCCTTAACCTGCCATCAGGCCCTGGGGGCCGGGGCTGATGGTTTTGTAGGCCCCCTATTTCAACAACAAATCAAAGTCATTTATAGCCTCGGCAGGCTCTGTGATCGCACTTCTCCACTCTGCCTGGTCCTCTCCTCCAGATGAGTGACGTATCGGGCCTCCCTCATGTATTGTCCGGATGCCATTGGCTCCCCTCCACGTAGCAAGTCCTCGTCGTCCTCTCCATCTCCTCCAACAGATAATGTCCCTCCTGTCTGTTTTTCCTCTCCCGCTACTCCATCGCTATCAGAACCAGACGGCCTACTTGGCTCCGAGCCCCCTGCTGCCGGCACCACTGCAGTGGCGGAGCCAGGACATTTTCAGTGGGGTGGCCAGGATGGAACCAGTGATCATTTTGGGGTGGCATTGAAATCACTATTATATGAACATAAAAATACATCTCACTATAAAATAAGGGGTTATTTAAGGCACCTACAACACACCTCTACATTATTTGAGATTAAGCTAGTGGTGGAATAGATCAAATAATATTCAGTATATCTAACTATTTTTTTGTCAGAGGCAAAGTATCAATGAAGCTTACATTATACAAATGTAGTGCAATATACAGACTGTTTAGCTTATGGTGATCAGCAGCCCTATGAGCTCATTCTCTCAGTGTATCATCAGGAATACAGAGACACACACACATCATTTAAATAAGAGTTTTTAAATTCAATTATTAGTTAAGAATAAACATCTTAAAGTAAATAACAATAGTCCTTAAGCCTGTAAGGCCCCCGGTTGTAATTTTACAACATTTCCTTAAAGGGATAGTGGAAATCCGCGAATTTTGGGTTTAACTTATGTATTTTTATTAAAAATAAGCATAATAAACAATTTTTTTTAATTTCATGTGCCTAGTTTCATTTTATTTTCAATTTTACTGCGCCCTCTCAATGAAACGAAATACTTCGGGAATCGTCGGGAATCTTCGGGTGATGACGAGAGCATAGGAAGACGGGCACAAACAATGGCGGACATTCAATAGCATTTGCATGTGAATGTGAATTATGGTGAATAGATGTGTTTTGTATGGCTGTAGTGCGACAGAAAAATTCTACGTGACACAACGACATTGGATTAACCTTGAGATGCGTTTTTATTCCGTTGAACACAACTTTTGATCACAAATCAAAAAAGGTAAGACGTAATTATTGTAATATTTTTGGAACCGGATGTTGTTTACTTTCTCTTTTCTGGCTGATAGCTCCAGGAATTCGAGGTCTTACAGTGATGACATTACATGTGTGGAATCTGTGGAGTCTCAGATTTAAATCGTATATCTTGTTTGTGCAGTTAAGATAGTAATAAGGGCATTTCTACCGTGTGTTGTGTGTAAAAAAGCGTTAGCATTGTTTCGCTCAATGCTAATTCAAAGGCTTGGTATTACTCTTGTGTTTTTTCTAGCTAACAATTGTTCTTATTGTCAGTTAGCGGAGTTTCTTACCTTTAAAAGGGTATGAAACATTAATAGTTCCATAAATGTTAAGAAGCCCTGAGACATGTGAGAGAAAAAAAACTGTGGGAGGGGTCCACTGGGGGGACCTTCGGGCTTAACTGGTTAACAATGATTAATATTTGTAAAGGCTACAGGTGATCTTAAGATGCGTGAGCTATGCTTAGGGACCTACCAGTCAAGATTATTTGTGCGTAGGGGTGTATCATCTGGCGCCTGGTCCTGGTCATCCTCGCCATTGCCCATGCCGTGAACCATCACCTCGGGCTCGGGCTCGAACAAATAAGGACGTAATGGTCCATCGTCTGGCTCAATATTGTCACCATCGTCGCTTACTGAACCGGATTTAGATTCAGTTCCTAAAACGACATTTTCGTAGGAAAGCCGAGAGGATGTTTCTGACTCGCTATAATCACTGGATACCTCGTACAATCCTTCTTCTTTGTCTGGTATATTTGCCCTTCCACGTTCATTCTGCATAGACGCCATGGTTTGTTATCGTATCGTCTTCCTAAGTTTTCGTCACTTCCGGTTTGGCTGAGTCGAACATTTCGTTTCTAAAAAACTTCGGGGAAGCTGCAATAAAGTGCTTCTAACATGCGTAAGGCAATTATTAGATTTTTTTAATCAGGTGTGATTGTTTTGGTACGTAATTATGCGTGTATATAAGTTAAAATGAAACTATTTGAGGTTCCATTTCCACTATCCCTTTAAGCTATCCTAAAAAAGTCAGTAAATGTTTTTGTTTTTTTAAAAGACTACATTTACATCATTGGGTAGGAAATGTGTTTATAGGTCCTGCCCTCTGGCCATACATATAAGACTAACATTCCTGACAAAAGATCTCAATAGTAATCTTTTATGGTGTAAATGCCTTTTTAATAATAACATTTTTGAATGGAACATTCTCAACACGAATGCATCAATCCAAATAAATATAACTTGAATATGTGGGAAAATACTGTGTTTGAAATGTATAATTGAATTGAGATGTTAGCTTTTTGTTTTGATATATATATATATATATATATATATATATATATATATTGTTTTCCAGTCTCCCTTCAGATATGTTAAGTGGCATGTAATTCAACACAATGCTGCTCACCTCCTTCAGTTGGGAGAAAAGCTGGTTCAGGTTCAGCATTATGGGGGGACAGCAGGGCTGCTGAGCCTAAAGATGGATCTGTTGGTCCTGGCACCAGGGGGAGAGACAACTGATTTAGTATGAATAGCTGCTAAAAATCTACCTGAATTTGTTAAATGTCAGCTAAAAGAGCAGTGAAATTAAAAACCTCTGAATTTTCTATATAGATATTAACAGTACATAAAGGTGGGGTAGGTAATTTTGGAGAAACCAGCTCGAGTGCGCTAGAATATGAAAATACACAGCCGGAACAAATCTGCTACTTCCTTACAGAGCCCCTCCTCCAACACACACGAACGTGCACATGACCAATGAGGGCACGAGATAAGTTTGTGCACAAATGGAAGGCTGACAGGCAGGTAGGCCATCCAGTTATTTTAGCCGGGCCGGATGACATTTTTTTAATGGATTTTTTGTCAAAGCGCTTAAGATATTCATTGCTATCGGGATGTTAAGAGCATTTCATGGAATATAACACAAAGTGTATCTCGAGCCGGTTTCTCAAACTTACCTACCCCACCTTTAATGTCAGCTTAGTAAAAAAAACAACATAAAAATGCTCACACTCACCTTTTCTCTTCAAATACTGGGTGACATACTGTCGCCCTTTAGTCCCTCTCTCTTTTCTTTCTCTCCTTTCTTTCCTTTTTGAAAGCCTGACTTTGTGAGTCGTTGAGACATCGTACACACGTAAGTGCTAGCATCCCTGCTCCTAACATGCTCTCACTCTCTGCTAGAAAGTACCGTTTGGAGGTGGGACCAAACCATTAGATGTAAATAGAAGGGGGTGTACAGAGGCTTTGGATAATTAACTCTTGGAAGAAAATAAGTTAAATGAATTGTAAGTTTAGTGAGTACATTATCAATATAACATAATATTAATGTTAATTATTGATGAATGATGAAAGGTTACTTAAAACATTTGTTCTGAATGTTCTAAAATTGTTTGGGCTCCGTGGTGAGGGTGTTTGGGGCGGCCAATACGGCCAGGGCCACCCCCAGCCACCCCCCAGCTCCACCACTGTACAGAACTAATCCGTCCTTCCTCCTCATCCTGTAGGTTTAAAATAACCTGTAAGCTTCGGCATTTTTTGTAATAGCTGCTTGTCTCGAAACTCCTTTTCCCTCAACAATTTCCTTTTCCGAGCGCCACTCTCAAACTTTTTCTTCTGCGACATTTTCTCCTAAACAACCTTCATCTGTCACTCAATCACTCGCAATTTGAATAAGTCACATGTGAAACATATTCTCATTCTGATTGGCTGTTAAGTGGTGCCCACTTACTGTTACGGAGTCATCATGTTTGAGAAAAATCTCTGGAATCCATCGATCTGATTGATTAGCGGAGCAAATGATCAAAATAGTATGGAGGGAAGATATTTTCGTTTGGATTACTGGTCTGGGGGAAGCTCGCGAGTGTGTGTGTGTGTGTGTGTGTATCCGTGTGCGTGTTTGTGTATTTTTGCGTTTGTGTGTATTGTGTTTGTTTCCCGGGAAAAACACTCACGAGAAACACCGGCTGTTGTTGTGCCTGCTGTGACGTCAAGTTACTCCGTTCTCCGCTTGTAATTATGCCGTTACAAGCTTCAAAGTTGTATTTATCATCTGAATTTGCCGAAACAAGTTTAATATTCTGAAAGCCAAGACTTTGTTTATTTGAAATCAGATAAAAACAAACTGTAACGGACCCTGCCGTGTTATCTATGATTACTATACGCCTTACATTCATAATTTCAGCGGAGGGAGCGGTGCTGTGGAACAGCAGAGTGGCGAGTGAGAGCTGTCTTCTTCCCTTTACAAGCTTCAAAAATGTATTTATCGTGTGATTTTCGAAATACAAGTTTCATATTCTGAAAGCCAAGACTTTGTTTATTTAAAATAAAACACCCGAAATTAAAAAAATTCAAATAGAATTTTTTTTTTTTAAATGTTTGTATTGGCTCATGATAGGCCCCCGATCTTCGTAGGCCCCTGAGCTTCAGCCCAAGTCAGCCCGTGCATTAAGGTGGCCCTGCACACACACCTACACACTGTACCACACGCACCTACACACTGTACTACACGCACCTGGCGTGGCACGGTGTCGCCGAGGCTCCACTAGCACCCCTCTAGGTAAAATAATAGTTTTATCATGCCAAAAAGCTGCTGTGTCGTTTATTGCACCTCAAACATTAAAACTAGGGGCGGGACTCGATTAAAAAAATTAATCTAATTAATTAGAGGCTTTGTAATTAATTAATCGAAATTAATCGCATTTTTAATCGCATATACATATTTGACCTAAGAACAGTGAGAAGCAATTTTTTTTCACATGGATTTTAGTATACCATTAGGCGCATTCACACCGCAGTACTTTTCCCACAAAGGTTCATGAGAACTTAGTTCATGAGAACTCTTTGAACCTGGGGGAGGATTAGGCAAATGAAGCCGCTGACGTCACTTCTTCTTCTTCTGCTTTGGGTTTACTAGCAGGCCGCAAACCACTTCACGGCGTATACTGCCGCCCAAAGTCCCCGGCCGGAAGTCCCCGGAGTTGGGGACTGGCTTCAGTAGAAGCTGCTGGGAGTCCCAGCAGCCTTCCGAGTAAATCGCCAGAACGCCGACACCCTCCTCATCTCCACCGCTCCCATGTTTTATTTTGTGTTGCCATAAGTTAGTCTCTCTGCGTTTCTGCGCTGGGCTAATGCTAATAATGCTAATGCGAGGATAATAAAATGGCGACTTCACAAAACTTTTTGGGAGTTTTACGGGGCGTGGTTTGCAATCCGCCCAGCCAATCAGAAATATAGCTCTTTTCTCACAAGAGAGCCGTACGAAAGTCCCTGCTTTCGTGGGGGTAAAAAGGTTCTCATGAACTAATTTTAGTACCGGCTCTTTTTGGTGTGAACGCGATAAAAGAGGCTAACGTCCACGCTAGCTTCCACGCTAGCTGCTATATGTTTTTGCATTGAGGTGATACTTGAGGCTTGATGTGCTGCGGTGATATGCGAATTCCTTTTTGCATAATTTGCACACAACCGTGCTCTTATCGACGCTTCCATCCGTCCGTTTTTTAAAACAACATTTCCCACTGTTGTTCACTGTGGTTTGTTGTTGTCTGAAGTCATGAACGTTAGTTGGTGCTCCAGTATAATCGGTACGCCTGAAACTCATCCAGTGGGAAACGTTCCGCGGTGCAAAAATAAGTGCGATTAAAATGCGTTAATTTTTTTAACGCGTTAATTTTTGTGTAATTAATTAATCTTAATTAACGCGTTAAAGTCCCGGCCCTAATTAAAACAAATCCAGAGTTACGTTTTTCTGTACTTCCTCTAAGAAAAAAGGACAGTAAAAGAAGAGCTCTGTGGCTTCAGCCTTGATCGCCATTCAAATGACAGTGTTGTTTCCCCCAAAAGTGGGCGGGGCCGTAATTTTCGCCCGGAAGTGACGTAGATGTTACTCTCATCTATGGACATCGATCGCCTACTGCTATATTTAACCATATATCGAGCCCGATCGTCAATTTCCAATGATTTAATGTAATTGTTTGCCTGTCTGGCCATTGTAATCGGGCTCTTTGAAGATCCTAAAATCCACGGTTTTCTTAAATTTCTGATCGGATTGGCAAAAACTTCTGAATTTGAATTGACCGCCATTCAAATTTTTGCCCGGAAGTGACGCATTTGTTACTCTCATCTATAGAGTGCCGAAGTCCCTCCCTTTCCGGTGGACCTCCATGGGACCTTTTTTCTGAAAAAGTCAAGTGAATGGCGAAAGAAAGATCGTTGTGCCACGAATTACACATATGATGTTTGTCTCTGAAGTACCAGCACCTTACCGTGGTAGAGAGGTTTGTGTGCCCTGATGAACCTGGGGGCTGTGTTGTCTGGAACCTTGTGTTCCTGGTAGGGTCTCCCATGGCAAATTGGTCTCAGGCAAGTGGCCAGACTAAGATTGGTTCAAAAGACCTCATGAAAGACGACACAAGAAGTGAGGATACCCGGCCCGGAGGAAGCCCGGGGTCCCCTTCTGGAGCCAGGCCCAGAAGGAGGACTCGTCGGCGAGCGTCTGGTGGCCGGGCTGCCCAGCCCGAAAAGGCAACGTGGGCAACACCTCCGCTTCTCCGTCCCGCGGGCCCACCACCTACGGGAAACAGCGATGGGGTCGGGTGCGCTGCCAGAAGGGTGGCAGTGAAAGCGGAGGGTCTCGACGGACCAGACCCGGGCGACAGAAGCTGGCTTTGGGGACGTGGAACATCACCTCTCTGGGGGGGAAGGAGCCGGAGCTTGTGCGGGAGGTGGAGCGTTACCAGTTGGATCTGGTTGGGCTCACCTCTACGCACAGCGTCGGCTCTGGAACCTTACTTCTGGATAGGGGTTGGACTCTATTCTTCTCCGGAGTTGCTCAAGGTGTGAGGCGCCGGGCGGGTGTGGGGATACTCACAAGTCCCCGGTTAGGTGCTTCGTTGTTGGAGTTTACCCCAGTGGACGAGAGGGTCGCCTCCCTACGCCTGCGGGTTATGGGGGGGGAAAACTCTGACTGTTGTGTGTACTTATGCACCCAACAGCAGTTCAGAGTATACGGCCTTCTTGGAGACCCTGGAAAGAGTCCTGTATTGGGCTCCTGAAGGGGACTCTTTAATCTTGCTGGGAGACTTCAACGCACATGTGGGCAATGATGGAGACACTTGGAGGGGCGTGATTGGGAGGAACGGCCCCCCTGATCTGAACCGGAGTGGTGGTTTGTTACTGGACTTCTGTGCTAGTCATGGATTGGCCATAACAAACACCATGTTCGAACATAAGGATGCTCATAAGTGTACGTGGTACCAGACCACCCTAGGCAGAAGGTCCATGATCGATTTCGTTATCGGACCTGAGGCCGTATGTTTTGGACACTCGGGTAAAGAGAGGGGCGGAGTTGTCAACTGATCACCATCTGGTGGTGAGTTGGGTCGAGTGGCGGGGGAAGCCTCTGGATAGACCTGGTAAGCCCAAACGTGTAGTTCGGGTGAACTGGGAACGTCTGGAGGAGGCCCAAGTTCAGGAGGCCTTCAACTCACACCTCCGGCGGAGCTTTTCGGGCATTCCTGTGGAGGTTGGGGACATTGAACCAGAGTGGTCGGTGTTCAAAGCCTCTATTGCCAAAGCCGCGGCGGGGAGCTGTGGTCTCAAGGTCCTAGGTGCCTCAAGGGGCGGTAACCATCGAACCTCCTGGTGGACACCGGTGGTCAGGGAAGCCGTCCGACTGAAGAAGGAGGCCTTCAGGGATTTGTTATCCCGGGGGACTCCCGAGGCAGTTGCAAGGTACCGACAGGCCCGAAGGGCAGCAGCCTCATCCGTGGCCGAGGCAAAGCAGCGGGTGTGGGAGAAGTTCGGAGAAGACATGGAGAAGGACTTTCGGGCGGCACCAAAGTTGTTCTGGAAAACTGTCCGACACCTCAGGAGGGGGAAGCAGGGAACCATCCAAGCTGTGTACAGTAAGGATGGGACGTTGTTGACCTCAACTGATGGAGTGTTAGGGCGTTGGAAGGAACACTTTGAGGAACTCCTGAACCCGACAACTCCGCCCTCTATGTTAGAGGCAGAGCTGGAGTATGACGGGGGATCAACACCAATCTCCCGGGGGGAGGTCACTGAGGTCGTCAAACAACTCCACAGTGGCAAAGCCCCGGGGGTGGATGAGATCCGCCCGGAAATGCTGAAGGCTCTGGGTGTTGAGGGACTGTCATGGTTGACACGTCTCATCAACGTTGCGTGGAAGTCGGAAACAGTACCGAAGGAGTGGCAGACCGGGGTGGTGGTTCCCCTTTTTAAAAAGGGGGATCAGAGGGTGTGTGCCAATTACAGAGGCATCACACTACTCAGCCTCCCCGGGAAAGTTTACTCTAAGGCAGCGGTCCCCAACCTTTTTTGCGCCACGGACCGTTTTAATGTCAGACAATATTTTCACGGACCGGCCTTTAAGGTGTGGCGGATAAATACACAAAATAAAATGATACAACCGGCATAAAAACTGGTATTTTCATAAATATAATATTAAACGTGAATCCACTGTGTACTCGTATGCAACTTTATTATCAGCGACCTCGGAACATCGCACCAACAACATAACATGAGTAACATCCTCTCTGCCCCCTAACACTCTCTGGTCGCTATGGTAACGTTTAAACATGCCTTCAAAATAAGATACAACACAAAAACAAATATAAAGTGCATGAAAAATACAGCTCACCATAACGCTAAATCAGTGGGAGCCCTGAGCTTGTTTCTCTGCAACGAGACGGTCCCATCTGGGGGTAATGGGAGACAATGACACCCGAAGTGTGTTGCTTATGTCCAGTCTACTCCGTAATTTTGTTTTGGTTGCTGTCCAGTGCTGGAATTAGGCCGGTACTCACCGGTACGCAGTACCGGCACTTCTGGTTCTGACCCATGGAGTACCGGCACTTCTTGCTCAGTACCGGCATGCTGGCGGTACTCCGGTACTCATGCACCGTGCCAGTACTCAACACTCTCCCGCCGTTCTTATTATACATCCATATATATATATACAGCCGCCCGGTACTCAGTAGATGCGTCATGAGGTGCCGAACGGACATTCTCATCGCTCTAACCGCTGGAGTTTCACAGCGGCTGTCAGCTGTTTACTCCTGTCATTCAAACAGAACCTGCTGGAGAGGGGGCGGGGCTTATCTTCTCCATGTAAATACTGTGGTGGAAACGACTATGTCAAAAATTAACCTATTTGACCGTGATTTAATAGTAATACACGTTTCAAAATAATAATAATAATAATAATGCCGAAGTAACAACATACTGAAAACTGTTAGTAAAACCATGTTTTAATGCTTTACAATTTACATACCTAGATGCACGTGTGTTGTGTTTATGCAGTGCAACTCCCACCCAGTGGGTGGCTATGTAGAGTGATAGAACAGAGCAGGCACGCCCCCGAGAGAAGGAAAGCAAGTCACGTCACAAATTAGCATTTCTAAAATGTTAGCGATTAATAAAAGTGCAAAAAGACAGCGGTTGTCGCCGGAAGAAACTTCAAATACAGAGAATGCTGTGCCTGTGTTGGAAATTGTGTCTGATGGGGAGCTTTCTTTGATTGATCCTCCTGCTCCAAGTTCTAGTGCATTAGCATTAGCACTAGCTCCGCCGCCTCCTCCAGAGCCTCTAACGTTAGCTGCTGCTGGCGCAACTGCCACCACCAACACCGGGCAAAGCGATGCACCTGACTGCTGGACAACGGACCAGGTGCAATATTTTTGCAAGACCAATGCATGGTGTAGTGGAAATTTTATTATATCCTGATATGTTCAAAGTAACCAAATGCTTCTCATTTGGTTACTGTGCTGTTTTCCTCTATCTTCTCTACTTCAAGGCCACAGAGCTGTTTTGGCTACTGAGTTGACTCACACAAAGTCACACGAGAACTTCTACAGCTCAAGGCCAGGTGTCTAATAACAATGTGACCGTGTGAAGATTTCTTCTCCTCCCCACCTTTTTACTCTCCCTTTATATTGCTTTGCTATTATATTAAACTGCGCACACTCGCGCAGACTATCCTATACTCTGTGAGACCTGTGTCTATATTTTATTGTATCTGATGTTTGTTTGAGGCCTCGAATAAACATCACCAGAAAGACAACTCTGTTGGATTCACCATTTATTTGTTTTCTGACTTGTACTCTACAGTATTGGGGTTTTTAGATTTCCATAACAATGGCTCCTTCTTAAAGATAAGAAGCTAGGATGTCGGATATGCAGAGATGTCAAATCTTTGGGAATACACACTGGACAAGGACTGAAACTGTCAACTGAATGGGGTGAGTGTGCAGTGTCTTATTTCGGTGTTGACAAGGGCAAACAACAAGCTAGCCTGAGAAAAAAAATCAAAGAACATAAAGAATCACAAGCCCATGTAAAAGCTGCTGACATCCTTACATCTGCTTCACGTGAAACTATTCAACATCAAGTGCAGTCTATGCATAAATCTGAATTAGACACCACTATCAGAGTTTTTCGAACGGCATATAAAATTGGCAAACATAGCCGGCCATTCACAGACATGCCAATTGATTTGAATGTACAGAAACTGAATGGGCTGAACGTGGGCAGGGTTTTGCACTCCAATAAAACCTGTGGCGAAATCATCGACCACATAGCTCATGAGCTGAAGAAAAAAATGGCAAAAGACATTACAGAAAACCAAAGAAAACTCTGTGTTTTGGTCGATGAATCTACCACTATTAGTGGTAAAACGGTGCTTGTTGTGTGTCTACGCTCAGCATTAGCTGATGCTGAGCCCGAAACGTTTTTTTGGGAGCTGATCGAGTTGGATGGAACAACGGCTGATGACATCACAAAGGCGTTAATGGAGTGTCTTGGAAGAGATTTTAACGAGGACTTTTTAGGTCAGTGTTTCGTTTCTTTTGCATGTGATGGGGCTTCAGTCATGCTAGGGAAGAGAACAGGCGTTGCTACTCAGTTGTGTAGTAAATTCCCAAGCCTGTTTGTGTGGCACTGCTCCAATCATCGTCTAGAGCTGGCAGTTGGGGATGTGGTCAAGGAGGTCTCAGGGCTCAATCATTTCCAGATCTTTTTTGACAAACTCTATTCCTTGTTCCATGCCTCCCCCAAAAATCAGAGGCAGTTAGCGCAGTGTGCGCAAGCAGTCGGACAGCGTCTCCTGGTGATAGGGCGTGTTTTGTCCATCCGCTGGGTGGCTTCAAGTGAAAGGAGCGTCAGAGCAGTCTGGGAAAACTACCGAGTGCTTCATGATCACTTCACAAATGCTGAAAACGACACGAGCAGGGATTCCAGAGACAGAGCAAAGTACAAGGGCCTGGATGATGTGCTCACATCTGCAACGTTTGTCAGCAATCTGGGACTGATGTACGATGCGCTCACAGAGCTCAGCGACCTCTCTCGGCAACTCCAAAAAAGAGAGATGACACTTCCTACAGCAGATAGGCTCTTAACTCGAGAAATACGAGTTTTTGAATCCATGGTCACCATGCCTGGCCCACACATGACTACAGTTCATACAGTTCTAGCTGAGAAGTCCTTCAAGGGTGTTGCCCTGCGTGAGAATGGCAGGCTTGTACAGATTCATGCAGGTCAGTTTTTCCGCAGTATGGTAGAGAATCTGAGACACAGAATGACTTCCACAACCTCCTCTCATGTCAGCACAAGAGAAATCCCATTACATGGCCGGGAGGCCCGGGACAATCAGCTAATCCAGGACATGAAAGTTATCCATCCTGGAAGTTGGCCTGAAGAGGAGTTAGACGTACAGTATGGGGACGTAGAGGTGCTACGTTTGTGCGAAGTGCTGAAAGTGGACAGAAGAGAGACTGTTCAGGGCTTTCGCGAATACAAGGAAACCAGGGCATCCCGTACACCTGCTGCCATGGAGCCTCTACTGAAAGCAGTCCGAACCATCGCTGTCTCCACTAGTGAGTGTGAGCGGGCATTCAGCTGCATGAACGATATCCTTACTGCAAAAAGGAATGCTCTCTCTGTCAGCCGACTGTCCAGCCTGGTTTTCATTAAATGTAATGGACCATCACTAGGACAGTTCAATCCGGAACAGTATGTGAGGTCCTGGCTGGCAAAGGGAAGGAGAAGTGCTGATGAAAGAGCCTGTCCAGCTCCAGCCCCTGATACTGATGTCCCCAAGGCCTTCTGGAGCCTTTTCTAACAATGTGAAGTATATTGCAAAGCAGCTCACCCAGTGAGAAGACTTTTGGCATAATGTGCCGATTTGTACAGATCCTGGAGATAGAAGGACTTCAGACCAACCAGGGAGTTATCTGATCAGCTTGGTGTTCAATGTAACTCTTTACCATGGCTCAGACTTTGTTACTTGCAGTTACAGTTTCTCATTTTAGATTGTGCACATTTTGCATTTGTTTTTACATGTTCTTTGTTCATGCTCTTTATCATTTTTCTGAGTTGGAAAGTTAGATTGCATCATAGTTTACTTTATACATATTTGTATTCTTCAGTGGTGAAGTATATTGCAAAGCAGCTCAGCCATGTGAGAAGACTTTTGGCACTTTTTCGTTTTCTGAGTTGGAAAGTTAGATTGCATTCAAAATATACAGAAATACTTAATTTTGTTAAAGCTTTTTATAACAAATGCTTCTGACCAGAGCTTTGTTTCCTTGTCATTAATGTTGAACACCACCAGAGGGGCTCTCACCTGAAAGGTCTCTGCTTCATGTGTCTTCAGCAGAAGATCTAGACTTTGATTGCTATATTTTCAGTTAATATTGACCTTACTGAACTTTAGCCATATCCGCTGCCTATCATAAAAAATGTTAAGTACAGTGAACCTTTCTAAAATATACAGTAGTAAAGAGACAAACCCACCAGCATTATAGTAGCCAAATTCTTGTTTGTGGGCTGTATATATAAAATTGACTTGAAAAAGTTTGCTGATTTTAGAGTACTGGCACCTTTTTCATTCCAATTCAAGCACTGTTGCTGTCACTGCAGAAAATCCCGCTTCACACAAATAGGATGTCGGAAATGGCAACAGGGTTTTCAGTGCTGTTGTGGCGATCTCAGGGTATTCTGCCGTGACTTTAATCCAGAACACCGGCAGAGTTGTTGTCTCGAACATACTTTTAAGGCCGCCGTCATTTGCGATCTCCAGCAGTTGATCTTCTTCTTGCATAGACATGCTTGATTCACCTGGTTTGTTGACAAATGGGTCGCGGATCCATTCCTTGGCAGTTCGTGGGTCTTTTGTGGTTGGGAAGTAGCGCTCGAACTCTTTTAAAAGCAAAGACAGGTGATCATGCACCATCTGGGAGAATGAAAGCTCGGGCTCAGTCTCTTCCAAAATCCCCGCGAATGTTTGAAACATGTCAAATATACCTCTGTTCACGCGCCGTCCCCACAAATCCAGTTTGGCTTTAAATGCAGCTACTTTATCTGCCAACTTGAAGACAGTTGTCATTTTCCCCTGAAGTGACAGATTGAGTTCATTGAGCAGGTTGAATATGTCGCACAAGTAAGCGAGTTTTGCGACCCATTCCTTGTCACTGAAATGTGCTGCCAGCGGTGACTTCTTTTCTGAGAGAAATCTCTGCAGCGGCTCTCGTAATTCAAACACTCTGGCCAGCGATCTCCCTCGGGATAACCATCTTATTTCTTTGTATAAGAGAAGGCGTCTGTGCTCCGCGTCCATCTCCTCACAAAGCTGCTCGAACAGGCGCGAGTTAAGGGCGTGTGCTTTGATGTGGTTAATAACTTTAACGACATCATTCAATACGCTGTTAAGTTCCGGTGGCATTTTTCGGCTAGCCAGCATTTCCCTGTGAATGACACAATGCGTAGACTCACATTCAGGTGCGACCTCCTTAATCCTAGTAGTTAAACCAGACAGCCGTCCGGTCATGGCAGCAGCTCCGTCTGTGCATATGCCGACACAAAAGGACCATTTCAGTTTTCCTGATATATAATCATCCAGCGACTTGAATAGTTCTGCGGCTGTGGTTTTGGTTGGCAACGATAGAGCACATAACATATCCTCATGCACATCCTCCTGATAAAGATATCGCACATAAACAAGTAGTATTGCCTTGTTGTCAATATCTGTAGACTCGTCAACCTGGAGTGCGTACCACGGTGATGTATTAATCCTCTCCAACAATTGTGTCTCAATGTCCTCTGCTATTTTCTCAATGCGCCGAGTGACGGTGCTAGCCGAAAGAGGCACCTGTGCTATCTTTTTAACCGCAGCCTCTCCTAGAAGTTCACGGCAAATGTCTTTAGTGGCGGGCAGGATCAATTCTTCACCAATGGTGAATGGCTTCTTAGCCTTAGCAATACGGTGAGCCACCAAGTATGATGCTCTCAGTACACTCGCATATGTTGATGTGGCGGCCCTCAGGAATTGCTTCTGTCCTTCTTGTTCATGCTTTTTTCTTTCAAAATACTCCGAAGGCTTGTCTTTTAATGCAGGGTGCTTGGTCTCCAAGTGGCGAAGCAGTTTTGAAGGCTTCATTGCCTCATTAGAGAGCCGGTTGCCGCATATTATGCAGAGCGGGCTTGGTGCGCGGGCATCACCTGTCGCGATAAATCCATATTTTAAGTAGGACTCCTGGTATTGTCTGTTAAATGCAGCTTTTTTTTTCTTGGAAGTCGTAGGCTCTTCTTCTGTCTCCTCACTGGGCCTTTTTCCCTTCGCAAAGAAACTTTCCAAAGATGTTTGTTTTTTACTCATTTTGCTAGTTTGTGGGTTTCCTTTTAGCGGCAACGGATTAGCGGCATAGACGGATGTAACAGAGGGAATCCGGTCAGTTTTCAAAATAAAACATTGTTCAAACTCAGATAATAAATAAAACGGAAATAATGTAAGTTATTTATTTTTTCTCTGCGGCCCGGTACCAAATGACCCACGGACCGGTACCGGTCCGCGGCCCGGGGTTTGGGGACCCCTGCTCTAAGGTACTCGAAAGGAGGGTCAGGCCGATTGTCGAACCTCAGATTGAGGAGGAACAATGCGGATTCCGTCCTGGTCGTGGAACGACGGATCAGCTTTTTACTCTCGCAAGGATCCTGGAGGGGGCCTGGGAGTACGCTTAGACTGTAGACTTGGAGAAGGCGTATGACCGAGTTCCCAGGGAGGTGCTGCGGGAGTATGGGGTGAGGGGGTCTCTACTCAGGGCCATCCAATCTCTGTACTCCCAAAGCGAGAGCTGTGTCCGGGTCCTCTGCAGTAAGTCGGACCCATTTCCGGTGAGGGTTGGCCTCCGCCAGGGCTGCGCTTTGTCACCAATCCTGTTTGTAATATACATGGATCGGATTTCGAGGCGTAGTCATGGGGGAGGGGGTCTGCAGTTCGGTGGACTAAGGATTGCACCACTGCTTTTTGCAGATGATGTGGTTCTAATGGCTTCATCGGTCTGCGACCTTCAGCACTCACTGGATCGGTTCGCAACCGAGTGTGAAGCGGCTGGGATGAGGATCAGCACCTCCAAATCTGAGGCCATGGTTCTCAGCAGGAAACCGATGGACTGTCCACTTCAAGTAGGGAATGAGTCCTTACCCCAAGTGAAGGAGTTCAAGTATCTCGGGGTCTTGTTCTCGAGTGAGGGAACAATGGAGCGTGAGATGGGCCGGAGAATCAGAGCAGCGGGAGCGGTACTGCAGTCGCTTTACCGCACCGTTGTGACGAAAAGGGAGCTGAGCCAGAAGGCAAAGCTCTCTGTCTACCGGGCCATTTTCGTTCCTACCCTCACCTATGGTCATGAAGGATGGGTCATGACCGAAAGAACGAGATCGCGGATACAAGCGGCCGAGATGGGTTTTCTCCGCAGGGTGGCTGGTGTCTCCCTTAGGGATAAGGCAAGAAGTTCGGTCATCAGGGAGGGACTCGGAGTTGAGCCGCTCCTCCTTCGCGTCGAAAGGAGCCAGTTGAGGTGGTTCGGGCACCTAGTTAGGATGCCACCTGGGCGCCTCCCTAGGGAGGTGTTCCAGGCACGTCCAGCTGGGAAGAGACCAAGGGGTAGACCTAGGACCAAGTGGAGGGATTATATCTCTTCGCTGGCCTGGGAGCGCCTTGGGATCCCCCAGTCAGAGCTGGTTGATGTCGCCAGGGAAAATAAAGTTTGGGGCTCTCTGCTGGATCTGCTACCCCCGCGACCCGACCACGGATAAGCGGGAGAAGATGGATGGATGGATGGATGGATGTTTGTCAATTTAAAAGATAATTTTGCAAGTCACATTTTTTAAAATGTTTCGTAAAACTGTGAAGTAACACTTTTTTTTGTATGAAACCGCTCAATGAACTACATCTCCCGTCTTGCACCACACACCAAGACGACCGTCACGTTGAAACATTTCACTTCTTTCTTTCAGTATGAGGCGAAAAGTATTAAAAGAGGTGAAAATCACTACAAGTCTGCGCATGTTGAGAGCTGTACATACACAAAAGGGGAGTTAGTTGGTTCCATAAGAGCCAGCATGCGGGACCGGGACTCTGGGATTTGTAGTCTTTCTAGTTGCGTATTTTTCATAGTCTTATATTTCAACAGTTTTACGACAAACTGTGACTTTTTTGACATGGAAATAATTGTTTAAGATTGACAAACATCATATGGCACAATTCAAACGGGATTGAAAGATACATTTTCTCTCTCCATTGACTTCAATACATACTTTTTCAGAAATAAGGAAAGGGGAGGGACTTCGGCTCTCTATTGGGATCATTTGTATTTATGTGGACCGGAGGGAGAGGGTGACGAGCATAAGTTTAACTTTCCTTTTTTATTTAGGCGTCTCTGTTGAGTTTGTCGATACCTACACATATCTGGGCTTTTGGTTGGACAGATATCTGAACTTTAAACACCATATTGAAGTTCTAACAAAGAAATTGAAATTCACTCTTGGCTTCCTTTTCAGACTTAAATGTTGTTTTTCAACTTCATCCCGTAAAAGATTGGTCTCTAGCTTATTCCTGTCCCAGCTGGACTACGGTGATACCATCTATAGATTTGCCTGTCCCACTGTTTTGGCCAAACTTGACCCACTCTACCATGCTGCACTGCGATATATCAAATGCTCCCTATAGGACTCATCATTGCAAACTGTATAGCCTAACTGGATGGTCCTCACTTACTATGCGTAGGATGCAGCATTGGTTTTTATTCATGTATAAAGCCATTTTAGGTAAGCTTCCACTGTACATATGTGCCAGATTTTCCCCAGTTTGTGACTCTTACAACCTCAGATCCAGTGCCTGGATACGGTTCCAGGTTCCTGCTGTGCGGACTGAGGCTGGACAAATTAGTCTTTTCTATTATGGTCCTTGGTCTTGGAATGATCTTCAATCAAGCCTAAAACTGAGGGCGCTTGTCTCAAGAGCATGTTTTAAATTGATGTCGTCTGAAGTCCTTACCACCAGCTGCTTTTGCAGTAATAAGTAGTGTACCTTTCTTACTGTCCTAATGTGCACAATGTAGTGACTGCTTTTCGTCTTTTGTTTTCTTAGTTACTGTATGTTCTCTGTATTGATGTGTTATGTGTAACGTTGCTGCCTTCTTGGCCAGGTCAGCATTGAAAATCAGATTTTATCTCAATGCTTTTATCTGGTTAATAAAAAAAAAATTCAATTCCAACTTTGGTCATGAAGAATATGTTCCTCTGTTGTCCCCGTTCATAAAGCATAAAACAACAGCATCAGAGGCACGGTGCAGAGTCTCTAGATGAGTTTACAGTAGTCCCTCCTTCTTATTAAACATCCATGTTGTAGTTCCATAGTTTCCCCACAGCAAGCAGACGCCACATTTATGGACGTCCGCTGGCCGCATCATAAATACTCGGATAGTGAAAGTGCATTCGGATTCTCTAAGCACCGCAGTCTCTTCTCCTAAATCCTTTTGAATTCTCCTATCCACTATCCCTTAACCCCATGACGTTTCAAACAGAGGTCAAGGAATAGACGATCTAGGACGATATCAGCTGATTTTTTACTATTCGACCGCAACCGAGGAGTCGAGGGGGGGAAATTAGAGAAATTAGAAATAGAAAGCTTCATGGCCCCCACATTCACATAAACACAAACACACACACAGACACAAAACAAAGTCACAAGTGCGGCACCAGATGATGCGTTCACAATACAATGAACAGCAAAAGTGCCACATATGTTGAATATAATGGATTATTTTTCAATATCAGACTCTTAATGTCCTTGACATCTGATTGAAGCAGAGCGAATGTCAGCCATTTCCATAAGCAGCAGAGAGGGGAGTGAGGCCCGAGTGATGGAGACAGAGAGAGAAAGGCAGTGAAAAAGAGATGTGGGTGGCTGTGAACAGAGAGGGAAAGATACTCTACTCTGGGCAACCCTCTGGGACGCTGTATGGACGTTTGTTTGGTAGAGAGGAGTAGTGCATCTGGGGAAGCTGTAACCCCGGGTAACAGCTTCTCAAAAAACTGGCCCACACTGGATCCCAGAGTCGTGAAACATGCAGGACTCTTTCTAATCCGAGCACTTTAAAAAACTCTCTGACAGCAGCAGCTGGATGCTAAGAGCACTTGAAGGCATTTCACTGAGGCCTCGACGTGCACACAGACCGTGCTGCCACTGATGTTTACATGCTAATGATATGCTAAAAACACTTTAAATGTCAAGTAGGGGAGACCGAGGTTGGCTGGCACAAAGCTATTTTCTGGTTCGGTAAAGGTCATGGAAATAAAAATGGAACATCAACATTGTTGTGTTGTTCACCTGCACTCATCTACTAGTTTTAAACCTTAACAGCCAGGGCTGACCATAAAGGAGGCACCCAGGAAGTCTTCTCGCTCTCTCACTCTGGGCCTGTTGCTGATGAAGGAGCCTGCAGTGTTTAGCAACTCATTCTCTTTGTATTGTCTGACCTTTTTGAAAGTGTGTGTGTTGAGAGGTGGAGGAGTTAGGTAAGTCTGGGGTACCCTGTACATTTCTCACCACGTAGCTAACTCATGTTTAGACACACTAGGTTAGCGGATTGTTGCCACCCCTGTATATTGTTTTGTCAAATTCTTAGTTTAGTTAGTGAGGGTTTTTTTGTTTGAGTTTTGGTTTCGAAGGGTAGATTTAGAGATATGCCTGGTTTTTGTTATGCTTGTTTCTTTTGTTTGGCACAATCCTTTCACTCCTCCTCCTCACCAACAGAGTGTTTCAATGATATGTCGGTTCGGGGTTTACACAAAATAAACCTTTACGCTGACTCCCTCATTTTTATTGGTTGTATGTTATTGTCTCCAGGTCCCCTAGGCCAGGGGTGGCCAACCCGCGGCTCTCGAGCCGCATGCGGCTCTTTGCCTAGTTTCATGCGGCTCTTTGCCTAGTTTCATGCGGCTCTTCAGTTCATATCGAATTGTATATGTGTGAGTTTGGGGGAGAGACATTGACTCCTGACCAGTGTTGCACGGTGTACCGATACTTGAAAGGTACCGCGATACCCTGCCTTTAAAAACGTTACGATTCCGCCGTTTCATTAGTATCGGTACTTTAAGAATGACGGGGAAAAGTACTCCGGTGAGAAAGCGCCGTTTTAATAAGAGCCGTGTGTGTTCAGCGCTCTGCTTCCACTCCCTGCACTGCAGCCTTGCCTGCAGTCCCTCCCTCTCAAGCACGCTCTAAGTCCCTCCCCTCTCAAGCACGCTCTAAGTCCCTCCCCTCTCAAGCACGCTCTAAGTGCCTCCCCTCTCTCGTGCACGCGCTAGCTGCCAGAGCATGTGAGAAAACGAGAAGCATGGCTGCAAGTGGGAGTGCAACTGCCGCTGCGCCTCGGCTTGTTGACAAAAAATACGCCAGAAGCGAAATTTGGAAGTATTTGAGCTATATCTCTGACAGTGAGGGCAAGCCTACGGACACCACGAGGCCTGTCTGTGAGACATGTATTAATTTTATTTAATACGAATTCTTGTCATTTATTTTATTTATTGTTCTCATTGTTTAAAAGTGTGTGTTATGGTTATGGTTCTGGTGTGAAATAAAGCACAATAATTACATTTAAGACTGTTTCCCTTTTTTTAAGAAAAGTATCAAAAAAGAATCGGAATCGCAATTCTTGACTTGGTATCGAAACCAAAATGTTGGTACCGTGACAACACTAGCTACTCCTGACAGTTAAACCTGATATTTAGTAGGTCTGTTAAGTATTGAATGCTGATCATTCTGACGTAATTTGGCCGGTCAAAGTTGTTTGGGCTCGGATAAAATCGCTCCGTTACTTTCGTCCCGTGTTACTTTCGTCCCGGCTCTCCCTATGTGTGTATGTGTGGTGTCAGGTGTCAGTATGAGAGGATGACAGCGCGTCTAATTTTGATGTGACCCAAGAGCCAATCACAATAATACCTGCGATGCAGTGAACCAATCACCTTTGAGGGGGGGAAAACCTATCGTTGATTAAACACTATCCAGTGTTTCCCCTACCATTGTGTTGGAGGGGCGCTGCGCCCCGCCAACGGAGCCCCGCGCCCCCCCCTGAAATTCAAGGTGTTTCAAAAATATATATAATATATATTTTTTAAATATATATATAGCACCAAATTGCAAATAATCTATAACTACTGTCACTTTTCACATTGAACATGTGCTCTTTTATTAAATAAACTAAACGCTTTCATTTTAAGTTGTGAGTTTAGTGTTTTTGACCCTAAGAAACACTGATGCAATAATCAATAACAATAATCCACAGCTCCTCTCTCTGCTCCAGAGGATTTAAAAAATATATATCCCAATGCCACAAAGATGCATCAGTGACGTGGTTGAAATCTTGTCTCCAGAAAACAAAAAAACTGAAACAAGCGTTATCAGTGACTGTGTGTTTGATGTGGCTCTTTGCAGTAACATAGAAAAAATGTGGCTCTTAACCTCTGACTGGTTGGCCACCCCTGCCCTAGGCCTTAGTGGGGACCAGTCGTTGAACCAGGGACCCTGCGGTCATGAGTCAACTGCTTTCCAGCTGAGCCACAGCACACACACTCAATTCATCTGAAAACACTGCACGCTATTTATTCCTGTATTTATTCATTCATTGATGTTTTTATTCCTACTTTTATTTATGCTTTTATTTATTTATACTTAAAACATGTTCCGACCTCTATATAAGAGGGTCTGAGCTCTCTTAATTCCATCGTGTCACCGGCCCGGGTACAGGAGGGGTAATATGGTTCTTATTATACATCCATGGGTAATATGAGCGTTGTGGTTCAACCGATCTAAAGCACTTTCTGCTTCCAACAAATCGGTTCACTAAAAGGTTCATCTGAGGCTTCATGGGCTTCATGTGCACACAAGACCCCCTGTTGGTGAACAGGTGTAAAACAGCCAAATATTATTTGTAATCTTTGACATACTAAAAATACTGGAAATAATGATACAAAAGTGTAAAAGATGTATTTGTAGTCCTTTATTAACAGAATTTTGCACCAGTAAGTGTTTTAAAATGACTGTATATAATAATAAAAACAATGTATCAATACAGTATCTTATATCTATACATAAATAAATGTAAAGGTCTGCTGCCTTCTATAAAGACAAAAGAAGCAATATATGTTCGAAAACTGGAAAAGAAGAAGGGTTTAACTTTCCAGAGGGCATATGCTTGTGTGACTTTTCAGAGGGCAGTGAATATGCTTGTGTGACTTTTCAGAGGGCAGTGAATATGCTTGTGTGACTTTGCAGAGGGCAGTGAATATGCTTGTGTGACTTTGCAGAGGGCAGTGAAAATGCTTGTGATTCATGGAACAATTGTATTGGTTTTTGTTTAAAAACAATATTTCTTCCACAGTTTTCGGGCTTAGGCGATTTCTTTTCTTTGACACAACTTCTCCTGCCTTTGAAAAGACCCTTTCACACGGGACTGAGGAAGCAGGTGTGCACAAAAAAGTGACTGCAAGTTTATGCAGGTTTGGATAAACATGTTTTTGTGTCTGCCAGTAGTTCAGAGGGTCCTCCAAGCGTCCGATATTTGGTTCGGCCAGGTACCGCTGGACTTCAACAGTTGCGTCAGCTGTGGCATTCTTGGTCTTCCTGGACATCTTCACAGTCTGATCCAATTTATGCCAGAGTTTGTTTCCTGAAAAGTATACACAGAGTGTCAGTGGATGTAGTAAATACTTCAAATTGCTTTAAAATTAATAAAATTACCTGGGGTTTCTTGTTCAGGTTGAGATGTGGATGGACTTTCTTGGGGCACGGCTTCAGGTGTTCGGATCAGTGCACCACATTCAGTCACAAGCCTTTTTGTGGCTTCTGCAGATTTTAAAGGGCTAAAAAATCCGATCAGTTTGAACCTATGGTCCAGTAGCGTTGCCAATGACATGATGCTCATAGATTGGAGTGTGTGGAGTCTCTCTTAGCTGCCTTAATAGATGTTCTCCCATTTCTTTGGCCACTGCTACTGCAGTTTTTGCCATCTCCTCATGAAGCATTTGCTCCAGCATTTTGAGGAGGGGCACAACCTTGGAACCAGATACATTTTTCTCCTCACAAAGCTCAATGGTGGCATCATTGAATCCAGACAGCAGAGAGAGGCACCCACTTATGGTGGTGAACTCGGCAGAGGTCAGTGTGGTGATTTCTGTGTTCAAACTGGCTAATGCCGCACCAACTGGTTTTCTGAGGTCCACCAGACGTTGCAGCATGTGATATGTGCTGTTCCAGCGGGTCTCCACCTCTTGCAGGAGCTTCAGTGTGGGCCTTCCCAATTGCCTTTGCACCGATACAAGCTTCTCCTTTAACACAAAATTAAAGATGTATTTAATTGTCAAATTAGCAGTAACATAAACATAGCATTATTATTATTATTCATTATTAACCAATGTAAAAAGGTCAAAGCACATACCTTGGCAAGGGTGCTGCTCCTGAAATATCCCACCAGTTTTCTTGCCTTGGCTCGAATATCACACAGCACAGGGGTCATGTCAAGAGATTTTTTGACAATCAAATTCAGTGTATGTGCAATGCATATTGCATGACGTAGCTTTAATTGTTTGCCACAGGAAATCATATTGGCTGCACCATCCGTCACAAGGCAAGTGACCTTGTCAGTGATTCCCCATTCCTCCATGAGGGAGGCTTTCACTCTGGCCAGGTTTTCAGCAGTGTGTGTATGGGGAAATTGTTGCACTCCTAACAACAGAGAATTGAGACGTGTGTTATCGTCTACAAAGTGGCAGGTTACAGCCAGATAGGCATCCATATTGATGGACGTCCACATGTCAGAGGTCAGGCTCACTGCAGCCACCTTCTGCATATCAGCTATGGCCTTGTTCCTTTCCAGAACGTACTTGGCATCCACCATAGCCTTAACAGCCTAAAAAAGGGGAAATCACTGGTTAATTGTCAAATGCCATGAAAAATAAACAATTTTGCTCTATACATGAAGTCTTACACACCTGCCGTGTGGGGATGACATAGTTTGGATCCAATAAGGCCACAAATGCCCTAAATCCCACATCCTCCACAACACTGAATGGCTGTGTATCCTTCACAATCAGGTTGACCAAGGCCTCATCCAGATCCTGTTTTCTGATAGGCCTAGCTGGGGGGGGGGAAAGGGAAGCTGTGTTAAGAATGAGTATCTTGTAACTTTCTTTTATTTGCATGATAAAGTGAAGTTAACATGGTTAAATTATAAAATATATTATTAAATTATTAAATGACAAACCTTTAGCAGGTCCACCTCCATGTCCCTCCTTGTTCTCATGTATGGCACGATAATGCCTTAGCATGGATGAAGTATTATTATTGTATCCCAGTTCCCTGGAGCACAATAAACACTTCACCTTTGAATGAAATAGAAAAAGTAAAAAAATGAACCATACAAAATCTAACATAATACATCTGTTGTAATATACTATGTATGCAACCTACCTTATTCGGTGAAATCAGATCAAAGTGTTCCCACACAGGGGAAGTCCTTCTCTTCTTTGCTGGCTCCATTCTAACGAGTTGCAAAAATATCGTACAACCAAAACTGGCAAACGACAGTGTTCTCCTCTCACAAGGTTCACACATCTTGATCGAATCCCATGGGTTTTTATCTGTCAGAAGCACGCGCCAAGATCTGAAGCGCTTCCTGAAGCAGTCACATGGTATCGACAGGCAGCGAGGCTTCGTTTGTCATCGATGACGTCACTGGCCCAAAACGATACAAGCCTCGATACAGGCTTCACAAAAAGCTTCTGGGATTACTCGACACACGCTCCGAAGCCTCGGCGCAATACGCAACATCACTAGTTGTAACCACTGTGTTGGGTTAAATACATACTTGTGTTGGGCAACTCCTGTGTGGAACTGTTGTCCTTATGTTACAAGCAGAGCCAGCTTGTAACATATGGGGGCTTGTCCGATCCAAGAATCAGGTGATATTTGTTTACTTGATTTGTTTGCCTTGATTGTAAGACAGTTTGTTCCTGGTGTAGGGCATTAAGGAGTAGCTTTGGAATTACCTTTCCTGATAGGTATAAGCAACATATCCTTTTAGGGGAGCTTGTTGGTTTGTTGTTTGTTATTTTTTTGCGTAAACATGATTCGACATTTTTTGTCATGGGTACACGTCCGTGGCTGTCTTGGTGAGTAACAGCTTTACCGGGTCATTGGGTAAGTGTTTAAAACACCTGTCGTGGCATGCATGAAGACTAGGGTGAGACAAGATAGTTAGTATTGGGTAGGCAGTTAGCTAGGGCAGAGGTATTCCAGAGTTAAAAAAGAAAAAAAATCCTTTTAAGTGTTTGTGCACCAGGTTCAAGGGAGTTTGTATAATCATGGCTACATTGATGGATTTTGTTAAGTGTCCCAGTGTGGAACTGCTGGAAGACCAACTGTTAAAAAATTGCAGAGTATTTTGAGGTAGACATTCCAAAGCAGGGTCGTAAAGACACCATAATGACTATGTTACAGGCCCAGTTGGTACTGCAAGAAGTTCTGCCAGCAGTGGCTGTCGATGGTTGTTCCGAGGATGAGTTGGCTGAGAAGGCAGCTATAAATCCAGAGCGGCAGAGAAGTGCAGGTTTTTCTTTGTCTGACTTTGGTGAAATGACATTTGAACAGAGAAAGGAAATAATGCTGCTGCAGTACCAACAAGACAGTGCCCGTGAGGAACGAGCAAGAGCTCGTGAGCAGGAAACTGAGATGGAGCGTTTAAGGTTAACTACAGTGGTGCAGGAAGCTGAATTGCAACAAGAGCATTACAAGTTGGACCTCATCCAAGAGGGTAAGCTTTCTCCTGGGGTGTCCCCAGCAACTTTTGATGTAGCTTATAACCTGAGGTTGTTACCGAAATTCAATGAGAAGACTGTAGATTCTTTTTTTGGACTTTTTGAGCGACTTAGCCAAAGACGACAGTGGTCTGATTCGGAGAAAACATTGCTATTACAGTGTGTGTTAACTGGTAGGACTCAATAAGCATTTTCTGCATTAAGTATGGCTGACAGTGAAGATTACTTTAGGGTAAAGACTGCAGTGCTAAAAGCTTAAGAGTTGGTGCCTGAGGCCTACCGTCAGCAGTTCAGGAAGCTAAGGAAGTCAGAAGGACAGACCTATGTGGAACTTGTTCGGGAGCTGTAAATGTAATCAATGGGTCACGGCTTCCGAAGTAGTAAATCTTAATGATTTGAGGGAACTGTTCCTTCTTGAACAATTCAAAGATATCCTTCCAGAACGCGTTGCTACATACCTGAATGAGCAAAAGGTTCAAATGTAACAGAAGCTGGGGTGTTAGCTGATGAGTACACTTTAACACACAAGATTCATTCAGGGGAGAGATTTGACTGGGGGAGCAGAAATAACTGGTTTGGTGACCACAGAGGTAGAGTGGGTGAAGTGTTAAGGTCAGAGCAAAGGTCCTTGTATGGCTGGAGGGATAAAGTAGATCTAAATACTTGCAACTTTTGTTTGGGTAATGGTCATTGGAAAAATGAATGCCCGGAACTTAATGCAAAAACCAATGGACTCCAAAATGGCCAGGTTCCCAGGCCTGTTGCCCTTGCAGCTCCTGCCACAAGGTTGCTAGGGAGGAGGTTATAGCTGCGGTTAAACTCCATACTCAGAATCAGAATACCTTTATTAGTCCCACAGAGGGGAAATTTGCATCGTTACAGCAGGAAAGAGCCACAGACAGCTTAATGTTACATATGTTAAAACAAACGTACTAAGTTATGATATGGTTTGACACATGTCATTTTGTTGAACAGGTTAACATCACATTTGAACATATAATTGAATTAAAATCATTAAACAATTGTAAATCATAACAATGTACATAACATTGTTGATGGTCAATTAATATACTCATTGACAATGTGCTATTATACATAACATCTAAAAAAGAGGACAATCACCACGGTGTGTTCAAAATGTCTGCCAAAGAGGAACATGGCATCATGTGATGCTGGTGACATGGTATTGGGACAAACCATTTTTTTACTTAAAGGCGGGAGTTCTGTTAGTAACATAGTTGACAGAACTTTTGCGGACATTCATATATTAAGATATTTAAATTATTTAAAGGAGGAAATAAATTAAAAATATATTATTATTCTTTAGTATTTAGAGTTTTGAAATAAATGAATACTTGTTTTAATTTACTTTAATGGTTTCTATTCATTATTTTGAAACCAAGACACCCTCAACTGAAAAACGGACATAGCAAAAACTGACAATTTAAGAACATCATGACACATTTCAAGCTAAATAAAGCATGGATGCACATAACGTTTGTGTGATATAATAACATGCTTTCCAATAATAGGCAAAATATGATATTTTTGAAGAAAATAGTTAGAATAATTATAATTATCATCAATGGACATACCCTAAATTGTAGAATCACTCATATATAATAATTTAATTGTTCTAGTCTGCGCATATGACAGGCCTTTGTGTTTGATGTTTACAAAGTATGGTGATAGCAGCTTTAAATTACTTTAAATGTATGAGATTTACAGTAAATGTATTTGATTTGGCTTCTATTTTCGATGTTAATGTTGTAATTGCCATCGAAAATGAATTGTTGTGTTTATCTTCAGTCAAATACAAAAATCATGGTGGGGCTGATAAAGGGAGGCAGATATTTATGTCATGACATTCAGCTGAGCGGAAGACAAGATCTCATGTCCACACAAGAATCCATGAAACCAGAACACGTGTTATAACGAGTATTAACATTAGTGAGTGATGATTCCTCTGACCCCAACATCCAAGACCAAAACATGTGCACTCCTTGACCTGCAATGTATGACCTGCATATATATGAGTTCAGCTTGTTTTCCCAAACATTCAATCAATCATTTAAACGGCAGGAAGTATTTAATTTTTAACGTAACAGAGTGTGACATGTAGTTCGTCAGCAAACTAGATTATTATTTGATATTGATGCTCCCCAGAGGTTGAATAATTACAAGTTTGGTGGCTCCGTGATTAATAAAATCTTGGTGTACATTTTATCCAAATGCGTCATTAAAAACTCCATTTACAAAAATAGACTCAAATGCCACTCCAGAAATGCACTAAGAGAAAAAAAACAGTCAATTTAAAGATCTCCTATCATGCTACTTTTAGGCATATATTATTGGTATCAGATACAAATATAAAAACATATTTATGATGTGTTCTTCTCAACATACCAAACAGATCATGCATTTTAGACATCCCTCATATCCTTCTACGTATTTCAGCCCTGTTAGAGAATGGCTGATTATCTGCTGGCCCCGCCCCCTTTTGAGCAGCAGGCACACAGATGCAGCTAAATGCTGTCGTGATTTAACGCCATATCATGTTCCAAACCACTTCAAGGATTATTTCTGAAACAGCATGGAGCTCAAATGCTTATTTTCTTGTTCTAGTTTTACACATAGGCTACTCTCTCCAGTACAGGTTAGCTCTGAGTGTTAGCGATGCTTGCTAATGTAAACAAATATTCTGGTCCGACTCATGAACTGACGGACAACTTCTCACTTCAAAAAATGTTTAAGAAATCTAGACCGCAAAAAAATTAAACAAGCGAGTACCTGTTTGTCCTGGCCAAGGACAGGTTCCATGAACACAACACGAGCATAACGTGTCATCACGTGGTGTAGTGCTGACGGAGAGCACCGGAACCCCGCTCCAGCAAGACATGCCGCAGTTTTTGCGTGGCTGTGGCTGCTTCTCAGGTCGATTAAATGAAATCCTTGCTTCCCTCACTTGCGTCGTTTCCCTGCCTCTAGTCCCTCCCACCAGGGACGCATGGAGGGACGCAAGGAAACCACGAGAAGCAGGGAAATGAGTTTTAAGAGCAATGGGACGTCCTTTCCTCCGAGCGTCACGTGAAGCGACGTCCGTTTGTGATGACGCTGCACAGCTGATCGTCTGACAGCAGCTCTGTCCCCGTTATTTCCACACACACCCCCGCCTCTGTTAGTACACATTTACTGACACAAACATTTGTATCATCTGTTGTAGACCCCAATAAATAAAATTAAATAAGAACTAATTCTCAAAAAAGATAAACGCCATTCTTAAAATGTATAAACGAACAATAGTTTGATTAATATTGATTAGAGTGCACAATAGAAATAAAAATAATTGAGAGAAGAAAAAGAGATATGTTATCTATCAAAACCCAGTTAGATTAACATTCATTGGATTGCACACTTTGTTTGTTTGTTTGGATATGTAGTAAATTAACATTTCAATAGCACTTAATGACTGATTGAATGGAAATGACAATAAATGAAAATGTAAAACGAAAAAAGCGATCATGAAAATGTTTCCAAAAAATGAATTAAATGATTTTTGACCACTTTGTTGTTCAGATATATCACATATTTGCAGTGGCGTTTCTAGGTGTACAAAACTGGGGGGGCAGAAAGAGGTCGGGGGAGAGAGAGAGAGAGAGAGAGAGAGAGGGGGGGGACAGAGAGAGGGAGGAGAGAGAGAGGGGGGACAGAGAGAGGGGGGGGAGGAGAGAGAGAGGGGGAGTGTCAAATTACATACTGAAGACCACAGGAGCAACACTGTGAGCGCATACATTTACGTACACAGCGTGGGGATGTCATAGTAATGCACCTTCATACATGGAGTAAAGGTCACCATCACAAAGTAATTCTTAACAATAACAACAACCATAATGCTTTAGCATTAACACACCATAGACTGTAAATATAAGGAAACACAGACACTCATCATCGAGGGTCACAATATCAATCGATCCAGCAGAGGCAAAACACAGAAGATCAACAAAATATATGACATAAATGAACTTACCAAAGCTGAAGGCTCACTTGAAAAGAAAAGCGGCACGGCGGTCCTTCCTCTGACAGAATGTGTCTATCACTTTGGGGATGAAGTCCTGTAGTTGCTGGATCAACTGGCTTTCAATTGAAAGCATGGCCAATGCGTTAAGTCGCGGCTGTCCCATGGTGTTGCGAGTGAAAGTCTTTATCCTTTTGAGGGTGGAAAAGTTCCTCTCTGACTCGGATGTCGTCATCGGAGTTGTCACTATTATTTTGACCAAAATAACAGTCTCAGCCAACGTTTCCTCCAAGTTGTTCTCGTGAATGGATTTCAACAGAGACAGGGCAGTGTTTCCAGTGTGAAGCTCACTGTGGCGGTAGAGCGTGGTCAGCTCAGACTTCAACTTCTCCTTGTTTCCCAACGCAGGCCACAGTTTCACGGCGCAGTCAAGCTCAGGTGTAGGAAATGACAGGACATGCTGTGGGAAGAATGAGCTGTCAACAAGCTTTGCAGCGATCAAATGGTCACTCTGTGAGAACCTCTGTTCCACCTGTGAGATGACTGTGTCACAAGCCTCCTTCATCACCGGCGCTGTGCTGCTGACTCGTCGGCCTGGCTCGTCTGTTCCATCATGAGCAGTGGCGGCCAATGCATCAGTTTTCTGCCTCATTTTCTGAACATTTTCCTTGAAACGGCAGAGCGCGCTGTTGATCCCAGGTGCATCGATGCTTCGTTTTGCAGAGTGTTGTATAGAACATCCACTTCTGGCATAAGCAACGAAAAAAACTCCAGGAGCTGCATAAATGCTCGGTCCCGCAGTTTCTTTGACAGGCCGTATGCCTCACTTATGGTGACCGCATCCCATCCTGGTTGTGCGCGTATATGCTTCATACACTGAAGTAGTGCATCTCGGGTCTCCCAAACCGCGTTCACAGTTCTGCTTTTAAAGTTCCATCTCACAGCCGGTGGCCGTGGGATGCGTCTCTGTGTTGCCTCTGCAAGAGCTGCAACACGTTTTGGAGCACCGGAGAAAAAAGTGGAAAAAGCAGTTAGATCTGCAAAAAACACCTTCAGGATGCTCATCCTTGCTGAACACAGTTGCTGCAGGGTCAGGTTCAGTTGGTGGGCGTAGCAGTGAACAAACTGAGCGTTTGGGTACGTCTCCTTCATCACCGTCTGTACCCCGCGCACGTTACCGCTCATGACGGCCGCCCCGTCATAGGTCTGAGCGATTAGCTTTTCTTTCAGCTTCAGGGGTTCCAGAACAGCCTTGATGCTGTTAGAGAGACCTACACCAGTTTTGTCCTTTACTTCCACAAACTCCAAAAAACGCTCTGTAACTGTGAGGTCAGGCATAATGTATCGCAGCACAATCACCATTTGCGATTTACAGGAGACATCGGTTGTCTCGTCGGCCTGAACGGCAACAAATGATGTGTTGTCCACTTGCTTGGCTATTTCCTCCCTGTACACATCATACATGCAGTCCAAGAGTTCATTCTGTATGGTGCTTGATGTCCCTTTGAAAACAAGCTAAGCTTCGTAGTGCCGTTGAAGCCTGGAATCGCCCTCACACATTGTCTCGAAAATTGACCTGAATATCCCTGGATTCAGAGAGCCCGCCGACTCGTTGTGGCCCCGCAGTGCTGTCTCACATTTCCTACACAGTTTAATACAGGTGATGATCCGACCAAGCACGTACCTGTTTTCTTCCACCTTCCTATTATGAGAATCAATGCCGCGTCTGTAGGCGCTGTCAATCTGAGCTGCAACATTCACCCTTCCAAGTAATCCCAATTTTACGGCATTTTCCAAATGACTGTTGCTGCTCTCATGCTTCATTGTCCTCTCCGAAAGATGCTTTAAGTCCTTGTAACCTGTCCTCGACCAAGTACCTTGATCTTCACCAAAAAGCAGGCAAGGAAAGCAAAAGAGGGAATTCTTCTGGATGCTCGCCGTTAGCCATTTCTTTTTAGCAAACCACTCAGCGTTAAACCCACGTTTAACTTTGCCCGCAGTCTGGACCATTTGGAAATCCGGTGGATGGTGGGCACCGAGGCGCTTTACCTCCAGTTTCTCTCCGAGACTAAGTGTCTCAAATGTGTGCTCCAGTAAATGGTCAACTTCATTAATTTTCTTTCAGTTTTTTACTTCTTTTAATCGCTGGTGATGTTAGCTATATGCTGCTCTCTCGTCTCCTCTTCAAACTACACGTGACGTTTCGCAGCACTGCACACGTGAGTACTTACAGCCAATCAATTCTGAATTATGTGAGATGGCGTATGGTGGGGATGGGAGCACTATGCCCCTACGGTCATTATTTTTTTGCCACACACATTAAATAGAAAAATACTCTGAGCATGCGCAGTGTAGTTTTTACAATCACCGTTCACTTAGACTGTGAGAGGGAGGGGCAGGATCGGGTTTTGTCCCACATGGCTCTAAACAGCTCAAAACGGCACTCTAGACACTAATTAGAAGAACACAGACTAAAACAGAAATGTACAGACGAATCAGATTATTAAACATGACCTTAAAATATATTTTATATGTTTTTTTATTTATTTTTTTGTATTTTTTTGTAATCATTATTTGTAATACTTTCTTCTGACACTAGGTGGGGCTGTGCCCCACCTGCCCCTAATGACCCGCCGCCACTGCATATTTGTAACTAAATGATACATGAATTGAAACAAAACACGGTATAAACTGAGGAGTGACTCCCGTGAGGTTCATGTATTTTCTTCACTCTGCTCTCATGTCAAGAAGCATATGATCAGTGCATGCACTGCCTCGTCCAATCAGTGAGCGATACACAGTAAGGGGGCGGGGTGAGTATCTGAGGATTTCATCGGAGGATGGTCTGGTGGTTCCTCGGTTATCGCTCCTCCATGATCGCTCCTCGCTCCTCGATCCTCGGTCCTCCGGCAGAAATAAGAGCCATGGGACGGTACTCAAGATGGCGCAGGCAAATGAACTTCCGGTGAGACCGAGGACCGAGGAGCGAAGAAATGAAAATAGTCGACCTGAGAAGCAGCCTGTGTCTTTAGTTGTAAACCCAGTGGCGATCTGTTGTTATTAGCATCTGGTTATCTATGGGATTAGTTTTGTTTTATAAAGATAAAGCAACACTTTCTCAGAATCAAGCAAAACTAAGAGTTTAAGAGAAAAAAAACTGAGTCAAGCTAAATACATTTAATTTAAAAAAATAAAACTATGAGTTGCAAACAAATCATTTGTGTAATCATGTAAACTATAAGTATTTTTTCTATGTTTTAGCATATATTTTTGTTTGCAGTTCTCTTTGGAGTTCAGTTTCTCAATGATCAGACTTTTGCTCTCGCTGCAGCTCTCTCATTTGCGCTCCTTCATTTTTTGTTTTCAATTCTGACACAAACCTCCCAGGTGGGCGGGACTTTCAAGGGTGCGTCCCCATTGGCTACTCAGTTTTTGAGTGACAGCCCAGTCCTCCAGCGATTGTACAGTGCAGCTGCGGTGCGATAGCTGAGCGTGGATAGAACACCCCCAGAAGTACCAGCTTTTCAATTATTATAATACTACAAGTGAAAATATATGTAAGTATTTGTCACGATCTGTCTGTGTTGTGTTTTGTCTTGTCTAGATCTGTTTTTGGTTTTCTGTCTGCGTTGTGTTTTGTCTTGTTTAGATCTGTCTTTGGTTTCCTGTCTGTGTGTGTTCCCTCCTACCTGTTCCCTCCTACTTGTTTTCTTGATTGTGTTCACCTGTGTTTTCTCCTCCCTCCTCATCTGTCTCTTGTTTCCTTGATTAGTCCTGTGTGTATTTAAGTTCTGTTTTTTCTGTCTGTCATTGTTGGTTCGTCTTTTGTTGTGACTAAGTCTCCGGTGAGTGTTCTGTTTTGTCTTTATTAGTATCCGGTAGCCTTGAAATAAAGGAATTTTCAGTTTAAATCTGCATTTGGGTCCTGCCTGCTTCACACACCGTAACAGAACCAACCAACCAAGCAGATCCTTTTGAGCAGGAGATATTGGAGTTTTCCTTTGCTTTGGCTGGCTGCTCTAGTCGATGGTTGGGAGCGTCCAGGGTTCAGCAGCGAGAGGCTGTTCTGGCAGAAGCACGCCAGATTACGATGGAGAAACCAGGCTTGGTTAAATTCTTACCGGGCGGGATTTTGGATTTCCTCATGGTGTGTTATCCCCTGCCTGACAGCCCCAGGCCTCCCAACTCCCGTTATGACACCACACGCATCGGTGTGGTCCGTTTGGAGTCAACCCTGGCCTCTGCCCCATTGCCAGGAGCCGTTCTCTGGAACTCGTCTGGCCTTTGGAGGCAGGGGCGGACTGGCCATCGGGAATACCGGGAGTTTCCCCGGTGGGCCGGTGCTGTGCGTGGGCCGGAGGGCCAAAACAATAAATACATGTTTTGTTTTTTTTTGTTTTTTTTTTTGTCTAAATCCTACCGGCCCACATTTGTAAGTATACCGGCCACTCCCTTTTTTGTTTTGCTTAACTAAATCCTACCGGCCCACATTTGTAAGTGCCCACATTTGTAAGTGTTCCGGGCCGGCCACTCCCCATCAGGCCCGTAGCAGCTGTCACTGCGCAGTGAAAGATCAGGAGTGAGTTACTGATGGATAAACAAGCTCCAAAGCGTAAAGGAGGTGCACAAAAACTTAGGGATAAAAAAATGAAAGCACTTGAGGAAGGTTCAGCAAAATCAAAAAAAATTACAGACTTTTCGTTTGGTCCTGCAGCTGGTTCTAGTTGTAGTACAACCACCACCGGAGAAGCTGATGTAACGTTAGCCGACACAGCGGCCATTCCCAGTGGCAGTGAGTCCAGCAATGAAACTGACACAGCACAGCGGCATCTAGAGCCCAGTACCAGCAGTGATATGATGGTAAGTTAATGTTATGATTGATGCTGAAAGTGAAAATCCTCATTTGGCTAATGCTAGCTTGCTTTTTAATGTAGCAGATGAGGTAATATTAGCTAGCTAGCCTATTTCTAGCTAGCTAGGCTATTGCCTACAGTACATTGTGTGTTCACAGGGACAGCTAATGCATTAGCTAGCTAGCCTATTGCCTACAGTACATTGTGTGTTCACAGGGACAGGGTAAAATTAACACCATTCACTGACCAAATTCTGGTGAAATATGCAAGCTGCTGGTAGATTTGCTTCACTCATTGACAACGGTAATCTATTTGAACATTATAGCCACTTGACTTGGGCTGGTGAATCAATGAGACTACTATGATTGCTTATACTGTCTTTTGTTTGATTAGCTTAGACGTTAGGTTACCCTTATTAATACTAAAAAATAATAAAGGGTCCATTATTTGTCAACCTGCAACTAAAGTTACTGTCTGGTGGAAATTAGCCTGTTACTGTCTTTAAGACTTTACTTGGTTTACATACATAATAATAACATGGTGGTAACATAATAACGTAACATACTAATCAATACTAATCATTTATGTAGGCTGAAGATGATCCTGCTGCTGACACTGACAGAGTTAGTCAAGGCCAGGATGTCAGTGCCACCCCAGTTGATTATTTCACCAGGCCGATGTCAGGCACATTAGACCTATTCTTCCGTTTTCACCCCCAGCAGAAGGCAGACAAGGCTGTAGTGCAGAGGGCTTTTTTTTGCAAAGACGGCACAAACAGGAAATGGCTATCATACAGTGAAGCCAGAGAAGTACTCTTCTGCTCCCTTTGTATGGCTTTTGCTAATCCTAGAGATAGCAACTCCTTCATCACTGGTATGACCAACTTCACACACATACATCAGAGAGTCGAGGAGCATGAGCAGAGCCATGCTCACAGAGGTTGCGCTGAGGCATATTTCCTCAGATTCTCAAAAAACACAATTCAGGACCTTCTCATGGGACCTCAGATGTCACGTCACAGAGAGGAAGTCCGCAGGAAGCGTCAAGTGTTGGAGCGCATCATAGATGTGTTGAAACTCATTGGTCAAAGGGGTTTGAGCTACAGGGGCACGCAGGCGGAGGCATTATATACACTAGATCAGGGGTGCCCAACCTTTTTTGAACCGAGAGCTACTTTTAAAGTTGCCAGTCTGTCGAGATCTACCAGTCCAAATAGAGAGGCGTAGCCATTACTGACAGCCTACTACCAGGTAAATACACACTTCTACTTGTATAAAACTGACCTCTGTACGATTAATACTTCATAAAATACTGCAGATTCTTTATCTTACCTGCTCTTTCTAATCTACACACATACAAGTATTTAACTGAAGTTACACACATGTTGTTGATACAGAGTTGGAGTTTATTCACACGTCACTACAGTGGGTAATGTTTTCAAGAAACATTGAACAGTGCTGCCACATATGACACAGGAACAAAAGAAAAGACTCTGAACCCTTTCTTTGCCATTATATAAAAATAGTGTTGCTACAAAAGTATAAATTAGGCTTACTAATAAGACAACTCAGATCTGAAGCTACACAGAAATCTGCTGCCAAAGTGCAATAAAAAAGACAAAATTAATAGAATCAAACCCTTTTTTTGGTGCATTTTAGTAGATTATAAAAATAGGATGCCAGCAACACTAGTTTCTTAACCTGAATTGATAATAGACTATAATCAATTTAAGTTTGCATTCTTATACCATTTTGTACAATAATTATAATGAATAAGTTCAAACAAACTAAAACTTACAGCTGATTAATAACGGTATCTAACTTGAGTTTGTATTATATCAAAAACCTGTTGAAATGCTACTGTTATTTTTACTGTCCACCAAAAGCGCGTCGCAGCCTCCAGGAAAGCTTCTTTCACAACTCCGCCGTCTTTGAAAGACTTTGTGTGTTTCGCAAGAACGTGACTGACACGATAAGATGCTATGGTAGCAGCCTTGCTCTTGTTGTTGGGCCTGGTGGAAATGGCCTGCTGTGCATTTAGCTGTCCTTTCAGGCCCCTCCCCTTTTGGGAGCGGAGGGCAGAATTAGGGAATTCCGTCTCTTAGCGTTTGTGCACTGTTTTGAAATGCCGCTCCTAAATTACCCTTCTTCGATAAAGCCACGCTCGCATTGCAGATGAGACAGATGGACTTTGAATTGGAATAAATACAAAAATAATCATCCTCCCACTCGGAGTTAAAATTATATATATGTTTTGCTTCTGCCATAATTGCGGTCTTGTTTGTGTGCGGACTATCACTCCTGTTGACACGGACAACGTTAGCGAATTAGTGCACTGCCCACTAGCCACGCCCCGACACATGGGGTCACGCCGGCCAATCACAAAGCTTTGATGCGTTCAAGTGCATTATTCTGGCACAGGAAGATTATGTTATAGGACATTAACGATAAAACAGAATATTGTTGTTCTATTTTTAGACACATCTCACGATCGACTGGGAATCTCCCCGCGATTGACCGGTCGATCGCGATCGACTGGTTGGGCACCCCTGCACTAGATGATGACACCATTGATCATGGTAACTTTTTAGAGATGATTGTTTTGCTGGGAAAATATGATGTGTGTCTCAAGGAACACCTCACTCTCTGTATAGAAAAGAGCAAGCAAATACACCAGTCTGGTTTAAGACAAGGTAGAGGTTCCCTTGTCACTCTCCTATCCAAAACAACCATCAACTACATCATCACCACCATCCAACGCCTAATGAAGGCCACCATCGCCACTGAAGTCCGGGAATCTGGCATGTATTCTGTCCAGATTGACACCACACAGGACATCACAGCCCAAGATCAGTGCTCTGTTGTCATACGATATGTGACAGACATTGTTCATGAGCGACTTGTTGCTGTGATTAAATGTGAGGCATCCACTGGGCAGTACTTTGCACAACTTGTTGTGAATGAAGTACTGGAGACCATGAAACTGGATGTGAGGCAGTGTATTGGAGATTCCACCGATGGGGCCTCCAATATGCAAGGCCAATATAAAGGCTTCTCTGCACTGCTCGCCAAAATGTCCCCCACCCATGTCCATGTATGGTGCTACGCACACGTCCTGAACCTCGTCCTGGCAGACACAACACAATGTGTATTGGCAAGTGGGTCTCTTTTTTCCCTGTTGAACAACATCGCTGTCTTCATCAGAGTGTCCTACCAGAGGATGAACATCTGGGAGAAGGAGAGCAAAGACCCAAGACACAGACGTCTCGCCCCGATTGGAGAGACACGCTGGTGGTCCAAAGACGTTGCTGTGACTAAGGTATTTGGCTCTTTTGGAAAGCCAGATAATGCCCTGTATGTTGATGTCCTTCATACCCTCTCCGCCATTCAACATGGACAGACTATCAACGCCACTGCACGGGTCAATGCACATGGATACATCACCCAGCTTCTGAGGTATGAAACAATACTTACAGCTCAGATCTTCCTGAGAATTTTCCAGGTCACCTCACCAGTCTCAAAATACCTTCAGAAAAGTGGAATGGACATCCTGACAGCTCATCGGATGATTGTGGCTGCAGAAACACAGCTGAAAGATATGACCAGAGACTTCGAGAAAGTCAAGACGGCGGCCGCCACATTCGTCCAGTGGGCCAACAATCAAACAGAGGAGCAGAGTGAGGAGACTGAGCTGGAGGTTGAGGCCGCTCTGCCACAGAAACGGGGTAGAAAGAAGAAAACCATGCCTGGAGAGATGTCCAAGGATGAGGCTGTGACTGATGCTGAAACATCATACAAGATTGATGTCCATAATCAAATCATGGACACAGTCACAGGAAGCATGCACCAGCGCTTCCTCAAAAATGGCACTTTGTATGCTGATTTGGCACTTCTGGACCCAAAAAGATTCAGCCAGGTAACATCTTATGCCGGTGGTTTCCCAGAGGCAGCACTCCAAGAATTAAGCAAGAGCTTGCTGCCATTTGATGACAGAGCAACGGTGGCCAAATTACAGAGTGAGCTCATCAGTCTGGCAGGACAGTGGAATAGGTTGAAGACATCTGTATTTGAGGAATACACAACCAAGACAACAGAGGCTGGGCCAGAGGATGCTGAAGATGAAGCGGAGATGGTATATAAAAAGTGCTCATCTTGCAAGGACTGCCCATTGTGTTGCTACCGTATCCTTAAGCAGTACAACCTCCTGACAGATGCATACCACATCATTGGCCTTGCATACAGGTTCCTGCTTACCCTGTCTGTCACACAGGTAGCATGCGAGCGAAGCTTTTCAACACTAAAATTCATCAAAAACAAGCTCAGGAGCTCGCTCTCTCAACAGAACCTGGAGTCCTTTATGCTCATGGCTACTCAACCAGATGTTTTGAAGATGCTGGATAGTGACCAAATTATAGATGGTGTTGCAGAGAAAAGTGAGCTGCTGCAGAAACTACTAATTCAGTGAGGTAATAATACATTTACATTTATTACTATGTGACTTCCCAATCTTGACACTAATAAATTAGTGATTATTGCAGACTATTAAACAACATTAAAAACATGACATTTGTTCTAATGAAGGCTTCAGGTGGATGTCAGTATCATACATAGTACATAACATGCATATATGTTTTGTCTCTCACCCATAGGCCACCCTATTTTTTCCAGAGGGGACTGACTTCTACAACCTTGCTCCCAATGTCAAAATCAACCACTTCAACCCAGCCTCCTCCTTTTAAAAGCAACACATGGATGAGCTCACTTATAGACCCAAAAGGGTAGAGAGGGAAGTATTGACAGGGCTTATTGTTTATAAGTATGTTGCCCTGCCCTCTAGTGTTTTTTGTTGTTGTGTATGTGTATACAGTATTGTAGCGAGCCCTGGGTTCAGAGGGAGGGGCTTGCATAGGGGAGGGGGGGGAAAACGGGGTTCAGGGGGAGTGGCTGCACCCGTAGGATAGAAAAGGGGGAAGTGACGTCTGACTCAGAGGTCGCACGGCTGTGGAGAAGAACGTTCATTCAGAACCCACATTCTGTTACTGAGTTTAGGCTAGTTAGCGAGCAGGTTTATTGTTCTGGGTGCAGTCACTTTTGCCTCCACTTGCTGTTCAAATAAATGTTGAAAGAAAAAGTAAATCTGTTTACAGTTCTGTTTCATATTGGTGTTGAGAGATGTATCCATAGATTTAGTCCCTAATTTTGCTCTCAAAATGCACCAGATTGATGCATTTAACTTCAACATTTTAAAACAAATCTTCCCGGGGGAGCATGCCCCCGGACCCCCCTAGAGGAGGTGAGGTCCACCACCTGCCCATACCCCCTGTCAAATTGTCTCACCCACATTGAGGATGCTTCCTACGCCCATGTTTTATTCCATGCATCAAGTCAGGCAAATTGGGTCCAAATATTATTGCATCAATGATCTGTTAACATTAAAATCACTAAATATATGCTGTAACTATTTTGCTTAGGCAACTCAAGGGCTCAGGTAATGTGATGACTATATGAATAATGGTCCAAAATAACATAAAATACATAGGGTTTTTTGTTAAGTAACATACTTTCGTCGCCGGCCGGCCGATACATGCCGCGCATTAAGTGGGCCTGTCTGTCAATTAATCCCCGGGCCACTTTTTCCCCCCAGTCCGCCCCTGTTTGGAGGTCCACGGAGCCTCCAAACGGCTCCTAAAGGAAGGAGTCGCAAGGCCAGGTTAGCAGCACGAGCCCAAAGATCCATGGTCCCGGCCCCAGTTCTAGCCCCAGCGGCCATGGTTCCGGCCCTGGTCCCGGCCCCAGCAGCCATGGTTCCAGACCCAGTTCTGGCCCCAGCGGCCATGGTTCCGGCCCTGGTTCCGGCCCCAGCAGCCATGGTGCCAGCCCCAGTTCTGGCCCCAGCAGCCATGGATCCGGCCCCAGTTCTGGCCCCAGTTCTGGCCCCAGCAGCCATGGTTCCGGCTCCAGTACAGACCCCAGCAGCCATTCCGGCCCCAGTTCTGGCCCCAGCAGCCATGGTTCCGGCTCCCAGTACCAGCCCAGCAGCCATTCCGGCTCCAGTACAGGCCCCCGCAGCCATGGTTCCAGCACCAGTTCTGGCCCCAGCAGCCATGGTTCCAGCCTCAGTCCTGGCCCCAGCAGCCAGGGTTTTCGACTCCAGCCCTCGTCTCCGGCCAACGCCAGCTCCCCGTGTCCTGTCAGCGTACCAGCCGACGCCAGCTCCACGTGTCCTGTCGGCATTCCGGCCGACTCAAGCCCCCCGTGTTCTGTTGGCGAACCGACCGTCTCAAGTCTCCTCTCAAGTTCCTTCTCAAGTCCCCTCTCAAGCCACATCTCCAGCTCCCTCTCGAGTCATCTCTCAAGTCTCCTCTCCAGTCCCCTCTCGAGTCCCCTCTCGAGTCCCCTTTCAAGACACTTCGCAAGTTCCCTCTCGAGTCCCCTCTCAAGTCACCCCTCCAGTCCCCTCTCGAGTCCCCTCTCGAGTCATCTCTCAAGTCTTCTCTCCAGTTCCCTCTCCAGTTCCCTCTCAAGTCCCCTCTCGAGTCACCTCTCAAGTTCCCTCTCAAGTAACATTCTCAAGTCCCTCCTCTAGTCACTTCTCTAGCCCCCTCTCTGGTCCCTTCCCGAGTCCTTCCTCTAGTCCCTTCCCATGTCCCTTCTCTAGTCCCTTCTCTAGTCCCTACTCAAGTCCCTCCTCTAGTCAATTTCCTAGTCCCATCTCTAGTCCCACCTCGAGTCCCACTTCTAGTCCCACCTCTAGTCCCATCTCAAGTTCCCTCTCTAGTCCCATCTCAAGTTCCCTCTCGAGTCCCCTCTCCAGTTCCCTCTCGAGTCACCTCTCGAGTCACCTCTCGAGTCCCTCCTCTAGTCCCTCCTCTAGTCCCTCCTCGAGTCCCCTCTCTAGTTCCCCCTTGGTTCCCTTCTCGAGTCTCCTCTCGAGTTCCCCCTTGGTTCCCCTCTCGAGTCTCCTCTCGAGTCTCCTCTCGAGTCACATCTCAAGTCCCTACCCAATGTCCTGGTCCGTTGGAGATTCCGCTGGGGGTCCTGCCAACTCCATGTCCTGTCCCGTTGGAGGCCCCGCCGACTACTCCTCTGCCGGGGGTCTTGCCAATCCTATGTCCGTGCCGTTGGAGGTTCCGCTGGAGGTCCTGCCAACCCTATGTCCTGTGCTGTTGGAGGTTCCGCTGGGGGTCCTGCCAACTCTATGTCCTGTCCCGTTGGGGGTCCCGCCGACTACTCTTCTGCCGGGGGTCCTGCCAACCCTATGTCCTGTGCTGTTGGTGGTCCCGCCAACTACTCTCCTGCCGGGGGTCCTGCCAACCCTGTGTCCTGTCCCGTTGGGGGTCCCGCCGACGACTCTTCTGCCGGGGGTCCTGCCAACCCTATGTCCTGTGTCGCCCTCGAGTCCGGCCCCCTGAGAGCCGCGGTCTTCGCCCTCGAGCCCGGCCCCCTGACTCTTCCTTCCGCTGCCTTCGCCCTCATGCTCGGCCCCCTGAGTTCGCCCGCTGTGGCCTTCGCCCCACCATGGACTATGCCTTGCCCCCGGGCCGTCCGCCCGAGACCCCCACCTTGGACTCTGCTTTGCCCCCGGGCCGTCCGCCCTAGACCCCCTCAATGGACTCTGCCTTTCCCCCGGGCCGTCAGCCCAAGACCCCCTCCATGGTCTCTGCCTTAACCCCCGGGCTGTCAGCCCAAGACCCCCTCCATGGTCTCTGCCTTGCCCCCGGGCCGTCCGCCCGAGATCCCTTCCGGGTACTCCGCTGTGCTCCTGGGTTCTCAGCCCAAACCCGTCCTCCTGACCCCCTCCACCCACCCTGGTGGCCCTTGTTTTGTGGTCATTTTTTTTTCTCTTAAACTCTTAGTTTTGCTTGATTCTGAGAAAGTGTTGCTTTATCTTTATGAAACAAAACTAATCCCATAGTTAGCTAGCTATGCTAACGAATTTAAAGAGCTTTTCTACAACCAGGTGGAAGAGAGCTCTCTCCTGACAGACTGAGAGGCTCAAATAACTTCAGCTCAGTGAGGTTAAGGCACACCTTGATATGATCATTATAGTTATTAATGAGACATTAGAGACTAAATGAAAAACAGGTATAAAATACTATATGACAGTAACAAAAAAGTTGTTAAAAATAACAAGAATACAGTTTAAAAGGGGAGTGATTTGTAAAATATCCATAAAGAAAAAGAAAAATCTGTTTACATGTCTGGTTATAATAATAATAATGGGTTCCATTTATAAAGCACCTCATATTTGACTCCAAATCCCGAAGTGCTACAAGTGGTGGTTTATAGATCTCTTCATTTTGCTCTCAAAGTGCACCATGATTGATGCTTTTAACTTCAACATTTAAAAAAAAATCTTCCCCCGGACCCCCCTAGAGGATGTGAGGTCCCCCCCGCTTAAATGATGTCCACATGGATAGGATACTAAATACATTTGCACACATCTTGTGTCCATATCTTTCTGTTTTGGTGGTCATGCCACAACCGTGCACGTGCATGCGCGAGTCATGGTACGATATGTGGATTAAGAGGTTGCTTTTTCTTTGCACAGCATGAAAGAAAGGCCAAATGAATGGGCTGTGATTTTAGTTTTTTTAAGCAGAGGTTGAGTTCAATCATTTGTACGACCCTCGGAGGATGTTGTAAAAATTGAAAGGAAAAAGGTTCCCCTCCCCTGCTGTAAATAATAATAAAAACCCTTGATTTATAACTTAACATCTCTGTCTCCTATTGATCTGAGTATATTATAAAGAATAGGCAGTTAATTGAAGCATTATAGCACAGATGGTATATTAAGCTTTTTTTTCCTGCTTCGAATAGTTCTCTCTTTTTTCACCATACCTGTGTTTGCATCCCTGAAAATGGACAAACCAGCTGCGCCTGATTAGGGCATGGCCATCTTTGATCGTCAGGTTGCCACTATGGTGTTGTCCTGGCTGGGTACCTTGTTTTTGTCTTCGAAAATTAACCCATTTACAATCTTTTCACTTAATGAAGTCAGTGGTAACATTTTTGTAATGAAAACATTTCTTGTTTAGTTTAAATAAGCTCCACCCTCTTGTGTCACTTGTGCAAAAAATGCAATGCCAAAACATTCAATCATTTCTGTTCTTGTTTTTTTAATTGCATTCTTCACTGAGGTGACTGGAAAGCAGTATAATGAGGATAATTTAACAAGGCCATGTGAGAGAAACAGCAGCCTCTTGTCGGTGATCAGTCTCTCTCAGCCCTCAGCTCGGAGATGGAGAGCCTTCTCTCTGTATCCAAGGAAACAACAGCCAATTTCACACTGCAGCATGTTTTTTTGTTTTTTTACTCTTGCCAGTTTAGCATTCTAACAGGCAAAATGTGTTTTGCCATCACTAATTCTCTTTTCTACTGAGCTGAATGTACTGTGGCTTAATCAAAACCATCATCATCTATAGGACTTCCTTCTTGCCACGTTTTCATTTAGTAACGCTTGCTTCACAACCTGATATAAGTGCTCCATTTGACCGGTTGCATCATGTCTCCAAGACTACTGATTCTCTGATAGCACAGCCTTTCATAACAGATGAGATATGAGTCCTGCTCTTGTTTTTTTAAAAGGGAAAACTCACCTGTGGCTGGCTGTAAACAGTGTGTATGCACTCTGATGCTAATCCGGGAGTAGTTTATTAATTTGTACATCTTCATAACACATCAGTCCTGCTTCTGAATGATGCTCTTGGCGTAATGTGATTTATTTTTCAGTCAACAACTCCAATGGAAAAACCAAAACTAACCATAAATTGATCCTCCTAACAAATGTTGTTTGCATGCAACAGCTCCATTGTTGAAATTAAAAACAGATCAATAAGCCACACTGTTGCACAGAACAACATGTTCCACACGCTGTAGTGTATTGTTACTGTTGTCGCAGCTTTAAAATCAGTTGTGGTCTAGAGAGAATAATCAGTAAGGTAACAAACGTACAGCAACACAATATTCGTATTAAAAGCAATAAGGATCTTTTATACTTGCAAGTATGACGTCTCCTCCAAAGAGCACGTACTGTTCTGAGTGAAACAGTCTCTCCTTTATAGGAGGACATCACAGCTTAGTTACATTACAAACAACATTTGGTTAGGCCAGCTGAGACCCCCTGGCACTGTATGCAAAACTCACACCCTACACAGAGCAAAAGGGATACAGATAACACCTTATCCTAACTTCTAATGGATGTCATAAAACCCCCTAGTCTAAACACATCTGTTTTACACACACATTGAAAAAGTCCCTTCCCACGCTATGACCTAATCAGAGGAACAGTTTACAGTCAGCAATGTTATACATTTGATCTCACAATTTCCATAACATTACTTAATCCCACATACACTGTCCTGCTGCCCCAAATAATTACTAGAACACCAAATATGGATTAATCTGCCACTGAAACTAGTCCCCAATAAATGCGCTATACACTTGTTAAAAAGTGACCTTTCTTTATACAAAAGGTAATTGTAGATTTCTGACTCATTTCTTTGAGGTTTTGAAGGGCTTGGGCTAAGAGCAGCGGAAAGGGACATTGATTTTGATGTTTTCGTGAAGTGTGCTTTTATTTGTTTCCTGTTCTTCTCCCATCTCTTAAAAAAAATTCAAATTCTTACAACCTTTCATTTTAAAATATGTCTTTAATGTGTTTTTTGTTTGTCTCCAGCTTTCATCTCTGTCTTTATGAACATAATACATACACTTTCACACTGCGACAAAACCTTCCACATGTTTTTGAAAGCTATAATATATTTCAGTTAATTGTCTTATCTGCAAAATATGCAACTTTAAGACCACTAAAGAAACGTCTTAAGACTAAAACAATGACTTACCTTAGGAGTTTACATATTTTATTATTATTTCTCACAACATTGAATAAAAGCAGATTTCATCAGGCTTTTTTAATAATAATAATAATAATAAACAGGAAAAATCCCATTAACGTGTATAAAAAAGTATTCACCCGTTTTTAAATTGGACACAAAAAATAGACAATCAAACCAAACTGAAAACACAACCTCCTTGTTGAAGGAAAGTAATCATTGACCATGCAAGGGAGTCAATCATTAAAGCGAGAGAATGACTCAGCAAATTCAAAGCCACAGAGCGTAATTGCCGTCGTCCAACAAACTATTCAAATTACATAAATGACATGTCACAAATTTGAACAGGATTGGTGAAAAAGAAATGTAAAAATATGTTGCTCTAGTCACTAATTCTCCAATTGGAGTACTCTGGAATACTGCAGCGATATGCAAGATAAAAGTTGTTTAGCACTTTAGCTCTTTATTTTTCTCATACAGCACCTCTTTTCACCCTCTGTCTGAAACCAGAGCCCAGTCCTCTGATTGGTTAGCTGGCCAGCTCTGTTAAGATTGCTCAATTGCTAAGAGATGTCCCGCCCCTTAGCCTATCACGTACAATGTGTAGCCCAAGCCAGTGTTAAATGGTGATTTCAGTATGTTACTGAAGTAAACAAAGGAGTCCAATGGAGGCGTTTAAGGCAGGGGGGGGGGAGAGTGTGAGAGAGAAACTCCCAAAACACTTTTGGATTGTTTTGCCTAAAGGCCACATAGATTTAAAATGAGAGACAAAAATCAAGAAAATGTATGAATGAAAAGCAATACTGCCAAAACATTGAAAGAAGTCAAAGAAGCCCATATTTCTGACTTAATTGTCAGTACAACTCATCAAAAAGAAGCAACTCAATGCTACTCAGTTTCAGCGTAATTGCATAATGACATAACATTTCTTTGTCATAATGAAGTGATGGATTTAAAACATTTGAAATGTTTTTGGATACAAGGTTGTAAGGTAAATCACAGTTTGATTGTGCTCAGTGCACTTATTTTTACAACAATTTAAGCTAAATAGTCATTATTAAAAGTCAGTGGACATTGAAGTCTTTGCTGCTGATTATTAAATTACATTACATTACATTGCATTTAGCTGATGCTTTTATCCAAAGCGACTTACAATAAATCAAAGTAATTCAGATAATCTGTGAAGGAAGAACTCTCACCATTCAATAAATGACATCTGCTCGGTCGTTTTGTTAGGGGGAAGGTGGAAAATCCCCGGACACAACATTTATTCCATCCATGACACAAAATTGCTCGTACACAAAATATCTTTCTTTGTCTTCACAGCTCTGAGCACCAAAATCCGCATTATGATAAATTGAGGATTCATTTTTTGAAATAATTAACCAACCTAAACATCAATCTTGAAATGTAGCCACTCAAGTGCATAAGATTGAGATCATATTGCTATATTAATCACCGCTGTCAACTGCCAATACAACTAAAATGTTTTGAGAGAGTAAAAAGAAAAACCATGGTTACTAAGTTTTGTTCATAATGTGGTGCAGTAATGAGTCCTAAATCCAGGAAAACAGTTAGCGTTTTACCACTTCCCATTTCAACGTGTCTGTGGTCAGAAGCCTGTAATAATATCTTTGGCTAACACAAGCTCACCAGATGTTTGATGTTTTGTTCTAAAGCATAAAATACGTCGGTAAATACCCCACTCGTGAATGTCCGAAGCGATATAATGACATCCAATGGAGAAATTCCATTGCTTTTTGAGAGACTTTGCAATGCAAAAATATGTCATCACTGCACCACTCTATTGTAAGGAAGGTGCTGATCAATAAGTCGTTTTTCTGAACATGTTAAGGTTTCCCCTAGTTTTGATCAAGATAAAAACACGTCAACCTTTTTCTTAGTTCTGAGTTCATTTGGTTTATTTCTTAATTTTTAGGAAAATTGTCACCATAGCTGTGTGTATCATTGCTTAAGATCAAGCTGGTTTGTGTTTGCACATAGAAATGTCAAGTTGACCCGTAGACAATCAATTCAAGTGTTAAAAAGCAACTGCAAGTTAAACTTAGTCGTCAAGACAACAGTCTAATTGAATGACTTATTAATTGCCTGTTGACAGCAGGCAGGTGACAAACTGGGAGCTCAGTTACCCTCCCGGCCACGTGAACTTCAGCCCATTTTAAGTGTGTGTACACCAATCTATTTTTACCATGTTCGAGGCCCACATAGAGTATAAATACATACATACTGCTGCCGTGTCCCATTTACCTCTACACAGACATGTACTACACCTCTGGGGGCTGTGAATGAGAGACTGGCTTTCAATTCGCTATGCGAGTATGTCAGGGCTGACGAGAAGGATTTATGTCTGAATGACAAATCAATCCACACATATTTATTACCTATTTATTATGACCTACTGTATATGTATGATGGTTTAAACAAGGTCAGAACATAAACAATCCACTGCAAGCCAATAACACACATAGGTGCCAGATTTTGACAAGAAAGATATGTGTATACAACAGATGCTTTTCATTAAGCTAAAGGCTTGTTCATTCTTGTTTTTTACTCTACAATTGAGCGTCCGTGTAGATTTTAGCATTGGCATTAACCCACAAGTTACAATGGTCGCCAGGTTTAAGACGCCATTTGTCTTGGTACTTCTTTAAGCCCCTGTCACACTGTCCCGAAATTGACACCCGATGGACACACGAATATGGAATTGTGAATTTCGCACGAAGATGGCCCCGAACCACACACGAAGGCAACATTTACATTACATTTAAGACATACAACTGCAATGAAAGTACCAAAAACAATTATGTTACAGTACTATGATACTGTACTGATATCTTCAGACTTTGTTCTTTACTTTATCCATCTTTATATGTAGAAAATATTACGTTTTCTCCGTAATGTTGTTTCCATAGCAACAACAACTTCCTGTCAACTCTCCTTCAAAATAATATATTATATCCTTTTTAGTTTCCCAGAACACAAATTGGGTTATTTACATAATATGTTTACATGATTTTGTTGTGCAATAAAACAACCCGATGGACACACGATAAAGGAAATGTTCAAATTCGGCTGTGATCGTAACAACATCGGGCCATTCGTGAGGGCATCTTAAGCCATCGTATGACCGCCGGTGGAGTTTCTCAGGCTCCAGCAGCAACTTCGTGAGCGGTGGCAAAATCTTTGGCATGGCAAAAAATTGCCGAAGGACCTTGCGAAGGTTCATTTTCGTGTTGAATTTGTGTGTCAATTTTGCCCTTCGTAAGGCCATCGTGAGGACATCTTGTTATCATCGGTGCCATCGGGCATTCGCCCCGATCAGAGTGAGGGTGAATGCACCGATGATAACACGAAGATGACACGATTTGACAAGATGCCCTCACGAGTGCCTTACGGCCCGTCTACACTACAGGCATAAAAAAATCTTGAAGCTGGGCGTGTCTGAAGCTTGGCGATTTTTTGCGAGCAACGCGACCAACAACCAATCACATGAATCTCCCGCCCACGACATACAAAGCAATAGCAATGTTAAAACGAAGTAAACTGGATATAAAATCCCCAAACAGGCGAAAACCTACCAGTTTCACCCACTGTCTCTGCCACCTCCCTCCATGCCTGGTTCCTCCGGTTTGTATCCCGGTAAATAGTTCTGGTCGGAAAGAACCGGGTGATTTGCTACCGTAATTTCTCGTTTGGAATATGAGGAAATGAACTGCGGTCTGGCTCTCCCAGCTTGCACGCGGTTTGATTGGCTAGCGCTTGTACTGGCGGGAATTGCAAAAACGGGATTTGATTGGCTGACGCCAGCTTCGAGCAAGCATCGAGCCTCAAAAGTTGAACATTGTTCAACTTTTGACGCCGATAGACGCTCGCGATGCTTGCAACGCCTTGCCATGCTACCCACAATGCAGTTCGGCAAAGTTTGAAAATATCCTACGTCACCCCATTGAAATGAATGGGCGAAGCGTTGAAAGCATTTTTTGACGCCTGGAGTGTAGACGGGCCGTTACGAAGTTGCCGCTCACGAAGTTGCTGCCGGAGCCTGAGAAACTCCACCGGCGGTCATACGATGGCTTAGATGCCCTCACGAATGGCCCGATGTTGCTACGATCACAGCCGAATTTGAACATTTCCTTTATCGTGTGTCCATCGGGTGTCAATTTCGGGACAGTGTGACAGGGGCTTTAGGACGGACTATATATTCATGTTGGTAATGGCACAAATGGTGCATCTTCTCACTACAACTCTCTACAAAACAATCATTTAGATCATTTTTCCCAGCAAACAGGAGCATGCGCAGTTGGCGTACCAACATTACAGACCACACAGTCATCAATGTTGGGCTCCAGGCACACGTTACTCACAATTTGCATCATGAGGACCAATATACCCTTGCAGTCATTGAAAGCATGACTTGGTTTGGCTGTGCCTTATCGCTTAACTCAATCGCCTCCTTTCCTTGCCTCCTAATCCCAACATTGGGAAAAAAGAAGACGTGAAGGTGAATGACAAAGTCTTTGTTGCCATAGCGCCAGTCTGGGAACGATTACTGGGTCACATGACAAGTTTACATAAAGAGAACCACCCAATGTCTTTCTAAAGTATCATAAAAGGAGCAATGCTTTATTGGGATCACTTGCTTGAGTACTTTTAAGACAAACAGCGACAATATCAGCAATAAGCGACAATATCAGCAATAAGCCTGGATATTCAAATTAATGCACTGTAAATCAACTTTAAAAAATGAATCTTAGTTCTTTCCTAATTAGGCTTAGGGTTATAGTCAGGTATTTTATGTGTTAGATTGTTCTATGTATGTCAAAATCAAGCTTGTTTTTGTGTCTGTCACCTGGGTGCAAGAAGAATGGCCCTCCAGGACAAAGAGGTGAATTTAGTTGAGTCATCGGCGCTAATTCCATGTTTGTTTACAGTATGTGGTTGGGCAACCTTTGCTGCACGTTGGGCTGCGAATATCAGGAGTAGTCTGGCAATGTTGAAATGTAGTACCACTGTACAGTAAACAGCAGAAGAGTTCATGTTTACAGACTCAGACTGCCGGCGAAGAGCAAGGAAATGAGAACTCATATGAACTTTTGTCCCATGAGGCATTTGAGGCCAACCTACAACACGTTAGACATTTTTGTCTTTTAGTAAACAGGATAGATTTGCAGCATTAATCACTTTTGTTTCAGCCTCTATACTCTGTTAATAAAGGAGCCGTTTTTACCTTAAATGCTTGCCATGTGCATATTTAAACAGAAACTACATTATTTTCTACAGACATTAGGAAACTGTCTATTGGTTCAAGACAAAATGTATGTTTTCAGCCTAATAGAGATGCCCAGATGATTAAAAAGTAATTAGATCTCAGCATACTCATCAATTACTTTCATCACAAAACATAACTAGCCCTGATCAACCTGTAATTAACCCCAAAATTACTACATGAGTCATTTCAAATGTCTGTTTCAATACAATTAGAAAACATGATAATTATGCATGCTTTTTAGACAGGGTAAAAAAAAACGTTTATTTAGGCTATGTGTTTGTTTTGGTTTCCTGTGGGTCAGTTCTCCGCCTACACGATGACGGAGCAGCAGAAAGTGCCCTAGCAACAAGTGCAACAGACCAGTGTAGCTTCAGTCTCTCAGGCGAGAGGATATAAAAAATAGGTAGAAGATAGCTGGAATGTAGAAGAGCAGGTACAGGGTCAGAAAGTGTGCATTGCCCAGATTGATGGTGTGACACATGTGTGAGGCCCTGCTCATGTGAACTGCATTCCTCGTGCAGGGAGGCCTCCAGGATAGGGGCTTGCTGCAGTATTCTTGTGCCTGCCTGTTTAATCACATTTACAGGAGGCCACAAGCGGCGGACGGGCACTTCTGGCCCGTGTGGACCGGACTCAGGAGCTCACATGGCACACCATACACACTCGCTCCCCTCTGGGACACACAGTGCATGCCTCTCTGCTCCTAAATCCTAACACGAGCCAATACCTTAACCTGTCATTCAGTGGTAGCCCCGCCTCCCAATCTGTCTGCGCTCCTCCCTCAGTCCGTCTCCATGCAGGACTCCACTCCACGTCTTCTCTCCAGCTTGTTCCCTACTTCGAAAGTAGGTCACTGTTTGCTTTGTATTATTCAGCAACTGGAATGATTGTGCGGTGAGGGTTCTTGACTGTGATCTGGGTGACATGCAGCTAGCCAGTGGTGAGCAAAGCAAAATAGAGAGATAGACAACACACCTCCCATGGTCGATAAAGGTAATGTTTAACACCTGAAAGCAAAGGGAATGTCTGCAGTCTCAAGGCTTTAACTGCAGCCTCCATGAGTGACCCCTGGCCCCTGCCCACATGTATATAAATGTCACAGAGATATGGATCCTCCATGAGCAGAGGAGCATTCTTAATAAACAGTAGGTGAAGAAACAAAAGAGATCAATGCAACAGGGGGTCATGATTTGTTTTAACCTGAAGAAAACCAATGAGGCTCCTGCAGACAAACAGATCTGAATGTAGGCTACACAGAGTTCACCTCGTTTCACCGCAGCCTCCAGCGCATTGATATAATCTGGCAGGAGCTTGGCCTGCGTGCGTGCGTGCAGGTACATACAGCATATTTTTGCCCACTTGGTATGAAATATTCTTTTTTCTATTAAGTGAATCTGAATTTAGTCCACAGGGGCATTAGTCCAGGCTGGGATCCTACCTGGAATGCAGAGTTGTTACGCAAGGCGGAGGACTTTGGATGATCTGTGATTGATGCACTTTGTGGCATTTAAAAAAAAAAATTTTTTTAACCAGCTTCATCTGAAAATTCAGCAGGCACACACACACTATTAAATGATTGGATGCAGTGCTTAGCTGTGCGTACAAATCTGTGAATACATGAATTACCATCAGTTGAATAACAGTTCTGAGAATCTGTCAACTGTCAGCCTCATAGTTAGGGATTGTATGCAAGTTGTTGTTTATACTGAAGAGGGAAAGGTTACATTTTAAGATGTATTTGTCTAGTCTTCAGGTCTTTATGCCTGTTTTCTTTTTATTAGATTCATCCAACTTACATTGTGTTTCTTCTCAAGTTTTGGAAAACTAAAGTGGGCATTTTAAACTAATGTGTTAAAAACACAGTGAAAACTGTTTGTCATCAGATTATAACATTTTAGTCAAACTACTCCTGCCAAAATACCACCTGACATCTTCAATATTGTGATTTTTGTGGTATGTCCTTTCCTGTAGTGTTTAATATAAATTCATGTAAATGGTCTGCAAAGGCTAAAATCCCAAATATTCTCACCCACACACCAACAGTTCGCTTAGGGCCCTAATTTGGCCAGCTGGTAAACATAATGTAGCATTTAGCAGCTAAAGAGCTAAAACAGATCGAACCAAAGGGATCAGCTGCCCTCCCCATCCAAATCATTTTCCTACAGTCCCTTAGTTCTTCTCGTCCACAGTAGTGCAAATAAATTTGCCTAGTGTGGCGTGGGGAAAAAATTAGAGGAAGCCAATAATACGTCCTTTCTTTTGGGTCGGGGTGTGGTGGTCAATGCAATAATGTAACCAGATGAGTGATTACAGCACCCGGCAGTGGCGTCGCCTGGCCTGGGCATTCGGAGCTTTAGCCCCAAATGTTTTTTCTGTAGCCCCGGACAATTCTCCCTCAATAATATAATACATTGACCGTGCTTTACGTGAAATTCATCATGACACAAGAGAGGACGCAGGACTGTAATTTCCCGTGTTCAGTGAATGCAACAGAGGCAATACACCAGACCGATCAGAGAGTTGCATGGAAATAAACGTGTGCTTGTATCATTCAAGCTCGGCTCTGTGTGTGTGTGGCAATAGCGCATTTAGTGTGATCGAGAGAGGGAGAGAGGTGCCAGCAGGGACCATGTTGTTAGCATCTGGTTAGCTAGCTGCACTAACGGACATAAGGAGCTGTTTGTTCCACAACAATCTGGAGGAGGGTCCTCTCCTCTCAGACTGAGAGACTCAGGTGAGCTAAAGGACTCTCTGAGTGTTTAGATGGTTCACTTTAGTCTTGCATTCACACCTAATAGTCCGCTTCTCTGGTGCGCACCAGACCACAGTTTGTTACATTGTTTCATTTTTCAGAAGGTTCGGTTTGCGTTCACACAGGCAAAACTCAAACGGACTATAAACTTTAAATACAAGTCATGTGCACGGAAATGCTGTTCAACAATTGGTCAGACATTAAGGGGGTAAAAAACGCAAATCCCGGCTATTTCTACCGGAGCCTCCGCCATGGAGCATCGGCACTTTCGGCAGGTTATTCTCATGCTGCTGTTAATCTGGAGATCAACAGACACTAGCGGCCCGCGCATATGATTATAATCAGACAACGTCCGTTAAAAAACATTATAACATAATGAGAGACGTTCTGCAGTAAGGAGGGGCGTTTCACCGACGACAGGTGTTCTTACTTTTATGTAGGCCTAGTTGACGGAGTATTTTTACTTTACACGACACTGTTCAAGACTTAATTCTGCTTCACTCTTTACATTAACAACCGCGGATGTCTTGAAAGACTCTTTCGCTAAAGATTTTTGAAGACATCCGCGTTCTTGTGACACGTAAATACTACGCTTCCTATGTTTTGGTGCGGACTGCGTTCACACCAGCAATGTACCGCTCCAGAGTTCGCAAGCAAGCGTTCCGAGACCACCTATTTTAGAGGACCAGAGTCCGGTTGTTTAGTTCACTTCAGAGGTCTCGGACTGTGTTCACACCGACCCAAATGAACCGCACCAAGCGGCTAAACGCACCAGGGTTAGATTCAACCGGACTATAAAAGGCTGGTGTGAATGCGCCGTTATCTCAGTGGGGCTCAAACGGTTTTCCGTGGCACAGCTTCGTATGATCATTATAGTCTATATGGCAGTAAAACAAGAATAGACTTTAAAAGGGGAGTGATTTGTAAAATATCCATAAAGAAATGAAAATAGCTAAATGTATCCAGAGCTCTTAATGTTGCACTCAAAGTGCACCAAATTGATGCTTTTAACTTCAATATTTAAAAAAAATCTTCCCGGGGGAGCATCCCCTCGGACCCCTAGAAGAGGTGAGGTCCGCCCCCCACTCATAAAAAATAGCACTTTACCCCTGCCTATATGCCATGAGCTGATTATCGAGGCTTCATTGTAACAGTCGCGGGTGTACTGTGTGTGCGTGTGGGGAGTGTTGCAGTAGAACATTCCACTGTAGCGCCGCGGCCGCCCCCACTATGGGCTAAGCCCTGAATGTTTTCAGGTCCAGGCGACGCCCCTGGCACCTGGTATCATTTTACACACATTTGTATCATACAGATGCAGGACTTACACACGCCTGTTATCTAACCGACAGGTCCGCACGCACTCTCCAGCCGAAACTCTAATTCAAGCATTCATTCACAAACTAAGTCAGGAGACCTTTAACGTTTTATGTCCGAGTCGCTCCTTTTTTCCTCGCTGTACACAGCTCCAGTTTGGGCATTGGCCTGTCATCAGATTGTATTTGTTATTGCTGCTGTAGCGGAAGTTTAGTAGAATTATTTTTGATGAAATACTCCAAATCTCCACCCTCCATAATTGCACTTGCTTCAGTTGGTTGCTACTTTCTAACGGTGGTGAGAGTGGTGCAGTGACACTATCTATCTTCTATCGATTAGATTTATGATTCGAAAATTATAAAAGTAGGGTAGACATGTGGATATTATCCCACTGAACAAAACGTGCATTTATCTAACAGGTTCGTTTTCCACTGACCTTATTTCGAGCTATTTTCCAAAATCCTATGGAGAAATCCCATTGCTTTTTTGTTGAGGGAAACCGAGCGCAACTTACTTCCGAGTTTTAGGATGCGTCACTGCAACACTAAATTGATGCGATTTGATTGGATTGTGAGGCAAGGGAAGCCAGAGCCCTATCTCTAGGGCTCTGAGGGAAGCCAGCCGCCTCTGGCTTCCCTTGGCATGGCTCTGACCAATCACAGGTTGGCAGGGGCATGACGTGAGCCTTGTCTGATTGGTCAATCCCTCCATTTTTTTTCACCAAGGGAAGCCTGGTTTGGCTAGCCTCCTCTCGCAACAGTGAGTGCAATCTACTGTTTCACCATAACATCTAGAGGGGTGCTGTTTCACTCTTTGTAAAATACTCAATGAGAATGGGGGAGAGACGGGCCGGCAGCAACACACAGCAAAGAAGAATTTCCAAAACTAAACGAAGTGTTTTTATTTATTTATTAAAATTATAACTACACTCCGAAAAAACAGGGGAAGCCTGGCTTCCCTTGGCCTCCAGGAGAAAACGCCACTGCTCGTCCATTCCCTCTTGATTCAATGTATTTATTTATTATGGAGTAAATAACCGTCATAAATAATAACCTCAGGTGATGTAAGCTGTCATTGAGTTAATGGCATTGAATGCCTCCAAACACAAAGCCTGCAGGATTCAAACTTATACACTGGCCAGACAAAAGATGGTGCTCATTTCCTCCTGCTGCAGTTCTGATAACCTTTTCCCTTCCCCATTAACAGATGGAGATGGAGATTACAGATGTCCCCTTTTTTTAAGTCTGTCATGCTTTTCATCTCAGCGTGATAAAAAGCCAACAGGCCATCTGATTTACCTGCCTCACTGTTTGCAGCTCTCTCTCGAACACATTTTGTAGTCATTAAATTGGATTGATAGTATGAGTCTTAGGTTATGTCCTCCTGAAAAAAACAAATCTGTAACTGTAACTATAGAGAGGAAATATTATAAAATGGAGCTTGAACCTGCCAATCAATCTGCCCAACCCAGTCTCACGGCATGTTGTGTTACGGCCCGTCCACACAGCTTCTGCCCATTCACTTTGAATGGGGTGACGTCACTTTTCGCCTAACTGCATTGTGGGAAGCAGAGCGGAGCTTTCCTGGCGTTTCAGGCTGCAAAAGTTCAGCAATGTTCAACTTTTGAAGCTTCTGAAGCTTTCGGTGGAAGCGTCAGCCAATCAAATCATATGCCAGTACAAGCTCTAGCCAATCAAACCGCTGCTTGTGTGTCAGGGGCGGGAGATTCATGTGATTGGTTGTTGGTCGAGCTTCAGACACGCCAGGGTCGGCTCTAGAACAAATCGAATGGGGGGGCAATCATTTACCAAGGGGGGGCACACACTGCCGTCAACAACCAACACACAAACACCAACGCAACTTCAATTTCAAAAAACATGCTGTAAAGTCTATTGTCTTTCACACACATTGCAGGGGTGTAGTGCTATTGTATAGCGCACCTATGACTTGTGCATACATGCACGGTTTGTGGCTGGCACGACCACCAAAACAGAAACATATAAGGACAGAGGGTGTCGTTTTCTCATACTGATATTCTGCACAAACTGTGCTGTTGTATTTGCTGTAAAGTGTCTTTACTGTAGGTTATTTTTTATTATATGTACAGCACTTTGGCTCGACCAAAAATCGTTGAAAAATGTGCTATATAAATAAAACTTGATTTGATTTGATATGGACATAGGCCACCATATAAAAAGTGTGCAAATGTATTTAGTATCCTATCCATGTGAACATGTTTTAGGTGGGGGTGGACCTAACCTCCTCTAGGAGGGTCTGGGGGCATGCTCCCCCGGGAAGATTATTTTTAAAATATTGAAGTTAAATGCATCAATCTGGTGCACTTTGAGAGCAAAATGAAGAGATCTATAGATAGCCTACATCTCTCAGCATCCATATGAAACAGAACTGTACACAGATTTACTTTTTCTTTATGGATATTTTACTAATCATTCCCCTTTTAAACTGTATTCTTGTGTTACTGTCCTATAGTATTTCATACCCGTTTTTTATTTATTCTCTCTTTAATAACTATAGGCTAATGATCATATAAAGGTATTCCTCGAAAATACTTACATAAATGGTGACCAAACCGTTTGAGACCCACTGAGATAACTTACACTAAAGTGAACTATCTAAACACTGAGAGAGTCCTTACCTCACTGAGCTGACGTTATAAGATCCTCACAGTCTGACAGGAGAGGACTCTCCTCCACCTTGGTGTAGAAACAGCCCTTTATATCCGTTAGCATAGCTAGCTAACCAGATGCTAACAACATTCCACGTTACCGCTCGCGCACTCACAAAATGCGCTCGTGCCACACACAGAGAGCCAAGCTTGAATGAAACACAGAGACCCATGTACTTGTACTGTACTGTATATCATATTATTTTCGATGGCTTTACTGTATAATCAGTATAACAGATGAACAGATCGCCACTGGGCTTTCATCTAAACACACAGCCACGTAATGATAAAAAAAAAAAGGTCAGGGGTCATTCGTCAAGCAACAATCAGAGAGCAGCAGTGAGCACACCTCAGGCTGTGTTTTATATTTGTATTCTTTATTTCTGATGTATTTCACACAAAAAACCTTTAGTGGAAACGTTTTCACTTATATGATTAGAAAAAGAAAAAAACGGCAAAGTGGCAAGGCTTGCCAACCCTGCGTTGGGGGGGCACAGTGACTCATTTGGGGGGGCATGGCCCGCGAATGACCCCCCATGACGCCGACCCTGAGACACGCCCAGCTCCAAGCTTTTTTTGAAGCTGTAGTGTGGACGGGCCGTTATAGTCACGACATTTAATCTATTGATTCATGTTCAGCAACACGATTTCCCCCTTTTTTTCGTGTCACACAGAACGATTTTAAAAGCAATCTATTTCTATTATGTTTCGTGCCTGGACCACGTCTTTTTGTCTGGTCGGGTTTTGGAAGACCGGAAGCTGTGTGGTGCATAAAAACATGTTCTTCCTCAATATCAAGCCACGATTATTGTTATTATTTTAAATCGTATAATGTCGGGGGTTTTTTGCCGTCCGCAAGGAAAATAAATTTGGGCTCAGAGCCTCAGAATACTGAAATCTGTATTTTTTTAAATCTTTTTAATTTGTTATTCTTTTCTAAATAACACACTGTTATTTACTCAACAATAACACACAATTATCCTTGTTTTTATTTATTAGTTTAATTCTATCATCTCAGGCTTTTTAGCCGTTCCGCAGGAACTGAATTTCAAAATAAAGTCACCGGAAACAGACGTAGGCCTATAAGGGACATTTCGAGCATCGTTGCGATACACACCCACTGAACTGATTACCCAAGATCCTCAGCTATGGTTTAAGCTCGGTGATTGGATGTTGTAGCCGCAATGCACATTGGGATATGGTGTTTATGCAATATGAAATCCAAAAAACATTTCGGAGTTTAGGATGGCCGAAGACACTACACTACCCATAATCCTCAGCTATCGTTTGGGACTACAGTCCCGTTGCTTGACAAACCCCATGATCAGGGGCGGCGGGTACTGTAGGCTAGGGAAGGCTAAGCCTTCCCAAATATTTGTGTCCTGGTAAAATAAAAATATAATGTATAATGTTTGTGTCTTTGACATTAGCGCTGCTATGCAGCCACCAGTAAACTGTACTACGAAGCCAGTTCAACAGACCCTGGATATGTTTGAGTTATCTTAACTAACCCTAACAAACGAGATCTCGCTAAGTGGTCCTACGACGCTGGTTATCAACTCGGTAAATCAAGCCAGGGTTTCTCTCTCCAGCTGAGAGCGCGTTCACGTGAAAGGGGCGGGGTTAGCTATATTTGACCAATCACAAACAGGAACAAGTGTACTGACAGCGCAGCGTCATACTTCATTAATGAAAAGTAAACTAATATTAGACAAATATGAACTTTAAACATCCATGATTTAAACATATAATCCAGGATACAAGCCACATAGTTGCACCTGCAAGGGGAATATAGAACAACTGGTTAAAAAATTACTACCGAGTGTTTGAAAGCGTACAACAGTTTTATGATATCACTGCCCCATCTAAGACACGAGTGGATCTGACTTTAATTACATTTGAGTTGAGTGTTTCGTCAACTTAATGTGTTGCTTAAAATAATACTTCTGCATACAGTATGTGACACTGTAAGTGTTGCACGGCCAGATACGGCTCGAGAAGCTGACTCAGATAAGGAAATATATGATATATTATGATATTATATGATCGATGATCTGATTGATGATGTGATATGAATGATAAGTGCGACACATCGGCGTCTTCTCTGCATACGGCAGTTTAAACTGTATTTCCTTTATCCTGTAATATGACTTGATAGATTTAAACTCCGCACACTGAGCTCTGATTGGTCAGCAGGCGGTGCTTTCACTGAGTTGATCTCTTTTCTATAGACGCAGGAGGCAGGCAGCGTCAGGTAAAAAAAGTTATTTAGCCTTCCCAAACCTGAGCCTCACGCGCCGCCTATGCCCGTGATTAATTTTTAAGCTCTGGGATTGGATGTTGGAGTGGCAGTGTGCCAAGGTTACGCCGAGCGTCAGACAGTTACTAAATCAGCCTACTATCACCTAATGAATATATCTACAGTAGGATTAAAAGACTAATGTCACAGCAGGATTTGGAAAAACTTGTCCATGCTTTTATCTTCAGTAGACTGGACTACTATAATGGTGTCTTTACAGGTCTCACTAAAAAATCTATTAGATAGCTGTGGTGGTGGTGCTGCAGGGACTTCACCCCTCATGTCTGCAGCAAGCTGCTCCCTGAAGGACTTCTGGGTGTGTGGCTTCGTCCTGCCGGGGTCACCCCTCATCTTGTGCAGCTCTTGTGGAGAAGGAAGCTGTTCACCACTGCAATGTCCAGAAAATGGTAAAAAAAAGTCTTGTACCATGTCATGGTTTTGTGGTGAACGCTGTAGTACCCAATCAAAGCATCGGACACATCCACGCAGCCCATGCTTCTGTTGTAGTCCACCACAGCGTCAGGAACGGTAACAATCTTAGTCTGCCACACACCAGCCCGTTTCACTTTCCTCCTGACAGTCTGTCCACTGAACCAGAAGATGCAGAGGGAGGCTGAGTTAGTACTGGTGCAGACGTCCGGCGGCGTAGCTTGGATGTTGATGGCTCTGGGGCAACTGTATGCTGATCTGATGCACGTCGTAGCTCGGATGAGGCAGATGTTGATGGCTGTGATCCAGAAGCCATTTGATACTCGTCTTCATCACTGTGAAAACACATTTTGAAAAAACAATTACTTTGATTACTTCACTGGCGTATTCTTTCAAAAATGTAACTCAAATCAGAAATAATTCCTCTATTTAGCGTGTGTGAAATAACAGTATATACACATATATATATATAGACTGATATACAATACAGCTTTATTTATAAACTGCTAATAGTCAATGTCTGTAGAACTACAAAACAGCATCCATTTGGCGTGTGTGAAATAACAGTATATATATACTGGGTTGATATACAATACAGCTTTATTTATATACTGCCGTGTTATAGTCACGAAATACAATTATCTATTGATAAGTGTTCACCAACACGATGTTACCATTGTTTTCGCTTCTCACAGAACAATGTCTGTAGAACTACAAAACAGAATCCATTTGGCGTGTGTGGAATAACAGTATATATATATATATATATAGATAGACTGGGTTGATATACAATACAGCTTTATTTATATACTGCCGTGCAGAGTTTGGCGTAACGCGTTACTGCAATAATATTACTTATATCGGTAACGAAGTAGTGTAACGCGTTACTTTTATAATTCAGTAAGCACACTACAGTTACTAACATTGCCCCGACACGCGTTACTTCGTTACTTTTATAAAATAATCACACTCACTGACAGACAAGAGGGGTGTCCGCCGCAGGTTTAAAGTCTATGGTTTATATACATGTAGGCCCAGGGTCGGCGTCATGGGGGGTCATTCGCGGGCCATGCCCCCCCAAATGAGTCACTGTGCCCCCCCAACGCAGGGTTGGCAAGCCTTGCCACTTTGCCATTTTTTTCTTTTTTTAATCATATAAGTGAAAACGTTTCCACTAAAGGTTTTTTGTGTGAAATACATCAGAAATAAAGAATACAAATATAAAACACAGCCTGAGGTGTGCTCACTGCTGCTCTCTGATTGGTGTATTGCTTGACCAATGACCCCCGACCTTTTTTTTGTTATCATTACGTGGCTGTGTGTTTAGATGAAAGCCCAGTGGCGATCTGTTCATCTGTTACACTGATTATACAGTAAAGCCATCGAAAATAATATGATATACAGTACAGTACAAGTAGCCTACTTCTGGGTCTCTGTGTTTCATTCAAGCTCGGCTCTGTGTGTGTGTGGCACGAGCGCATTTTGTGAGTTCGCGAGCGGTAACGTGGAATGTTGTTAGCATCTGGTTAGCTAGCTATGCTAACGGATATAAAGGGCTGTTTCTACACCAAGGTGGAGGAGAGTCCTCTCCTGTCAGACTGTGAGGATCTTATAACGTCAGCTCAGTGAGGTAAGGACTCTCTCAGTGTTTAGATATTTCACTTTAGTGTAAGTTATCTCAGTGGGTCTCAAACGGTTTGGTCACCATTTATGTAAGTATTTTCGAGGAATACCTTTATATGATCATTATAGTTATTAAAGAGAGAATAAATGAAAAACGGGTATGAAATACTATAGGACAGTAACACAAGAATACAGTTTAAAAGGGGAATGATTAGTAAAATATCCATAAAGAAAAAGTAAATCTGTGTACAGTTCTGTTTCATATGGATGCTGAGAGATGTAGGCTTTCCATAGATCTCTTCATTTTGCTCTCAAAGTGCACCAGATTGATGCATTTAACTTCAATATTTTAAAAATAATCTTCCCGGGGCAGCATGCCCCCAGACCCTCCTAAAGGAGGTTAGGTCCACCCCCACCTAAAACATGTTCACATGGATAGGATACTAAATACATTTGCACACTTGTTATTAGGGCTGGGCGATTTGGCCTAAAAATAAAATCGCAATTTTTTTCTAACTAATGGACCATTTTCGATTTAAACCTCGATTTTTTTCTGTTTTTTTCTAAACAAACCAGACCAAGGCTCTTTTAAGTGAACGACGGGAGCCGGCTCTCGCCCGCGAACGAGCCGTTTTTTTTTGCGGAGGGATCTAGATCGGCATGAAGGCACATTATGCAATGTGCACATTATCCCGCTTATTACATGGCCACATTCTCAACAAAGTAACGACATGACTCCCAATATTAATTGAAATGCTTTTATGGATTTAGAAAATGATTTTATTGACTTAAAAAATAGTTTTATGTATTGATTTAAATTGACAAGCATCCGCTAAGAAAAGTAGTCCGTTGTTACTGTTTGAACTAACGTAGCAACGGCAGGAACTGCTTCGATAGTGTTTTTGAGGAGCTTTTTGATTACAGATTTGAAAACATCGTTGCTTGCTTTAAAAGTAGCACACTTCATGATGTCAGACCTTGGAAAGTATCTAGATATCCCTGCCCTAATGCCAAAGGAACTGCACACTGAATATGTGTCGCCGTTTGATGTCTATGTCTGGACCGCTGCGTAAAAAGGAGGGTTTCTGCCCCATTACTTCTCTTCTTACTTCTATAAGAATAAAACACGGAGGACGGAGATCTCTTTTCCTCCCCCTCTACAGACCACCCAGCAGCTGATCTCAAAGCACGCTCCCCTCTCCTGCAGGGGGGCGTGGTCAGCTGCAGCTCACAGAATCAGCCCGCTGCAAAAACAGCGCTGGAAAAAGCAAATGGAGCGAAATGAGGCATGGCTAAAATGCAGGATCTTTTTGGTATTTTGAAAAAAAAAAAATATTTATATACTTTATATAGGTCGATACAGTAGCCCCTTTTTTTTTAAAATAGTTTGTATAGGTTGTTGCTATCTGTTTTGTGTAGCGTGGGTTCTACAAGCAAGTCAATGCATTCATTGGGTGGTATCAGAGATTTACACGGGTCCTGTAAATGCAATGAAAACAATTGGCCACAGCAAATCATTTATATTAACTTTTATTACTTTATTTACTCTTGAATACTTCAGTACAAATGATGTATTGAATAATTTAAGTGATATATGTGTACACAGAGCTGCAGATCGGGTAGTCACAGGCAATGTGGCTGAGTTTTGTGCGCGTTCTGGAAAGTGAGAGAGTAAGCTACTACGGAGTCCCTTAAAGCAAAACAAATCTGCGGAGTCTAGAAATGTTTTTAAATCGCGATTTTTCGGTTCAGCCATTTCACAAACCGTAGGAAAGTAAAAATGCAAATATATCGTTAAAACCGAAAAAATCGCCCAGCCCTACTTGTTATATGGTGGCCTATGTCCATATCAAATCAAATCAAGTTTTATTTATATAGCACATTTTTCAACGATTTTTGGTAGAGCCAAAGTGCTGTAGGCTACATATAATAAAAAAATAACCTACAGTAAAGACACTTTACAGCAAATACAACAGCACAGTTTGTGCAGAATATCAGTATGAGAAAACGCCACCCTCTGTCCTTATATGTTTCTGTTTTGGTGGTCGTGCCAGCCACAACGGTACATGTATGCACAAGTCATAGGTGCGCTATACAATAGCACTACACCCCTGCAATGTGTGTGAAAGACAATAGACTTTACAGCATGTTTTTTTAAATTGAAGTTGTGTTGGTGTGTGTGTGTGTGTTGGTTGTTGACGGCAGTGTGTGCCCCCCCTTGGTAAATGATTGCCCCCCCCATTCGATTTGTTCTAGAGCCGACCCTGTGTAGGCCTATGTAATCTGCGCGATTTGCGAGACCACATCTCCACGTGCAGTGCTGCATAAACATGGCTGAGTCTTTTCATCTGTAACTCCCTCAAACGGGGCCGCTCGCTCTCTTTTGTTGATCGCCCTCTCACGGGTGAACAGTTCAATGCCCCGCTTCATTGTAGGAATTCTGCCATGTCTCTACCACTTTAGTTTGACCATCTCTGTTACTAAGTTATGGAATTCTAAATAAATAAGTAATTAGATACCTTACCGTTACTGCGCTCATAAAGAATGATAAGAATAATGCGTCTTGAACTGGTTTCATTAATTAGTGTCTTGACGTTTCAGACTGTTAGCTTGTTGTGTGGCTGGTAGCCTATTTTAGAGCATATAAAAATAAAGACTTGTGTTATGTCTTCCTTAATGCAATAGTAATTGGGGGTGCAAGTGGAGTCTCGCAGAGGCAAAACTGTGGCGCGCACACTGTAGGTGCGCCGCAGTCTGCGTGATCTGCCTGTAGGGGCGGGCCGGCCCTGCGAGTAAAGTAACGAGTAAAGTAACGAGTAAAGTAACGAGTTACTTTATCTAGAGAGTAACGAAGTAGTGTAATATATTACTTTTTTTTAAAGTAATATGTAATATATTACTTTTTTTTAGTAACGACCCCATCTCTGCTGCCGTGTTATAGTCACGAAATACAATTAATCTATTTATACGTTCACCAACATGATGTTCCCCCATTGTTTTAGTTTCTCACGGAACGATAACGCTACAACAACAAAGCGGCGTCCATTTTGTATTTTGCAAGTGTGGAATTACTATAGATTACACCAAATACACAACTAATAGATACAAACAGAGAGAGTACATACCTTTCCTGAAGTTCATAATCAAGGTCTGATTGTTGTCTGACTGTTCTGTTGCCTACTATTTGTCGTGTTATTCAATAATACACGTGAGTTCAACTGTCACAATTACGTGTCTCTTTATTGGTAGTCAACATGCTAGCACACACCTAGCTCACCTGCTCCGTTACCATAACATGTCCTCTGCCTATGACGTCGATCAACCGTGCCCGTAAGGCTTCACTCCTATTGGCTAACACACACACATATACAATAACACCACATCTCCATTTTTATGAATCAATGGGTAGACTGCCATTGACTCCACAGACCTTAGAGGATTATTCTGCCTCTGTAGGGTGGAAGGTCTGTTCCTATCTGAACCAGATATAAAATAACAGTTAACTCCAGACCTTCATGAACTAAATGTAACCCTATGATATTTTGTGTATTACACAACATTAATGCACAACATTAATAATAACCAGTTTTTTTTTACTCTCTTATAAAACTCTCTATAATATCTCTCAGGCTTCTGGTTTGTTTACAAGTCCAACCTAGCCGGTCTCACCACGGCTCTCCCCAGACCTGGTTCTCGGGGTAGGTGGCAGATCTTGAGCACCGGGCTCCGGAGGTTCTGCAATATGCGGCTCTGGACCACCTCCTGAATGCTGCTCAGCTGCATCCCTGCCGCTCTGCTCTGACGAGGAGTACATGGGGATGAGATGATGGCGATTTCGCCGGACTGTCCCATAAGGTCCCTCAAGAATGTAGGAGCGCGGCGTGTTGTGACTTCCCATAACCGTTCCACTCGCCTTCTGATCCGTGACCCAAACCTCTTTTCCCGGTGCAAGCCTCTCGAGACTTTTCACTCGATGACGCAGGTTGTACCGCTGTGCATCCTTTATTCTCCTCTCTCTTTCTCGCAGAACTACAGCCTCGCTGTCGGGAAGAGCAGGATCCAGCAGCGCTGGTAATGTTGGCACCGTCGTGCGAAGCCTCCTCCCCATGAGAAGTTGCGCAGGGCTATACCCGTTTTGTAGTGGGGTGGTTCTGTAAGCCAGCAGAGCCAGATATGGGTCTGCTGCTTTCTTAAGGAGACTCTTCACAGTCTTTACAGCCCGTTCTGCCTCACCGTTGCTCTGTGGATATTTCGGGCTGCTGGTGATGTGTTTAAATCCATACGACTCTGCAAACTCTTCAAATGCCCTTCCCGAGAACTGCGGCCCGTTGTCTGTGACCAGCGTCTCAGGGATACCATGTCGTGCAAAGATGGATTTGAGATGGTGGATTACATCTGTTGATCTTGTGGGTGTCAGCAAAGCCATTTCCACATACCTTGATGCATAATCCACTACCAGCAGATATGACTTGCTTCCCAGCATAAACAAGTCGGCACCCAGTTTCTGCCATGGTCGGCCTGGGTATTGTGTTGGCATCAGCGGCTCTTTGGGGTTCTGTCTCTCCTTGCTGCATGTCCGGCAGTTGAGAACCAACTCATTCAGCTGCTGACTTAGCCCTGGCCACCATACAGACTGTCGGGCACGCTCCCTACACTTCACCACTCCTTGGTGACCTTCATGTAGTCTGGCGAGCACATAATTTGTCATTGTTGCGGGGATGACGAGTCTGTCCCCCTTTAACAGTAGTCCGTCCTTTACAGTTATGAACGCTTGTTCCGCCCAGTATAACTTTATGGCTGGTTCGCTGTTGCTGTGTGCTGGCCATTTCTCTTCACACAGCTGCATCACTCTTCCGCACACACTGTCCTTTGCCAACTGCTCTTTTAGCTCTTCCAGGTAAGCCGTGCTTGCTGGCAAACCATCGATAATCATGTCCACATAGATATTCGTGCTCTCGAGGAACTCTTTTTCATCTGGTGTGGAGTCTCTTTTCACAGGTGCACGTGACAGTGTATCAGCCGTCCACAGGCTTTTCCCTGGCACATGTGTGATTGAGTAGGAATAACGCATCAGGCGCATCCGGAAACGTTGAATCCGTGGGGGAAGCGCATCCAATGCCTGAGACCCCAGGAGACTCAGTAGAGGTTTATGATCCGTTTCCAGCTCAAAGTGTCTGCCGATGAGAAAGTTGCGAAACCTTTCACAAGCCCAGGTTAAGCCTAAAGCTTCCTTTTCTACCTGTGCGTATCTCTGCTCCGTCTGTGTGAGAGAACGTGACATATAGGCTACCGGCCTCCAATCCTCTTCCCATTTCTGCAGAAGCACACTCCCCAAGCCGTATGATGATGCATCTGCTGAGACCTTGGTTTCTCTGTTTGTGTCATACATGGCTAGCACTGGTGGAGATATCAGAGAGTCTTTCAGATCTTGGAAGGCTCTGGCCTGATCGATGCCCCACAGCCAGCAGTTATTTTTGGAGAGCAGGTCTCGAAGTGGCTTGTCTCGCTCTGCTAGCTGCGGTATGAACTTCCCCAGCTGGTTGACCATGCCTAGAAAGCTCCTCAGCTCGCTCACATTTTTCGGCTCTTCCATTTTCCTTACCGCCTCTGTCTTGCTCGGGTCTGGTCTAATGCCGCTAGCAGTGATCACATGGCCCAGGTATGTCACCTCCTGTTTGGATATGTCACACTTTTCCACATTCAAGGTGATTCCTGCCTTTTGGATCTTCTCCAGCACAGCATACAAACGAGCGTCGTGCTCCTCCTGTGTTTGGCCCCACACCAGTACATCGTCCATGTGACAGACGACCCCCTCTAGTCCCTCAGTTACCTCAGTTGTCATCCTGTTTTGCTATGCCAAAAGGTAGCCGATTGAAGTGGTATCGGCCAAAGGGTGTGATGAACGTTGTGTACTTGGCTGAGCCTTTTGTTAGAGGTATTTGCCAAAACCCCATGTTTGCATCCAACTTGCTGAATATTTTGGCTCCAGCCAGCTTTCCCAGTGTTTCTTCCACTGAAGGTAGAATGTATTTTTCTCGACACACAGACTCGTTCAGTTTAGTTAGATCCACACATATGCGAACAGCCCCTGTCTTTTTAGGCGCCACCACCATGCCAGCGCACCAATCTGTAGGCTCCTCAACTCTGCTGATCACCCCCAGGTCTTCCATGCGGGACAGTTCCTCTTTGACTTTGTCCATCAGTGGCAGTCGAATCCTTCTAGGCGTCTTCAGAGAAAACGGTTGGGCCCCTGGTTTCAGCTTAATGGCATATGGCTGCCGCACCTCTCCAAGACCGCTGCATACTGTTGGGTAATTAGTCTTTAGCGTGTCCATAGTGACGTTGTCTAGTCGTGCCACTAGCTTCAGCGCTACACTGGCAGGCCTCCCGAGCAATGCTGTTTGCAAGCGTCGAATGACATACACATCCTCCATAAGTTCTCTCTCTCCTTTCTTCAGCAGCATACTAGCAAAGCCCACTACGTCTAAAGGATTTTTTCCTGGACCCCAAAGTGGCTTCCTTGGCTTTTGAAGAGCTGGTGGAGCTTTGTGCTTATAGACCTCCTTAAACACGGAGTGAGGAATGACTGTAACATCAGCCCCAGTGTCAATTTTGAACTGCACGCTTTTGTTGTTAATGTCAATGTCTGCCATCCACGGATCATTGTCGGCCTCAATGCTACCTAAGAGCAAGCTTTCCTCTTCTTCATTAATCTCATGCACGCTTTTAGCTGCTTTACACACGCGCATATAATGTCCCATTTTCCCACATGCATGGCATTTTACATCCTTGGCTGGACACTCAGTCTTTACATGTGAAGGAGGACAACCACAGTTATAACACTTTGCATCATAACCCTTGTTGTATTGTGGCTTGGCTTGGTAGCTATTAGCAGATTGAGCTTTGTTTTTAGCATATTTGCTACTGCTCTTAAATACTCTGTCCACTAATTTAGCGTCACATGCCTCAGTTCTATCGTCACCTCGCAGAGAAGATTGTTGCCGTTTCACCTCTTCACTCTGCCGAGCCATGGTAATAGCTTTTCCCAAGGTAAGGTCTGAGTCCAGTTGCATCCGTTCAGACAGCCGCTTATCCGTCAATCCGACAACAAGCCTGTCTCGAATGAGTTCATCATGTAGCACTCCGTAGCTACAATGCTCCGCTAGTGCATATAGAGCTGTGACGAACAAGTCCACTGGTTCACCTTCTCCCTGTCTGCGCATATTAAACTTTGCCCGCTCATATATGACATTTTTCTGACAACGAAGAAGCCTTGAAAGCCATCCCGCACACCTTGGTAAGTGTCTCTCTGAGCCGCTGTGAGAGTCAATCCACGTAAAATATCATCTGCTTCATCTCCCATGCAGTATATCAATGTGTTGACTTGATTCTCTTCTGAGCTACTGTTCAGACTACTTGCCAGGCGAAATCTCTCGAACCGCCGTATCCATTTGGCCCATTCCTGCGGTCTTGAAAAGTCGAAAGGCTCCGGTGGCTGGATGCTAAACGTAGCACTCGGTCCCGCTGCTGGCATTATTCATACTACGCAGGATCCTATCTCTGGAACCCATTGGTCGATTTGGGTGATTGACACCTTTTTTGAAACTTTAGAGCCAATAGAATCGAGGGGGAGTTAGTAAATCCCGCTTTTAACTTACGTCAAGGAGAGAGATGCTTGCGTAAACAGCACATTAGACACCCTGAGCCCCGGACTGCAAAACTTTATACCTACTCTGCAGCCATGAATGTAATGATGGATTATCAACAACAATTCTAAAGTGACAAAGAGACATTGGATTAACCTTGAGCAGCGTTTTTATTCCCTTGAACACGACTTTTGATCACAAAACAGCAACGGTAAGATATAATTATTGTTATGGTTTAGAACACTGTTGTTGTTTTCTTGCTCTGTTCTGGCTGCTAGCTCAGTGAGTTCGTGTCCTACAGTGATGATATTTATATCAAAATAATCTATGGAGTATCAGCTTTCAGCTGATATGTAGTTTGTGCAGAACATATTAAGTTTTAAAGATGGTTTTTGCTAGTTAGCACCGGAAGTAGCATCAGCCTGTTTTCACTAAGGGCTAATGCTAACGCTTCTTGTGAGACTTGTGTTTTGTTTCGGTAAAAATGGCTCATATCGTCAGAGTTTTTTTCCCGTTATTTGAGTATAAGACATTCATAGGTTTTTAAATATTAAGAAGCCCCCAGACGCTGTCTCCTGCAGTGACGCGTTTTTCTCCCGGTATCGGGGGGGGGGGGGGGGGTGGGGGGCCGTGCTTAAGAGGTTAATGTCTTTCGTTTTTTGTAAAGCACTTTGAATTGCCTTGTGTTGAAAAGTGCTATATAAATAAATAAACTTGCCTTGCCTTGCCTTAGTTCATGACGGATGTATTTTGTTATCCACACATATATTTTTTTTATATTTGAACCTACACCTGCAACAGTCAATGACAGGCAACTGTTGAGGAGTTGGAAAGGTCTGAAGATGTTACAAATAAGGTACACACAGCATACAATGCCATAATAACGTTGTATTATTAGTGTATGACACTTGTGTATGTATAAAATCTGAAGATGTGTAGTTTTATTAATGTTTTCACATAATTTTACACAATATTATTATATTATTTCACATATTGTAGTTCTACACATTAATACCTGATTTGTAAAACATCATAGGCGGAAAGGTATATCCGTCATTTAATGGTAAGCTATTGAAATTCTGAATCCATAGATGGGTCTCCCATCACCCAAAACCCCTGACTATTCTCTCAATTCAGTATTTACATTATTTATTTCAAAGAAAATCAATAATATCTTTAAAAACTACAAGTCCCTTTCTATCAGCTGTGCACCGTTATGGTGTAAATATAACCTATCTACCAATTGGATCAAATATAAAAGTCAGCCGAATTAATGTTGATACTGCAAGGAGACGTATTTTGTGAAGAGAAATTGAAGATGTTGTTTAATTGCTTTTATATTTATGATCCACGTCACATATTCAGTTTCGGTGGCAGTTCTTCCAGTTTGTCTAGAAGTCTTCTAATCAGGGCTCTATAAATAAAGAACTACGGCAGATGTGTAATATTGAATGCAGCCGAACCGTGTATTACAATGCCGTTATGTTATGACTTTCAATTACAGTATTATTCTTTTTTTTAAAGGTTTTTCGGATTTCATATTGCATAAACACCATATCCCAACTTGCATTGCGGCTAAAACATCCAATCACCAAGCTTAAACCATAGCTGGTAGGGATGCACAATATTGGTTTTTTGAAACCGATACCGATACCGATAACTTCCTGCTTCTCAAGACCGATACCGATAACCGATAATTAAAAAAAACTGTACGGCACTAATTATTTTAACGCGATTAACGCATGTGTATTTTTTTTCCTTGGCCGCCCCGTAGTTTCAGAGCGCATCGAAAAATACCATCTACAAGCTGATGCTGACAGCCCCGCTCCTGCCGCCCGCTTGTGGCAGACCACACTTCCACGCTCACCGGCAGGCACCGACTGGCCATTGGGAGGACCGGGAGGGTGTGTGTATGTGTGGCCCGAGCGAGAGAGAGACCTTACGTGCATTGTTGTTGTTAGCATCTGGTGCTAGCTAGCTGCGCTAACGGATATACGGAGCTGTTTAAATGAAAACAGAGGAGCGACATTTCGCCACAACTGCGCCGAGCACTTGACTTTATGCAGGAAGCCAGACAGTGGGACATTGTACGAAAAGTCAGCACACTCAGCACGGATAGTGCGCAACATGATTGCAGCGTCCAGGCAGCTCCGGTTCGAGCATATGCCTTGAGTTGCACATAGCTCCAACGCCCATACCACCGACGACATGTTTGTTTACTGTCCTGGCTTCACGGCCGCACACCATTTACATCACAGCCAGGCATGAGTTAGGGAGCGCTGGATTTGTGAAGAACTCCCCTCTTCCTAAACCACTAATACCACAGTACTGGCAAAACGGGAGGAGCCGAGTGAAAAACAAGCGCCCCTCATCCCAATCCACCAACACCGCAGTATTTTTTTCTTTTTTTTTACCCAAAAAATATATTGTATATTATTGGGGCTATTAATACTGGTATCGGGTTTATCGGGATGACGTCATAATTCCTAATATCGGACCGATAATTATCGGACCGATTATCGGGCCGATAATTATCGTGCATCCCTACTGAGGATCTTGGGTAATCAGTTCAGTGGGTGTGTATCGCAATGATGGTCAAAATGTCCCTTATGCCTACGTCTGTTTCCGGTGACTTTATTTTGAAATTCAGTTCCTGAGGAACGTCAAAAAAGCCAGAGATTATAGAATTAAACAAATAAATAAAAACAAGGATAATTGTGTGTTATTGTTGAGTAAATAACAGTGTGTGTTATTTAGAAGAGAATAACAAATTAGAAGGAAAAAAATATTAAAAAAAATACAGATTTCAGTATTCTTAGGCTCTTGAGCCCCATTTATTTTCCTCGCGGACGGTAAAAAAACAATAAAATAAAAACAATAATCGTGACTGGATATTGAGCAAGAACATGTTTTTATTAACCACACAGCTTCCGGTCTTCCAAGACCCGACCGGACAAAAAGACGTGGTGCAGGTACGAAACATACTACCAATAGAAATATATAGCTTTTAAAATCGTTCTGTGTGACACGAAAAAAGGGGAAAACCGTGTTGGTGAACACGAATCAATAGATTAAATGTTGTGACTATAACACGAAATGCTGTGAGACTGGGTTGATCTGCCACAGTCAAAAGCTCAACTGAATGCTATCACTCACCTTCTTCACTTTCTACCTACAGTATATGGATGAAACAGTTGTGTTTGTTTCTAAATAAATATGATGTTTGTGCCCATTTTACAAAAATACATTCCTCCTGCATTTAAGCATTGAATCCTTTACCAGGAACAAGGAGGGTGAACCATCTTGCTTCAGTGGGAGCATGCAGCCCACACAGCTGCCTGCCTGTCTCTGTGTGTCTTTGTTGCCTGGCTCAGTAGTGGGTACTGTTCTCTGCCTCGTCCTCCACAGGGAACAACAGGAAATCCTCCAACATGTCCTGCAGAGCTGGAGATGGAGGATGGTGGTTGCTTAAAATAAGCTCTGTACAGAGGTGAACAAATGGATTTAAAGCTCTAATGGAAAAGCTGCTTCTATGAAAAACATAGATTTTTCCGTTTAGTGGTCATCTTTTTTAAATGTTGGCAACTGAAGCTGTGTGAAGTTCACAGGTTCCGAAAAAAATAATTATAAAAGTTTGCCTGTCAAATTGTGGTGATTGCAGTTAAATGTCAGCGCATGTGTCTCTATTTGGACAAATGTGAGCTGGTTCTGGCAGATTTTGGTTATGTAACCTTAGCTCCAGTTAGCAGCAGTGATTCAAACGTTGGCGCATCCTGTATTGGAGCAATGCAAGACTCGAGTCCAGGATGCTGTGCTGATTTTGAGCAAAGGAGCTTTGGACGCCTGAATCGAATTGATGCTGCTAGGGACTAAACCTATACAAATAAAAACAAGTTAGAGTGGCAGGTGTCATAAAATGTTTTTGTCTAAAATGGTATATTACTCTCATAGCCCATATTGTTTTGATTTTAATGCTACAGTATCTAGCCTACTTAGCTACAGTATAGCATATCAGCTAGCATAGTAGCAAGACATGGGTTGCCAACTTTGGGTACCTGGCTGGAGTGAGATGTTGATATCATGGGTTTAATTTAGGGCTGTTAAGTTAACGCGTTAATAACGCGTTAACGCAAAAAAAAATTAACGCCACTAATTATTTTAACGCGATTAACGCATGTGTATTTTTTGTCCTCGGCCGCCCAGTAGTTTCAGAGCGCATCGAGTTTAAAATACCATCAAGCTGATGCTGACAGCCCCGCTCCTGCCGCCCGCTTGCTGCAGACCACACTTCCACGCTCACCGGCAGGCCCTGACTGGCCATCGGGAGGACCAGGAGGGTGTGTGTGGGGCCCCGTCTCAAGTCGGTTAAATGAAATCCTTGCTTCCCTCACTTGTGTCGTTTCCCTGCCTCTAGTCCCTCCCACCAGGGAAGCATGGAGGGACGCAAGGAAACCACAAGAAGCAGGGAAATTAGTTTTAAGAGCAATGGGATGTCCTTTCCTCCGGAGTGTCAGGTGAAGCGACGTCCGTTTGTGATGACGCCGCACAGCTGTTCGTCTGACAGCAGCTCTGTCCCTGTTGTTTTCACAAACACCCCCGCCTCTGTTAGTGCACATTTACTGACACAAACATTTGTATCATCTGTTGTAGACCCAAATACATTAAATAAAATAAGAACTCATTCTCAAAAAAGATAAACGCCATTCTTAAAATGTATAAACGAACAATAGTTTGATTAATATTGATTAGAGTCAGTGCACAATAGAAATAGAAATAATTGAGAGAAGAAAAAGAGATATGTTATCTATCAAAACCCAGTTAGATTAACATTCATTGAAACAAAACACGGTGAGGAGCAGTGTTGTGCTAGTTACTGAAAACCAGTAACTAGTTACCATTACTAGTTACTTCATTTCAAAAGTAACTCAGGTACTTTACTAGTTACTTACACCAAAAAGTAATGCGTTACTGTGAAAAGTAACGTTTTAGTTACTTACAAAAATGGCTCCCATTAATGCCCTTATAGCCTTCCTTTCAGTACTGTTATTGCATTGGAGAATAATACAATCTGTTGATCAACTTGACATGCATTATATGCAATCTGGATTGCATCGATATTAGCTGGCTTTCCATTTTTGTATATTCTTTCTCCAGGTAGTTGGAAAAAGTTTTCCGTCCCATATGCCGTGTGCCGCCCGGACATGGTATCATGCTAACTAGCTCCCTGAAAGCGGGTGACTCCACTGTAGCAATAGCCTGCATGTGTTCTACAACATACCGTGCAATGGCTTTATCGACTTTTCCCTGGCCAGCAGTCCCTCGGTTAAAATCCAGCCGCTGTTGCTTAGGTGGAGTGGCGTCGGCTGAGTCTGTGTGGTCTTAGCTACTAGCTTCGTCCCAGCATGTTGTTTTTGCAGATGTTTTAAGAGATTTTAATTACTGGTTTGGGCAGTAGATAGGATCTTTGACCCGCCAAGACACAACTTACATTTAACTAAAACGTTCTTTTCTTTGTGCTCGACAAAAGTGAAATAGTGAGAATATCTCCAGGTGGAGAAACTAGACTTGAGCTCCGCCGCCGCCATGATAGTCTTGTAATGGCGTTTCCACTGCAGCGGGTAGCTCGCTTTAAGCATGCCGAGCCCGTTTTTGGTTGTGTTTCCACTTGGCCTAGTTTTGGCCCGGGGCTACTTTTTCACCTTTTTTCTGGCCCGACTAAATCGTGGTTCTAGGGCCAGGAACAACCAGGCTGAGTCGGGCTGAGTATGCTAAACTAGAGAGAGAATCGCTGGCAAGGGGGCTACAACTACAACAAGATGAACATATTTGACCATGATTTAATTGTAATACACGTTTCAAAATGATGCCGAAGTAACAACATACTGATACCGGTTAGTAAAAACCATGAATTAATGCTTTGACAAGTCTGCAGACAGACGGCAGGCGAAAAACCCTTTTAAAATGCGTGTTTTCTAAATGTAGCTTGGCTAAGCTAACGTTATATATGCTCCGACCGTCCACACTCACAACAACGGCCTATACAGACATAAATAAACCAGCGACTGTATTCGCCATGACACAGGCAGTCTGTGGTTTACTTGTTTAACTTTTGTCTAGTTTCTGAACAGATATGAGGAGCTGTGAGCTCTGAGTGCTAAGAGCTAACGGCTGTGTTGTTTTTCTGGGGCTCTCATTGAAGATGACGTCACGGCTCCGCCTACACTGCGTTACTATAGTAACTGCCCCAGTTCCTAAACTGTAATGGAAACGCAGCATTAAAGTGAGCCGGGCCTAATAAGGCCTAACCAAACCGAGCGAGGCCGAGCGAGGCCTGCAGTGGAAACGCGCCATTAATAAACAACACAAACACGCCCACAGCGCGTCTCCGCATGTGACACAGGAAGTATCTAAGTACATTTACTCAAGTACTGTAGCCTACTTAAGTACAGTACTCATCTCTGTTCGCCTGGCTGTTGACTATATAAAAAAACTAACGCAGTAACAGAGTAACGCACCATGTGGTAACGGTAACTGAGTTACTGAATTAAAAAAGTAATGCGTTAGAGTACTAGTCACTGCCAAAAATAGCTTAACTTTGTAACGCGTTAGTCCCAACACTGGTGAGGAGTGAGTCCCGTGAGTTTCATGTGTTTTCTTCACTCCGCTGGGAAACTGCTCTCATGTCAAGAAGCATGAGATCAGTGCATGCACAGCATCATCCAATCAGTGAGCAATACACAGTAAGGGGGCAGGGCGAGTATCTGAGGATTTCATCGGAGGATGGATCGGTGGTTCCTCAATTATCGCTCCTCCATTATCGCTCCTCGCTCCTCGATCCTCGGTCCTCCGGCAGAAATAAGGAGAAGGGTCTAGCTGCGGCCGCGGACAGTGGAGGTTGAACTTGTAGGAAGTTGTAGGAAGTTGTACTTCCAAATATGGTCAGAAGAGAGCACGCCCAACACGTGAGACGCTGACGCAAGGATATTTAAGGAGACATGGAGGTTTACAGACAACAAACAATATGGCGCACCGAGTACAGGTAATTAACGTATTGTGGTTTTAGATATAATTACATACTATTTAAGTTCTCGTTTGTTTGTCGATGTGGCTGTTTAGCACAGTGTAATTGTGTTTATTTTGCTGATTTGTATTTTAAATATTAAATGTAAAGGAATGGAATACATATATATATATATATATATATATATATATATATATCTTAGCTTGACATGCTCGACGTTCAGATAGCATGCTAACTGAACATGCTCGTTCAGTTAGCATGTCAAGCTAAGATATATATATCTTAGCTTGACAGATGGAACAATGCATGTACTCTAATTTTTACAAGAATCTGATTTTGTGTAAGTTTTAAATATTAATTGAAGGTGTCTTTCACATTTGAATGTTTTTTTATTTAAAACATGTATTAGCTGCTATAGGCTACTGTAGACATGTACATATGTATAATTATATTATTATTTTAAGTGTGGTTTAAAGTTAAATGATAGTTATTGGGTAGAGCCAAGTAACCCAGGTGGATGCAATCAGGTAATTAGGACAGAGTCTCTGTTTTTAGATGGGGTTTGTGGCCATGCTGTTGGCCTGACATTTAAACTAGCTGAAGGGCTTTCTGTTCGAACCACAGTGACATCTAGAGGTTGTTTTGTGCATAACATATCAAAAAAGAGGAGAGCTGGCTGAATCAGATGGAGTTAAACTTTTTTATTTTTTTTTCAACAAGATATCAAGACACAAAATGTGCTCTACCAAATGGTGGCGCTGGAAGTTAAAGGGTTATCTTCTGAAAGTGAGGAAGTATGACCAGCTTTGTCCCATAGGATTATACAGGCCAGTCCATTGCTGCTTGTTTAAGGAGTTAACTATTTCCAATATTAAAGTCACTTAAATTGTATTCGATTTTATTCACCTATAGACAAACAACACAACACTCCGTGATGGAGCACGCCCAGAGCTCAACAAATTGGACTCGTACAGTGTCCATTTTGTGAAAGGACCGGGTCACACCCTGGACCCGGGTCACATCCCCATGCTTGACACCTTCAAAAGGGCCCTCAAGTCCCATCTGTCTGCCATGGCCTTTGGCCCCAAATCTATTTGTTGTTTTGTCTGACTGCCTTTTTTATGTTTGTTTCTACTCCTGTTCTTTTTAAAGCGACCTTGGGTCTCATGAAAGCCTCAAGATGGCGCAGACAAATCAACTTCCGGTGAGACCGAGGACCGAGGAGCGAGGAAATGAAAATAGTCGACCTGAGACAGGGCCTATGTGTGGCGCGAGAGAGAGACCTTACGTCAGAGGTGCCCAGTACGTCGGTCGACCGCGGGGGCAATGCTGGTAGATCACGAGTCATTCATAAAAAAAAAATCCAGCTCCGTTAAAATAGACAAAACAGGTTTTGATCCCTCCTCCCTTGGCCTCCCTGCCACTTAATTTAGTTTACTTGATTGACAGAAAAAGCGACCTATCGCTTTCCAGTCTGTTAACCCAGAATGCAAAGCGATACAAAATCAGTCAAGTGCTGGGAAAGCTCAAATTAAGTTAAAGAGACAAACAACAAAATGAGTGCAGGACCGAGCAAGAAGCTAAAGACAAACCACTTCCACCCAGAATGGGAGGAAGAATATTTGTTTGTGATGTCACATTCAAACGTTATTTGCCTTATTTGTAAAGCAAGCGTCGCTCTGCCAAAGAAACGTAACGTGGAGAGGCATTATCGAAGTGTTCACAAGGCATATGACAGCGACTTCCCTCCGAGTAGCGAGTTGAGAAAGAGAAAGGTCATGTATTATTGCTACACAAACATTATCTCGCAGTCTTAGTGTCGCCAACTCGTTTCTAACATGCAAAAAGACAAACAAATGCGTCTATGGTCGGTGTATTTTCGACCTTTCCAATCCAGACGAGGGTTGCGTTCGGATAGTTTAAAAATCAGCTCCTAAGTTCTAACCCTATCTCCTATTCCTTGACCTCTGAGTGAAACGTTAAGGGATAGTGGATAGGAGAATTCAAAAGGATTTAGGAGAAGAGACTGCGGTGCTTTAGAGAATCCGACTGCACTTTCACTATCCAACGTGTTTATGATGCGCCAGCGGACGTCCTGAATGTGCGTCTGCTGCTGTGGGGAAACTATGGAAACTACAGTTTTCTATAGCGGACTACAACATGGATGTTCAATAAGAACGAGGGACTACTGTAAACTCATCTAGAGACTCTGCACCGTGCTCTGATGCTGTTGCTTTGCTTTATGAACGTGGACAACAGAGAAACATATTCTTCATGACCAAAGTTGGAATTGAAATAAAAAAAGAAAGTGAAACTTATGCTCGTCACCCTCTCCCTCCGGTCCACATTAATACAAATGATCCCAATACGTATGATTGTATGAACTATGAAAATATCTTAAAATCAATACAAATGTATTTATTATAAACGTTAGTCTTTAACACCTATCACTGTGTATATCACCATTCAAACATCTTTTAAAAGTTGAACAAACTCCACACAGCTCAGTGAAATGTTAACTTTATTTGATCATTTCAGTAAAAACTAACGTTCATATTTCTCTTTTTGATTATAATACTGATGAACGTTCAAAACAAAGCACTTTGGCAACTTACCACATACGTTTTAAAAAGCTTAATAAGCACCGTAACTTTCATGATATAATTTCTCGGTCATAATCGGTTGTTTCCGTTTCCGTGACGTCAAATGCTGCGGCTGCAAGGCATTGTGGGGCAGCATTTTCTCCTCTCCTTTCGGTTAGGGGGGTCCAGTGGTTCCTATGCTAAAGGAGGTTATAAAGGATGTTTGAAACCTCCTTTCCTATCATTCAAGAGAATTCGAACGGCACTTATCATGGCTGCCACTGAGGGACTTCCGGGTAATTTCACTCAGTTAGGAAGGTTCCTAAGCTAAATGGGGCCCTTCTCACTTCGGTTAAATGGATTCCTTGCGTCCCTCACTTGCGTCGTTTCCCTGCGACTAGTCCCTCCCACCAGGGAAGCATGGAGAGATGCAAGGAAACCACGAGAAGCAGGGAAATGAGTTTTAAGAGCAATGGGACGTCCTTTCCTCCGGAGCGTCACGTGAAGCGACGTCCGTTTGTGATGACGCTGCACAGCTGATCGTCTGACAGCAGCCAGCTCTGTCCCCGTTATTTCCACACACACCCCCGCCTCTGTTAGTACACATTTACTGACACAAACATTTGTATCATCTGTTTTAGACCCAAAAAAAATAAAATCAAATAAGAACTCATTCTCAAAAAAGATAAACGCCATTCTTAAAATGTATAGGCTAAACCATAGGGCTAAACGAAAAAAGCGATCATGAAAATGTTTCCAATAAATGAAGAAAATTATTTTTGACCACTTTGTTCAGATATGTATCACATATTTGTAACTAAATGATACATTAATTGAAACAAAACACAGTATATAAACCAGTAGCATGGCATGGGGAAACAATTAGGGGAAGCCAATAATACGTCCTTTCTTTTGGGTCGGGGGTGTGGTGGTCAATGTAATAACGTAACCAGATGAGTGATTACAGCACCCGGTATCATTTTACACACATTTGTATCAGATGCAGGACTTACACACGCCTGTTATCTAACCGACAGGTCCGCACGCACTCTCCAGCCGAAACTCTAATTCAAGCATTCATTAACAAACTAAATCAGGAGACCTTTAACGTTTTACGTCCGACTCGCTCCTTTTTTCCTCGCTGTACACAGCTCCAGTTTGGGCATTGGCCTGTCATCAGATTGTATTTGTTGTTGCTGCTGTAGCGGAAGTTTAGTACAATTATTTTTGATGAAATACTCCAAATCTCCACCCTCCATAATTGCACTTGCTTCAGTTGCTTGCTACTTTCTAACGGCGGTGAGAGTGATGCAGTGACGCTATTTATCTTCTATCGATTAGATTTATGATTCGAAAATTATAAAAGTAGGGTAGACATGTGGATATTATCCGACTGAACAAAACTTGCATTTATCTTACAGGTTCGTTTTCCACTGACCTTATTTCGAGCTATTTTCCTAAATCCTATGGAGAAATTCCATTGCTTTTTTGTCGAGGGAAACATGAGGGAAACCGAGCGCAGTTTACTTCCGGATTTTAGGATGCGTCACTGCAACACTAAATTGATGCGATTTGATTGGATTGTGAGGCAAGGGAAGCCAGCCGCCTCTGGCTTCCCTTGGCATGGCCCTGACCAATCACAGGTTGGCAGGGGCATCACGTGAGCCTCATCTGATTGGTCAATCCCTCCATTTTTTTTCACCAAGGGAAGCCAGATTCGGCTGGCCTCCTCTCGCAACAGTGAGTGCAATCTACTGTTTCACCATAACATCTAGAGGGGCGCTGTTTGTTTCACTCTTTGTATAATACTCAATGAGAATGGGGGAGAGACGGGCCGGCAGCAACACACAGCAAAGGAGAATTATCGAAACAAAACAAAGTGTTTTTATTTACAACATCAGGAAGATACGTCCCCAGCTGACTCAGAAAGCGACTCAGGTTCTGGTCCAGGCTCTCGTCATCTCACGCCTAGACTACTGCAACTCCCTCCTGGCTGGTCTACCTGCATGTGCCATCCGACCTCTGCAGCTCATCCAGAATGCAGCGGCTCGTCTGGTCTTCAACCTTCCTAAATTTTCCCACACTACTCCGCTCCTCCGCTCCCTTCACTGGCTTCCGGTAACTGCTAGAATCCACTTCAAGACACTGGTACTTGCTTACCATGCTGCGAATGGATCTGGCCCTTCGTACATCCAGGACATGGTTAAACCGTACACCCCAGCACGTGCACTACGCTCTGCATCAGCCAAACGACTCGCTGCGCCCTCGCTGCGAGGGGGACCCAAGTTCCCATCGGCGAAAACACGTGGGTTTGCTGTCCTGGCTCCAGGATGGTGGAATGAGCTCCCCATTGACATCAGGACGGCAGATAGCTTGCACATCTTCCGGCGCAAACTGAAAACTCATCTCTTTCAACTCCACTTCGAGCGATAGAACTATTAACGAAGCACTTTTATACTAATAAAGGACTGGCTTATCTAAAGCCAGTTGAGTAGCACTTGAAATGTTTTTGCTCTATGAAGCCTGATGTACTTATATGATTCTGTTTTCTTCAAGTTGTATTTTGTTGGTCGAACACACTTATTGTAAGTCGCTTTGGATAAAAGCGTCAGCTAAATGCAATGTAATGTAATGTAATGTAATGATCATGGAGCTTACGTCATTTCTTAGTCTGTTTCTTTAAACTTTTAGTTCAGTCACGTGGGCCTGGAGTTCACTGCTCGTGCTTTTGGAAAGCATTGACTGACTTTTATGAAACTCAGAGCATTTTTTGTCTCTGGTTTTCATGGCGGTCAGTATGCCGGAGTGCATCCACGGCTCAGCGCGATGTTTTATCCTGGTTGTTCTTAGGGGGGCCAAATCATTGAGTATTGCAGAGAATTTGTTTTTGAAACCAAGCCATGTTTCTTCAACTTGTGTACCACTGAGCTCATCTGACCAGTCCAGGCTCTCCAGTTCTAGGTTAAAGGCCTCGCTAGAGTAGTTTTTGAGGTCTCTAGATATGACTGTTTTGTGACAGCCGGCCCTTTGTTTTAGCTTTTTGCGGGTACAGAATATCATATAATGATCACTTAAACCGCATGCTATAACCCCTTTACTGGAGATCCTGGACCTGTCAGAGGTCAGAATGAGATCAATGGTAGTTTGTGTTGTTTCACATACCCGGGTGGGTTGGGTGATTAGCTGGCTGAAGCCGTGCAGATCACAAATCCTACTGAAGGACTTGAAGACGGACGTGTCTTTACGTTGCATATCCGTGTTCCAGTCTCCAATAATAATTGTCTCTACATCCCCCACATCAGCCAAACATCCATCTAATGTATCATAAAAGTCACTCTGTTCCGGTGGTCTATAGATTGTCCCGATTATTACAGATTTAGCATTGTCAAAAATAATTTCAACCCACACAGATTCAATATTTTCATGATGCAGGTCAGTACGGTTTTTGAAATTGGTGTCTTTATGTATGTACATGCAGACACCACCTCCATTCACGTTCCTGTCCCTTCTCACTACAAGATAATCTTCAATTTCAATCTCTGAATCTGTAATGGAATTGTCCAATTTGGTCTCAGAAAAGCATAATATGCTTGCCTTACCGTTCATGAATAGCTGCCTGAGTTCAGCCAGTTTGTGTCTCAGGCTGTTAGTGTTCAGATGAAAAATATGCAGTCCATTTTTGTTGCTTAAATGCACAATGTCGTCAGCTTGCAGATATTTGTCTTTGTCCGTTACAGCAACCGGCTTGCGGCCTGCCGTGGTGTTTGGAGCGGTGGGGTGGTGGGGGGAGTGAGGCTCCGTTGTAGCTTTAGCCGTTGATATGCTAGCAGGGTGGCTAACAACATGGCGGATATTTGTTCCCTCGGATATCGGTTCTCTTCCTCTCGTCACTGCCTCATGCGTGTCTGTCTGCCGAGGCGTCCCCGGGGGAATGTCGAAGTCTCCGTTTATTCCTCGGTCTCCGCTGTCTCCACGGTCTCTGTTGTCGTCGCGTAGTTGTTGCTGCAGCGGAAGAGATGCTAGTTGTGATGCTAGTTGTGAGGCTAGCTCCTCGAGCCTGCAGGACTGGCTTCTTGTCTGCACCGGGCCCAGATTCAGATGGATGTCTCCCGCTAACAATAAGACCAAGACGATCATACTTCTTCAATCTAGTTTGCCTGACGGGGGTAAGTACTTTCGCGTCGGGTTTGCAGTTAATAATGCATGAATGCTTGCACTTCCAAAAGCGAGGTGTTTCCTTTCCCAGCCGTTGAGAAGGTAAAAGTCATTGTGGTTCATTTTATCCCCGCTTTCATTACTCTCCTTCTCTAAGTGATGTTGCCTCATTGATGAGTTGAGGTAGGAGTCCATAATCCATATTGTCAGGAGGATGAAATATGTAAAAAATCGTGAGGAATAACCTCCAAAGCGGGAGCTCTCGAAAATGCGACCACTCATAGCGAAACCGGATGTCTCTGGCTACATGCAGCAACACACGGAGGGGATGGCGGAGAGAAGCGCTCCAAGGTGTGGTTAAATGTTACCCGTCTTGAGGTGGACAATGCTCGTTGCCAAGAGAGTTTAGCATGTCAGGGCGGTAACACGAGCAATTTGTCTAAACATTTATCAAAAGTGCACCACATTCAGACGGAGAAATGCACCGGGCTCGACTGTCTTTCTAGTAGCCCTGTAGCCCCCCCATCCACGAGTAACGTTTCCACGTCAGGTCTTATGTATGCTAGCAGCAACACACAGAGTTAACTCAATGATACAAACATGGGGTAATGATTAGAGGTAACATAGTTACTCTTTATTTTGTTAAAGTTTCAGCTATTCTGTTTACAGTTCTGTCATCAGATTATTGAATACGATTTGTTAAAACATTGTTGTTTCTTTTGATGTGAAATATTATTTATTTAATTTAAATAAAAAGCAATGTTAATTTTGTTCACAATTTGTTAAGTTAATTTAATAATATATGTATTTTTGAATCAAGTATTAATCTTTATTGTCTTCATTGTTAGTTTCCACATGCCTAAAACAACCTCAAGCTAAATCTAAAAGTTGATTTTGAGCATTTGAGAAATTGTGCAAGGCATACAGGAATAGTCCGAATAGTCGATTAGTCGTTTCATTATTCGATAGATTAATCGATTATCAAATTAGTCGTTTGTTGCAGCCCTATTGTAGTTATCCCATGTATAAATAAAACGTGTTATTCAGCAACCCTTGCAATTTGGGATTTTATTTTTGGTTGGTAGACCTCGGTGAGCTGGTCATTTCAAAAGTAGCTCACCAGCCAAAAAAGTGTGGGCACCCCTGCCTTACGTGTATTGTTGTTGTTAGCATCTGGTGCTAGTTAGCAGCGCTAATGGATATAAGGAGCTGTTTAAATGAAAACAGAGGAGTGACATTTCGCCGACAACTGCGCCGAGCACTTGACTTTATGCAGGTAGCCAGACAGTGGGACATTGTATGAAAAGTCAGCACACTCAGCTCGGATAGTGCGCGCAACATGATCGCAGCGTCCAGGCAGCTCCCGTTCGAGCATATGCCTTGAGTTGCACATAGCTCCAACGATCCATCACACAAACACACACACACACACACACACACACACACACACACACACACACACACACTTTGTATTGTATTATTGTATGAGAGAGGTTCCAGGTTGAATTGAGGCACATATTTGTAATGTTCAGAGGTTGTTGTGTTTAATATTCATGAGAATATTTGTCATTGTTCAAATGATAATAAACATTTGCATAAAGCATATTTGTCCACTCATATGTTGATAAGAGTATTAAAAACTTGAAAAATATCCCTCTAAGGTACATTTAGAACAGATAAAAAATATGCGATTAATTTGCAATTAATCGCGATTAACTATGGACAATCATGCGATTAATCGCAATTAAATATTTTAATCGACTGACAGCCCTAGTTTAATTACACATATGCGCACTAAATGACTGCTATCGTGTCAGCAGCAGGACCTTAGCATATATATAGGATATATATACAAATACACAATATTGGACACAGACTATAAAGGGCACAAAGTTTCATTCACTAATGAAAGTCAAACACATGTTTGTTTCCACTGTTTTATTGTGTGCCTGTCGCGATAAGCAATTAATTGACTTATCGTACGATAAATAAAAATGAACTCGATAAATTTCCATTTACATGAGGATGTGACTAGCAGTTTGAAAGGATGTACTTGAATTATTATTATATATTATCATTATGTCAGTGGTCTAAAATGGTCATACAACGGTGCCGACAATATTATCATTTATCGCAATAATTTCCGGGAAAATGTGTCCAACAAAATTAATTATCGTGAGAGGCCTATACATGAAACACACACACACAAATCTACAGACTTACTCCAAACTGCCAAATATATTAATTAACACACTCTCACTCTCATATACTCTTTGACTCTATTTTGGCCTATAGTAGAACAATAAGCAGCAGACTTTTACTTTTTATCATTTCTACTGGATCTTAGATCTGCATATGCGCAATACGGGTCGGGGATTGACCAACCGGCTCCCACTGATCTGCTGTCTGTTAACGTTGTTAAGAGTGGTGGGGGCGGATCGACAGCTTGAGCAGCTGTCAACTCAACATTGTAAATATACAACCAAAAACGATCGCCGGTTCATCTTGTTTTTGGCGTGAGAATAGTTTTGGCAGCGTGAGAGCGTGAGACTGAGAGTGAAAGCGTGTGTCACACGCCAGATGCGTGAGAGTTGGCAACCCTGGCTAACACAATGTTTTACTTCAGCAGTTAGCCAAAACCTGTTCCTGAAAAACTTATTTAGGTGTGATATAAGCAATCGGGTTGCTGCATGTTCCCTAGAAATCCATCTACAAGGCCCAATTTCTAACGTTTGATCCAACTTGTCACCTCTTGTTTAATTGCTTACTAGTATCATGGTTTACTCTTGTGAGAATGTAATACTAACGGATGCAGATGCTTTACAGTACTGTTCACAGCTGCTGTGTCACTGGCTCTGACATAGTTGTGGGAAATCTCCTTAAACGCAACCCTCACTATTACTCTATTATGCAAAATTCTATTTCCTTATTTGGTAATTGAAATGTTAAATATGAAATACAAAGACAGCTGAGTTGTGAAATCTGCACAACATGGTTTTACACCATGTAGCATACTTATCTTGTGTTTTTAAAGAGTGATAACATCAGTCATGTGATCAATAATGGATGGAGTCACTCATGCATCATATTTCTCTACAGGATCATGTGTGCTGCATGCAGACTCTGCCTATAGAGTCGAGTCATCGTCAGCTGCCATCTGCTCTGTTAATGCTCCCTGGGCTCTGGCTTGAAAAGGGACACAGAGCAGAACTGAGCCTTACCCCTTGCAACCCCTGAGTGCTGCTTTTAAGCATGCTTACTCCTACTGACAGGCTCTCTAACCAGTCTTCTGCCTCCAGAGTGAAGCGGAGATATGAAGAGATCATCACGGCACAATTGCAAATTCAGAGAATTCCCTTAGACTCCCTATCCATTAGTCTTATTCAGATTAGTAGTATCATCTGAATAATGAAAGTACTGCAGTTAATTGAAAGGTGTGCAAAGGTTTGAGGATTTTAATAGTTTCTAAGGAAAAAATCTGAGGTATTTTTTCAAGATGTTGGTGCTATGATAATTGCTCATTATTATCAGCTAGATTAGTTTCACTGTAAATCACTTGGTTGATAAATTGCACATTTGCAACCTCATATATTTTTACCTCTAAGGTTGCTTCCGTATTATGAGCTTATATTATAGCTGTCTAAGAAAGTGAAACACATGTCGTTTTTATTATTTGTATCCATATCGAGCTCACAATGTTCAAGGACTCAAGGATCATTTATTGTCATTCTGCAAAAGAGATGCAACTGTAGACCAGTCCCTTTAGGTGACAACAGGGGACACATGCACAGATGCTGTGGTTTCAGTTGGGTACAACAAATACACTGCACATACAGCCCAGCCCTGAGCATACATGCACGTAGTCTGTGACACACCCATGTGTATCAATTAAAAGTTAGGCACACATTAGTAAGAACACAAAAAAATAAGTAAATCAAGTACACAATGGTAAGTAGCTTATTCTAAAAAGTGAACATTTAAAAGTATTGAAGAAGATAGTAACTGCAAACAGAAGTAAAACAACATGTATAGTGTGTAAATTCAACATATTGTGTATATTGTAAGCCTCATTACAACAAAAATGTTAAATAAAAGTGCATCCCTGCTACAATTCATAACACCTTATGATTAAGGATATTAGCTAAAGAGAGACTAACCACTATTTTATACCAGGCTGTAGACATGTTTTTTTTCTGCTGTAAGGCATAGAGGTCTATAAAGCTAGCTTTATAAGAACTGCAGTTTTTGGCACTTCCTCATGGGATCTACTGCTCTGCCCCGGAGGTTGCTACTTTGTCAATTAGAACATTTTTGCCCTAGTGCCAATAACCAGTTAGCCAGACCTTGATTATTGCTGTGGTATTTATGGAACACGGAACAATTTTGTCACTGTATTTTGATTTAATTGTAATGCTTTTTAAAAAAAATCTCTTTTCTTTACTTTGCGTTTCAGGTATACCTTTTTCAGCTATTAGTTTCCCTGTATGGGATAATTAAAGTTAATCTTCCATCTTTGCTTTTGAGGTCACTTTACTGATCCATTGACAGGATATGAGAGCGTCTTACGTGTTTGTGGTTTCCTAATTGGCACCACCTGTCTGTTAAAGGTGTTTCCATGTTTTATCTGTCTGCTCAGCCAATATGGGCAGCTCTCTCTCGAAAAGCCTCAGGGCTGGGCTAACAGATTTAGTCATCACAATAGCGTTGCAAGTGTGTGCAAGTAACAATCATGAAATCGTACAGATGTGTTATTGACATCAACTTCACACATGGGCGTGGTTTTAGCAAAAGTAGACAAGGGGCTATTATAAGCCCCCCCCCCCCTCCTTATAGAGTGGTGCTGGAATGAGTCCTAAAACCAGGTTATGAATGAGCGTTTTACCACTTCCGGTTCTCTTGTCTCAAAGTACAAGTTTTTTGAATGGGTTAGATGTCTGACTTAAGATCAGTAGTTAACACAGGCCTAAAATATCTTGCAGTTTTGTTTTAAGCTTTCAAATACATCAGAAACTACCCCACTCGTGGACGTCCGAGCTTTTATGTTTACTAAAAACAGCAGTTGCCAAATGAATAAACTGGACTACTTAACGTCAACACTCAAAACATAGCAGCTTAGCAGCGGTGATGTGAAGTCATGTGACCGTCATAGCCTATATTTATTTAGTAAGCTATTTATTTATGCTAAATTCATTTACGCTAATAAAGTGGAGTTAGTATGTGAAAATTATTCAGCTGCACAAAACGTGTAAGTATCATCACCCTATGTTGGCCTAAGATTTAGGATTTAAGATTGTTGTACTATTTTTCGAAATTCCATTGGAAAAATACAATTGCTTTATGTCGACGGAGCCTTTGTGATGCTGACATCACAACACTTTGCAGGAGTGTAGTTCAGTTAATAATAAAGGCTCAAGTTGAAGATGGGTGTTATCCCAAAGAAAGTGCCGTAAGTACAGGGGTAGAAAGTGGGAACGAGGTCATTGGGCTGAACGATTATACACCCCTGTGCCCTGTACTACGAAGCCAGTTCAACATACCCTGGATATGTTTGAGTTATCTGGCTTAACTAACCCTAACAAACGAGATTTCGCTAAGCGGTGCTACGACGCTGGTTATCAACTCGGTAAATCAACCCAGGGTTTCTCTGTCCGACTGAGAGCGCATTCACATGAAAGTTGCGGGGTTAGCAACATTTGACCAATCACAAACAGGGACAAGCGTACTGACAGCGCAGCGTGAATGAAAAGTAAACTATCACGTTAGACAAATATGAAGAAGTTAAACTTTAAACATTCATGACTTAAACCAGGATCAAAGCAACATAGTTGCAGCTGCAAGGTGAATACAGAACAGCTTGTAAAAATAAATATAAAACCTACCGAGTACATTAACAGTTTATGATATCACTCATCCACTAAGACATGAGTGGATCTGACTTTAATTGCATTTGAGTGTTTCTTCAACTTAACGTGTTGCTTAAAAATAAAATAATACTTGGGCATACAGTATGTGACAATGTAAGTGTTGCACGGCCAGATACGGTTCGAAAAGCTGACTCAGATAAGGAAATATATGATATATTATGATATTATATGATCGATGATGTGATATGAATGATAAGTACGACACCTCGGCATCTTCCCTGCATACGGCAGTTTAAACTGTAGTTCCTTTATCCTGTAATATGACTTGATAGCTTTAAACTCCCCACACTGCGCTCTGATTGGTCAGCAAGCGGTGCTTTCACTGAGTTGATCTCTTATCTGGAACCGGAGCAGGGGCCTATACTATGAATCTAGTTCAACATATCCTGGAAATGTTTTGAGTTATCCGGTTGACTTAATCCAAAACAAACCCGCTCTTGCTAAACTGTCCTACAACGCTGGCTATCAACTCGATCGCTCAAGCCAGCCGTGTCCTATCTAGTTAGGTGCGCGCTCACATAAAATGGGTGGTCTCTGGAGCATTCGACCAATCACAAACATGGAGAAGCGTACTGACAGCGCAGCGCGTCATACTTCCTGAATGAAAAGTCAACTATAATATTAGTAAAATATGAAGAAGTTCAACTTTAAACATCCATGACTTAAACACTTGATCCAGGATAAAAGCCACATAGCTGCACCTGCTTGGTGAATACAGCTGGTAACAGAAAAAGTTTTTGAATGCGTACATTAACAGGTTTATGATATGCCCCGTCTAAAACACGAGTGGATCTGACTTTAATTACATTTGACTCGAGTGTTTCGTCAACTTAATGTGTTGCTTAAAATAATACTTCTGCATACAGTATGTGACACTGTGAGTGTTGCACGGCCAGATACGGCTCAGCTGACTCAGATAAGGAGATATATGATACATTATGATGTGATATAATATGATATGAATGATAATGGGACACATCGACGTCTGCACTCACAGTGCCGCTGACTGTGGGCTACCTAATGTTACTTTGATCCGGTTACTTATGTTGTGGAAGATATTTAATTAAGCTTTCTTAACATAATAGTATAATAATAGTATAATAGTTATAATAGTCAGATTGCGCTGAAGATGGGAGGTGATATTCTATTCATTTTCACGTTCACACAGTCGGTGATTTTGGCCGGCCGTCTTTCCTGCAGGCAGTTTAAACTGTATTTCCTCCGCACACTGAGCTCTGATTGGTCAACAGGCGGTGCTTTCACTTAGTTGATCCCTTATCCTGGAACCTATCCTTCTCCGGAGCAGGCTAGCCGCTCAGCATAAATTATCTAACCCGCTAAAAAGTGAACCAGCTTCGTAGGACCGGAAATCCCTGAAGTTAGCTTGCTAAACGAAAATCCTGCTTCGTAGTATAGGCCCCTGGTTTGGTGTTCAGCATAAGTTACCATGGAGATCTACCCCGGTAAGAAGTGAACCAGCGTCGTAGGACCGGAAAACCAGAGTTAACCCTGAAGTTACCTCGCTAACCGAAAATCCTGCTTCGTAGTACAGGACACTGGCCTAATTTGGTGTCGCGCCTGGTGTTATCCTATCATTAGATGGTAGGGATGTAACGATATATCGAATATCACGATATCGCTGTAAATAAATGTCTCAATACCGTCGTGACACTGACAAAATATACCGCGATTTTTATTTTTATTTTTAATTAAAAAAATGTAAACCTTTATTCAACAAGATGGTCCCATTGAGATCATCAATCTCTTTTTCAAGGGAGTCCTGTCCAACATGGCAGCAAGTAGGTTACAACATGAACATAAAACAACAGATAACAATAAAGGACATCGTATTTACAGGGCTACATGTACATACATGGAGACATTGACAAGTACCAACAGCATATTTATATCTCGCCCTGTCAATAAGCCTCACCTTCTTGGCAAAAACTGTATTGTTTTTGAAGTGGTGGAGTGACAATGCACAGTTTTACCCACTGCTGTTACCCATGGCCAAAGCATATCTCTCTGTCCCAGCAACATCAGTACCAAGCAAGAGCGTTTTTTTCCACAGCAGGGGATATTGTAAACTCCCAAACATCCCAGCTTCTACCTCGAAATGTGGACATGCTCATATTCCTAAAAGATAACCTTGATGATGCTGAGTGAGTTAGTGAGTTAGAGTTGAGTTACTTGAATAACTAAAGTGAAACTTGATTTATTCTAGGCAGGGTCTGATTATTATATTGTAATGCTGTCAAAATTATCGCGTTAACGGCGGTAATTAATTTTTGTAATTAATTGCGTTAAACATATTTAACGCATTTAACGCATGTGCAGAATGGCCGCCCCATACATCCCACCAGTGGCAGCGCCAGGGTTTGGCTGGGGTAGGCTACACCCATACCAAGAAATGGCTTAGCCCCACCATGACAAATGATGTTAAAGTAAGCAAAATAAAGTCTGCCAACTCGCGCGGAGTAAATTGCACAGACAGCAGTTAGTCAGATTGATTTTAGCAGCTACTTGTCTGGAAATACCGAAGACCAGAAACGGTTTTGAAAACGTTTGTCACGTAGTGATCGTCTTCTCAATAGAACATCTTTGATAATGTCTTCTAGCCAATCAGAATCAAGATAACGGTGTGGTGTTGTTGCAGGAAGTCCCGACGGAGAATACTTTTGCTGTAGTACAGGGGTGCACATAACTGGTACGCAGGTTATGTGCGTAATCTGAAATGCGTACCGTCACTTGTGTCACAAAGCGCATTTGCGTACCGACGTAGGCCTACTTGTGAAGCTTTTCCAGAAGGCGGTTAGATCACCGGACGACAGAGTCGGTCTCCGTGTGCACAGACAGGGCTGCTGTTAACGTCGGTCTGTACAACGGAATTGTGCCAAAACTACGCCAACCGGCTGCGGAGGGAGACTCCCCCCCTTCACTGGAGCACTGCGCTAAAACAGCCGCCGCCGCCCCCCCCCCTGTCGACTTCCCTGAAGTACTCCCCCATTGATAGAAATCAACACGTAATGAATTAAGACCCCACGGTTTGATGATTGATAGGTGTGTGGGCTGTCTTTCATTTTGATACACAGAAAAATGTTATAATAAACATAGATACTGTATGTTAAATGGATATATCCGCCTTCTTTCATTTATCTTTCCATTCCCACAACAATATACATAAAGAAATGACATATGTTGGACATAGTTCGAATGGTGATTAATCATGATTAATAAATTTTTAAGCTGTGATTAATCTGATTAAACATTTTAATCGTTTGACAGCCCTATTATATTGTTGACACTTTAAAATGCTACTATCCTACTAAAATGCTGTACAAATCTGATTTATTATTTAATAAAGAAAAAAATGACAAAAACAATATCCACATTTTTTTTCTTTATTTTTCAATATCGCGATAAATATCGTACCGTGGACTTTTTATCGTGATATTATCGTACCGTGAGTTTTTGGTATCGTTACATTAGATGGTCTTAACTCTGAATTATTGCCTAGGTAATAAAAAAAGAAGAAAATAACAAAGAAAATCTTGCATTATCCTGCGTTGTTGTATGTAGTCAATTTAAATGCTCAAGTGCTGAGAACACCTGAGAAAAATACTTTTCTATTTTTTTTTTTTTTATGTATATAATATTTTTGAGGAAAGAAGATGGGAAATTCACATCTGGCTTTAATCATTGTTTTTTCACATAATGTGTTTTCCCCAAGGAAATGTTGTATCTACTGTTGTCTATTTATATTAATTTTATTTTAGCATTTTTGGCATCATTTTTGTATGAAAGGTGCTATTTAATAAAGCTTAAAGGATAAGTTAGAGGTCAAGACATGTGATGACAACATAAATAGCGAGCTGGAGGTGGACTGCTGCAGGCAGAGGATGCAGAAGATGTTCATCAACGTTAGAGAAAGCCCTTAGGTAAGCCATCGTCTAATTAAGAGGTGATTGGCTCAGAGGCCGGTGTATATAACAGAAACTATGTCTTGTTAGCCAGAATACGTAAGAGCAGCAAGACAGCATGAACTGTCTGCTGATCCTCTGAACCACAGGCCAGGGAGACCGTGTTGCCTAGTAACAGAGAAAATGCTTATTCTTCAGTTCTCTGAGCCGTCTTTACAACGTCACCTTCAGACTGATTCTAATAAAATACACTCTGTAGTTCCTCTCAGAAAACCCATTAACATCATATTATTTCTATATTTACAGTTTACGAGTCTATCATTTGTTTGGTTTGTGTCACATGTTTCTGCCTCGTTCTCCTCTCAATGAGGTGACATAAGTGTGGGTTAAGAGGACAAGGACTCATCGTTTTTTCTTGATGCAGGTTTAGAAGCTGTGTTGTTTGAAATCACATGTTGTAAAAGCTTTCACGTCCTACAGCCAAAAGTGCATTTTCTCCTAATAGTTTATTCATGTCATCACTTTTTCACCTCTGGTTCTGTGTAACGGTAATGACCGAGAGTGGCCCGCATTTAGGTGGCTTCTTAAGATTTCCAGGACACCAGAGGATTTACTTAGTAATCCTCTCTTCAGCTGGTCAAAGATAGCAATCGACTATTTTTTCCCGTGTGATACTACACTGTGTTATTTCTACAGTACTATTCCTGTGTTTTTAACCGTGACTGACCACCACTGCAGGATCACTGTGCGGGCTATCATTTATTCAACATTTATTTAAACTATATTCAAAACAATGTCTCCAATTCTCTATATTTCCAAGTATAAACAAAGATGTACAGGCACCAAGACACACACAAAAGAAAAATGTAATAAATAAATAAAATAAAACAACTGGACGTGAAACTGGATTAAATAAAAACATTTGAATTGCAAGGATAAAAAAAAAATGAGGTAAGCTTTATATTGTTCTGCATGTTGTCGATAAAACTAAAATAAAAAAATTATATAAAATAAAAGAATAATAATAAATATATATAATGATAAAACTAATATGGGGACTGCAAGACTGTTAACTGAACTACATTTAAGTGTCTTAAATTAAATGTAAAATTACATTATGGAAAAAAAACCTTATTAGGCCTATATATGTTATATATTATTATTATTATCCCTGCAAAAAGTATTGTATTCAATAATGAATTGAATAAGCACAACATTACTCATCAACAGTTATAATAAGTGAAAGTGATAAATAAATAATAAATCACTTGTAAAATAAAGAAATGTGATCATTTGCTAATTTTACTCAATATTATATCATGCATTAAATACATTTTATCCAATTATCCTTGGAAACTTTCATAAACCTTACACTTTAAAGAAAGGTATAAAGGTTTGAACAAAGTTTTGATGCACAACACGGGTAATAACCATTCGCAGTTTAGTGTTAAGAGGTTAAAATATCACAATATAATTTCCTTTATACACATTGTTTATATCTTCTTTACCTTCCTGTAGATGCATTCATTAATTATTGTTGTTGCTATTGTTTACATTCATTGTGATGCAAATAATGCAATAAAGGTTGCAATGTTTTAGTTTCGTTTGGTTACTCACATCTGTAGCATAATGGACCGAGCCACAGTTCATTTTAGTTGTGGCTTGGTCTGTGTTCCAAAACAAAATGTTCTTTTATTCGAATTCTCTGTCTATCTGTTGACAGGGGAGTGTCTAATAAAACAAAATACAAAAATATATATTGTATAAGCTCCAGTCTCAATCTATTAGCATTGGTATCTGGTTCATAATACCTGTTGAGCCCTGTTCTTAGAACTTCCTGTCCTTCACTGTGTGTATCACTGAGCAGCTCCAGCTCCATGGCGACTAAGTGCTTCTTAGTCGTTAGCGACATGACATTAGCGCCTGTCTGAATCACTTGGCCTGCAGGCTGGATGGCTAGCCTCCAAGGGGCTTCCGTGACAACAGCAGGAGGACACCGCCCCCCGAAAACACTCAGTTAACAATCACACACACACACATCTTCCCGATCCTCCTTTACTCCAAAAGTCTCTGCCGGCTCTGCAGACGCTGGCCTGGTTCTGTTCCGAGCGCCTGGAGGCAGGAGCACGGTCCTGCCGGGCAGCTGCTGTTTGCGTACCAACACCGGAAACAACAGACGGGCCGGCGGGCCTGAAGGACGGAGCGTGCCTCTTGTCTTCAGCTGGACAAACAGTGCATCCGTCTCTATATTTACCTTGAATTCACTTCTTAACTGTCACAACCAAACAAACCTTGTTCAAAGTACATAAGTGTGAACATTATTTGATTGTAAACCCAGTTTTTTTTTTATTATTGGAGGGATGAAACCCTCTTTAAAGATCACCTATTATGCAAAATCCACTTTTTCACGTCTTTTATACAAACATGTGTACAAAAGAGCAAATATTCGCTCGCTTTTTGTCATGATCCATTTATTCGTAGTACAGGGGCCTATACTACGAAATCTAGTTCAACATATCCTGGAAATATTTTTGAGTTATCCGGTTGACTTAATCCAAAACAAACCCGCTCTTGCTAAACTGTCCTACGATGCTGGCTATGAACTCGATCGCTCAAGCCAGCCGTGTGCTATCTAGTTAGGTGTGCGTTCACATAAAAGGGGTGGTATCTGGAGCATTCGACCAATCACAAACATAGAGAAGCGTACTGACAGCGCAGCGTCATACTTCCTGAATGAAAAGTCAACTATAATATTAGTCAAATATGAAGAAGTTAAACTTTAAACATCCATTCCCCCCCCCCCCCCCCCCATCTATGTATATACTCGCATTTTTGACTCTGTTACTAACTGTATATCTGTAGACTTGGTATGTCTTAAATGTCCGGTTAGGATGTATTAGAACGAAATCTAAAATGAAAATTGTAAATAAGCAATCTGTTTGTAAAAAAACCCACCTGTATGTAAATTGTAAATAAGCCATCTGTATGTCAAATATGTCTTATATGTCTTAAATGACATGATGAATTGGAAATGGGGGACCCTGATGTAAACAAGACGAAAGTCTTTCTCTGGTCTGCATCCCCTTAACAAGTGTATGTTTTGAGCTGTACTGTACTGTACCCAATATACAAGCTGTTAATAAACTTTTCAATCAATCAATCAATGACTTAAACACTTTATCCAGGATAAAAGCCACATAGCTGCACCTGCAAGGTGAATACAGCTGGTAAAAGAAAAAGTGTTTGAATGCGTACATTAACAGGTTTATGATATGCCCCGTCTAAAACACGACTGGATCTGACTTTAAGTACCAACAAGTCCTCCAACTCATACGACCAAATGGGTCGATTGTTTAAGCCCTTATTACGACCAAATATGTCGTTTGTTCAAGCGCTTAATACGACCTATAATTACGTTTGAAAGTTGTCGGCCTCTAGTGCTCCCGTTGAATGCAAACGTTACAGATGGTCGTTTATTCACAAATAACCCTCTCTGTAAAATCCTAAATTGTAGGATAGTTTGGCCATTAAAACGCTTTATGATTAGATTTCTAGCGAGAAGTATATATTGTACTTTTAGAATCCACGTCCAGTCGTTATGTAGGATCTATAGTTTGATAGATATTACGAAGATGATTTGAGGTTTCGTCAGGAGAACGTGTATATGCGGCAAGCTTCCATGTAAAGTTACGGGTTGAAAACAGTATTTCCGGTATCGACGTTTTCATAATAAAACCAATGATCAAATGATTTAACAGTGATATCTGCAGTACTCATCCACTAAAAAACATCAGTTTATCCTAGTTAATTATATGACATTAATTGGTTTAAATTGTGTACAATGCTTTTGTGTTTTTCCCATAGGGTTTTCTCTTTCGATTCTGAGAGACACATTTCTTTTTTCAGAGGTTTTGATAGGCTAAAATCACGCCGCAATGCACGTCGGGATATGGTGTTTATGTGATATGAAATCGGAAAACATTTTTTAAATAATACTTTATTCCGAGTGTTCTTGCTTTTCTCTTTGAAAGTCATCACATAACGGCATTGTAATACACGGTTCGGCTGCATTAAATATTACACATCTGCCGTAGATATGCATTTATAGAGCCCTGATCAGAAGACCTTTTGACAAACTGGAAGAGATGCCGCCAAAACTGAATACGTGACGTGGACCATAAAATATCAACAATTAAACAACATCTTCCATTTCTTTTCACACAATACGTCTCCTTGCAGTATCAACACTAATTCGGCTGACTTTTATATTTGATCCAATAAGTAGATAGTCTGTATTTACACCATAACCGTGCACAGCTGATAGAAAGGGATTTTTTTGTAGTTTTTAAAGATATTACTGATTTTCTGAACTACCTTTCCAACTCCTCATGCAGTTGACTGTTACAGGTCTATAAAAGTGTATGGTACAATGCATAAGCTTCACATTGAGAGACTGAAACTGTATTTTCCTTTACCGTTCTGTTTTAATTACACAATAAAGTGAATAGTCATATTATGTTTGATATTATTATGTTTTATTAACTAGACCACTGGTCTAAACCGTACCTCCTAGTGGTTAAAGCACGTTATTGAATTTAGTTGTTGAATAAGTTTAATTTTTATGAAAACATTTCAATATTAAGAGTAGCCTACATACAAAATAGGGGTCAATGATAGAAATATAGAATAGAAAATATCAAGAAGATACTGTGATCTCTACAATAAAACAGTTTAGTGCAGGACGTCCAAAGATATTAACAGGAGGATGTGCAAAACAGACAAACTGATAAGGCTGAATTTTACTCAGGTGTAACGAAAGTCTGATTTAAGGGTTGTTTATATTTCACATCATTAATCAGAATCTGCAAAGTAACAAAAATAAATGTAGTAGAGTAAAAATACCAGGTTGACCTCTGAATTGTAGTGGAGTAGAACAAAGTAGTACATGCTGCTGTAACAAAAACATTTCCCAACTTGGGATCAATAAAGTATCTTATCTTAAGATGATCGATGGCTACTGCCATATTTGCTAAATATGCATCTGAACCTTGACAAGTGCATGTTTCAGGCTTATCAATTAACAACAGGAGGGGTCACTGACATAAGACCAGCTGTTAAATAAAGCTCTTCTGACCTTAGCTGTCATGTGGGTATATATGAATGCTGCCCATTATGGGCACAAGCAATTTTCACCCATGTATTAATGATATGTTTTAAATGTGATAACACCAATGTGTTTCGTATCCCCTAAACCTCCAGGGATGTATACAGTTTAATACTGGCAACTTCTAATTGTGGGAAATACGAAAACGTCTTATAAAACTACAATTCCCAGTAGAGACGTGCCATAGAACATATTGCGAAACACACAATAGCCAGCATGTGTAATTCTGGGGGGGAGGGCTGGGCTGGACCCGTCCAAATCCAGTTTTGGATAGTCTGGCGTGGTTCCATTCCATTTCAAAGAGCTGTTTGACATTCGGCATAACCTTGTCGCACTGCCACTCCAACATCCAATCACAGAGCTTGAGGGCTAATCACGGGGTTTGTAAAGCAAGGCGGATGTTGTAGTCCCAAACGATAGCTGGGGATTCTGGGTAGTGTAGTGTCTTCGGAAACTCTGTTGTGTCTAAACTCCGAAAAAACTATTTGTTTTTCCGAATCGAAGGTTAAAAACACAAAAGCATTGTACACAATTTAAACCAATCAATATTGTGTAATTAACAAGGATAAACTGATGTTTTTTAGTGGATGAGTAATGGAGATATCACTGTGTAATCATTTGACAGTGTGGGGAATACTTCCGGTTTTATTATGAAAACTTCGAGACCGGGAATACTGTTTTCACCCATGCTAACTTTACATGGAAGCTGCCCCATATACAGTACACGTTCTCCTGGCGAGACCTCAAATTATCTTCGTATATCTATCAAACTGTAGATCCTACACATCCACTGGACGTAGATTATAAAAGTACAATATACACTTCTCGCTAGAAATCTAATAAAAAAGCATTTTAATGGCCAAACTATTCCACAATTTAGGATTTTCCAGAGGGTAATTTGTGAATAAACGACCCTCCGGAGCGTTTGCAATCGACAGAAGCATGTTGTTTCTTACACGGCCACTAGAGGTGCTACACTTTAAAACGTGACTCTGGGTCGTATTTAGCTGCTGAACAATCGACCTATATGGTCGTTTTTTGTAGGAGGACAGGCTGTTAATTACATTTGACTCAAGTGTTTCGTCAACTTAATGTGTTGCTTAAAATAATACTTCTGCATACAGTATGTGACACTGTGAGTGTTGCACGGCCAGATATGGCTCAGCTGACTCAGATAAGGAAATATATGATACATTATGATGTGATATGATGTGATATGAATGATAATGGGACACAACGACGTCTGCACTCACAGTGCCGTAGGCTACGTAATTGTCACGATCTGTCTGCGTTGTGTTTTGTTTTGTTTAGATCTGTCCTTGTTCTATTTCGTATATGGCTTCGCCCTCTAAGGCTATCGCTATTGGGTAATCCCCCTGCGCACCCGCGCAGCACTAAAACACTTGTAGTCCACGCCCACCCGCAAGGTGGGCCCCACCCTCGGGCTCCCTTCCGGTATAAATAGGAAGGAGGCCCGACAATCTGTTCCCTCTTTTCTTCAGCACACCGTTACTGAAGCACAAGAGACACTTCAATTGCAGAGTAAACATGAGTAACAATTGTGTGAGAGATTGTCCCTCATGTGGCTCTGGGTTCATAATGAGTTATGACCAGCACACAGTATGCAAATCCTGCCTGGGGTCAGAGCACGCGTATGCGGCTCTAAACCAGCAGGTAGCATGCACACACTGCGCCCGTCTCCCCTCGGGCGACAGGAAGCGGAGAGCGGACACTCTTGCTGCTGCGGCCGAGGAGGACGATTGGCCCGTCCAGGCTTACGAACCCGCGGACGGGGGCCTTGTGTCCCTGGGGCCGAGTGCCGGGCAGGAGTCCGACAACTCCTGCCCCGCCTCCCTCCACGGTTCACTGTTCTGTTCGGAGCAGGGTGCCAGCTTGGCGGCCGAACATGCTTTCCTCCTCTCCGTCACCACAGCGCTACCGGCGATAGGTGGCATCCTAGGGGAACTGCCGGAGATCATACGCAAGGCGGCCGCCTGCAGAGATCTCCCCGTTCCCCTAGCTCAGGAGAGGCGTGCTCCGGACGACATAATCGGAGGTTTTTTTGCGGATGCAGACGGTCAGGAGTGACCCGATCTGGCCACGCTTCCCGGCCATCAGGAGGTTCCAAGAGGGGGCGGCGGCGAACCCGAGGACCCTGAAGGCTCCGGTGGTCACATTTGTTCCCCTCACCAAGGTGGAGGGGTTCACAGATGCTGGTTTCCCAGCCACCCCTTCGCCTGACGGCGTTTTTTGGGGTAAGACAGGCCAATATAATCGCCGGACAGCGCCCTACGTTGAGCTCCCCCAGAGACCAGTATGTCGCCCGCCAGGCCGACCGGGTGCACCAGTGTGCCTTTCAGGCGGCGACGAATAACATCGCGCTGCTCTCCAACTCGGTGGTGACACTGGTAGAGCGGTCCACCACCGAGGCAGAGGAAATCAGCAAGGCGGCCAGCACGGCGCTCACTCTGTGCGCGTCCGTCGCTGTCTCCCAGGAGAGGATTTCCGCGTGGGTGACACAGATCCAGCGCCACCTCTGGCTGCAGCAGGCGTCTGTTACGGAGACGGCCAGAAAAGTGCTACTGGACGCTCCAGTCAGCCCGGACGGGCTGTTCGGACCCCAGTTCCACGCCATGGTGGAGTCCATGAAAACGGCCGCGGAACAGGCGGACGACATTCGGCAGCATGTCAGCTGGCTCCAGCCTGCTGAGCACCCACAGCGGCACCAACGCCCGCAGCAGCCGCGGCGTCCACGCCGGCCACAGGAGGCCGCAAGCGGAGAGACGCCCACAGCAACCGCCTCGGCATCAGACTCGCCCTTCGGCGGCTGCAGGGGCTCCGTCCCACGTCTCCGCCACCCCAGAGACAGGGTCTCCCGGCGGCGAGTCAAAGGGGAGTGAGGCTCCCCCGCTCCTGGTCTGCTCCGCGAGAGCCTCCAAGGAAGCAGAGCCGGTAATTAAGGCTGCCACTAATCTGTTGATTAAGTAGACAGCAGGGCTCCCTGCAGAAGCCTGCCGGTTTTAACCTATCGGTTAGCTCTGCTAACCTGCAGAGCTCGCGGCATTCCTCTGTCCGATATACGCCTCCTACACACGGTCATAATAACCCACATAACACCTCATGTGAACAGCACTGCACACACCTCCACTCATCCCCTGAGCATGTACACGCCTCATGATGACAGCTGGAGCGAAACGCAGCGTGTGGAGGCTTCCTGGCAGCCCTTTCGCCTCACGGGCAGCAGCGGCGATGGCGTGGCTCGTCACCATGACGACTATTACGGCACATCACAGATAAGCCTCTCCCCCCAGCAGTTCCATGGGATACAAGAAACACTCCTGTCATCCCAGGAACAGTGTCTTGCGCGGTTTTTACTCCCGCTATTTTTCTAAATCTCGGAAAAGAACGGGGGAGTCGCCAGGTTGCTGTACAATCAAACATGTGTTGATTTGCACAGACAACAGGCCACGGCTATGGAAGCAGCCTACCTCAATCGCCAGGGAGGAGTACGAACTGCACAGCTTCTGAACGCAGCCAGGCGGCTGCTGTTCTGGGCGCGCACACACGTTGCTCTCCATCAGAATGTATATTCCTGGCGAATTGAACAGAGGGGCTCGCAGAACGCAGCAGCCGTGTTATGCGAGGAGTACGGAGACTCAGACCTGTGTCACGCGCACTGGCGCCTCAGTGGGATTTGGCTTTGGTGTTACGCGCACTAAGCAAAGCCCCATTTGAACCTTTAGAGCAGTGGTTCCCAAACGGTGTGCCGCGGCACACTGGTGTGCCGTGAGGCAAGTCCGGGTGTGCCGTGGGATTTTGTGACAACCATACGTTATTATTGCAATATACAACTACACAACAAATAATTATTTTTTAATTTACTATATCAGTACTTTGTAGGTTTATATGTACGTAATCTGCGCGACTTGTGCGTCCACAACTCCACGTGCAGTGCTGCATAAACATGGCTGAGTCAGCGATAACTTTCGAGGGGTGGAGGTATGCGCATTATTTTGAGTTCGTCCGAAGAATAGACAGGAATGTGACGGTGAGGTGCAAACTGTGTCCAGGCCAAAAGCTGTTATCCACTGCTGTAAACACCACGTCAAACCTCAACAAACACCTGCAAAGAACACATGCTAAGGTGAAGCTACCGCACACGCTATTTGTTGTTTGTTGATATCACGTAGTCTGTTCTTCTTCTCTGTCTTCCGGTTGTTGCCTGTTTTGAATGACAAATACACACTACCGCCGCCTGCTGGTAAGGAAAGTTATTGCCACTCACGCATGCGCAGTTCGTACGTGCTCGGCGAGTAAAGTAACGAGTTACTTTATGTAGATAGTAACGAAGTAGTGTAATATATTTTTTTAGTAACGTCCCCATCTCTGGAGTTGGCGTTCTCTACTCTGATTTACCTGAAGAACAACAGGAGGTCACGGCTCTCTGTTGAACAGGACTTGCGAGTGGCCCTCTCCTCAGTGCAACCAAGGATAAAAAAATGCTGTGCGCCCCGACAGGCACATGTATCTCACTAATTTGTAAGTTGGCAAAAATATTTACAATAGCACATGTTTCAATGCTGATTGCTGAAATGCTACATTTATAATTTGTAGTTCAGGACCATGGACAATGCAGCTTCCTTGCATTGACAGTTCTCTGTGCTGAATTTCTGCTGAGTTTCCTTTGCCTCATTTTTAATTTTGTGACCTGTCTGGTTTAAATGAGTGTGTTGCTGCTTTGATGAAGCCTAATTTGATAAAGTTTCAAATTCATTTCTGAAATACTTCGTTAATAAATATTTCATGAGTAATATAGTTTTCTTTGTCACATTTTACCTGGCATTAGTAAATAATTATGCACATTTACAGATATTTTACATGATATGAGTGATAACACGTGTTATAAGGGCTATTTTGCACAATAGGTGTGCTTTGAGATTTGTACTTGTCCTTTGGTGTGCCTTGGGCACAAAAAGTTTGGGAACCACTGCTTTAGACCATGGTTCCCCTTAAACTGTTGTCAGCTAAAGTAGTATTACTTTTGGCTCTATCAAAGAAAAGGGTGAGTGATTTGTCTGCTCTCTCTGTTGCTCCGTCATGCCTCCGGATCCAAGGAGATGGCAGTTCAGCTGTTTTACGCCCTAACCCGGCTTTTATGCAAAAGGTCATCACAAGCTCTTTTAGAGTCGAGAGTGATCACCTTGGATGGCTTCTTTCCCCCTCCTCACAGGTCGGAGGAAGAAGCCGCGTCTCATCTCCTCTGTCCTGTGCGCGCTGTCCTGCTAGTGGCGCGCACGGCTGCCTTGCGCCATTCTCAGTGCCTGTTTGTGCATTATAGAGAGCGCTCGATCGGGCAGCCTCTGTCTGCACAACGGCTGTCACACTGGCTGTGTGAAGCTGTGTCACAGCCTGGCATATGTCTCCTCTGGGGTGGAGCCCCCGGAGAACATCAATGTCCACCAGACTCCACGACTTTGCACGGAGGAATGTCAGTGGAAGACATTTCCACTGCTGCATCTTGGTCTTCCCCCTGTTCATTTATTCAATTTTATTTGAGGGATGTCTCCCATTCCTCTCTGACACACCCTGTACGGAGTGTCTTGTCAGAGTGAGTGACGTCAGGGATCCAGCTGTGCGCCTCTCTACTGCCTCTCCGCACGCGGAGAGCGGCCCTTTTTCCCTCTTATGAGAGGGATGTTTCCTTTTTTTTCCTCTGACACATTTTGTACAGAGTGTCTTGTCAGAGTGAGTGACGTCAGGGATCCAGCTGTGCACTCTCCTGCCTGTCTACACGCAGAGACCTGCTGTTCCCCCTCTTTTTGTCACTGGCCAAAGTATGACCTTCGTCTCTACTTTTTCACAGCTGCAGGTATGTATTGTGTTAAGAAGTTAAGAACTCAGGCACTTAGGAGGTAGGACCCAATTGCACGACCCGGGAGACAGAGGTAAAGTATTGGAAAGATACTTTATTTTCCAAAACAAAAAGCAAGATGAGCAAAAAATTGTCACTTTCGAATCTCTAGCTGAGATGACAAAAAAATAAGAACAAAATGAAAATCGCTCGTGGTGAGGAACAAAACTTTACAATAGCACGAAGAGAGCATAGACCTGACTGTGGCAAGAGACAAGACCTTCCATGGCAAAAGACAAAAACGAACTGACAAGGAACACTGGGAGACTGGGGAATTTAAACACAGGGTAACAAGACACAGGTGGGAACAATCAGGGGCGGGGCTGACACAGGAGACAGAAGGGGTGACAGGTGAAAACAATCAGGAAATTAGACACACCAGGGGCCTACAGTATACTACGAAGCTGGTTCAACCTAACCTGGATATGTTTGAGTTAGCCGGTTGGCCTAATCCAAAACATACGCGCTCTCGCTAAACTGTACTATGACGCTGGTTATCAAGTGGATCGCTCAAGCCAGCTGTTTCCTATCTAGTTAGGTGCGCGTTCACATGAAAGGGGTGGTATTTGGAGCATTCGACCAATCACAAACATGGAGAAGCGTACTGACAGCGCAGCGTCATACTTCCTGAATGAAAAGTGAACTTTAATACTAGTCAAAAATGAAGAAGTTAAACTTTAAACATCCATGACTTAAACACTTGATCCAGGATCAAAGCCACATGCTGCACCTGCAAGGTGAATACAGCTGGCAACAGAACAAGTGTTTGAATGCGTACATTAACAGGTTTATGATATCACTGCCCCGTCTAAGACACGATCTGACTTTCATTACATTTGTCTCGAGTGTTTCGTCAACTTAATGTGTTGCTTAAAATAATACTTCTGCATACAGTATGTGACACTGTGAGTGTTGCACGGCCAGATACGGCTCAGCTGACTCAGATCATAGACTGTATATATAAATGGACGTAGGGTCCGTGACGTCACCCATAGGATTCTGCAGAGTTGCCGTGAAGCCCTTAGTAGGCGGAGTCGGCCACTAACGGCTCGACAGTGACGTCAGAGTTCAACTCCCGCCTGTTCCAGCCCGCTCCAAATAAGGGCAAAGAGGCGGAGCCGAGGTGGGACCTCCTGCCACCGAGCTGAAAGTTCCAGAGCTAGCTGAAGCTACCAAGCTAAGCTAACATGCTCCCGATCTGCACGCTGCCGTGGCATTTTACGTTTCTAAGGTAAGCGGACATGAAACTATAAATAATAATCTAAGATATTGAGTTTTTAGCATAATACTTCAGAATCTTAAAACCCCTTAACGTTTGTATGCAATTGTGCTAAATTCAACACTGGAATCAAGCAAATATTAATATGTTTGCATGACATTAGTTATTTATATTTTGATATCACTTAACTATACGTTTAATACATTTAAGTCAAGCTAAGGTACATGTGATGGTAGCTAGTTAGCGCTCTTACCTGTGAGGCCTCCTCCAAACAGCATAATAACCAGACTGTATCATTAAAACTAAGTACCAGTTCTAGATCCTTGACTTTAGACAAACAATTCAAAAGATAAAATGTATTTAAAGACCAATCTTTATTTGAATGTGCCTCTTAACCTGAGATATTAGTTATACAGTAATAGTATTGACAATCTAAAAAAACTGAGCAACTCAACAGTCAACTTTATGTTTCTTATTGTCTAAAGCATTTATTATTTTCATTTTCCCCCTCTCATATTCAGTGTGGACGGATTGAGACAGCATGGTGTCCAGAGAGCTGCACAGACTTCAGGGAGAAACCTCCGTGTGATGGACGTCCTGTCTGTTGGTTTGGAGAGGACTGAGGGTCTTTCCTTTGCGAGGAGGACCAGGGCTGATGAAGGAGCCCATGCTGGGCACAGCTGATACCAACTGCACAGGCCTAGTCTGTCACTTTATTTGACTAAATGTGTTTACTTATACATTTAATAGGTTTACACCTTCTGTCCATATGTGCTTTTGGTTCACATTTCAATAAATTGTATTTGTACTCCTTTTGTCCATTATTCTTACTGAAAATTTTAGATTACACATTCACATCTGACTGAAGATTGGCCCCATTTATTTGTGACGTTGCAAAACAAGGTACATGTTGTGAAGCTCATAAAGTGAGGCAAATAGAAATAATCAGCTGATGGAGTGTAGATGTGGAAATAGCTGCATTCGATCAGCTGACTGTTTTTACAATAAAAGTAGTTTCTTAGTGAATGTCCTGTACTGGTCTTAAAATCTCATAACATCAGCTTTTAATGTTCATTTTGGATGTTCTTCTTGACCCTCAGAGCAGGAGAACATGTCGTGTCTTTCAGGCATGTCCTTTCCTAACAAAAATGACAGGAAACATAAAACATATTATTGCAGAACAAGTGTGTTATTTATGAAAGCGGTGTGTTTGTGTGTTTAGGCGCTGTAGATATAATTATTTTGTAATTGTAATGTTTTTTTTTATTTCAACAATGAGCTACAAAGACAATCAGATTATGAATGAACAGTATGAAGTTCATCAACATTGAAATATATGTTATTATCAAAATAATATTTAACTGTTATCAAAACGTAGTGCAGCTGTAGAAGCTTGCTCTATTGTCTCACTGAAAGAATAACTTTTACCACGTTTTTACAGACAATATTGAGAGATAAATAGTAGCAGTTCTCACTATGTGTTAAATATATTTGCCTTCAATACATTAAATTAGAAAGCTGACAAAGTCATATTGCTAAATATCTAAATGTAACTTTTTGCATGGAAAAAACCCTCAACTTAACTGATGTGTAGGTGATCTAGTATTTAGTATTGTTTAATGGAATGTATATCAGTGTATTAAAGTCAATACTTCATTCATTTAAACCAATATCTTTCTTGATTCTTTGTACAGTATGAAAAAAGAGTCTTTGTACCTGTGCTGAAGTTCACGGCTGTGAGGAGTACAGTTCTGTCTCTCACTCTCTGGTCCAGCCTGTCTGCATCACCTGGACACTTTAAACAAACAGATATATATGTAAAGTACCATGTGTACAAACAATATAACTGATTCTCTTCTGTTGAACATGTTGGATTGTGTATTGTCCGAGTCAGGGTCCTTTTTATTTTACTGTAACTTTGGAAATTGTGTTACCAAGGCTTACTGTTTATTTGATACCCATTTGGTAATGCAATTAATAAAAACTTCAAGGTTTGGGTTCGTTCTTCAGATGACTGTGACGTTAACGTGTAAACTCGATAATGAACTCCAGCTCAACCAACCATATTGTAATATCTAAGTAATCATCTTGAAATATGACATTAATAATTGTAATATACACACATCTTATTGTGAGGTTGATTTCACATACACTACTTCGACATTAGCTTGTCTACATACTTGAGCATAGCCAATTTAAATTAACCTTAGATGCATACAGTTCTACCTATATAATAAAATATGTCTAAGTTACAAGGATGTAACCTTATTTTATCAACCTCAAACAGAAGCCGTTTGTTCAACAGTATTATCCCACTTAACACTTGTCTATTTAGTTTTAACCTTTATATATATACAGTCTATTATTTTAACTTGGAGGCTACGATTACAATCGTTAGCACCGATGTAGCTACCACTAGCCACTAACTAACCCAAGCCTTACCATTCATTACGTAGCCGATTAAAATCATTAACACATAAATAAAGCACTAGAATTTCACTTACCGCAAAACCGCATTCATGCACCGTCTGTTTTAACCGCAGAGCGAGTCACAATAGTCCGATATATAAGCATGAAGAACAAACAACCACGGCCGGCTACAAGTTGTGTTTCCTGGATGAGCTGAGCAGGCAGAGTCCCTGTAGCTAGCTTCACGGAGCAGCTAGCAGAGAGACAAGAAGCTAACAGCGGCAGGCACTTGACAGAGCCGTCACTCAATGTGACCACGCCCTAATCTATGCACAAACTTTAAGACCTAATATAAATAAAAGGGTCGCGTTAGAAAACAATTCACTCACAGATCCATAATCATGAAGGTGGAATCTAACTATATCGCTAATAAAATGTATGGAGCCAGGGGTAGAAACATGTTTTTTTCTGCTGTAAAGTTGGGCATTTTAACATGGGGGTCTATGGAAATTGCTCCTTTCTGCAGCCATCGCCTATCGGCCAATATATGAACTGCAGTGTGTGGCACTTCCGTATTGGCTTCCCGGCTCTACCCCACAGTTTGCCGCTTGACTCAGATAAGGAAATATATGATACATTATGAAGTGATATGCTGCGGATTGTACATAATGTTACTCTGATCCGGTTACTTATGTTGTGGCAGATATTTAAGTAAGCTTTGTTAACGCTAATGTTATAATAGTCAAATTGCTCTGAAGATGGGAGGTGATATTCTATTAATGTTCACGTTCACACAGTCGGTGATTTTTGCCGGCCGTCTTTACTGCAACGGCAGCTTTTCTGTATTTCCTTTCTGCTGTAATATGACTTGATCACTTTAAACTCCGCACACTGAGCTCTGATTGGTCAGCAGGCAGTGCTTTCACTGAGTTGAGCTCTTAGCCTGCAACCTAACCTGCTCCGGAGCAGGTTAGCCGCTAAGCATAAGTTACCATGGAGATCGAGCCTGCTAAAAAGAGAATCAGCTTCGTAGGACCGGAAAGCCGGAGTTTTCCCTGAATTTAGCCAGCTAAGCGAAAATCCTGCTTCGTAGTACACCCCCCTGGGAAACGAACGACAGACAGGAAAACACAGGGAAAAAAGACCAGACAATACACAGGTAGGAAAACATGACAAGGAGAAAAGCAAAACACCCACTACCAGACACACAAAACTAAAAACGTGACACAACACAAGAATCGTGACATATTGTTCCCAGCCTTCGTCCCCTCATGGAAAATATTCATGTTGTGCTATATTCCAGGGACGGCGATGCGCCATTACGCATGGCGCAATCGGCATGGGTTATTATCTGAGCAGGTGTGTCTGTGCTTCTAGTACCGGGCGGAATACAGTCGCTGCTTTATTTATGTCTGTATGATGTTGTTGTGAGTGTGGACGGAGCAGCTACAGGTTAGTTTAGCCTGGTCGATCCGATTCCGATAGGATTTACATGGAGATACGGCCCGCCCCCTCTCCAGCGTCTTGTTTGAATGACAGGAGTAAACACAGAATTAATGCTTTATTCATTCATGGTTTTTAAGGGGCTTATCAATCTCCATGTAAATACTATGGTAGACTACCCAATATTCGCATCGCTCTAATCGCTCGAGTTTCACCGCGGCTGTCAGCTGTGTTTGCTCCTGTCATTCAAACAAGAGGCGCTGGAGAGGGGGCGGGGCGTATCTCCATGTAAATTCTATGGGAGATACCAACTACAACAAAATGAACATATTTGACCGTAATTTAATTGTAATACACGTTTCAAAGTGATGCCGAAGCAACTACATACTGATAACGGTTAGTAAAAACCATGAATTAACGCTTTAACAAGTCTGCAAACAAGACGGCAGGCGAAAAGCTTTTAAAATGCGTGTTTTCTGAATGGAATCGGATCCATCAGGCTAAACTAACCTGTTGCTGCTCCGTGGTTTGTACATGTTTAACTTTTGTCCAGTTTCTGAACAGATATGCGGAGCTGTGAGCTCTGAGTGTGTGCTAACGGCTGATGTGTTGGGACATATTTCGCTGTCGGGTGTTGACCAATCACGAAGCGTCATTTCTTGACTGGCAGCAAAAACAACCAATCACAGCAGTGCTTCTCTGGTTGGCTCTGTCCAATCACAAACAAGAAGTGTTCTCCCTAAAGGAATACCCTTTCCGTCCAATGTGAAATGCTGTGTGTGTTTTCTGTAATGCTGTGGCTTTTTCTGAAATGCTGTTATGTTTTGTGAAATGCTGTTATGTTTTGTGAAATGCTGTTATGTTTTGTGAAATGCTGTTATGTTTTGTGAAATGCTGTGGCGTTTTGTGAAATGCTGTGGCGTTTTGTGAAATGCTGTAGCGTTTTGTGAAATGCTGTGGTGTTTTCTGAAATGCTGTAGTGTTTTCTGAAATGCTGTGGTGTCTTGCACTTCAGGGCCACCGTAGAATATGCATGAATAAATAAATGTTATTGGTTATGTTCACTCTTATTTGGTTATTCAAATGTTAACCGATCTTTTTCATATGGGTGTTTAGAGATGTACCCCCTAGATCTAGTCTCTAGTCATTCTGCTCAAAGTGCACCAGATTGAAGCATTTTACTTTAAAATGTTAAAGCAAATCTTTCCGGGGGGGGCACCCCCCTAGAGGATGTGACGTCCACCCCCCAATTAAAACATTCATACAATAATGAATACATTTGAAACATTCTTTATGTATATAACCAACATGTCAATACGTTTCAGTTTTTGTAGTGTATTGGTCTTTTGTAGAGATTTTTCATTTATTCTTTATATATTCTATCGTGTATTGCTTGGAGGGGGGGGGGGGGGGGGGAACCAAATCATAATCTCGCCTAGGGCACCAAAAATGTCTAGGACCGGCCCTGACCACTGCTATCATCCATTTGCAGGAATTCTCTAACACTCTTAAGTTGATTGGCATTGGTAATAACTGCAGCATTAGAGAAACCAATCAAAGCCAACTCAAGTTAATGATGTTTGATAATCACGTATTCTCTGGTTGCAGCAGTCATTCCCACTGAAGGAAGCCTGGGCTCAACACCAATAACTTCAATCAACTGAGCACCGCAATGGGAGCAGACAGCAGTCGTTTAATGAGGCGCTCTGCTGGGTCTAAATTGTTTACGCTCCGTGTCATGGAAAAATGAGCGAGCTAAATAAAAATGTCCTGCTGCGCCGTGCGGACATTCTCTACCTGTTTTCTGCTTTCTGACTCACAGTACTCTCCTGCAAGGGGCATACACATGGAAATACACTGGCACGCAGGTACACAAACATCAACTCAACAGGGTGTTTTTGTTTATGAGATAGAAATAGGGGATTGGGAAAGAGATGAGGATTGGAAAAATAGAGTCGGAAGAGGAAACAAAACAAGAAGAGAAGCAGGGCTGCCAACCCTCACGCATTGAGCGTGAGTCACGTAATTAACACATATCTCACGCAATCACGCCACACATGCCTTTCCTCACGCTAAGTTTTCGTCCAAAATAAATGTATATATAAAAATAAAGTGAAGGAACAGCGGACCGAGTGGTCCTTCCTGGACCACCAGGTGTCCCTTTCTATCAGCTGTGCACCGTTATGGTGTAAATACAGCCTATCTACCAATTAGATCAAATATAAAAGTCAGCCGAATTAGTGTTGATACTGCAAGGAGAGGTATTAGGTGAAAATAAATCTAAGATGTTGATTCATTGCTGATATATTTATGATTCACGTCACGTTTTCAGTTTTGGCGGCAGTTCTTCCTGTTTGTCTAGAAGTCTTCTAATCAGGGCTCTATAAATAGAGAACTACGGCAGATATGTAATATTTAATGCAGCCGAACCGTGTATTACAATGCCGTTATGTGATGACTTTCAAAGAGAAAAGCAAGCACACTTGGAATAAAGTATTATTATTGAAAAATGTTTTTGGATTTCACATCGCATAAACAACATATCCCAGCGTGCATTGCGGCTAAACCATCCAATCACAGAGCTGAGGATCTTGCCTACGTCTGTTTCCAGTATTGTGTATGACGGATGTATTTCGTTATACACACAGTCCTTCACATGTATATTTTAATTTACATTAAAGTATTTCGTGAGGCCTTCTAAAATGTTTTAAAATATAACTACGGTTCTAGTTGAAGAGTTTGTAAATTAACATGAAGCCAAATTGTTGCCAGGCAACGCAATCGCACAACGTCACGTCCGTTAATTCCACAACCGCATACATAAATTAACATCGATTTAATACATTAATGTAGCCTTTGTTTCTGCTAAAAGAGGTGTCGACTAGCTGGGGCAACAAGAAAATCGGCAAAATCGAGTGTGACTATTACAATCATCATTATTATATTAATATTGACAATAACAACCGACCGTCGTGGTACAGCATTTGCTTGGCATTTCCGGGTATTTGGGCCTTGTTAACAATACCGTGTAACTGTCACGTTTGAAGGGACAAAATCGTGACATCTTCACGTCTCCCAGCATGGTAAATCGTCACATGTTCACGTCTTGCCGTGATACCGGGTTGACTATATGACAGCAAACCAAGAATACAGTTTAAAAGGGGAGTCATTTGTAAAATATCCATAAAGAAAAAGTAAATCTGTTTACAGTTCTGTTTCATATGGGTGTTAAGAGATGTATCTAGATCTCTTAATATTGCTCTCAAAGTGCACCAGATTGATGCATCTAACTTCAATATTTAAAGGTCCCATGTCATGCTTTTCCGGTTATTACCCGTCCCCTTGTGTGTTATGGAGGTTTTTATGCATGTAAACTAGGGATGCACGATATTGGTTTTTTGAAACCGATACCGATACCGATAACTTCCTGCTTCTCAAGACCGATAATAAAAAAAAATGTACGCCACTAATTATTTTAACGCAATTAACGCATGTGTATTCTTTTTCCTCGGCCGCCCCCGTAGTTTCAGAGCGTGTTTAAAATACAATCTACAAGCTGATGCTGACAGCCCCGCTCCTGCTGCCCGCTTGTGGCAGACCACACTTCCACGCTCACCGGCAGGCACCGACTGGCCATCTGGAGGACCGGGAGGGTGTGTGTATGTGTGGCCCGAGCGAGCGAGAGAGAGACCTTACGTGCATTGTTGTTGTTAGCATCTGGTGCTAGCTAGCTGCGCTAATGGATATAAGGAGCTGTTTAAATGAAAACAGAGGAGCGACATTTCGCCACAACTGCGCCGAGCACTTGACTTTATGCAGGAAGCCAGACAGTGGGACATTGTACGAAAAGTCAGCACACTCAGCACGGATAGTGCGCAACATGATTGCAGTGTCCAGGCAGCTCCGGTTCGAGCATATGCCTTGAGTTGCACATAGCTCCAACGCCCATACCACCGACGACATGTTTGTTTACTGTCCTGGCTTCACGGCCACACACCATTTACGTCACAGCCAGGCATAAGTTAGGGAGCGCTGGATTTGTGAAGAACTCCCCTCTTCCTAAACCACTAATACCACAGTACTGGCAAAACGGGAGGAGCCGAGTGAAAAACAAGCGCCCCTCATCCCAATCCACCCACACCGCAGTATTTTTTTCTTTTTTTTTACCCAAAAAATATATTGTATATTATCGGGGCTATTAATACCAGTGACGTGCGGTGAGGTTCATGGCTGGTGAGGCACTGACTCTTTCAGGGTCAGATTTACAAATATTATATTTTGACCTTAATCGAAATGTTCGGTTATTTTCAAAAGCTTTTTTAGTCTGATGCTTCGATTCATCTTAAACAGACTGTTCAACAAAAGGATACCCAAAATCTAAATATTGGATTGTTCTTTCTTAGTAAGATCCCATGTTCATTACAATTGTGGTCTTACCTTGACTTGAAGATGAAGTCCATGCTATCCTTCTGGACAACAATCTCCATTACATTTTTGTAAAAGTCCTCCTTATCTTCCTCTAGTTTCAAAAATCTAGCTTGTTGTTTGCGTCTAGTCTACCGTCTCTGCGTATAATAACAGTAGCAACAAGAACCTGTGGGCTCACGTGCGCCCCCTTCAGTGTGGCAGAGGTTATGGCTGCCTCTCCTGGTGCTTTTTTCATTGCTGTTGTATGATGAGACCAGCGAGCCTAAATATCATATATACGTGAAATAAGTTATTTAGAGACTGTGGATGGCGAGGATAAATGTAATAAAGGGATCTACAAACATTACATTGGTGACATACAGTGAGATGGTGCAGGCATGCGCTTAGGGCCCGCTTTCCAGTCAGTTTCTGAGGGGTGACGCATTCTGAGGTGAGGCAGAGCTCATCTGTGCCTCACCTCACCACACAAGTAACTGGTTTGAGCGCGCTCACAAAATAAGTGCCCGCGCTACATTAGTGCCCGCGCTCCAGCCAGTTACTGTGGGCTTACGTGAGGCAGAGCTCGTCCCTGCCTCACTCCTCATCGCTCCCATGTAGGAGTTGTAGCGGAGCTCGGCCAATTTGCTGATTTTGACTATAAGAAGCGATTGGAATCATACAGAAATTACACTTACAACACAGATCAGTGGAGACATGTTATTATTATTATTACTATTTAGTTTTTCTTTAGTTGTTTTTCCATTACATTGGAGTATGACAGGTGAGGCTCTGCCTCCCCTGACAGCACGTCGCTGATTAATACTGTTATCGGGTTTATCGGGATGACGTCATAATTCCTAATATCGGACCGATAATTATCGGGCCGATAATTATCGTGCATCCCTAATGTAAACGGTCTGCCGAGTCAAAAACCCTCAAAGTACACCCTGCAGCGAGTAAAACTCTAACACAAAACGCCTCGTTGGAGATTTCTCATTTTCCAATGTTTTCTTCCTGGGAATCGCTACGTAGGGATACCCAGTAGCCACGCGCCGCACTCTCTGCCAGCATTTCACAAAACAAAGCTTCCCAAACCTTTCAGCGATTCATGCCGGATATGTACAGCGTAGACAAGGTATCTACCACGACTGTTTAAATGGGTAAACGTTTTTCGGGCTACTACGTTGGGATCGCGGAGAAATGCTCTCCCCAGACCCATTCTCACAGCGTTATAAACCTTTTTCTTACTAAATATCAAGCCACACTTATTGTTTTTACTTCGGCTGTCAGTGTTTGTGTGTGCTCAGGATGAGTTTTGCTTGTTCTCCTGTATCACCGACACGGAAGCCTGTCTGCTCCGTTGCAGCAGCGAGCAGCAGCTGCGAGCAGCAACGAGCCTCTCAGCTTCGCGACCAATCAGAGCACACTGGGCTCACAGGGGGGGGGGGGGGGGGGCAGGAGCTCCAACAAGCCGTTTAGGACAGAGAGTGAATACACATACTTTACAGAGATGCTGTATGTGAAACCAATGTGAGTTTGGAAAATTGCACAATATAAATCTATTTTAGTATACCTCAACAATGGAATTATGATCAGTAGAAATGGCCATGACATGGGATCTTTAAAAAAAAATCTTCTCGGGTGAGCATGACCCCGAACCCCCCTACAGCATGTTAGGTCCACCCCCCATTTATATAAAATAGCACTTTACCCCTGCTTACACCTATGTGAGCTGATTATCGAGCCTTCATTGTAAGAGTCGCGGGTACACTGTGTATGTGCGTATTCAACTGTAGCGCCTGGTACATTAATGGGAAACCCTAAATGTTTGAGCACCCTCTATGAAAGGTCAAGCTACCCCACAGCACCCCCAAAACAAAATATCTGGCATCGCCACTGGTTTATGGAAGCGACCTCTAATTTATTAGAGTTAATCCCTGTCAGGTTATGTTTGTCAATTTTTTATGTAAATAGTTTGTACATGTTCAATACTTTATTCAATAACACTGGACACATGAGCATTTCTTTTTTTTGTTCACCCCCCCCAAAGAAAGAATCTCACTCCAAGCTGAACTCAAAGGTTGGCAGCCCTGAGAGAAGAGATCGAGAGAGACATGTGCTTAGAAACGTGACCAATTTGAGAGCAGAGCAGCTGTGTGTGTGTTTTCATACTTTTTTTTTTACGCATGTCCCTTCATTTTTGAAGAATCACGCAGACTGTGAAAGAAGTCATGTCTGAGGGAACTTTAGGGAATATTAAACCAACTTGAGAGGATTGTTTAATCCTCGCAGGCACTGTTGTTTTGTTTTTAAGTATTGGCTTCCCTTTTTTATGTCACCTCTCGCCCCTCCCCCACACTGGAGGACAGATTGTGTGCCATGTGAACATTGGCCAGGTGAGTAGGTGATAAAGACAGGAAGCATGCATCAACAAAGGAGACGATGCACATTCAATGACAGCTCAGCACGAAAGAAAATAATAAATTAAAGTATACAGCTTATTTTGCAGTGAAGACACGTTTACTAATGGAGACCAAATGTGCAAATGAATGAAGGATAGGAACAAAATACATTAAAAAGGTTAAAAAAGAAAACTACTGAAAATGTAAAATATCTATTTATTCTGGCATTTATGTATAGGGAAACATTTGATGTATTCTGAATTCATTGCAAACATTTATTAATTTATTTCACATGTCTCACTCTTTTCTATTTTGTGTGGGAGAGAAACTGCCTTTGGAGAGAACTTTGGGATTGTTGCCTTTGCAGACCATTTGCATGCATAAAAACCAGTAAAACACACTTTAGGGAAGGGAAACCCCTAAAAAACATAATAGGGCTTTTATATGTTAATATTTTGGTTTATACATGTATATTACTCAATACATACATAAAAAAGGCAAAAGATAAACTGAAACTGTGGCAAATGTTTCCAGCTTTCTTTGTAAAGAGGATTCTTGGTAAAGATTGGTATCATATGATTTACATTACTTTCATCAAAGCATTCAATGGTTATAAATGCATTTGAATTTATGATGTCTCCATACCATACACATTTTTCCAGGTTCTTCTATAATTTCTCACACGTCTATAAGTAAATAATTATACCAACATATCTCAAGGTGTTTGTGAGAAGAGGGCCAATTTTTTTAGCCAAAGCTTAAATATCTTATGTAAAAGTAATAGATGTGAATCCTGCAACAAATGAACCAGCATGAACAAACACAGTCTCATAATGGAAACTGCAATCAAAAGCTTTAATTTCTGCAATTTCATCAGACTATTTGTCCTCCACATCACCCACAGTAAATGGTTATGTTGGAGTTCTCTAATACAGACTGTGAGATTAGCAAGCGCCACAACAGAGGCTAATGGAGATCCAAATTAGCTAAAAGTGCCTCTTTGGTCATTAATTCTGAGTGCAAAAAGAAGTCCCACTTCCACAGTACTTTATAAAATGAAATTTCCAAAACACTACTCTCATCAGAGCTGCCAAATCACTCATTCAAGTGTCACTCTGCTCTAACAAAAATGACAGCATTGTCGAGAATAATCACTTTAATGGATGAAAATTCTGCTCACATCATTTTGTCCTCGGGTGCTGGGTTCATACAATCTGAGCTTGTTTTTATCAGTTCTGTGCTCTTAAAATGAACAGATTCTGAGAGAAATGCACTGAAAAGGAAATATTCCTTAAATAGAACACCTTTTATCTTATTTGATTGTATATTTCCTTCTTTTTTGTCTACTTTTTGACTTATTCGTCCATCTGCATGTTAAACATTACACGTTACTTGTTAGACGCTTTTATCCAAAGCGACTAAACAAGTCCCAACAGTAAAGAAAGCCAGCAGAGCATCCATCCATGCATGACTTTTCCCTCCTACCTCTATTATTGGACTCTGCACATTACAGGCTCCAGAAATATACCGTTTCTGTCAGCCACTTGTTTCACCTGCAGCCCTCTCGATGTGTGTGGGCACCTGAGTGTATGGCGGCGAGCACAGGGATGCGAGTGTTTAATGCAATGTGTGGGATGTGGAGATGAACAACCCTTAACCTCGGCATCTCTCACCTGCTGGCAAGAGGATATGATGAGCAGGTAGGTGGAGAGTCATCCGGAAATTTCAAAGGCGGGAGAATGTGGCTCGATGTAATGATGCTGCATCTGTTACTCTGTGGGGGAATAGGGAATCTGTTCCCAAGAAAAGAGCTAATCTAACAACAATTATAATAATTAAGTCTTAATTAAGAGGCAACTTATTCATTAAACACATGCTGATCACGTTTCAAGATTTATTTTTACCTTGACTCTGGGGGTAACCATAAAAAAACAACTTGACACTCAGTTTTCGTCATGATTTGCCTCCTTCTAAATTAAAGTGTCTCAATAGAACAAGCCTGTTCGCTAAACATCAACATTTTCTTTAAATTGTTTATTCATGTCGATGGCAGTTTTTTTAGGCCTACTATCTATGGTGTTAAAGAGCACTTCTCCATCCATTTTTGAGTGTTATTAGCCCATTGGATGGCAGTTAACTAGCAAGGACCACGTCACAACAATAGGTCAGTTGTATAATTATGTATAGCTGTTATTGAATGTAGGGGGGAAAGGAGGACAAACTGAAGTCCAGGCAGAGGGTTGCATCAGGTTAGATATAAATATATAATGGGAGACAGGAAGAGGGGATGAAGGGATGTAGGGGATGAGGGTTGAAGGGATGTAGAGAGGAAGGGATGAATAGATGAGTCATAGGTAGAGAGGGATGAGGGTTGAAGGGAGGAAGGGATGAAGGGATGAGGGTTGAAGGGAGGAAGGGATGAGGGTTGAAGGGATGAATGGATCATGGGATGTAGGGTGGGAGGGATGAAGGGATGATGGAAGGTAAGAACGGTCAAGGAAGGGAGAGATGAGGGTTGAAGGGATGTAGGGAGGGAGGCTTGAATGGATAATGGGATGTACTGTAGGGATGAAGGAAGGGAGGAATGGTTGAGGGAGCGAGGCATGAAGGAATATAAGGAGGCAGAAATGAGTGGGTGAAGGAATGGAAATGGATGAGTGGAAAGAGAAAGGGAGGGTGGGTCATGAAATCAAGACAAACAAGGCTGGATGTGTTTACGGGGTATGATGGGGATTAGCAGGCGTGGCCCCCGCTTTCGAAACCGAAATTGAAAAATGTACTTAATTTATTAGTTAATATGACTTCTAATCTATTGGTTCAGATGGGCCAAAATTGGCAAATTGCACATATTCATACGTTGTACCTTGATGGACACAGTTTCAAACATAGGATTTAACAAAAAGATCATTGTTTTGGTTGTATGTCTCTGCCAATCAGTCAATTTGCAGTTTATATCCATCTATGTTGCAAGTGTTTTAGATTAGATTAGAATTTGTGTGAAATTGTCGTAACTATCTTGATAATTCTTGAGTTATGGCCCAAAACGTGTTTGGTGAGGTCACAGTAATCTTGAACCATCTTGATGTGATGAAATTGCTTCAAGGCATTCCTGAGATATGGTGAGGTCAAAGTCAGAGCATAGTAAACTTGGCCTTTGACCGGCAAACTCTTATCAGTTCATCATTGAGTCCAAGAGAAAGCTTGAGCCACATTCAAAGATATTCCTTTGATAAGTATCCTAAGATATTGCACAAGTGCACTAATACACATTCTATGGACAAACTTGCACTAATGTACATTCTCAAAATATTGAAGTGACTGTTATTTTGTATATATTGATTGTTGTGCTTTTATTTAGGTCTTAATGTGTGCACATTATGCATGTAAAAAATATGCATGTGAAAATGTGTCTTTGACTTATATATATAGTTGACATTGACTTTGACTGACTTTGAGTGTGACTGACAAAAGCACAGATGGAACGAAGGACGTACGAATGTTCTGAAAAACAATATGGTTTTGGTCTCACACATGAATAAAACACTGGTGTCCTTAGTTACATCTGGTCTTTATCCATCCAGACTTCCTCAGCACACTTGATTGTCTTTAAACTACAACAAACTGAGTTTATCAGTTGCTCCTTACTCAAATAGTATTTGTAGCCATGAATAAAGAGCAGGTCCCTTCTACCCAAATCTATAAGCCTGAAAACCATTGGCCTTCTTGGTGGGAAAATTCCTCAAAGTGGGAAATTCTCTCTGTCCAATGATAGCACAGCATCTCATATATAATAAATATAGTGCAACCACTGGCTGACCACTCTCTGCTATGATGGTTTTGTAGTTTCAGACTCTGCTGTTAGGAGCCATGGGAAACAGCAAAGCAATTACACAGATTCAGGCTAAGTGTTAGGTAACAGGAATGGTTTTGTTGCATATACGGGATAATTTCAGTAGCAGCAGGCTGAAAGCCTTGGTGCTCCGGGATTATTCCAGTATATTTCATCAAGCATATTTGTTTCCCCTCCTCCTTCTGTTATCCCATGATATGAATGGAAAACTTTGCGCCTGAAATCACTTGCCTTGACCTATTTTTTTCATCAGGTCAGGGTTCTGTTTCACGTGTTAAAGGGGACCTATTATGCAAAATCCACTTTTTCATGTATTTTATACAATAACATGTGTCCCCTCTGTGTAAAGAGATTCTGAAAGTTTCAGGAAAAAAGATTTGCTTACTTTTTGTCCTGATCCATTTATATACAAAAATATGAAAATGAGCTGATCAGAGTTTGGCCACTTTATGATGTCATAAAGATTTTGTTGTTGGCTTGTGCAAGGCTGCCAACACTCACGCATTGAGCGTGAGAGTCACGCAATTAACCCATATCTCACGCACTCACGCCACACTTGCCTTTCCTCACGCTAAGTTTTCGTCCAAAATAAATGTATATAAAAATAAAGTGAAAGAACAGCAAACCGAGCGGTCTACGAAATGAGACGGTCTTCTGGCTTAGTTTAGTAAAGTTGGAACGATATTGGGAGATTCTGATTTCACGGATCAATAACTCATGAACAAAATGTTATTCAGACACAAATGACGTCTCCTAAGAACCGTGGTAAGGTTGACAACGAACTACAATCACATTTTGTGTCACAAAAAGCCAATACGCGCCGTCCTCCGAGCTGGACACATTACATTGGTCTCTATCTGCAGCCGGAGAAGAAACGAGTGCTCAGGGACCGTCTGCAAAGTTCAACTCCGAAAAAAGAGAATACAATAATATTCAATCACTATTATACAGTATATTTCTACCAAACTCACTATTTGCATTGTTGTTGTTAGCATCTGGTTAGCTTAACGGATATTAAAAGCTGTTTCTAAAACAAGGAAAAGGAGAGCTCTGTCCTGTCAGACTGAGAGATAACTACAGCTCAGTGAGGTAAGGGACTCTGTGTTTAGATAGTTAACTTTAGTCTAATTATCTCAGTGGGTCTCAAACGTTTTGGTCACCATTTATGAGAATAAATGAAAAACAGTTATGAAATACTATATGACAGTAAAACAAGAATACAGTTTAAAAGGGGAGTGATTTGTAAAACATCCATAAAGAAAAAGAAAATCTGTTTACAGTTCTGTTTCATATGGGTGTTGAGAGATGTATCCATAAAATCATGTTGCTCTCAAAATGCACCAGGTTGATGCATTTAACTTAAATATTTTTTTTTTTAAATCTTCCCGGGGGAGCATACCCCCGGACCCCCCCTAGAGGAGGTGAGGACCCCCCCCACCCACTTGTAAAATAGCACTTTACCTCTGCTTACACCTATATGCCATTTTATATGCTGTGAGCTGATTATCGAGCCTTCATTGTAAGAGTCGCGGGTACACTGTATGTGCGTATTCCTCTGTAGCGCCCGGTACATTAATGGGAAACCCTAGTTTGTACATGTTCAATACATTTGTAACACTGTACACATGAACGTTTCTTTTTTCGGTTCACCAAAATAAAAATCTTACTCCAAGCTGAACTCAAATGTTGGCAGCCCTGGGCTTGTGTAACCATTAGCCAATAACCAACCAAGGTACCCCCCCCCCTTATCAACTGAATCTCCTCCTAGAGCACCATTGGGTTATTTTTAACCAAATATCTCTCAGAGGGGCGTGGGGAGTGGCTCCTTATTTTCAACTAAAGTAACAGACAGAGAATCAGCACTTTTGAAACAGGGCTGAAACAAAGGAGTTTATGGGATGCTACAATGCATGATCTGTTTGGTATTTTGAGCCAAACACTTCAGATACCTCATTCACACCAACGCAACTCCGGTTCAAGCTCCGTGCTAGAGCTTTTCAGGTTCAGAACCGGTTCTTCGGTTTAGCTCCGGCTCTTTTCACACTGCCCAGAGTCCGACTGGTGCTGCGTCATTGCGTCATCGTTTGCGTCATGACGTAACCGTTTGCGTGCCTGCTTCATAAAGCCAAACCGCGGGAAACCCCTCACAGCTGACACCGACAACAACAACAATGGCCGATTGTGCTCCAGCTTCCTCTGTACCTCTTCGGAAGACGAGATTCCCAGTAGGTAGCTGGTCTCTTCAGTGGACCACTGCTGCTTGTTAAGTTTCTCCATCGTTGTGTACAAACTCGATAAAACGCCGGCTTTTTATTGTTGTTCAGGAGTTGATCCCGCCCCTGCCCCTGCCCCCGCCTCGACGTAAGCGTGACGTATGTGGTGCTTTTGCTCTGGCCGGACAATTTTTTGGTGCTTGAAACAAACCGGATTCCGGAGCTAGAGGCTGCTCCGCTGCGGTGTGAAGAGGAAAACCCGGTGCTTTTCAAGCTCCAGCTCCGAACCGGCCCTGAAACACCGTTGGTGTGAATGAGGTAGAGACATGTTTTGTATACATCTGAGACCTATACTATATTGATGAAAAACAGTATAATAGGGGACCTTTGAGCTAAATTCAGACCAAAGATTTGAAACAAGACATGTTGATACCTGCCTGTGCAATTACACCAATGCAATTGACAAGTTGGTCTATCATCCTCATATTTGGTACTTTCTTCATTTTAACATCTGACTTTTCATGTCATGAATGAGGAACTTGCTCCAGTTGCATTTCTAGAGGAGCATAGGACTGGATTATTCTTCCATCAAAATATAGGGCATTTAATATCTTGATGATATTGTATAACAATAAAGCATGTTTTTTCTAGACCACTAGAAAACATTATATATTTTTTCCGTAGACTTGATATATAAAATATAGACAAAAATAAATATATATTTCCATTAATACATTTTGTGTTAATGGCATTTAACTGAGTAACACAGGATGTAAAACAGCCTCTTCTTGCATTAGAAGAGTATGCAGTTTAGAAACCACCAATATAATAGAACATTGACTCATTATAAGGAAGAAGAAAAGCCTATGATTGTCCAAAAAAAGCCTTTTAAGTACATATGATTGATTAATTACACATGATACAGACTAAGGCCTGCATGACCACATCACCCCTGTCCTGCAGAACCTCAACTGGCTCCCCGTCCCACAATGCATCCATTTAAAAATCCTTCTCCCCAACTTTTAATTATGTTTTTATTCATTTCTACTCAGTAAAGTGTCTTTGAATTTCGAGAAAAATGCTCTATAAATAAAATGCATTAATGTCCATAAAAGGGGTCATCAGTTTACTCAATAGAAAAGGGTTTAGGTTTGAAATATCTATTACAGAGGTGAAGTGGTCTCTGTCCAATCAGCAGAAACTATCGAGACAGCATTGACGTCACTGAAGAGAGGCAGATGATTACTTTGCGCTTCATGGCGACAAGTGAGCTAAAGCCCATGGATACTGAGAAAAAATCCCTATATAACATAATTTGTATAATATATCCCCTTACACAGGGATGGGAAGATTAAGCCTTGTATTTTCCTACTTACGTTAACGTTACATGAATGACAGTTTTACAATGGAAAAGAGGTCAGATGTTATCAGTCACTGTCACACCAAATCACAACAGCACAGGTACGGTTACTCAATCATACTGAAACATTTTCCACTGTGCTTACAGATCAAACTCTAATTAAGGCTCAGAGCAGGAATTGATTGTCAATACGTTTATCAAGATGGTTGGGTTTGGGTTAGATTTACTGATCATTATGCTTTGCTTCATTGTGTTTACTGTTGACTGTAGTTATTAAGTATTGTTCATGTTATTTGAGAAGAAACGAGAACCGTAATGGCACAATATTAAACTAAACTTGGGCAAACTTGAAAGTACAAGATATAAGACAAAATAAAACCACTGTAATTCCAATCATTTACTACTAACAATGTTTTCAATGAACAAAACGAGAATTAGCATGCCCTTCGTGCAAAAACCTAGTGGATATGCGATATGCACATTTTGTCATATGGCATGTTTGGTTGGTTGAACTTGTTTAAAATACATTTGTAGGGCTTGTCTCATACAGACTCATGAGGCAATCCTTGTTTTCCTCTGTCCAAAACTCAATTTCACCCAGGTCACAGATGTAGGCTACTATAATTTACCTGATCCGCTACATCTGCTACGAGCTGATTGGCTGTTGACCGGATTTAAACCAGTGGCACCTTGATAGATGGCTGGATTCGGGGCTGAGACAGACTTGTAACTCAAGTACTTTGGTCCAAGTTTCAAGCAAGTCCTAAGTCACTACCAGGATAATATTGTTTTTGTATGTAAACTGTTCAAAAATAATGTATTATTTATTAGCAATATTGATATATGGTGGAACAGCCTTGTAAAAGCTTAATTGTTTCCTAATGTATTCTTATTTTAAAAAATGTTGCCTTCCAGTCACTTTAATGACAGACAGACTTAAATGTAGGCGAACATTAAAACTAAATAATTTAACTCTTGTATTTCTTAATTCTACTCAAACCAAACCAACACAGTCTCACTCCCTGATAGTCCAATAGCGACGCTTGGTCAGGGTCCTTTGGCGTGCAGTTGTGATGTGCCGAGTCTCCTTCAGCTGCATAAACGGACGCAAAGAGCTTTCAACTGATTGCAATGTATTCCCATCGGTGGCGGTATTTGACGCTCAGGGAAGCACCGCATCGGTCCATGTCGGCGGCAGTTAAAGGCAATGTGAGCGTCCATTCCCATTGGATAACGGAGAACTGTACACCCGGAAATAAGTATTCTCCTTACTGTCGATTGATTTTAACGTGATATCTGCACTAGCCTACTCATCAACTCAAAAACACCAGATTATCCTTGTTAATTACTCAACATTGATTGGTCTTTCAGGCTTTTGGAAGGAAAACGTACAAAATACACATTTAAGTGTTTATTTTACTATAGTTTGTCTATTTGCGTCTGTAGATTTCTCCTAAATTCACCAAAAGTTAGCATTCTAACGTAACATAAAGTACCGCGACCGCTGTGTGCACCATGTCAACAGAGGTATCGCTGGAAAGCTCCGTCTCTCCTGCACAATCTCATCGGATCCAAATATGGTCATTTCCTTTGTATCAGCAACCAATCGTGAAAGCACAAAGGGGTCTTAAACCAAGAAACAAAATCTCATTGGCTGGTGTCAATTTCTGACAACGTGATTCGTTCAGATGCGTCACGTGGTGTGCTAAAACACTTCCTGGTTAGCTTTCCGCTAGAAATTGAAATCTCAAAATGGCAAAAGAACGGCGAAAAAAAACGTTCACAGAGAAGACGACAACAATTGTCACTTGCACGAAGCAAGGTTATACAAAAAACAAATGACCCCGAATATGAAATACCTTCACGGAGTGCGTCGATGCGCAAGCTATCATCCAAAGAACAGGAGGGTTTAGCTAGCGCCTCACTGCAATCTTTAAAGGTCGTTTTCTCAAAATGAGTTTTTTCTCGTACTCTGAGTTCGAAATTTCAACTTCAGTAGCACGTACATACACCAAACCTTCCAGTTATATTCCTATCAATATTATGAAGCCTGAATTATATAGCCTGAATTATACAACATTGTATACCTAAAAACATGGCGAAAATTGATATTTTAGGGCTGTTGACAGTATTTTCTGATTTATGGAGTGATAAAAAGAGATATCCAATATCCCTTCTGTAAAAGCCTTAAATACTAATATGACTACAAAATGAAACAAGAATTTTGAACCTGGCTTTATCTAAAGTTCAGATTTCGATTCCTGAAATGTGTTAAAATATGTGCATATTTAATGAGATAATGGATAATTTGCATATTTAAACATGCTACTTCAGAAAACTTGTAATACAAAAAACAATTGCCTTATTGTAAGTAATTAACTGGAGACATTTCTAGCTGATACCTTTAAGTTAAAAAAATTACCCTATTCACCTGGGGTGTCTCGCCTTAAATTGTGAACAATGCTTTTGTGTTTTCCCCTTCGATTCGGAGAAACAAATATTTTTTCGGAGTTTAGGATAGCAGAACACTACCTACACTACTCATAATCCTCGGCTATCGTTTAGGACTACACCATGCGCTTTGCTTGACAAACCCCGTGATTTGTCCTCAAGCTCTGTGGTTAGAGGTTGGAGTGGCAGTGCGCAAAGTTTACGCCGAGCGTCAAACAGCACTTTGAAATTGAATTAAACCCATCGATGGCACACTAAACTGAAAATATAAACTATAAATCATTAACCCATCACTGTACCCTGTATGCAAGGACTGGTTTACTTTCACTAACTGTACGGAGGCTCAGTCACTGGTACATTTTTATATACAAAGCCATGTTAGGGAAACTTCCATCTTATATCTGCTCCCTGATCTCACGGAAAATTGTAAGTGGCTACTGCCTGAGATCGAATGCTGTGGTTTTATTAAATGTGCCAACTGCTAGGACTGTCTTAGGGAAGACAGCTTTTAGATGCGCAACTCCTCTGTCTTGGAATAGTCTGCAAATTAAATGGAAACTGAACAATCTGGTGCCACTAAATGTTTTTAAAGCTCGGTTGGATGCTACTCAATCGGAAGCTATTGGTACCTGTTTATGTGGATAATTATGTAAATGATGCTGTATGATGTCCTTTTGTTGTTCTATTTATATTTTATGTTTCATGTGGAACTACTTGAGCAGGTCTCCCTTGAAAAAGAGATCAATGATCTCAATGGGATTTATCTGTATAAATAAAGGTTTGAAATGAAATGAAAGCTTTTTGCTTACTTGTATTTAAAAGAAGACCTTAACCTAAAGTATTATTTAATGTTTAAATAAAGCCTAATTAGTTGGTCTGTTTTGCACATCCTCCTATTAATATCTTTGTACATCCAGCACTAAACTGTTTTATTCTAGATATAATTTACAGTATCTTCTTGATATTTTCTATTCCATATTTCTATCATTCTACTTTCCCCTTATTAAACAATAATATCAAAACAAAATATTACTACTAACTTTATTGTGAAATTAAAACAGAACGGTAAAAGAATAGTTTCTGGTCTATTCTGAGGCCCAATCTCTGTAGATAAATAAAGAACTACGACAGATGTGTAATATTTAATGCAGCCAAACTATTTATTACAATGCATTCATGTGATGACTTTCAAAGAGTAAAGCAAGCACTGCTGAATAAAGTATGATTTTATCTTTTACGAAACGTTTTTTTTTATATGGAATGCAGTTGGAGGTCAACCAATCACAGAGCTTGAGGACTAATCACGGGGTTTGTCGAGCAAAGCGGAACGATAGCTGAGGATTATGGGTAGTGTAGTGTCTTCGGCAATCCTAAACTCCGAAAATATATTTGTTTCCCCGAATCGAAGGGGGAAGATACAAAAGCATTGTACACAATTTAAACCAATCAATGCTGTGTAATCAACAAGGATAATCTGGTGTTTTTGAGTTGATGAGTAATGCAGATATCACTGTAAAATCAATCGACAGTAAGGAGAATACTTACTTCCGGGTGTAAAATTCTCCATTATCCAATGGGAATAGACGCTCACATTGCCTTTAACTGCAGCCGACATGGACGGATGCGGTGCTTCCCTGAGCGTAAAATACCGCCGCTGATGGGAATACATTGCAATCAGTTGAAAGCTCTTTGCGTCCGTTTATGAAGCTGAAGGAGACTCGGCACGTCACAACTGCACGCCAAAGGACCCTGATCAAGCGTCGCTATTGGACCGGCCCGTCCATATGGCAGCGTGCGTTGAAGCTTCAACGCTTTTGCCCATTCACTTTGAATGGGGTGAGGTCACGCTTTGCCGAACTGCATTGTGGTCGCTTCGCTTTGCTCGCGTTGCTCGCTTCAAAAGTTGAGCAATGTTCAACTTTTGAAGCTTCGGCGGAAGCGTCAGCCAATCGAATCATATGCCAGTACAAGCTCTAGCCAAACAAACTGCGTGCTTGTGTGTCCAGGGCGGGAGATTCATGTGATTGGTTGTTGGTCGAGTTTCAGACACGCCCACCGGCAAGCTTCAACGCACGCCGCCGCGTGGACGCTGCGTCAGGGCGTGAGACTGTGTTGACCAAACACATATTAGTCATGCAGAGATGGCAATATAAAACAATGTTAAACGAGCACATTTTCAGTGTATTGTGCACCATAAAATCTTGTTTAACTTTGTTTTTTTTATGCATTTAGGCCAAAGTTAGCAAAATAATTGATTCTTAAAAGAGATAGCCATACAAACTCATTGGTAATATTCCCTAAATCTCTTGTACTGTTGATGCGGAAGCATTTGTTTTGCAATGATCACAAAACATGTTCATGTATTTTCAGAAAAACTCCTGCAGAACACAAAATATAAAAGTAAAGCTATTAGTGGTGCACGATAATTATCGGCCCGATAATTATCGGTCCGATATTAGAAATTATGACGTCATCCCGATAAACCCAATAAAAGTATTAATAGCCCCGATAATATACAATATATTTTTTGGGTAAAAAAAAGAAAAAGATACTGCAGTGTGGGTGGATTGGGATGAGGGGCGCTTGTTTTTTCCCACGGCTCCTCCCGTTTTGCCAGTACTGTGGTATTAGTGGTTTAGGAAGAGGGGAGTTTTTCACAAATCCAGCGCTCCCTAACTCATGCCTGGCTGTGACGTAAATGGTGTGCGGCCGTGAAGCCAGGACAGTAAACAAACATGTCGTCGGTAGTATGGGACTATTTCAAAGTTTCAGAGTTAGATAGTTCGCTTGCTATTTGTATTAACAAATGCAATGCAGAAGTTCCACGAGGAGGGAAAAAGGCAACGAGCTATAATACTTCCAACCTGATTAGTCACCTGAAACATCGCCATCGCTACAATGGTGTGTTAAAAGCGTACGAAGACGCCTGCAGCGAATCCAAAGCCAGCTGCAAAGGCACCGGGGCTTTTACCTATCGACGAGGCTTTTGAAAAAGGCAAGAAGTTTGCCAGAGACGACCCCAGGGTTTGTTTTGTTCATGGTAGTAATGCTCATGTCATTTGCTCACTACTAGTCTTTTTTTACCACCAGGTGTGCAAAAACTACAGGTACATTTAATATATATATATTATATTATTATCGGTTATCGGTATCGGTCTTGAGAAGCAGGAAGTTATCGGTATCGGTTTCAAAAAACCAATATCGTGCATCCCTAAAAGCTATAAAGAAGTAATCATTACATTACATTGCATTTTGCTGACGCTTTTATCCAAAGCGACTTACAATAAGTACATTCGACCAGGAAGACACAACCTTGAAGAAAACAGAATCATATAAGTACATCAGGTTTCATAGAGCCAAACATTTCAAGTGCTACTCAACTGGCTTTAGGTAAGCCAGTCCTTTATTAGTATAAAAGTGCTTCGTTAATAGTTCTAACGCTCGAAGTGGAGTCGAAAGAGATGAGTTTTCAGTTTGGTAATCCTCCCCTAACCTTACCTAAACATTCTTATTCATGGAATATAAACATGAACAAATGTCATTCTTCATGCAAGGACATTCCCTTTTAAAAGTGCTAATTTATTTTACTTTGAAAGGACTTCGAAAAAAAGATGTTTATCTTTACAGGAAACCTTATAACAAAACAAAAATATGACTGTGTTTCCCTGACACTGAGGAGAAGCTAGCCTCAGTTTAGTTAATCCTCATTGCTTCCACACACAAGTATTTGTAGTGCACTGTCACAGCCTTAAATCACATTATCACAGTTTCTTTTTATGTGCCCTTGACTAACTCTTATTCAGTGATTCGAGGGCATGCTGCTCCATTCAGCTGACCGCTTGCATACAACACACGTTTTGTTCGGCTTTTACGTCACTAATGTCTTCTACAGAAGTCTCTCACAGTTAAAAACCCATTCCTGCACACAACGCATGACATCACTTGCTCAATCTATCAGCTCCCTACCTGCAGGTGACTGCCCATGTGACCCATCTAAACCTTGACCTTTGACATTTGGCCTGCAGCTATCAATCACTTATCTGAAAAGCCTTTCAGTTGTTGATGGATGCACAACCATCACCGCTTTGCCTTTATCAAACATGCATGACAGCTCTGTGTGCATACCATAAGTGAATCTTCCTCAAACACCATACGGTTGGTTACATCACTTTCATTTTTTCTTTGCCATATATTAAGAAATGATCTCTTAATAAGACACTTTTTTTTTACTATTTGGAGTGTCTGTGTTGTTTAGGAGCAGCTGACTTAATATGGATTTCTATACTCATAAGAGTAAAAAAACAGCTTAAAACCAAACAAATAAGCAATCTTTTTGCACTGGTGCAAAGCCTTAGAGCAGGGGTGGGGAACCTTTTTCCTCTCAAGGGCCATTTCAATGTTTTCAACATCGAGGGCCGTACAAATTATTGACCTCTGCTTAAAAAAACTAAAATCACAGCCCATTCATTTCACCTTTCTTTCATGCTGTGCAAAGAAAAAGCAACCTCTTAATCCAGATATCTGGCCATGACTCGCGTATGCATGCACGTGCACGGTTGTGGCATGACCTCCAAAACAGAAAGATATGGACACAAGATGTGTGCAAATGTATTTTGTTTCCTATCCATGTGAACATGATTTAAGTGGGGGGAGACCTAACCTCCTCTAGGGGGGTCCGGGGGCATGCTCCCCCGGGAAGATTTATTTTTAAATGTTGAAGTTAAAAGCATCAATCTGGTGCACTTTGAGAGCAACATGAGGTGACCTATGGATACATCTCTCAACACCCATATGAAACAGAACTGTAAACAGATTTCTTTTTCTTTATGGATATTTTACAAATCACTCCCCTTTCAAACTGTAACAACTTTTTTTTACTGTCATATAGTATTTTATACCTGTTTACTTTATTCTCTTATTTTTTTATAACTATAATGATCATATAAAGGTGTGCCTTTACCTCACTGGTTGTAGAAAAAGCTTCTTATATTCGTTAGCATAGCTAGCTAACCAGATGCTAATAACAACAAAGTTATTGACTGTATGATCAGTATGACAGATGAACAGATCGCCACTGGGCTTACAACTAAAGACACAGCCACGCAAAAACTGCAGCATGTGTACGGCTCCTTATCGGTACTGCAATTTTTGGAAGTGCCGGAGCGGAGCTGCGTTCTGGTGCTCCCGGTCAGAACTACACCCCTGTCAGACGAGACATATACCACGTGATGACACGTTAGGCTTGTGTTGTGTTCAAGGACCCTGACCTTGGCCAGGAAAAACAGGCACTCACTTGTTTAATTATTTTGCGGTCTAGATTTCTTTAATTTTTTTCTTTTTTGCGTGTGTTTATAAATTACCTCGAGGGCCACACCAAATGGTCTCGCGGGCCGTATACGGCCCGGGGGCCGGAGGTTCCCCACCCCTGCCTTAGAGGTTCTTCTACCTGTTAATAAGTGCAACATGGTTCATATTTGGAGCTGCAGGCAGGCAATGTTGTCTTTAATAACCCCAAGCCCCCAATGCCACGTTTTGCTCAAAATTCCTGTTCCTTAGTCATAACTCGGAAAAAAGGAAGGAGTTATTGCCTGGGATTTATCACACTGTCCAGTGATAGTTGTCTGTAAATTCATGGGTACATTAAAAACACTTCAATTCAATGTTGCCAATTTGCTACAATGTTAACAAATATGTGGTAATAAATGGGGCTAACTCATTTGAATCTACTGCAACACTTTTCTGTTCCAAATATTTTTTTCTCAACCTAGGGGTTGAGACCCCCAAGAGGGTTGCACATCATTTCTGGTGATTGCCAGATGAAAATGTAATTCCTTAAAATAAATAAAGAATCTATACCTGGGAGTGGCTATTATATTACATTGCCTGTAGCAGTGACAACGTTTGCGTAAAACATATATCATTGTGTTTGTGAGAGACAAAGTGTGTGCATGCACATGAGTTTCTGACTGCCCAAAAGCATCATGGAAACTGTTGTTCTAAAACTCAAGAGCATGATTTAAAACCAACCCACTCTCTTCAGTCTGCGTACAAATGACACGACTTTACACATTGGAAATGCGTAAAAGTACGTGCGTGCGTAGAAGTACGATTTTGCGTGCATATGATACGCCACGTTTTGTCCGTCGGGTCTTGGTAGACCGAAAGCTGTGTGGTTCATGAAAACATGTTCTTACTCAATACCAAGCCACGATTATTGTTTTTATTTTAAATCGTATTATGTCAGACTTTTTTTGCCGTCTGTGAGGAAAAGAAATAGGGCTCAGAGCTTCAGAATAATGAAATCTGTATTTTTTAAAATATTTTTTTCCTTCTAATTTGTTATTATTTTCTAAATAACACACTGTTATTTACTCAACAATAACACACAATTATCCTTGTTTTTATGTATTCATTTGATTCTATAATCTTGGGCTTTTTAGCATGCTTTTTAGCCGTAAATAAAGTCACCGGAAACAGACGTAGACGGTAAACTGATTACCCAAGATCCTCAGCTTGAAGCTCGGGATTTTTTAGCCCACGTTGGGATATGGTGTTAATGCGATATGATATCCGAAAAAAAATTCAGAGTTTAGGATGGCCGAAGACCAGTGGCGTGCACAGACATTTATAGGGGCAGGTGCTCAAGAGAAAAAAAGGGCACCTTCTGAGTCGTCGTGGCGGTCGCGCCGAAATTGTGCGCTCCGAAATTGTGCGCAAAAATTTGGCCGGATTTTGTTAGTTTCTTTTCGGTTTTTGGTTACTTTATTTCGGTTTTAGGGTTAGGGTTAGGTTAGGATTATGTTATTTAATTCTTATTTTTGCCTGATTTTACTGATTTATTATCAAAAAATTAATTATTTTAACATGTATTTGTATTATTCTAAATGACTTAGGGGGGTCCAATCTGAAGCTAAGGGGGGGGACAAAATCCCCCCCCCCCCCGGGATTGACGCCCCTGGTGGAACCGCCGGCTGCCTTAGCAGTGTGAGATTTATTAAAGGCACATCTTGTATGTCGTAATTGCATATATATTTATTTCAATAACCATATGCTGTCTGATGCAGATGCCTATCTAAAACAAATCAAATAGTAGGCTTACTAGCTTCTACACGCTAAAGCAACTGTAGTCAGGGATGCAAACTCATCCGGTATGAAAAAGGTGACAAGGATCCGAGCCCCCCGACCCCACGGAATATCGGCTTTAAAATTAGGAATAACAGAGGATTTTAGCAGTCAGAACAACTAAAGCAGCAGGTAATAATAACAGAAACGCCAAAGAGTTACATCTAATATAAATATATAAAAGCATTTATTTTAATTGTGTAGCAGTCAGTTTATAATTTTGGCAGCACTGTTGAGCATTTTGAAAATGTATTTTCATGCCTCTTAGTATTTTTATAATACTTTTCTACTTTCACTTGAGGAACATTTTGAATGCAGGATTTTTACTGTAACAGAGTATTCCTACACTCTGGTACTTCTACTTTTACTCAAGTACAAGATCTGAGTACTTCTACTTCTACTAAAGTACAAGATCTGAGTATACTTCTACTTTTACTCTAGTAGCCTACAATCTCTATACTTATACCACCTCTGTTTATAGCCTATGAAAAAACTATTAGAAAACGAAGGCTAAAGCTAACGTTAGCAGATAGTGACAATGATATTGCGACAGAAAAACTTTTCAGTTCACATCACGCTCTGCCGCTCTGCTCTGAACACCTGAACGGCCCGTTCTAACAGCTGTTCACCAGCGGCTCAGTCTGTGCCACAGTGACTCCGCACAGTTAACGAACACACCGTAGATAATGTAGCTGACCCTCATCCCGGAGCAGCAGAGTTCAGCCGGCCCGACAGGCAAGAAGACTCGAGCACACAGCTCGCGCTTCATATATTAAAAAAGAACACCATGCGTGTCATGATGGCACATAACAGCTCGCGACCGCAGATTATTTCGGCGATTAGATAAAATGTAAATTATATTTGACGCAACTTGTTACATTTCCATGACTTTTCCAAAACTTTGGGAAAAATATTGTTTTCCATAATTTTTCCAGGGCCTGGAATTTGCATTTTGAATTTCCATGACTTTTCCAGGTTTTCAATGACCGTACGAACCCTGTATAGTTTAGTTTGGCATCTGATTTAGGGGATTAAACAATATACTCGTTGTATTTGTTACCTGGTGGTTACTTACTTGGTCGTCACTAGGGCACTTTTAATCGTGTTGCTGCGTGCTGCTGCACCACACACCCGCCGTGGCCTGTCTGACTGTCAGCTCTGCGCGCTGCGCGTTCACGTTGAGAGCAGGGAAGGGAGGGGCTGCAGCCAGAGCACGTATGGGAGTGCCGCGGGGCACGTGTGGGGATGTCTGACAAAATTACAACGCGCATTTGGGGCATTGTTGTATATATTAGAACAGGCATCCTCAAACTACGGACTCTGGTCCGGATCCGGACCGAACCACCACTGTCTCCGGACTCTGAGCAAATTATACTTTTCATATGTATTATCTCTCTGTATTATATGTGAGACATCGCCACAACGCATTCACAACGAGTCAACATTCTCCGCTATGTCCACTGCAAACAGCGCTCTGCATGTCTGACTGTTCCACTGTGTTCCACCTGTGTGTGTCAACGCTTTGGTCCAATCACATTCAGCATCCAGTCAGCGTTTTTCCCCCCCAAACAATCTGCGAATCAGAGGCACAGTAGGGCGGGTCTTCGCGGAATGCGGGTGGGAAAAATGTGTGTGTCTCTTTCAACCTGTCTAAGTCAGAGCGAGAATTAAAAAAAAAAAAGATTCAGAGCGAGAGTTAACAGCTCATCTAGTTCCATCTGTACTGTAGCTAGTAGCCTAGTTTCACCTACCGAGGTGGCAATTGACACCCTAAAAATAGGCCTTGCCACCCCAGTTGGCAGCTTTGTTTTGAAAGAAAAGTTGTGGCTCATCGGACATTTATGAGAGAAAGTCTCTAATGTCCGAGTGCAAGTGAATGCAGCACAAGATGCACGTCATGTAACCCCGGTCCTGGCGCGAGCGTGGACATACGATTGGCGGCGATTTCATTTTGAACTGGACGGCGCAAAACGAGAAGCAATCGGACCCAAGCACTGAAGGAATGAGGTATTTGCGGTCTACATTGACAGAGAAGAGACTGTCAGTTTGGCTGTACTCAGCATTGAATCAAAACGCACTAAAGCTGTTGATCTTAATACGTTTGTGAGGCGTTTTGCTGAACAAAATGGTAATCGCCGCATTCAGCTGTAATAGACATGTCAACTTGATGCTCTGCTCACGGATGAGCAAACAAAACTATTAAGATGATGACCTTACGTGTGTAAATATATTTTTTTCTTTGAGGGGGTCTGCCCCCAAAAAACTGTTTTAAGTCCTAAGAAAGTCAAATAAGACGGTGTGTAAAACTACACTGCCCAGCCAAAAAAAAGTAACCACTTTGATTTAACTAGGCCAGTAGGTAAGGACTTTCCACTGGATAATAACTGAAGTATAAAATAATGCATGACTGAAGTGATGGAGACCATGTTGAAGGCAAACAAAAAGAGGAAATAACAGGTAAAATCAAGCAAATCCCACTCTCAGATTCCACAGCAACCAGAAGAACATAAATACTGGCTGGTGATTTGATTCATCAGCTTTGTGATGGAATAAAAAATGCACAGTGCATTTCCACTGACACCACTGACAATGCTCAGTTGCTGGTGTTTGTGAGTTTTTATGATGAGGCAAAGGGGGAGTTTGTTGAAGATGTGTTGGGCCTGACGAACCTCAGTGGACACACAAGGGGGCAAGACATTTATAAAGCAATAATGGGAATGCTGAATGAAAGAGGGTGCAGCTGCCTTTATTCATAACTGTGCAGCTCTTACACTGCAACTCTGAGGGGTCAAGCACAGACACAATAACAATGAAAACTGCTGCATACAGATTAATTTTGTTTTTGTAACCTCGTGTTAAGAATCTTGTTGCAATTGTTTAAAAGTTTGAATGACCGTAATAAACGGACCTTTGTCTTATTGAAACATTTATTTTGGACCTTTAAGATTTGTATTTGAGTACCCCTGTATTAGAAGCTTTTAATCCAGAATTGATCGATGTTACCATGAGCCACATACAGTACACTGTAAAAAAAGAACTTTCAAAAGGGCACATTGCTGTCAAGAGGGCAAAACGGGCAGGTGCTCAAGCACTACCTAGAGTCTATAGGCGCATTCACACTGCGGTACTTTTCCCACAAAGGTTCATGTGAACTTAGTTCATGTGAACTCTTTAGTTCGCATGAACTAAGTACAGATCGCGTTCACACTGGAAAAAGTCCCTGGGGGTGGATTAGGCAAATGAAGCCGCTGACGTCACTTGTTCTTCTTCTGCTTTGGGTTTACTGGCAGGCCGCAAACCACTTCACGGCGTATACTGCCGCCCAAAGTCCCCGGCCGGAAGTCCCCGGAGTTGGGGACTGGCTTCAGTAGAAGCTGCTGGGACTCCCAGCAGCTTCTACTGAAGCCTTCCGAGTAAATCGCCAGAACGCCGACACCTCCTCATCTCCACCGCTCCCATGTTTTATTTTGTGTTGCCATAAGTTAGTCTCTCTGCGTTTCTGCGCTGGGCTAATGCTAATGCTAATAATGCTAATGTGAAGATAATAAAATGGCGGCTTCACAATTTTTTTTGGGAGTTTTACGGGGCGTGGTTTGCAATCCGCCCAGCCAATCAGAAATATAGCTATTTTCTCACAAGAGAGCCGCTCGAAAGTCCCTGCTCTCTAGCAGGGACTTTCGTGGGGGTAAAAAGGTTCACATGAACTAATTTTAGTACCGGCTCTTTTTGGTGTGAACGCGATAAAAGAGTTCACATGAACTAAGTTCACATGAACCTTTGTGGGAAAAGTACCGCAGTGTGAATGCGCCTTATGTGTGCACGTCTCTGCCGAAGACACTACACTACCCATAATCCCCAGCTATCTTTTGGGACTACAGTCCCGTTGACAAACCCCGTGATTAACCCTCTGGAGTCGGTGCGCATAATTTTACGTAATTAATCATATATTTCCGATTATAAGGAGTAGAAATATGATTCAGATATCCGCGTAATCGCTAGTAGCTTTCCAGCGGTATCTCCTGTGAGACTGTAACCAGGGCACAGCAGCCAATATGGCCGCTCAAAGCAGCTTGACTTTACACTGTGGATTGGATTCGTGTGTCCGTCAAGGAAATCTCGCCGGCAGCCATCATGGTCTGAAATGACCAATGGACATCGAGAAATCACTAAGGACCTACCCACCAAGTAAACAAAACATAAACCACGTGTCTCCCACAAGCGACAAACTGTGGGGTAGAGCCGGGAAGCCAATACGGAAGTGCCACACACTGCAGTTCATATATTGGCCGATAGGCGATGGCTGCAGAAAGGAGCAATTTCCATAGACCCCATGTTAAAATGCCCAACTTTACAGCAGAAAAAAACATGTTTCTACCCCTGGCTCCATACATTTTATTATCGATATAGTTAGATTCCACCTTCATGATTATGGATCTGTGAGTGAATTGTTTTCTAACGCGACCCTTTTATTTATATTAGGTCTTAAAGTTTGTGCATAAATTAGGGCGTGGTCACATTGAGTGACGGCTCTGTCAAGTGCCTGCCGCTGTTAGCTTCTTGTCTCTCTGCTAGCTGCTCCGTGAAGCTACGGGGACTCTGCCTGCTCAGCTCATCCAGGAAACACAACTTGTAGCCGGCCGTGGTTGTTTGTTCTTCATGCTTATATATCGGACTATTGTGACTCGCTCTGCGGTTAAAACAGACGGTGCATGAATGCGGTTTTGCGGTAAGTGAAATTATAGTGCTTTATTTATGTGTTAATGATTTTAATCAGCTACGTAATGAATGGTAAGGCTTGGGTTAGCATGTAAGCTAGTGGTAGCTACATCGGTGCTAACGATTGTAATCGTAGCCTCCAAGTTAAAATCATAGACTGTGTATATAAAGGTTACAACGAAATAGACAAGTGTTAAGTGGGATAATACTGTTGAACAAACGGCTTCTGTTTGAGGTTGATAAAATAAGGTTACATCCTTGTAACTTAGAGATATTTTATTATGTAGGTAGGAACTGTATGCATTTTAGGTTAATTTAAATTGGCTATGCTCAAGTATGTAGACAAGCTAATGTCGAAGTAGTGTATGTGAAATCAACCTCACAATAAGATGTGTGTATATTACAATTATTAATGTCATATTTCAAGATGATTACTTAGATATTACAATATGGTTGGTTGAGCTGGAGTTCATTATTGAGCTTACATGTTAACGTCACAGTCATCTGAAGAACGAACCCAAACCTTGTTGTTTTTATTAATTGCATTACCAAATGGGTATCAAATAAACAGTAAGCATTGGTAACACAACTTCCAAAGTTACAGTAAAATAAAAAGGCCCCTGACTCGGACAATACACAATCCAACATGTTCAACAGAAGAGAATCAGTTATATTGTTTGTACACATGGTACGTTACATATATATATATATATATATATATATCTGTTTGTTTAAGGTGTCCAGACCAGAGAGTGAGAGACAGAACTGGACTCCTCACAGCAGTGAACTTCAGCACAGGTACAAAGACTCTTTTTTCATACTGTACAAAGAATCAAGAAAGATATTGGTTTAAATGAATGAAGTATTGACTTTAATACACTGATATACATTCCATTAAACAATACTAAATACTAGATCACCTACACATCAGTTAAGTTGAGGGTTTTTTCCATGCAAAAAGTTACATTTAGATGATAACAAGCAATATGACTTTGTCAGCTTTCTAATTTAATGTATTGAAGGCAAAGATATTTAACACATAGTGAGAACTGCTACTATTTATCTCTCAATATTGTCTGTAAAAAACGTGATAAAAGTGATTCTTTCAGTGAGACAATAGAGCAAGCTTCTACAGTTGCACTACGTTTTGATAACAGTTAAATATTATTTTGATAATAACATATATTTCAATGTTGATGAACTTCATACTGTTCATTCATAATCTGATTGTCTTTGTAGCTCATTGTTGAAATAAAAAAAAAACATTACAATTACAAAATAATTATATCTACAGCCCCTAAACACACAAACACACCGCTTTCATAAATAACACACTTGTTCTGCAATAATATGTTTTATGTTTCCTGTCATTTTTGTTAGGAAAGGACATGCCTGAAAGACAGGACATGTTCTCCTGCTCTGAGGGTCAAGAAGAACATCCAAGAGGAACATTAAAAGCTGATGTTATGAGATTTTAAGACCAGTACAGGACATTCACTAAGAAACTACTTTTATTGTAAAAACAGTCAGCTGATCGAATGCAGCTATTTCCACATCTACACTACATCAGCTGATTATTTCTATTTGCCTCACTTTATGAGCTTCACAACATGTACCTTGTTTTGCAACGTCACAAATAAATGGGGCCAATCTTCAGTCAGATGTGAATGTGTAATCTAACGTTTTCAGTAAGAATAATGGACAAAAGGAGTGCAAATACAAATACAATTTATTGAAATGTGAACCAAAAGTTAATCAAATGTTTTAAATAAAAAGCACATATGAACAGAAGGTGTAAACCTATTAAATGTATTAAACACATTTAGTCAAATAAAGTGACCGACAACTGTGCAGTTGGTATCAGCTGTGCCCAGCATGGGCTCCTTCATCAGCCCTGGTCCTCCTCGCAGAGGAAAGACCCTCAGTCCTCTCCAAACCAACAGACAGGACGTCCATCACACGGAGGTTTCTCCCTGAAGTCTCTGCAGCTCTCTGGACACCATGCTGTCTCAATCCGTCCACACTGAATATGAGATTGGGAAAATGAAAATAATAAATGCTTTAGACAATAAGAAACATAAAGTTGACTGTTGAGTTGCTCAGTTTTTTTAGATTGTCAATACTATTACTGTATAACTAATATCTCAGGTTAAGAGGCACATTCAAATAAAGATTGGTCTTTAAATACATTTTGTCTTTTGAATTGTTTGTCTAAAGTCAAGGATCTAGAACTGGTACTTAGTTTTAATGATACAGTCTGGTTATTATGCTGTTTGGAGGAGGCCTCACAGGTAAGAGCGCTAACTAGCTACCATCATATGTACCTTAGCTTGAGTTAAATGTATTAAACGTATAGTTAAGTGATATCAAAATATAAATAACTAATGTCATGCAAACATATTAATATTTGCTTGATTCCAGTGTTGAATTTAGCACAATTGCTTACAAACGTTAAGGGGTTTTAAGATTCTGAAGTATTATGCTAAAAGCTCAATAACTTAGATTATTATTTATAGTTTTGCTGAATAGTTTCATGTCCGCTTACCTTAGAAACGTAAAATGCGACGGCAGCGTGCAGATGGGGAGCATGTTAGCTTAGCTTGGTAGCTTCAGCTAGCTCTGGAACTTTCAGCTTGGTGGCAGCAGGTCCCGCCTCTAAACAATCCAGAGATAAGACATTAAAAGCAAAAAGTGGGCAGAGGAAAACTCATGCTTTCTAATGTAGTATAGTTGCTGAGTCATATAGTTCCAATGTGCATGTCGTATAGAGTTGCAGTCTGAAAACACCCATTGGCTCAAAGTAGGTCAAGTTTACATTCACGTCAGTCTTTGCTGGTGCTACTGTAGATTGTGCCCTCCTTTTTTCCCTTTGTTTGTTCACCTAAATGTAGCACCCCTGAGAAGCTTATTATGTCATGAGTGTGACAAAAACATCTTGACATGTGTGATATCTCGGTTAAGTTGGACAGTTTGTGCTCATTAAGGAACATCTGAGAAGAGAAACTGTACCAGTCAGGAATCTAAATCTGTGTCACTGGCTCAAATGAAGTGGCTTTATTCATAAGAATTTGGATACCAATATTAATTTTATAACATGTTTTGCCTCCAAAGGAATTGTAAATTAGACAAGTATTTAAAAAATGTGCAATTACACCTATCAAAATATAATAAATAACTGATTGTGTTGTTTATGTGCTTTTTTTTCCTCCAGTTTTGCTCCTGTCATTTCCAGTTAATGTCAAGACCAGTTTTGAGCCATGAAAATGCTTAAAAGCTGAATAAATAACTTTTTAATATATGTACATGTAAATTGGAATAGCACACATTTTTCGTTGTTTGTTGGATGACAAATGATTTAACAGTGTTGCTAGAGAAAATCCCCCATATATAGTTAGGAAAGCAGATTTTGGTGGGGTTAAAAGAAAGAAGAAATCCAGACGACGTAAAACTGAAGAGTGACAGTCTGATAATGGTAATGGACATGTCACTCATAAATGCTTGGCATACCTGCTCTAAATGCCTTACAGTGCTGCAATTGCAAACAATTACATGCGAGCAATTGAAACTTGAAATACAGCATTTTACAGCAGGCAGAGTATATGATTGATGTGAAGGGAATGCGAACATAAACTGTCAGTTTGATAATCGAAATATGCCATAAATCCACAAAATTAGGGAAACTATGGCCCTGATTTGACTTATAATATTTACACAAGTATTCTGAAGTAAACAACTAATGTCATGTGCTACATTTGTGGGGAAGAACTGTTGAGTTTAGTGAACCCTCAGCAGTAGCCTGCACCATGGCCGTAGTACCTGGCCCCAGGACAAAAAACAAATGTGGGACCCTTGTGACTATCATCTACTCCCCCATCCAAGGGTTTGGTGTCTTGATTTTAATTTGTAGTCATTTTATTTGTATCTATTTTTTAACAGCATTATGTTTTTATTTTAGGCAATGAAAGAACATTTTCCAAAAATCTGTATTATAATGTGATAAATGATAAATGCAACAGAGTATTAAAACAAGGAGCATTAAGTAACAACATTATAATTGCATTAAGTGGTGCATTATACTGTAAGTATACAAAGGAGAACATTATGATTAATACAATACAAATTCATTCTAGTATCCATTTTTTCACTTTTTATTTTATTTTGATTGCTCACAAACCATTTTTAGTGGAGGGGTCAAGAAGCAACAAGCTTATACAACAAAATCCGTCAAAAATAATAATGAAATATATGGGGAAAAAACAAAAAATGTAACGATAAAGAAATGTAAAAAGACAACAAAAATAGAAATATTATTTAAAAAAATTAGCAACAAAGTCGAAGAAATATATATATTTTTTTGTTGTATTTGGTTTACCTCAGACATTAAATATCCCACTGTCTTGTGAAGGGAGCATCAGTAAGCGTTGCCGCCCTCTGGTTCTTTGACGTCGCTCCGCACATGGATGAAGTGTCGAGGCTCCGTCAGAGCCATACAGTCTATGGTCAGAGCCCGCCCTCCTCCTCCAGCTATTTGTCAGCCAGCTCCGTCTACAGGCAGCCATCCGCTCACCATCCTGCTGCTGCGCGGAGTCCCGTGTTTTCGCTCTGAGCCCCTGCGTCGTTTTCACCGCGACTGCGAGGATCTCCGAGGGACCGGCAAGCTAGTTGGGTCGTGTCTCTTATTTAGGGGGGGACATTCGGCTTTGACTTTGCGAGATTTTGTTCTCCAATTGCCCTTCAAGACATATGGAGAAAATGGCCAGACCTCTTCCTATAAACGCAACTTTCCTGCCGCCAACTCACGGCGTGCTGAAATCCCTGCTGGAAAACCCGCTAAAGCTGCCTTTTCATCACGATGAAGGTATGTTTTTGTTTTTAAAGTAGCCAGCTTGCACGTACACTAACTCGCCTTTCGTCTCCCCTTCTGTCATGTTTATCCGCTGGTTGTTTTTATTCTGTAGACACCCATGGGTTTTGACGGTTTTGACAGATACAGCGCAGTTAAGACACAGATCAACTTAAATCATGCAGAGTGATATCTCATAATATTATTATTACGATCTTTGTCGAAAAATAAAGTTATCGTATTGGTTTTGCAGAGATAAGTAAAATAGAATGATGATTGTTTTGGCTGTTTTGTTGTTGACTGACAGATTGACACGGACTTCAGCTCAAGTTAACAAGCTAGTTTGGCTTTTGCTTAGGATCTAAATTAAATTATTATGAACTAATTTGATCGTGTTGTGACTGACAGTGCTGTTTTTAGCTCGCAGGTGCGTTCATAACCTTTAAACCTTCAATTGGATTTATATTAGTGATATCGCAGTCTGTCCACAGAGGGCGTCTTTTCTTTGATGCAGCTTTTGTGTATGTTTTCATAACAAACTGATTGTATTGTTAAATGTGTTTTTTGTAACTAGCCTACATTGTCATTTTTAATCTTTAAGGGAACACGTTTCTCCAATTAATCAGGCACATGGATTTGGTTTATTTGGATAGATTTCAATTCAATAGTTTAGACCAGTGTCAGAAATGTTGGGTGGCATAGAGCAAAACAAATCATAATGCTTGAGATTGAGAAACATTTGTATATTTACTTACCAGTTAAGGCTACTATCCATGACCTTTATGAAGCAAACATTTTAATTTCATTTTAATTTCAATCTCTTAAACACACAGTGATGTTGTTCACACTACACAGCTGTTATTACATAACAAAACATAACTAATCCCGCAGTGTACTAACCAATGATGCGGTATTTTTAGTCGAGTCTATAATTGTTTTCATCTATGCTACACACATCAACACAGCATGGCTCCATTTGGCAATGCAATTAAACACGACACGATCTTTAATTGCAGTTTTTTTATATATATAAACCAATTGTATTATATACAAAGGCTTTTAAGTTGTTCTTAATAGCCTTTGTTGATTTCCCCGAAGCATACTCTTTATTTATACCCATGCACTGACCCGTGATCCTCCTGTGCTGTGACAATGAAATGACTTTGTGCAAATATTCACAGGATTCGGGAAGGACCAGGAAGAGAAGAAGCTGGACGATGAGAGCAGCACAGCCAACCACCCGCAGTCGGCCTTCCTCGGCCCGACCCTGTGGGACAAGACGCTGCCGTACGATGGGGACAACTTCCAGCTGGAGTACATGGACCTGGAGGAGTTCCTGTCGGAGAACGGCATCCCCGCCAACACAGCCCAGGGCGAGCAGGCAGCACGGAGCGCTCGGGCATCTCCGCCTGCACTCCCCGCCACACCTTCCCCCAGCGTGGTGGACCTCAGCAGCCGCGCCACCACCGCGGTTCACACCACCATGGCTCCTCAGACCTGCCTCCACAGCCCCGGCTCAGCAGGTAGGAACCACGGCACCCGAAACTGAGGCCTGTCACAATAACTACTTTGGTTCCCGGTACAGAAGACGATTAAGGCCACCATTTTGTGGTTTTGTTCTGAGATTGAAGTCAGAATTCTGAGAACTTGATAAAACAAACACTGATCGGCAGATGCACAAAAATTGCACGTGTCCATATAATCCTCTTCCGTATACCAGAAATAATTACAATGAATCATATTATTGTTATTTGAAGACTATTTAAGGACAATAATAGTATAATATTGCAAATACATTTACAAAAAGCCATGAATTTTGAATTCTAAAACAGATTTACAAAAAATGAATGTATCAAGATATCCCAAATATGAAATGAAAACAAACAGCCATCACTTTGAATAAAATGATGAAGTCTAATATTAGTAGGGAAACCCTGCTGTTAAATGTTGATAATGATAACATGTTGGTGACATTCTTATATAAGCAAACAAACAGGCATGTAAACACAACAGGGATTATCAAGGTCAGCAGAACGTTATCCAGGTGGTTTCCACATATTGTGCCATAAGTTAATATCGTGTAAATGATCGAGGTCAAGCTCACAAAATTGCACCTTAGTTAATAGGGTTACTTATTGAAGTCCATATAATGTACTATAAATCAAACCATATAATGTACTATAAATCATTGTGACAGGCCTACTTTAACTTTCACACACTTGTTCACACCTCCACTGCCTCAGGGGATGCTGTAAAAGGCTGTTTGCTCACCTGCCACACACACCTACCACACACACCTGCCACACACACTTATCCTCTACCATTAGACAAACTGCCTGCCCTGAGAAATAAAGAGAACAATTGTTAATTCAAATATTACTCCCCACATAATCTCTCTTCAAAACAAGCAATCGGTTGTGGTTTTTTTTCTTCTTCTTCTTGGCAAACCAGCCAAAGGTGCATACTTCACCAACTGGACTGGAGTTTGGAACCAAACCGGAGTGAGCGCTTTCTGAGCTCAGAGTTTGCACAGTCACACATTTGGGGATATAGGCAAACTCAGGGGATGATGAGTCATAAGGACCTCAGCACCCCCTCAATAACACACGGATGCAAAAAGTATAATTTGGCCTTAGCCTCTCAAGTCTAAGATGAGTGATAAATGAAGGCGACCTGTACGGTACACTCTATCTGTGTGCATTCTGGATGTGTGTGTTCTGTTTTGGTCTGCATCTTCACATTTACCTCCTACATGAACATGTCTGGGGTCTCCTGCGGAGCGCTGAGCCATGTGACAGACACATGCAGGCTTGTCCCAGAAGCTTGTCACGGCACAAACCTTCCTTCCTCTCGCTCTCCCCTCTCCCCTTGCCTTTAACACTCTCCACTTCCCGTCCGGTCCTCCTCTCCCTCCCTCTCTCGGGCTCGACTCTGGCCTGGACTCGGAGCCAAGGCTCAGGCTGTTCCCTGCAGAGATCACATGGAGTCTGCTGTGATTTGGTCACGTGTGCCCGAATACTGTTCCAGCTCGCCAAGCCTCGTCTCGTTTAACCAGCCCCCCCCACAACAAACCTCCATCCCTCTGTGCTTGCAAGCAGCGCAGCAGGCGGCTGATAACATTGTTATCACAACCAACGCACAAGCGAGTGGGCGTTTCGCTGTTTTTCTCAGTCTGAGCAGCCTGCAGACTTTAAGGGTCTGTGCCGGGGCCAGGTTCAGGACATGTGACCCCTGCGCGCTGTTGGCAGGGGCCAAAGGGGAATTTGGATGAAGGGGGGGTCAGAGGGTGTGTTGTGGTGCATTCCTGCGTGTTAGTCAAGGAAAGTTGGCTCAGCGAAACATATCAGCACATTTTAGGAACTAGATGTAGAGTACTTATCATCGTGGAGGAATAATGTGTCCGAGTACAATCACTCAATACTACTGAGTACACATCTTTTTCTTTCTCAGTGTCAGAGCCAGTTTCCTCTGGCCTAGTTTCTTTCAAAGTAATGTCTTGTCATGCGGTGAAGGGACCTACATGTCCTGCCTAAGTGATCTGGAGGAATTATGATAATGATGATCAAGTGCATGTCATTATTTATGTTGTTAAATATTTAAAAAAAGGTCCAAAACCAAAAATGAGTCAGTCTGTCTCTCAATACATATAATACTATCTGTTGAAGACAAAAAACACTGTATTTGTATCAAAAGTTACTCAAACTGGAGGAAACGCATCTGTTTTGGACTATTTTCAGCTGTGGATTGAAACACAATCTGTCTGACATGTGTATTTAAAGCTGCAGGACAGTGATTGGGATTGAGTCAAAGTAATACAGTGTCAGGAATGCAGGAGCTGTTTTTAATAGCTTTTTGGATCACAATCAAGCTCTATGGAAGAATAGGTATCCGGACACACACAATAGGTGTTAGTAGAAAGAAAACAATCTTATTTCTGGTCTTTATTTTTTTCAGGATAGAAATATTGTAGGACATCACTGTGGTCACGTAAAACCAGGTTGATCTTCCGAAAATGCTGAAACTAGTTTAAAGCCAATTAGGGGGTAAAGGGCAAAGCACTCTCTCAGTGTGTGGCTGCTGTAGGTCCCACCCAGGTCAGAGTGCTGCATTCCAACCTGCAACACAGCTTATCTTATCTAAAGCTTCGATTTACACACGGCATCTATTGCACGTCTGTCCGTCCTGGGAGAGGGATCCCTCCTCTGTTGCTCTCCCTGAGGTTTCTCCCATTTTCCCCTTAAACTGTGGGGTTTTCTCTGGAAGTTTTTCCTTGTACGATGTGAGGGTCTAAGGATAGAGGGTGTCATTTTTCTCATACTGATATTCTGAACAATCTGTGCTGTTGTATTTGCAGTAAAGTGTCTCTACTGTAGGCTATTTTTATTTTATGTACAGCACTTTGGCTCGACCAAAAATCGTTTGTATATGTGCTATATAAATAAAACTTGATTTGATTTGATCACTGGCTGTAGTACTATCACCACACAGCACCGTGTTAACACTCTGATACCATCATGTAGCGTGACAGCAACCTGCAGCCGGCGTTGTGTGTAAACACATAAATACTGCCACATCAAAATGAAACCAGTTCAGCAAGGTATGCATGAGTTCAGCTTTCACACGGCTCACAGCTACCTTTCCTGGCCTAATTTTAGATTTCCTGTGCAAGGAGGGGGACTATTTTATTGTGAATCATCGACTTCCACTCCACTGGAATGTGTGGAAGGGCACTCCAGGTTAACGAGCGGGCATGTACTTTTACCCCGTGTTTTAACTCCGCTAATAAGGCGATCAAAATGAGCGGGAAAGGTGATTAAGGCGACACTGCTGGCTATTTGCAGGCCGGACAGATTGTCTCACAGCGGCTGGTTTTAGTGGGTAAGGAGCTTGCAGTCTGGGAGCTGTGGGTCTTACCTTTAAGGATGGGTTACCTCCACCAAGTCAGGTGATTGATGGCTGGTGGTCAGATCTTCTGAAGGCAAAAGGATCAATAGGTTTAAACCCTCTGAACCCTGAGCAGTTTCTTCAGTTGTTTTGGAAACAGCACGACCATAGCTAGAAGTAAAGAGGACGCAAGAATGTCTTCTTGAACATTTCTTATAATCTTAAAATACATTTAAATGCAAAGGGAAAAAACCCATGTTTAATTTCTTTGATCATTTACAACAAGTAGGAAACATTTTTTCATATTTCCAAATGGCCACATGTGTTGCCATTATGGGAAAAACATGGATAAGTTGATTTACAGAAAATAAATGTTTTAAAGACAACAGTACATTTGGGATCTGGGAAACTGGATGCACATTTTTACATTTTTTCAGATACATTTCATCAATTTATAAAGAATCATTTTCAACAATTTCCGGAAACACATGTTCACAAAAAAATAGTTTGATAAACGCACAACCTCTTTTAATATCAATATATATGTTGGACATTTCAGATGTCATTTTAAACCTCCCAACCTTTAACTCTCATGGTTTAACATAACTTTAAATTATTTATCTGTCTTATAATTCTTATTGTTTTAATTGGGATGTCGTTGTTAAGGGTTACATGATATAATAATAAAGGTTAAATGAATGCATCAAATAGAAAATCTCCATCTTTACCCAGCATACCTTGTGTTAAATGAGCTGCAACATAAACACCTCCTCAAAGCAAATATTCAATTGTTATGTTTTCATCGGGGGATTTTACCACATTTTCTCTGCATTACAGCTCAGTTCAACAAGCTGATAATGATCCGTTTCAACAGTCCTGCATAGTCTTTCACACGTTTGTTGTGGAAGCCAATAGCCAATTGCGGAGCCAATAGCTTCCTCTGATGTACAGCAAACACTTGCTGTTTGATTCTCATATATTCTCATCTGTGGGCCCCTCCTCAAATGTCCAAAGCATTCTGACCACGTACACACACTCTGACTGAAGGTCAGCCGCATTGACTGGCTGTCATGGCGAGCTCACACAGAAATGTAGGTCATGATGTACTAACTGCAGCAGCATAACAGCAGCTAATGAAAATGTCATATCCTTGATGGTTGTCATGCTCATCGTGCTTCTACTATCGAGCGGGGGGAACGCAGGTTTGGTCCGTGCGACGAAAACAAATGAGCCCTAATGTAATGGATCACAGAGAAATTGATCTGGATCTGTGGCTCATCCAGTTCAGCCCAAAAGGAACAATTAGAGAAGCTTGGCACAGGAGGAAGACGGACGTGGAGGCATGCAGATCCCCTTCAGAAGATGACAGCTGCTCTGAGACCAGCTGAGCTGCTGATAGCTGCACCGTTTATGATAAAACTATTATCTTACACATTATTTCCCCACCTGTGAATTTCAAAGCTGGTGTTAGAGCCCCACCTGCTGCCCAGATGGGGAATATACTCCTCTGGACAGGTTTTCTGTTGGGTTTTTTCTCGACAGTTGTCGAATGTTGAATGTTTACAAAACAAGGTTGTGCTAAGAAATGCATTTAAAGTTCTTCGTCTTCTATAAACATTTGTAATACTGTTTATCAAGAAACACAGTATTTTCTGAATAATTTGTTTTACAAAAACTGGAAAAAGAGAATGAGCTTTTCCACATGTGTTACCATTATTAGGAAAACAATTGGGTAGGTTGATACACTGCAAATGAATATGAATAAGTTATTTAACATCTTTGGGCTTTTGAAAACATGCACAATTTGTTTCAGATGCATTTTAATACATTTGTCAGATTATCAAGAAAATACAAATTGGCAATTTGTAGATGTTGATGTGAAAAGAGTCATGGTTTGGTAAATACAGAACCTCCTCCTCACATTTTCTTTAGGACATTTCAATTTGAAAAAGCAAAACATATTTTTCTTCAGTTCCTCGTAAACTTCAAATGTCAGAAAAGGCTATTTTCGAGCCTCTCAAATATGAAAATACCATGCCTTTATTTGTTTTAAATGATATTAAAGTGGGTTTTGGACTGAAAAATTACACTTTAAAACATTACTTTGCACTTTTAGAGTAGTTCCTCACATTTGATAGACTAAAATCAAGCAATTAATCTTCAGTTGCAGCCTACAATCATAGTTAAAAAACAAGGAAAGGTAGCAGTGAGCCCCCCCTGTGAAGCCCCCCTGTGAGCCCCCCTGCTCCGTATGAGTTCTCCTTACACAGCTGCTCCTCCCGCCAGCTTTAAGGGCTTCACTAAGAAGAGCTGCTGGTGCAAAATGAAATTGCACTTTGCCCTTTAAATGTTGCATTTACAGTCAGAATGAGAGGTGCTTGGAGTTTTCCTCCACAAAATGGGATGAATCTGTGCACTATGCTAATGTGTGGTATTTGTCTCTCAGCCCGGGACACCTCCAGCCCCATCGACCCAGAGTCCATCCAGGTGCCCATCTCCTACGAGCCGGACCCCCAGGACCTGGCTCTGTCCAGCGTGCCCGGACAGGAGATGTTCGACCCCAGGAAACGCAAATTCTCCGCTGAGGAGCTGAAGCCGCAGCCCATGATCAAAAAAGCCCGCAAGGTGTTCATCCCAGAAGACCTGAAGGTGAGCTCTGTCGGGGGGGGGTTAGGGCTGCTCAATTAATCGTATTTTAATCGCAATTACGAGTATGGCTTGGAACGATTACGAAAACAACGTAATTGAAATAAAACGATTACGAAAACAACGTAATCGAAATAAAACGGTTATTTTTTTTATTTTTTTTTAGTTGAGTTATACTTAAAGTTCAGGTTAATCAACTGTTAAAAACATAATGTTTTTTCTCCAATAAATGGATGTTTTCAAAGTGAATGAATAATCGCATTTAATAATCGCAATTACAATTATTCACCCAAATAATCGAGATTATGATTTTTGCCATAATCGAGCAGCCCTAGGTGACGTGAGGTCAGATGTTTGCCCTGCTGTTATGTAAGCAGCTCAGAATAACCCCTAGGGGTGGAAGACAAGCTGCAAACTAAATGATACAAGGCTGAGCAACATGATGGTTTGAAAAAGGCTTTCTATGAAAAACTTGATTGTAGTAAGCTGCTGTCATATACTTCCAATATTCTTTCATTTCTTAAATTGCTTATTTATTGTAAACTATCAGAATATTATCTTGGAATTTAAGTTTCTTGATCTCCATTTTATTTTTAAATATTTGCATTAACACAAGTAAGAATTTGCATTAAAAAGATCAAATTAAAAACATATATTTATATGAACATCAGAAGTTATTGTAAAATGTCAAATAAAAATATGTTAAAGTAAAATACAAACCAAATCAAAACCTAATAAATGTGCAGTTTATTTAGAACATTTAACAGTGATCAGTATGAATACAAATATGGTGCTTGATATTCAATATGTAAGGTACCAGTACCAAGTTTTTGTGTGTTTTTATTGAAAGAATACTTTATTTGATACTTCATATTAAATCCAGCCAAATATGCCAACATTTAGACTAAAAATGGAAATATCTCTGATTTAAATCAATAAGTATGTGATCACAACATAATCAATAATCTAATCTTAAAGCAGGAGTTCTGTTTGTAATGTTCTTTATATGACAGAAAGAGATTTAATGTGCTGATGTTTCTTAAGTGATTGAAAAGGTACTGCAGCTTTGGTAAAAAAAACATTGTTATTTAATACATGTTGCACTATATTTAGCAGCCATTGTTGCTTTCTTCAGGTTCGGATGACTCACGCAGCCTTAGACAAAATGAAAAAGCTCCACTCTGACGTACGGCAGCCCAGAAACAACATCATTACCTTTGTATTTTATTAAGACATTAACCTCCAAGGTTTTCAGCAGTCTGTGGATTAAAGTTTTAACTGTGAGACAGTAAAGGTATTTGCTGGTGGGAATAACTCAAACTGACAGCGTTGGGTCAGCAGAGCTTCCTGAGTTGACCTTGTGACCCTGCCAGGAGCAACAGGCCTTCACCATGGGACTAATCACTCCTCAAGACCAAGCACCAGACTCTGGGGCTGAGGGGAACAGAAAAGGACATGACAGTATACGGTATATACTATGCAAGGGTAGATGTTAAAAATAAAGATTCTGAAAAAACGTTTTTACCACGGTCGCTATTATCTGATTATCATGTGATCAGAAAGACCTCTTACTGTATGACTACCAGCCTTTTTCCCAGCTTCTCTCAGATTTTTGAAATGGATAATGACAAAACCTGAAGACATTTTTTTTTTTCAATTGTGCGAGGCACGCCTCCCTTGGGGGGCGCCAGAGAGCTTCATGGGAGGCGCAGCATGAGAAAATAAATAAAACGAGAAACAGTGAAATCTAGCTGGTTAATTTCAGCTAACTTTATGCGAGCGGCAACATGCAGTGTGCGAAAAAGCACACGTCTGATCGTCTGGGACGTGTTATTTATAATATCGGACAAATTACATCTTTCCATTGACGTGTCCGACGGACAAGTGACGTTTTTCGCCCCTAAATGTTAGTTTCGGTTCTGCTTGTCGATTCCTAAGGAAATGCATCTCGCCGCTTCCTGTCCTGTTAGACGGGGCGGGCGGGACGTGTAGCACAGTGGCAGGGTTGGGAAGCAAAACTCGGTTCCGAGTAAGAACAAATAACAATTGTGCGGTCCCGGGAATAATAAGAGTTGTGGGGACAGGAGGCGGAGGCCGAGCACCGCAGACCGCAGCTCTCTCTCTCTCTATGCTCCGTATCAGCTGATCGCTGAAATGAAAATACTATTTATTTACTTTTACAAACAGTGAGCCGCTGGGCAGCTGCAGCATGTGTATTGCACAGTGGCGAACCGTCAGGGCCTTCAAGGTATTCAGAGAATACCCTGGAACACTCAGATAAAACAAACAAAAAATCGATTTAATTATATAAATACAATTTTATAAAATGTAATAAAATGTATATAAAATGAATAAATGAGAATCGTATCCGTGTTGTTGATCTGTAATATTACAATGTTACGTTGATTTGTTTGTCCTTCTCGGACCATGCACTACGCATTTCAGTGGTTTTGTGTTAGAAAAGAAAGCAACCAATCAGATCTTGTTCTGGGTCTCTGGGTAGAATATCCTTCAACCAAGGTATTCTACATCCTTGATAGAATGCCCTGGCCGTTGCACTGAATGAGAGCGTACGTTTGGACTGACAGTTTCCCTCGGCTCCAGGGTATTCTAGAAGGCCTGCTAGTTAACTGGCTCGAGACAGAGGATCTAGATCAGTGCTTCTCAAAGTGTGGTCCGCGGACCACTGGTGGTCCGTGAGCGCCCCCTAGTGGTCCGTGAGTATATTGGTAACATTTCACATTTGAAATAAATAAATTAATTTAAGTTTTCCGCACTCTCGCGGGAATATTTCCGCAATGGAGCGAGCTTAAGTTTCACTTTAAATTGCATGATATAGCCCAGCGCAACACCTTCATCACACATGTGGCCACTTGTTTGTACCATTTTCAGGCGATTTGTAAAAAACAATGTGTTTTTGGATATTTGTGGAGTTAGGTGGTCCGCGAGTATTTTTTTATTGGTTAAGTGGTCCTTGGTATGAAAAAGTTTGAGAAACACGGATCTAGATGAATGCGACGAAGCAATTCATGCCGTTTTATTGTTTTTAATGTTGAAATGACAAGTGCAACAGGTGAAGATGAAGTTGTTGCGGAATTGTTGTGAGTACCCTTTTCAAGACGACAATTCAGTGAAAAGACGGACATTATCATGCCGCGGAGGGGAGGGGGGGTGTGTATACAGAAGGTCCAGTTGTGATGGCCACGGTTCGCCACTGGTATTGCAGGACTCCGTCTCACAGGCAGGTTGCAGTGGAGAGGACTGGGACTCAGCACGATAGATTCAAACACACACACGGAGACGAGACAAGAAGAGAGAATCAGTCGAGTCATTTCAAATGGCGTGCTCAAAAAAGAGAAAGGTAGACAGCGAAAACAGAGCATTTAATGACATTTTCTCTTACTGGACCTATTTGAAATGCAATTGAATACCCCTGCATTATAGCAACAGCAACAACAACAACAACAACAATAATAATAATAATAATAATTGGGAGGGGGCTGTTCTTATGTTCTCTGAGGGGAGGCTCACCTTCCCACACTTTGAAAACCCCTGCCCTAAATAAATGTTCTCATGAACTTTAAAGCTTCAGTTTTGATTATTCGTGCTGCAGCACCTCTTTTCACCCTCTGTCTGAAACCAGAGCCCAGTCTGCTCTGATTGGTTAGCTGGCCAGCTCTGTTGTGATTGGTCAACCGCTTAGAAATGTCCCTCCCCTTAGCATTTACGCACGTAAATGCATGTGTTGCCTGTTGGAGCCTTTATATATACAGTCTATGGTTGGAGCACTATTTAAAAGAAGTGCCAGTGTTATGTAGTGATGTCACTATGTTACCGAAGTAAACAAAGGATTCCAATGGAGGTGTTTCAGGCAGGGGGGGAGTGTGTGGGAGATAAACTCCCTCTGGATGCACATAAACCTATTGAACACATTACAGGAAAGAGAAAACCCCAAAAAGCACTAGAACCTCTTTAATATTTGCTTTTAGAGTATGTCGGTGTCAGAGTTGTCCAGCCTCAATTTGTTATTATGATAGTTTGATTCATATTATAATTAATGATATATACAGTCTGTGAATAAACCCCTCTGTTCAGTGTTGACACCTCCTCTCCGCTCTCTCAGGACGACAGGTACTGGATGCGGCGCAGAAAGAACAACGTGGCCGCCAAGAGGTCCCGGGACGCGCGGCGGCTGAAGGAGAACCAGATCGCCATCCGGGCCAGCTTCCTGGAGAAGGAGAACGGTGCCCTGCGCTGCGAGGTGGCCGAGGTCAGGAAGGAGCTGGGCCGCTGCAAGAACATTGTGGCGAAATACGAGGCCCGACACGGGCCCCTGTGAGGCCCCCAAAAAGAAAACATCCCACACCCACTCATTTCCCCGACCCGCCTTCCCTCGAGTTTAAAGGACAATGTGTCTCTTTTGGTGGCACCCCCCCCCCCCCCCCCTCCTCCTCCCACAAACCTCCCCCATCTTCTATCATAAGCTTTGATCCTTCTTTTAGTTTCCGTACATATTGTTCCACTTAATATATAGAACCATATATTTACACACACATACTTCCTGTTTTATGTACTGAGCTATGAGCCAACCCACCAGCTGAGTCCCCCTGCTACCTTTTTGAGAGTCGATGCCATGCTGTTTGTCGTTCACTTTCATACCAATTTTATACGTGAGGTAGAGACTGAAAACTGTTCTCTCTCCCTTGTGCTTCTTCTGCTGTGGTATAACATGTGATGTGTCTGAGAGCCTGCTCAGACCCCACAAAATCTTGAGTTTTGTATTATATTTTCTTCCCATCATCTTATACTGTTTTCGTGCTGATCATGTCGTTGTTCAGTTGTCCCTCACAGCTTCTCTAACAGCTCGATATTATTAACGTTCAGAAAGCACTTCCCAAAAAGATTCCCTGTGCATTCGTGTCGTAGATTTTCTTTTCTTCTTTATCCTGACACTGAGCAATAATTCCTTTCCAGAAGAAAACTGACATGACTACCTAACATGCTCCTCACCCCCCTTGCACTAATACGTGTCTCACAATCTGATCCGGTTATCTCAAAATAAATTCCTCCACTTCATATTTATCAGCATAATTTTCTCTCAGATGGAAGATTGTTTTCGGTTATATATATTTGCATTCTGTTTATATAATTGTTAGTATTAATACTACTATTGACATTGTCGTTTAGCTCCTCCTTGTTTTCAGATTACAGCATGATTTTTCTTTCAAAGAACGATAAGCTTTTTATTTGTTTTGGCAAAGAAATCCCGCTTCTGCCTAACTTAGCATGATTTAATATGAGTTTGATTTTATTTTTTAGAAATCAATACAGATGTCTCTCATTGTAGCTCTATGTTTGCCCTCTTTAAGGATGGCTATATGAATGTAAAAGATGTTGACAAAAAAAAGTTGGATGGTGTTGTCCAATACCGTGGTTAACCCGATCGATTTGTTTACTGCAGACCAAAAGATTCACAACAGAGACGATATATTGGTTACAAGAGATAATATGTTTATATGAACCTATTCTATAAGTTGTTCTTTTTGTACAGTATTTTTCCTATACATTACTGAACTATGTATTTTAAAGGCACAACAGATCCAGAATATTGTTATAGAATACATAGCTAAAAAAAACGTATAGTGGTATTTTAATATTCTATATTAGCTTAATATGTGATATGTGAGATTTGTGGATATTCAGCAGCACCCAAACCTCCTGGGCATTATTCTCATCATCATCACTACAAATATTATGACAACACTCCTTTTAGGCTCTTATGTCATAATCCCATTAAACTCTGAGGAAGCAGATGCAGTCCAGAAGAGAGAATGTACAGCAAAGCACTTTTGAAAAATCGACAGAAATCAGACGTGTTTGTTCATTATGTTTGGTGATGTGACATTCCCCCGACACTTAAGGACTTTTCGTCTTTACAATGCTGAATATTCTTTTAGGCTTTTCTTGTTTTGTTTTTTTTAACCGCGCAGCTTGTGAGTAATTTCTTTGTGATTTCATTTGACGGGTTGAAGTTACAATGAAGGAAGGGAAGCTGGTTTATATCTCTGCTTTGTGTGGGATTCGGCCGATGCGTGTCCCTGAACCTGAGTAATGGATACTGGGAAGCTTTCCTTATTTTTCTTAAATGAAGGCTTACAGTAGAGTTTCCCTCAAGGTCTGTTGTGTTGTTGTGTAGAGCTGCATGCTGCTTTTCGCCAATCAGTCCAAGACTGGGGTGGATTTGTGTTTTTCACGGCTAATATTGACATTTCTGATAGAAAGTATGGAAGTCCATTGCTACCAATATTACAGTAGGACAAAATCATCCAAATTATGATATTATTTTATTTTTCGCTAAAAGATAAAATAATTATGACCAAAATGTATTTGTTTGCATTGAATATGAATTCAGTTTGCAGCAGATTAGCTTAGTTTAGCACACACTTTTAAAAAATAGCTTAAGACAGGACATTTCAAATGAAAAAAACTTTTGTTATTTAATCTTCAATTTAAGTGTTTAGATAGTTAACTTTAGTCTAAGTTATCTCAGTGGGTCTCAAATGTTTTGGTCACCATTAATGTAAACAATTATTTCCGAGGCACATGTTTATATGATCATTATAGTTATAAAAAAATAAGAGAATAAATGAAAAACAGGTATGAAATACTATATGACAGTAAAACAAGAATAACGTTTAAAAGTGTGATTTGTAAAATATCCATAAAGAAAAAGTAAATCTGTTTACAGTTCTGTTTCATATTGATTTGTAGATAAATAATAATAAATTCCGTTTTTTTTATTGATTTGGTTTGTTATTGAATTTTTAGCAGCTATTCAGTTTCAAACATAAGATTATTTGTTTTACATACACATTAAGCACACAAATGGCACATTTATTTATTTAGTTTTTTGTTGTTGCAGATCTGGGCTTCCGTATTTTTGTTGAGATATCTTTACATTTTAAAGCATCAATAATTGATCTACTTCAGGGTGAAAACTGTATTTTAAAACAAAATCTTTGAAAAACAAGAGTCAATATCGGCCCAATGAAAACAGATTGAATCTCAGTCCAGACTCGATTTAACTTTATTGATCCAATCCAAAGGTGTGTGTGACATAAAATGGTTATTTTTTTAACCACAAACTATCGTCTTAGTATTTTTGCGCTTTAGAGGGGGATTCCCTTCCTTATCTGCACAGGCGAGTGTGAACAGGGTTCGTAGAGAGAAAGAGCGAAGACTGGAACAATGCCTCCTGAATCTGTGGGGCATCTTTTTATGAAATAATATATATATATAGGAAAAAGCCAATAATTAATCCATGTGTATCCCAAAAGTACCTCACTGTCGAGTGATTTCACTACCTCACCCGGAAACGTTAACCATAATTCTGAGTCTATTCCAGTGCCTTGAATACACTGACTGTTTCCCAGTCTCTCAGCAATGTAAAGTTCTCATCACCAATCGGATAGGTTCACATCTGCACTGAAGGGCTTCTTAGTGCATCAAAAATAAATTCTATATATATTCTCTACACTGACAACTCTGTTCATTTCTTATTTTGGACATTGCAACAGACTTGTAACCATTGTATTCATGGCAACACCAACGGACTGGTTCAAAGTGTATAAAAACACAGACTAAATGTGTTTTGGTCTTGATTGTCATGGAATGGATGCATAACTTTTATTTGTGCTGTTCAGCCTCTCTGTAATTTGTAGTGTCTAATAAAATCCCAATTCTTATCCGCTGTGTATAATTTATCCGTTCATTCATACATGTTTTTCTCAAAATGACCAATTCTTGCAACCTTGCCACAATTTTTTGAATAATTTCTGCTTGATGACTTGCCTTGTTAAAGGTTAAATATACAGTTATAAAATAAGTATAATTATCAAAGGAGCTGGGCCAGACTGGTCTGTAGAATTGACTATTGAAATGTATATTTTAAGTATTCAAAAGTGGCACTAGTCTAGTATAGTTATTATTTAGATAATCTGAATAAAGACATTTTACACATTTGTACATTCTTTGTGCATTTGATTAGGTTTTGATCTTTAGTGTAATTATGGTGTGTTCCAGTTGTACTGGGAAGTGTGAATATCTAAGTTCCTAGTCGGACTTTCTACTTGGAAACTCAGAGATACCTCGCCATACCCGAGATCATCCGTGATCATCATTCAAAATGGAGTCTCTGCATATGAACATTAAGAGAACACTTTAATATAAAATGTTTAGCTCTTCTGTATTATTTGTCACATTAAATCAACTTTACATATGGTCCTGCTCATCCTCAATGTTTGTATTAACAAAATACAAAATAAAGCAGTTATCAACCGTATTGCTAACAATGGCTAACTCCAGGTGACTGCTAAAGCTTTAAAGGTCACCTATTATGTAAAATCCACTTTTTCATGTCTTTTATACATAAACACGATTCTGAAAGTTTCAGGAAAAAAGATTTGCTCACTTTTTGTCCTGATCCATTTATATAAAAACCTGTCTGAAAATGAGCTGATCAGATTTTGGCCACTTTATGATGTCATAACGAATTTTGGCTTGTAACCATTAGCCAATCAGCAACCAAGGTATGCTTAGAGTTACATTTTGCAATAATACTTTTGCAACACTGTGTGTAATATGATTAATTCACTTTTTCTTTGTAATTAGGACAATTCTGGAGAAATGGAGCAGTGGCGGATTTAGGATTGTAGGAGATCCGGGGCTTAGCCCAGGAGATGTTGGGTTGGGGGGGGGGGGGGGGGGGGTGCAGGGGTACAGTGCTATTTTGTATAAGTCGGGGGTGGACCGAACATCCTTTAGGGGGGTCGTCGCCTCCTCTCGGGGGGTCCGGAGGCGTGATCCCCCGGGAAGATTTTTTTTTAAATATTGAAGTTGAAAGCATCAATCTGGTGCACTTTGAGAGCAACATTAACCCTACCTTAATAACACCTTAAAGCGGACAAAAGGCACTGGAGAACACTCATTAACACCCTTTAATGAAGCAAACTAATGCCTTAACTCACTCAAATAGTCGTTTACTTATTATGGTGAAACGAATGTGCGTAGAGTTTTAAAGGATGCGGATAGTCTCACCTTGATTCTGGCGCATTGCTTATCGTTTTATAGATCTATTCTCATCCACCATCTTTGTTTGTGACGTAAAGAGTGTAAGAGTCACGTTTCTGAATCGGACACTCTGAATGGATGCAGTCACAGCCAATCGGAGTCTGATTCAGAGGGTTGCCTGTCAGTTCTGTTGTTATGTGTACTGAAACGAGAGCCGGTATAATTCCACGCGCGAAAACAAAATACGGAATACGTTATTTTAGTGTCTTAAAAGTAGACTGAGGTATGAAGGGTTAACGTTACATCTTAGGATAACTTAACTCATGTTCTGTATACATACTAACATATAAGGTATGCTTAGTGTGGTTACTCCATGTTTACTAGCTATAACATTAACGTTACATCACTCTTTTTCACTTCTTACTCAGTCAGCCAGAGTGCAGATATCACCATTAGATTAACTAACCTGAAACATCATCCATTTCTTGACTGCTGGTGATGACATTGTTGTCAGCTGCTGATACTGCTGCTGCTGCAGCTTGTGGCGCCTGCTTCGATGACAATAACTTTCTAATATCCATAACTGTATAGGCTATAGAGGCTTTGCATATGACGTCACGGTCAGCGCAACGGCCATACTGGAGTACCAAAACAGACACCGTAATAAGTCATACCAGTTCAATGTTTGTTTTTTACCGGACATACAATGGTTAACTTCTGTGCCTTTGTTGGCTGCGGCAACAGAGGTGATCGAAACAGGGGGCCGAAGTCATTTTACAGGCTGCCGGCGGTTATTATAACACACCAGGGTGAAGCAACACATGAACTTTCGGGAGGATCTCAAACCATCCAACCACAACTATACTCGCGTTTGTGGGGATAATTTCACGTCAGGTAAGTGTCGGGTTTTACATACAAACATTCAAAATGAACATATAACCCACGTACTAAGACATGGATCTTAACAAGGAAATAGGAATCCTGGAGTCTGTCATCGATCGACATATCAGATTGTGGAGTATCTACAAAGTAAAGTCATCCCTTGGTCATCTTCACACCAGTCTGTCAATCCCCTGTAGTGCTTCGTTTAACTGTAATTTAAAGTAATTCCTCCCCCTACTGGCCATTTGATTATGTGTAAACAGTAAAGGCTGTACAGTCCCTGGTACCTTTTCAGAGGCTTTTGGTTTCCTCAATTATTTGTCATGTTCCAATGTCTTGACACCAGTATTTTAAATATATCTAAAGTCTGACTAGTCCTGTCAAAAGAGGTCACATTTGTATTAATTAACAGTTCACCCAGGATATAACTGACCTACAAGTGGCACTTTTTGACAAAAATCATCCTGACTGGGCACCGTCTGTCAAATTGGGCCACGAGAAAATTACAGCACCTTCCCCTGCTACACATGCCAGTTATAAGTTTATGCGCCAGAAAAAGGTCATCCATCACTACTTGATCTCTACAGCATGGTGTCTGATATACCATCTTTAGAAGAGCTCACACCAGTCCTGGGAGCCACTGGGGAAGAAGAAGGACTGATTAAACCAGAGACTGGCACTGCAACTCAGACTGATTAAGGTTGGGTAAATACATTTTGAAAAAAACAATTGAAAGGGCAAAGTATTATATTTATTACAGGTTTCCAATTTACCCAGTGAAAAACAAGTACATGCTTCTTTAACTGTAAGCTGCAGAGATCACCTCACATAACAGATAGATTAACATTGTGTTCATATTACAGTTTTTTTCAATGCTAAAACACATTTTTTGAAAGCAGGGCTTATTTTCTCAAAACACTAAACACATTCACAAAACCATACACACAAAGTGCAAAACACCTCATATATACTGCAGACTTAAGCACTACACCCAGAACTACAGAAACACTTACCAAAACCAAACTGTTGCACCAAATGGCACACACTTCATTCATAGTACAAGACATTTTGTAAAACCAACTACACACCATCGTGCTCAAGCACACTGTTTCATGGCGTTTGATATAGAGAATTCTGCAAATAAAGATTGTTCAAGTCTCCAACATATGTGCAGAAACACAAATATACTGTTGTTATACTTTTCAAAAAGTGGAAAGTTGAATTGCAAATTGGGTGCAGAGCTGAACATGTGTTTAGAGTTTTGGATATTTGAGCTGAGGTTTTGCTCTTTGAGTGTCAGTTTAAATAATGATGATTTTTGTATCATTTTAGTGTGCACAACTTGTTTTGATTGTTACATTTACATTACATTACATTGCATTTAGCTGAGGCTTTTATCCAAAGCGACTTACAATAAGTGCGTTCGACCAACAAGACACAACCTTGAAGAAAACAGAGTCATATAAGTACATCAGGCTTCATAGAGCAAAACATTTCAAGTGCTACTCAACTGGCTGTAGATAAGCCAGTCCTTTATTAGTATATAAGTGCTTTGTTAATAAATCTATCGCTCGAAGTGGAGTCGAAAGAGATGAGTTTTCAGTCTGGAAGGTGTGTAAGCTTTCTGCTGTCTTGATTTCAATGGGGAGCTCATTCCACCATTTTGGAGCCAGGATAGCAAACCCACGTGTTTTTGCTGATGGGAACTTGGGTCCCCTTCGCAGCGAGGGTGCAGTGAGTCGTTTGGCTGATGCAGAGCGGAGTGCACGTGCTGGGGTGTACGGTTTAACCATGTCCTGGATGTAGGAAGGGCCAGATCCATTCGCAGCATGGTAAGCAAGTACCATTGTCTTGAAGTGGATTCTAGCAGTTACCGGAAGCCAGTAAAGTGAGCGGAGGAGCGCAGTGGTGTGGGAACATGTAGGAAGGTTGAAGACCAGACGAGCCGCTGCATTCTGGATGAGCTGCAGAGGTCGGATGGCACATGCAGGTAGACCAGCCAGGAGGGAGTTGCAGTAGTCTAGGCGTGAGATGACGAGAGCCTGGACCAGAACCTGAGTCGCTTTCTGGGTCAGCTGGGGACGTATCCTCCTGATGTTGTAAAGCGTGTATCTGCAGCAGCGGGTTGTAGCAGCGATGTTTGCGGTGAAGGACAGGTTGTTATCTAGGATCACACCCAGATTCCTTGCAGTCTGAGTCGGGGAAACAACTGAGATGCCGTGTACTTACATGTTCTTTATATAGATTTGATGTAAAAGAAACAAGTTCAATCAAATAAATATATACACTGTCATTCAGATTGATTAGTACTTCTGTTTCTTTTGAGAGGGGATGCCTTTTCCAAGGTAATTGTCTTGGCATCACGTATCCGTATGTTTCTATGTAGAAAAGGAGAGATGCAACATGGGTACATGTTGATCCCAAACCAGCCTTGCAGTTGCAGTTAGCTGTGATGACTGCACCATCCTTCTTCATCAGTACCCACGGACATGTTGGCGGCAGCCCAATACTCTGAGAATGCAATACCTGAAAAATAAAATACAAAAATATTATTGGATTGTTGACTATTTAGAACCACCTTGTCATATGTTAGGTAGCACATAACAGAAGCTGACAACCAAGAATAGGTTGACAACTTTTGGAATGTAAATATATTGCAATATATAATAAAGCTTTATTTATAAAGCCCTTTTCATAAAGCACGTGTAGCTCAAAGTGCTTTACAATCACAAGTTAAAAATAAACCACGAGAAATTCCCCTCAGATCAGATGTTAAGACCTTTACAGGTACATAGCAACAACATACATATAACATTTTAAAAGGTTAAGAGACACGGCGAGGTAAAAGGTATGATAATAAAAATACATAATAAGACACAAGACTAAGTTAATTGATGCAACAATATAAAACCCTATAAAATAAAGTAAACATATAGATATAGGTACAACCTAAATAAAAGCTGGTGTTTAAAAATGTCCACTGAGTTGGCCTCTGATATTTCTTGGTAGCGTAGTGGATAAAAGCAGCCTCACCCATTTTATTTTGGGGGACTTTAGGGATATTTAAAAAGCCAGCTGAAGAGGACCTCACGAAATATTTACTCACTTTTCCAGCTATTACAGCCACATCTCCTTGATATGCAACGCAAACGTCGCGGATCCACCCGGATGTGAACTCTTTATGTGCCTAGAGTCCTTTGTACGCCTTCATTTCCTCCATGGTGTACAATGGAATAGGCGAAAAAAACAGGTAGTTCACGATATCACAGTAGGAAAGTGAAGGCCATGAATTTATATCGGTGCTGTAATCCTTAACGGGAATCAAATAAGGGTCCACCGAACCAATCGACGCACATTTTTCTCTGTAAACGGTCTTATCCTCCGGGTTTAGTGATTCGTAGTAGCCTTTCATTTTCGCCATTTTTTAACGCTGCCGCCAGTAGAGTGGTACTCCAAGATGTCTGCCGCGAAATCCCGTGACGTCATTAGGAAGCCTCTATTAGCTTAAAACTCGTCAGGCACTAGGAAGGATCACTTCTTCTTCAGGGCAGGATACGCAGTACGCAGGCTAATGTCCCACAGTGGCTGCCTCTCTGGTGGACTCCGGTACTGCACATTACTCCCGAGACGTTTTTTTTTTTTTTAAATACATTTTTTTTTAAGTGAAACACCCGGGGCTTGAGCCCAAGTAGCCACCCCCTAGCGCCGCCACTGTGCTGGAGAAGGACCCCTAATCTGAAAAGTGCCCAGCGGATCATCAGGACAGAGCTGCCATCCACCTGGGCCCCCCGAGGTGCTGAAGAAAGCAAAACGGCGATCTGGAACATCCTCCACCCAGACCTCTGCTTACTGCCGTCCTAGACGTGTGTCTTAGTTTCAGAATTCGATGTTGTATGTCTCCTTTCTTTTAATAGATATTTAACGATTATAGCTTGAGTCTGTCTGATTCCCCAAACAGCTGCTTCTATATACTTGTTGCACATATAATACAAATAAACAACTCCATAAACACACTTTTGCTGATATTTGTTTTACTGCTGGTGATGTTAAATAACATGATTGATTTCCTCTGTCTCAATGATGAAAGTTATAATAATAGAAGACATGAAGCTGCAGAGAGAGGATGGATATATTCTTACTTCTACTTTGTGATAAGATGAAAATACACAATGAAATTAAAATAGTAATTGTTAAACACATTGTTTATTTCATTTACTGAGATTGTAACCATTATTTACAACATGTGTCAGTGGAATAATAGGATATCTCTAGGTCATTAAACTGTCTTAAGTTCAGTTTAATTTTATTAATACAAAAAATAGGTCATAGAAAATGTGTGTATTTCAGCAGAGCGAGGGGTCACGGTGCTGCTGGACCTGGTGTCAGTGGGACATCATCTGGGCTGGTTTAGGGGAAGAAGGACAATATACTGTAAACTGTTATAATCACAGCTATTAAGATTAGAACACTAATATTGTTAAAAATCAATCTATACAACATGCTTTTGTTCATTTAAGAAAATATTAAGACTTATTTTAAAAATAATATGATTAAATTACATCAGCTATATATAATTTACTTGTTAATTTACTAATGTAACATGGGGGCTAAAGGAACAGCTTAATCTTAATTACCTGGCAATGATCCTCTTTATTTCATCGCCGACGGTGATCTCCAAAACATGGTTCAAGTAAAAAAGTAAAAGTAAAGTTTCTGGATCCTTTTCAGCTGAGTTAGCTTGTAAGCTAATTTGCTAGCCGGCTGCTGGAGCAGCGCAACCAAACAGCGCGTATCACGTAACGTAAATACGAAGCGCTCCGTAGGCTAGACCGTGGCCCTTTCTCATTTCTCTAACTCCCCTCCTCGACTCCTATCCTCGATACTTAGTCCCGCCCACAGGAGATGCGAGTGGAGGAGCCGAGGAGGGGAACCGAGGAGAGAGGAGGGGAAGCAGCAGGCGGTTAGAGAAATGAGAACTCCTCTCCTCTGAGCGGTCATTTTAAAGAGACGTCCATTAATGATGACAGGAGGCACAGCAGCCCTCTGTCTGATGGACAGGGGCGGCGCCAGGGGGGAGCTAGGGGGTGCTGAAGCACCCCCCAGGATTGCCAAAGCACCCCCTAAGCACCCCCAAGAAATGTGTTTTTTTTTTTTTTCGAAAATTATTATTATTATTTGTATTAAATTAAATTAGAAATATTAATGATTACATCAATGCATATGTGAAACAAACACATTTTTGACCAAAAACATAAAGCCAACACAGGTGATATGATTAGGCCAATGGTCAGCACCCATTCGATTGTTGACCTACCCATAGGCTAAATTACTTTGTGACACTTGATTGACTTCCTGTTAGCTAGAGCGCCAAATGATTTGCTAACAGCAAAGTGAAAAATTGATCGTTTTTAGTCCTTAAACGACCACGTGTGGACACTCAATCAAAACCAACTGAAAGCGAGAGGGATTCTGCACATAATAGGCCTCGTGAGTACAAGTAGCTTACTTCTGGGTCTCTGTGTTTCATTCAAGCCCTGCTCTGTGTGTGTGTGTGTGTGTGTGTGTGTGGCACGAGCCATTTTGTGTGCGTGCGTGCGCGAGCGAGCGAGAGAGCTCGCCTCGCGCACCAGTGGGTATCTACCGGAGATCGTTGTGGTTAGCATCTGGTGCTAGCTAGCCAAGCTAATGGATATAAGGAGCTTTTTCAACAACAAGGTGGAGGGAGAACTCTCTCCTGTCAGACGGAGAGTCTCAGGTAACCTCAACTCAGGTGAAGTAAAGGACTCTCAGTGTTTAGATAGTTAACTTTAGTCTAGTTATCTCAGTGGGTCTCAAACGGTTTGTTTTAAAAGGGGAGTGATTTGTAAAATATCTATAAAGAAATAGAAAATCTGTTGACAGTTCTGTTTCGTATGGGTGTTGAGATGTATCCATAGATCTCTTAATGTTGCTCTCAAAGTGCACCAGATTGATGCTTTTAACTTAAATATGTAACAAAAAATCTTCCCGGGGGAGCTAGCCCCCGGACCCCCCTAGAGGAGGTGAGGACCCTCCTAGAGGAGGTGAGGTCCGCTCCCCACTTGTAAAAATAGCACTTTACCCCTGCCTATATGCCGTGAGCTGATTATCGAGCCTTCATTGTAACAGTCGCGGGTGCACTGTGTGTGTGCGCGCGTGGGGAGTGTTGCAGTAGAACATTCAACTGTAGCGCTGGTGCATTAATGGGAAACCCTAAATGTGTGAGCACCCTCTATGAAACGTCAAGCTACCCCACAGCACCCCCTAGAGAAAATCTCTGGCGCCGCCACTGCTGATGGACAGATGTTTCATGATGACTTATATTTACTTTTAATTCATTCACAGTGCGGTATAATGAGACAATAACAGGCTACAGATGCGGACACACACCACCTATAAAAATAGCACTTTACACCTATATGCCGTGAGCTGATATTGAGCCTTCATTGTAACAGTCGCGGGTACATTGTGTGTATGCGTGGGGAGTGTTGCAGTAGAAATGTCCACTGTAGCGACCGGTACATTAATGGGAAACCCTAAATGTTTGAGCACCCTCTATGAAACGTCAAGCTACCCCACAGCACCCCAAAATAAATCTATGGCGCCACCACTGAGCCTGACTATTTGTGTTGGGGGGGCCCGACTTATTTTTTTCTCCAAAGGGGGGGCCTGACAGAAAAAGTTTGAGAACCACTGCCTTAGCCCATCATGTACAATGTGTTTGAGCGCTAGCCAATAGAAGCTCGAGGTGGGAGTGGAGCCCAATGGAGGCGGTTCAGTCGCTTTATTCCAACACACTTTGGGATTTTAGCCTTTGCAGACCATTGACATACACAAAAACCAATATAACACACTAAAGGAAAGGGAATACACAAACAAAACTAATAGCGCCCCTTTAATATTCCAAGTTAGATTTTAAAAAATATATTTGCTTTACTGAGCTCTTATACTAATCAGCCCTTGGACAAACGCCTCTTTATGTCACACATATAGGTTGCTTTTAAAATTCTGTAACAAGAGGAATGTTCTTGTTCCTTTTTGACCCTGCAGGAAATGAACGTGGTCAGAGCCTGTAAACAACACAGTTAATGCAAGCTACATTTCAAAGAAAGCCATTATGAATGCAGATCTTTACCCTGGGGCATTATCATGTTTATTGTCACATTAGAAAGGTGATATTCAGGACAGAGGAGGATCACTCATGGATATGCAGCACCATTAACAGCCAATGGAACAGACAAGAAGCAGCTTCTTTTTTTTTTCTGTCGAAGGCCAGGATCATATAATCAACGGAAAAAAGAAAAACAGAATATACAAACAAGAGTGGTTAAGGAAATATTTTCAACATGAGAAATCATTCCACTGACTAAGAGGAAAGGTAATGTTAAGAGTCGGGATCCAACATTTAAAAAAACCAACAGCATGAGAGTAAAATAAACATGAGGTTTCTCTACTTATCAAACCCGCTTCAGAATACAGACAGGAAACACTGTTCGTACTAGTGGTGTAAAATCAAAACACAGAGAGAATCAGTGGAAATGTAATACTGGACTACAGTAAAAAGGGTGTGCTGCACACTCTACCGCACACTGTTCACATTAATAAGAAAGTGGAACAATTCTCATCATATTACCTGAACTGATTTTCTCTCATCACTAGGCGCATTCACACCGCAGTACTTTTCCCACAAAGGTTCATCAGAACTTAGTTCATGAGAACTCTTTAGTTCTCATGAACTAAGTACAGATCGCGTTCACACCGGAATAAGTCCCTGGGGGAGGATTAGGCAAATGAAGCCGCTCACGTCACTTCTTCTTCTTCTGCTTTGGGTTTACTGGCAGGCCGCAAACCCTTCACGGCGTATACTGCGGTCCAAAGTCCCCGGCCGGAAGTCCCCGGAGTTGGGGACTGGTTTCAGTAGAAGCTGCTGGGACTCCCAGCAGCTTCTACTGAAGCCTTCCGAGTAAATCGTCAGAACGCCGACACCTCCTCATTTCCACCGCTCCCATGTTTTATTTTGTGTTGCCATAAGTTAGTCTCTCTGCGTTTCTGCGCTGGGCTAATGCTAATAATGCTAATAATGCAAATGCGAGGATAATAAAATGGCGGCTTCACAAAACTCTTTGGGAGTTTTACGGGGCGTGGTTTGCAATCCGCCCAGCCAATCAGACATGGGAACCTTTTCCTCCCACGAAAGTCTCTGCTCTCTAGCAGGGACGAAAAAGGAGGTGAAAAGGTTCTCATGAACTCATTTGAGTTCCGGCTCTTTTTGGTGTGAACGCAACATTTCGGAACTATATCGGAACTAAAGTGGGAAAAGTACTGCGGTGTGAACGCGCCTATTTGGCTCATGAAACAAAGTCCCACCTCCCCTGTGTCCCCTACTTTACACACTGTGTAATGCTGTTCATCACCAGCAGGGGTGCTAAACACTTACTAACTGTGAATCCCTGAATCCCTGAAAACTGCATTAGGATACTGGTCAGAAAAAAAGAAACACATTGGTCACAGAAGTTGGTCATGTGGATAACGGTAAAAAGAAAATATAGAAAATGGAAAAACAATCCTGTCAAGCGTTGTTTCTTCCTGTGTGAACTAATAACAAGGGCTGTGTAACACCTCAATACATTTGTTGGTATGTATGAAAGGTTGGCATCATGTGTGGTCAGATGTATGCCCTTTTGTACCGAGAGTTTCTTGTTTTAAACTAATCTTGCCCGAAAACTATTTCCCTGTATGTAACAGCTGCGTGTTTTGATAATATTTGCGATCTTTGGATTCTTTTTTTGTATTGAAAAAAAAAAAGAAAACCGAATTATTACGGAGCCCCCTAGGGGACATGGAGAAGAAAAAAAAAATTATTTAAAAAAAAAAAAAAAAAAATGTTTTGCGAGATCTCGCAATACTTTTCATTTAGTACTTCCTGGTCAGTTCGGCCGCTACGGCAACACAGCAACCACAACAATGGAGTGGTTCATCGATTTTACTTTGAGCTTGGCCTTAAATATAAAGATATAACATCAGTGCTTGGCAATAGGCACGGGTTTCACACATAGACTGTATATATAAAGGGTTTCACATAAGTGAAGACACCTCAAGAGAACACTCAGAGCGAGGGGACATGCACGTTCCTCTGAGCTGAGTTATTGACAGATTCCAATTTCGCGGATCAATAACTCATGAACATAACGTTGTAAAAATACAAACAACATGACTTTACAATCATAGCAAGGTAGACAACGAGCTACAGAGTCGTTTTTATCAGAACAGTTCGATACACGCCGTCATCCGAGCTAAACATCAATAATTGGTCACAATCTGCAGCTTGAGGAGGGAGAGGAGTGCTTAGGGACCGTCTACAAACTGCAACGGGGTTTTGCGAGATCTCACAAAGGTTTTGCCAGATCTCGCAAAACATTTTATTTTTATTCAAATACATTTTTTTTCTTCTCCATGTCCCCTAGGGGGCTCCGTAAATTATACTCATTAAAAACAAAGTATGAAAAAAAGGAATCCATGTGATATTAGTTCTCCCAGCCCTGCCTAATTTTTAGCACCTCACTGGATACTCCTATTGTTCAAATAATCCGCTGAAATGATGATAAATCTCCCAGTTATGACCCCAATGTGGAATGTGACTCAAGCCATACAAAAGTCAATCAAATTGCTCAAACACTCATTGTAAAAAGTCAAAATTCACCCCCTGGCTGCCCTGTTTTCCGTTGAAGTTTTACAAAAAAAGCTTTGAATGTAGCTTTTGTTTGTCAGAAATCTGTTCTCCACGTTAGAAAACAGAAAACAATTCATGGTCATTTTTGCGTAAACTTCAGGGCTGTGGTGTCAGCTTCAGTGGGCAGTAGAGGAGTGTGCAGGCGCTTTCTTCAGAAGCAAAAGGTGGAGAAGCGGCGTCCAGCCCCGGCTGTGGTCACGACTGGAGGTGGGGGTCCGCACCGGGGGTCTTGTAGAGGTATTTCCAGATGGCGTAGTAGTGTACGGCCGCAGCCAGCGCCACGAACACGTGCCAGATGGCGTGGGCGAAGGGGATGACGCCGTCGCTCTTGAAGAAGAACACGCCGAGGACATAGATGAGGCCGCCGCACGCCAGCTCCTGCATGCCCTCCGTGTTGCTCTGTAGGAGGCAAGGACACGGGGAGATACAAGAGAAATGTTAGGCAACAACAACAACTATCCAGCTGTGTTCACAATCAATTCCGACTGGGGATAGAGTGTGTCGAGTTTAAAAAAATATATATTTGGTGTTAACTCGAAAAGTGTACCTTCCAACAAAGAAAGCAAATTCTGACAAGAAAAACTAAATGAAAGAAAAGTAAGAAATCTATTCCTAAAAGTGTTCCGTTTTTTTTAAATTTAGTATAATTTCAATATCTTATTTCTCACATGCAACACAACACAGCATGTTTGAATGTTGTATTATGCCTGTTTTTGTTATCTTTACACATCCTTTTTTGTTGACTGATGTAATCTCACCATTAGTGAACATGTGGAATGTTTTATTTCCAAGAAGTAAATAAAAATTAAATTACATAATGTGTGTTAACATTGGAACAATAGTAGTGTTAGTGCTATTTCAGGCCGCTACAGATGTAGCACTCCAGATCGGACTCACATGGGTGTGTCCCAGTCAAAAGCCCAGCGGATCCCAGTGGCTGGGGGTGTTGCCAAATTGCTAGAGGGCGTTGCCCAATTTCCCCATTTGTTCAATTACAGGATTGTTGTAGAACTTAGTCTGTTTGCAATGTTTGCAGCTCTGCAGTTGTGTTTGCTGAATACTGTAGCATTTAATCACTTATTTGTTACTGTATGGTTTTCACAAGCTACTATAATGAAAAAACATCAATATTTTAGATCAAATAAAGTATATAGTCTGCTTTATGCAGTATATTTCTTGTAATATTGTTGGGGTGTTTTTACACAGTACAGTAGATTGAAGTAAATCAACTTATATATTAAGATAAGATAAGATGGACCTTTATTAATCCCGTGGGGAAATTCAGTAGTTCAAACAGCAACAGGGTGAGAGTGAAAAACAGGACAGCACAGATTCACAGATTAATAAAATCAAAAATAAGATGAGCGATAAAAATAATAATAATGAGAAACTATGAAATAAGAAATGAATAAAACTAAAATGTAATTATCATATATTATAATGTATTGTATTATTAAGTAATATCATACATTAACCCCATTATAGCAGATGCCACATTGAATGGATGAACACATTTATGCATCAATAATTACAACAGAGTATTTCTAAATACAAGTTGTAAAAATACTTATATGTATTTAATATTAACCCTTTGGAGTCGACCGTCACGCCGGCGTGATCAGATCACATGACCTGTTCAAGCCGGTGCCGCATAAAAACAACAGTCCGGACAACATTGCCGTGTGTTTCTGTCGAAAGTACTGGCTTGAAACTATATCCCAGTCTTTGTTTCATGCAAAAAGACCCAGTAAACACGGAGATACGATGATATAAAGTTAATACATTTCAAAAGTATGAAAAATGGAAGCACATATTTGAATATCTTCGCCATATTTGATCATTTTACGAAACGGAAAATACTGGAAACTGTAGATCCTGCTCAACAGGATGTATATGTGTATTTCTGTCGAAAGTACTGGCTTGAAACTATATGCCAGTCTTTGTTTCATGCAAAAAGACCCAATAAACACGGACATACGATGATATAAAGTTAATACAGATATATTTCAGAAGTATGAATAATGGAAGCACATATTTTAATATCTTCGCCATATTTTATCATTTTACGAAACGGAAAATACTGGAAACTGTAGATTCTGCTCAACAGGATGTATTTACCAGGGAGGGGGTGAGGTAATCAGGTAAACGGAGTGATACGAAACGAGACGAAAAGAGACGGCGGGAACCGAAGAGAGACGGCGGGAAATGGAGAGAGACGAAGATATACGAAGACAGGCGGCGGGAGACGAAGAGAGACGGCGGGAGACTGCGATTGAAGTAAAGTGACAGACAAACATTGAGAATTTAGATATAGTTAGATAGATTTAGAGTTTTGAAGATTCAACTATGATGAAGAGAACTCTGAACGTGAGTCAAGCTTTAAGCTTGTTTTTTGACATGGAGGAGGAGGAACCTGTGCTGTTGCCCTCTGTGTCGTAGTTGACAGAAACCGCTTTGAAGCGTGGCACAGATAAAGACAGAAAAAAATGATTTTTGTACATAATGTGTATATATATATTTGTATTATATTTATAATAACACTCTTGCCTTATCAGAATGAAATCCCATGCTACCGCAATCAAACTTTCACATTATCATAGTGACATCCCATGTATATATTTCCAGCTTTTAAATGGTTTCGTTGTGTATGTTTGTGTTACCTATATGAAATATAATATCATTTTCAAAATCTGTTTTTACGTTTTTTTTGTGATTTTGGGTCCAAAATGTTCATATAGTATCTCAAAATGAAAGAAATAACTATCAGGTTATATAGGTGAGGTTGTCCTTAAAAAAAAGATACCAAACATTGACATGCCAAACATTTCTTAACGGGGTTTAGTAAGACAAATCAAAAGTATGTGAAAACGGCCAAATTAGCCCAGGACTCCAAAGGGTTAATAACATAATGATTACTTTCAGATGATAATACTTTTCAGGGTTAGGTCCGGTCTGACAGCGCTTAGCTCTCTGCTGCAGAGAAGATCACTGCTCTAAACAAAGTCAAACATCCTACATCGAAACGAAATAAATATAATTAATTATGATGAATACGTTAAGTCTTGTTCATTGTTTTTCACTTTTATTAAATGTTTGATATTTCCGGCACAGACCCTTTCATACCGGCAATGCGCGACAGAAGCAACATAAAGTGCGACAGTTTAAATATGCCAGTGTTAATTTCGTCAATGAAAATTATGACGAAAAATGTTCGTCAACAACCTTTTTTACATGACTAAGACGAGACTATGACGAGCTAAAAATAGATTCTTGATAACAAAAACTATGACGAAATGTATATTTAGTTTTTGTTGATGAGACGAGACGGACTAAGGTGCTAATGGTTGACTATCGGACATTCAAGACCCCCAAGTGTCTGTCAAAATGCATTTTACGTTTCTAACTTGCAATATCATTATTTCCGCTCTCTTCACTCCAGAAGAGCGATCTCCCTGTGTCTCTCTGTGTGCGGGGGATCACAGCAGGGGGGGGGGGGGGGGGGGGAGAGCTGTGGAATGTGACTCCACACATTCCGATGGCCAATTAGTTTTAAACAAAGAGTTCCCAACATACAGCATAGGAAACATGGGGGGTTGGGGCTGGTGAACGGTATGGTCCTAAGGACATAGGCGGCGCGTGAGGCTCAGGTTTGGGAAGGCTAAATAACTTTTTTTTATCTGACGCTGCCCGCCTCCGGCGTCTATAGAAAAGAGATCAACTCAGTGAAAGCACCGCCTGCTGACCAATCAGAGCTCAGTGTGCGGAGTTTAAATCTATCAAGTCATATTACAGGATAAAGGAAATACAGTTTAAACTGCCGTATGCAGAGAAGACGCCGACGTGTCGCACTTTATCATTCAGATATAATATCATAATATATCACATTTCCTTATCTGAGTCAGCTTCTCGAGCCGTATCTGGCCGTGCATCACCTACATTGTCACATACTGTATGCAGAAGTATTATTTTAAGCAACACATTAAGTTGACTAAACACTCAACTCAAATGTAATTCAAGACAGATCCACTCGTGTCTTAGATGGGGCAGTGATATCATAAAACTGTTGAAGGCTTTCAAACACTCGGTAGTTATTTTTTAACCAGTTGTTCTATATTCACCTTGCAGGTGCAACTCTGTGGCTTGTATCCTGGATTATATGTTTAAATCATGGATGTTTAACGTTCATATTTGTCTAATATTAGTTTACTTTTCATTATTGAAGTATGATTCATTCAATTCATTCTATATTTTATTCTGTAGATTGTGTACATTACTTTTCACTTTACTGCTTGTTGCACCTGGTTAGAAGCTAAACTGCATTTCGTTGTCTCAGTACCTGTAATATGTGCAATAATAATATAGTTGAATCTAATCTTGAGCAGGAACTAATGTAGGCTATTTACTTAGTAGCCTACATATCTGACATTAACGATTAAACACATTTGTGCATTCTTTATGAATGCAAACCGAGTCAAGCCGACTCCGGAGGAAATCATATTTCGTTTATTTTTAACGAAATAAATGTGATTTAATCCACATAATTTACTGTGTTAATTGTTTACTGTAGTATTGTTTAACTTGAAGGTGCCTGATGTGAACATTTCCAGAATGTATTGTCTTAACTTTTTAAATGCCTCTGTGATGTGCTGCTACCCATTTTCCCCTCGGGGACTAATAAACGAATACTATACACCTTAATTCATGTAATAACAAAATCTCAGGCCAGTAACACTCAAAGCTAAATGTGCAATACCATGCTATGTTACTATTTATTAGGGATGCTCCGATCGCCAATTTCGGGGCCGATCGCCGATCGCTGGAATTAGTATCGGCCGATACCGATCGCCGATCCGATCGAGTGGGCGGGGCCTAAATGGAAGATTTAAATCTTCCATTTAAAGTGATGTTTAAACTCAGTTAATGGGGCTCATTCACTGGAGCTTCCACAAACAACAATCAACTTAATTATTAAATTCAAATTATGTGCATTATTCAAGTTTACATTCACTTTGGATAATAACACGGGAGAAATTAGCGGAAGCGCTCTCTTTTCCTCTCTCCCTCTCTCTCTCCTGACAGCCTGTCAGTATTTCATGCAGCTCACTGATCAAGTAATGAGTGACCCGACAATGAAGAATACATATATTTATAATAACTAGTTTAGCTTGTTCCAGAGGTAGATAAAATAGCTAAGTGTGTTAGGTCTAACTCTTACGGTACGTCCACACAGCAGCTTTTCAAAAATCTTGGAGCTGGGCGTGTCTGAAAGCTTGGGGATTTTTTGCGAGCAACGCGACCAACAACCAATCACATGAATCTCCCGCCCCCGACATACAAAGCAAAAAAACCCGGGGATTTTATGCGAGCAATATATATATATAAACTCCCCAAACAGGCGAAAACCTACCAGTTTCACCCACTGTCTCTGCCACCTCCCTCCATGCCTGGTTCCTCCGGTTTGTATCCCGTTAATAGTTCTGGTCGTAAAGAACCGGGTGATTTGCTACCGTAATTTCTCGTTTGGAATATGAGGAAATGAACTGCGGTCTGGTTCTCCCTGTGTGTGTGTTTCGCTGCGCTTACCTGTCCGGCGGGCGGAGCTGCAGGATTTCTGCTTCACACACGTTGCATACCGCTATTTTACTGTCTTTTTCGGACACCTTAAAAGAATGCCAGACCGGTGAAGCCATTTTGACGAGCTTGTTTTGCCGCACACAGAGAAAAGTGTCATGTATTTTACGTCATGCGATCGGCTCTCGCGATCGGCATGTTTAGAGAGCACCGATCGATCGGTAGAGAGTGAGTATCGGCCGATCTCGATCGGTGACCGATCGATCGGAGCATCCCTACTATTTATAATGTTATTGTTGTTACAACAGAAGATGTTTTTCTTTAAATTGAAGTTAAATGCATCAATCTGGTGCACTGAGGGCAAAATTAAGAGATTTGTGGATACAGCTCTCAACACTCATATGAAACAGAACTGTTCTTATAATGTAATGTGAAGGTATTCAATTACTATGCATATTTTATTGTGTAAACACACAGCTGATCACCTGAGAGCTGCCGTTTAATTTTTTTTAAAACGACGGTCTGATTTCAACAACTCAATGTGTGATTATTATAGCAGTAATATTAGACACTAATAATACAGTAAACTATTAACACTGTCCATATTATTGTTTGCCCGTGGGTTTAGGATTATCGGTAGTGAGACCCGTGCTGCATTTTCCTCCGGTCGGATGTGATATAAAAACAAAGCGATTATTTTTGTTGTTGTAAACTCACGTGGATTAAACTACATGTATTAGTGCATTCATTTCAATTTGCGAACATATGATACATTAAATCAGGGGTGGGGAACCTTTTTCCTCTCAAGGGCCATTTCAATTTTTTCAACATCCTCCGAGGGCCGCACAAATTATTGACCTCTGCTTAAAAATCACAGCCCATTTCATTTGGCCTTTCTTTCATTCTGTGCAAAGAAAAAGCAACCTCTTAATCCAGATATCTCACCATGACTTGCGCATGCATGCACGTGCACGGTTGTGGCATGATCACCAAACAGAAAGATATGGACACAAGATGTGTGCAAATGTATTTAGTTTCCTATCCATGTGGACATGATTTAAGTGGGGGGGGGACCTAACCTCCGGGGGGCATGCTCCCCCGGGAAGATTTATTTTTAAATGTTGAAGTGAAAAGCATCAATCTGGTGCACTTTGAGAGCAACATTAAGAGATCTATGGAAACATCTCTCAACACCCATTTGAAACAGAACTGGAAGCATATTTACTTTTTCTTTATGGATATTTTACAAATCACTCCTTTCAAACTGTATTCTTGTTTATTAATAACAACTGTCATATAGTATTTTATACCTGTTTACTTTATTCTCTTATTTTTTTATAACTATAATGATCATATAAAGAGGTGCCTTTACCTCACTGGTTGTGGAAAAAGCTTCCTATATTCGTTAGCATAGCTAGCTAACCAGATGCTAATAACAACAAAGTTATTGACTGTATGCTCAGTATGACAGATGAACAGATCGCCACTGGGCTTTCAACTAAAGACACAGACACGCAGAAACTGCAGCATGTGTACGGACCGGTACGGATTTATGGGTACTGCCATTTTTTGAAGTCCCGGAGCGGCGTTCTGGTGCTCTCCGTCAGAATTGCACCCCCGTCAGACGAGACATATACCACGTGATGACACGTTAGGCTCGTGTTGTGTTCAAGGACCATGACCGTTGCCAGGAAAAACAGGCACTCGCTTGTTTCATTATTTTGCGGTCGAGATTTCTTTAATTTTTTTCTTTTTTGCGTGTGTTTATAAATTACCTCGAGGGCCGTACCAAATGGTCTCCCAGGCCGTATACGGCCCGGGAGACCATCCTGCATTAAATGATCGTGAGGATGATGATTGAAAATCGTTTGTTTGAGCCTGGATGCATTTCCTGATCTAAAAACATAGCGATGGTTTTGTACCTACGCCAACGTGAATTAAACATTATTTTGTTAAATAAAAACATGGAGATGTTTAGTAAATGATTACATGACTCTTATTTAGCACAGAATATGATCCTATCCGTGACATATGGATCTTAACAAATATCTGCTATATCAGATACCTGTAGATCAGCTGTTTATTTCACATGGGTTCCAGTGTGGCAGCTTTTCACGGCTCCCCCTGGTGGATCCATGATCCATTGCAGCTGGTTTCATTATAATTAAATGTATTTATCAAGGGGGCGTTTCAAGTTCTGCAGGGGGTTTTCCTTTTCAGCAGGGGCCCACCCCGTGCAGATCACGGACCCACACGGGTAGGCGCCTGAAATGAAGCGCTACATCTGTATATCCATGGAAACCACAGGAGGGCAGCAGTAAAGAGTTGATATGTTGACAAATGTTATCATGCATTACAAATCCTGCAAAAACCCCATAGAACCAATATTAAAATCCCTACAAATGTTTTTTTCCTACACATTTATTGCCACAACGTGCTGCAAAAGAAAGCTTATGCATGCTTACATCACTATATGAATGGATAACAATGTGTTTATTCACCATACTAATGAAATAAAAAAACCGTGTTCAAGTGGTATAGAACGATTCAGCACATGGAAATGAACGGAATGGGACTGTAAATGTATTTATGAATAGTGATATTACCATCGATGTCACAACTGATGCAGGGAAGAAACCCATCATCAAGTAGAAGGCCAGCTCAACAACTTTATACCTGTGGAGACAAACAACATTTCACGGACTCTGTGGATGGGGCAAGACAAATAGACTGCAACAAATCTTCGTACAAGCCTCAAAAATATCTGCTGCTAGCGGCTTAGCCAGAGCCAGGTATAATGTCTGCTAAATCTTTGTTTTGACAGCTTCCTGCATGGGGCTACGCTGAGGGCATGAAACACGTTAACACTACATTTTGTAACCAAGATGAGACATTTTGAAGCACTGAGGTGTAATATGTTTCTTAATGCTCTTAATGTCTTTCATTTTTGTAAAGCACTTTGAGTTGCCTTGTGTTGAAAGGTGCTTTATAAATAAACTTGCCTATGTTCAGTGGTAGTTCCGACTTTTAAATTCACATTATCACCTCAAACTCACTTTTCATGGTAGTTGAAGACGTATATGGTTCCAGCAGCAGCCATGAGCCACACAAACCATCGCATGTGTGCTGCGAGGGGGCCCAATTCACGCAGGTTCAACCTGAGGAGAGAGGAGAAGTAAGATCTATAACAAGCCTTCATCTTCATGCAAGCCCTCTGAGTGTAACTGTCCTCTGTGTGACACTCACCAGGGTGTGTAGGAGGCAGCGATGAACAGGTAGATGACCACTCTGTCACACATGTGGAAACACTGTTCCATTGACCTGAAACAAACAATAAACAGGTGATTTGTTTATTTCAAGGTCACAGATATGCAAAGCAGACACATCGTTTGCAGGAGGGAAACCACTTGTCACAGGAAGTGATATCATGTTTCCATCCAAAGGGAAATCTAAATTAAGACTTGACATTGTAAGAAAAGCAGGTGTTGTTGAGTCCGGCTGGGGAATCATTATTAACACTGTTGGCACTTTTCTTTGAACAAATAGTTCCTAATGGAAACAAAACATTACCAATTTTCAAAATCGTTTCATTGACTTTGTGTCTCTGCTTGGGTTTGGACACCATTTGGCAACATCGCTCTTTTCTTGTGCAAATGATAGAAAACCATGTTTGAATCTCTTCAGGGAAGCTGCTGAAAAGTACTGTTATGTTACTGGTATTGGTAATAACGTGTCTGTGCTCTAACACTTCTGAAACTATAGTAAGAAATAAACATATAACTAACACCCAGGGTTTCTGTAGCACGTAAGATCAAAATAAGGAAACAAAAGTATGACTTCAAAGGTTATGCAAAAGGTTGCAAATGAAACTTGACACCAACATACCAGCATGGTGAAAAGGAATGTAAAGAGATAAGGAAAGGACTGACTGTGTCCCTCGCTCTTTTGTCTTTGTCCTCTTGCATTTTGTGACGTGTCTTTTACGACAGTGTGTTCTGCGACAGTGTGTTCTGCTACGTGTCTTGGTTCTTTGCCATTATGGTGGGTTGTCATGGTGCTCCTTCTCACCTCATGTGGCTCTTCTTCCAGGTGATGATGTGAAACACAGTGGAGACCAGGAAGAGGGCGCACAGGCCCATGCCGTACACCCAGGCAGTGACCTTCTCCCAGCCGTTGTCCGACAGACGGTGCAGAAACGCCATGCCCACAAAGGCCGGCACGATGAGGAGCTACGGAGACGAAATGAAACTATTTCAATAATATACATACATAAAAACACAATACCAGACTAAGGGACAGCTTCATCCCACAGGCCATAAGACTGTTAAACACCTGCACTTTTGAAAGAACATCCATAACATTCATCTGTTCGCAACTTACTAATTATTTATCTAATATATCATATTCCAATTACTTGTATATAAATTATTCTTGCACTATTTCTATTCTATTTGTATTTAGTTGCACTATTGTATCCATTTGAGGAGCCTGTGACCTAAGAGTTTCATTGACATAACTACACTGTAGCTATGTACACATGACAATAAAAGCCTTGAATGGAAACTACCTTAAAAGAAGCACTAGATAAATGAGGATGAATCAAGGTAAATAAATAGGTATAACATACAATGTTTGCATGGCATCAAAAGTTGCTGTCCTTACTGATTGAGATATTTTATGGCATTAGGGACAAACTATGTTTTTCTTTGCACATGGGATTTGAAGGCTACTGTGATATTTTTAGAGCGATCATTTTTATTTGAGATGACGTCATTATCATCCTCTTCCCTAGAAAATAAAAGATTAGTCCCATCCACTCACTGCATGGGTGTAGCAGTTTGCAGCATGCTCATAGCAGGTGGGCTGGTAGCGGCAGTTAGCAGAGGCCCGTCTGTTCATGAACCTGAAACACACACATAAACAACACAACAAATAAACAACAGTGGTAATTTGATCAAGCATCAAATTGGAGGATACCTTTAAAACAGTGCTCAGTAGTATAAAGGAAAATGCTTTAGGGTTGACTTATTAGACATAATGTGAGCTCTCAAGAAGGGAGATAGGAACGAAAATAAATAAAATGGCTGTAATATTAATATAGAAACCATACACAGATAGTTATATGTTGTACCTGTTCTAAGTGACAGACCATGACATCCTTATTGTCTGATTTTAACCTGCTTGAGATGTAATGACTTAACTAATAATATATAACTATGGCTAAGACTACTACTTGTTTTGACGACTTTATTAAATGTATGGCCATTTCACAAAATACTGATTATTGTGCTATACATAACAATTGCCATTCACATTTAAATGTTTATTAAAGTGTACTGTCTGTACTGATCAAACACCAAAATATACCCAATTTCAGTGATTAACACCGAAATCAAAATGAGTTGAAAGTGAATCATTATTATAATTGCATTCATTTTAAATGACTTTGTCCCCATTATGACACAGCTATACAGGAACTTTAACCAACATGTTAACCTGAAAGGAAAGCATGTTTAGGCTGCTAACGGTCAGGATGAATGAGGCAACGTTAACCAACCACACTTGGCATTATTAAAGGCAAATATTATTAGCAATTCTTAGCTTGACAGCCCAAAACATTATTTTAACAGTGATATATTTTGATTTACAAACCTCTGAAAGCTGTTCACTCTCTTCATTGCAATGCCTTATTCACCAGAGGAAGCAAAGAAACAAAATCAGCAAACAAAAGACCTACAAAGCCCCGCTCCACAAAGGGAAGAATAAAACAATAAACTGTCTTGACAAGCCAAAGGAAACGGAAGACCTAGCATTAGCTTGTGGCTAACGTTATGCTACTCATTAGCTAACTTTCTCTACAGCTACAAGGCATCGGCAGCATCAATACTACGACTACAAAGGCACCGTTTTAGTCTTTTCCTTAATACCATTCTGTTAAAAATACTGGCTTACTGCCTCGTCTTTAAGCTAGAAATATCCATAAGCACCAGCAGAAGCCAGAACAAACCGAAAAGACCCCTGCAAGCAAGCAGCTCCGCCGGTCATTGACAGGCTGTGCGCTCAACAAAAAACATAATTTCTTTTTGTGCCTCGCCGCCCAAACAGTGGCGAGACATTTAGTGGCAGTGGTTTAAGCCAATGAGCATCGAGTCCACCGGCAAAGTGGCCAATCAGGTCTTAGGTAGGCGGGGTCCAGAATAGGAACATCAAAGACACATTCACATTCAAAGAAATATGCAAATATAAAAATGCACAATGTTTATGTGAAATGGAAAATAAGAAATATAGAAATACTGTATAATGTTGATATATTTGTCGTGTCTGTGTGTTGCTGTAAGTGATTTAATATGTGTTGTGATAATAAGTGACCAATTTGTGATTGTATTTAAATGTTTGAAGACTTTTCACCCCCCCCCCCCCCCCCCCCCCTTTACAAATGGGTTGTACATTTGTAATTAATGGTGTCATGGTGTATACATCCTTTACTTCATAGATTAGATATAAATACTTCAATTAAAGTAGTCCTGTCTATACATTTATAACTGCAGAGATGAAGGATTACTGTAACAAAACACTTAATAATTACTTATTTAAAAATTGCTGAATTAATAGCTTTTTCGAGAGCTAGAAACCAACTATGACTCCATTTTATTATTTTAGAAAAATGTAATGGCAATTGACTTTGACTTTATACAAGGTTTGTAAAGGAGGAGGAACACTTGTTGACCTACAAAGTTGACTTAATAGGAGGTGGTACAGTACTAGACAGCATTGCATAAAAAGCTCCAAAATGTCAGCTTGCGAAGTTTATTTGGAAATTAAAAAAATAAAATAGAAACCTGTCACATGATAACATAAATTATATTGTAGAGAGGCCATTAATAGCCTGGTTAGCAACGCTGAGTGTGTGGTTAAACAGAATGACATTTTGTTTGAGTGTAGGAATGCAATAGTGAAACAAGTTGTGTTACTAAGTACTTTCATATAAACTGACAATCTCTCACATTTTTAGATAAAACAATTGTGTTTAGATGTTTATCAACTCAACTTTTCACAATCTGAATCTGACAATCCTGGAATTGTTCGTAAAATGTGTACAGATACCAAAAATGCTCTTGTTAAGCAAGTTCCTCTCTGTTGGAGGATTCAATGCATGCATACCACACTGATTGCGTTAACATCCACCGTAGCTTAAGCCTTAACAACTTACAGTAACTATTTGACATATTTTTTACAGAAAGATACCAAAGTCAGAAGTCTCTTCAGCATGAGTTATTGCAGCAGAAGCCCAATGTTGCAGCAAGTGACAGAACCAGACAGTGAACTGTACACACACAGGCTGTAACAGCAGCACAGTTACATAACAGCACAGTAACTTGATCAGTGGCTCTTAGATATAACAGAGGCTTTATGTAAGACCAAAGTGCAATCCTCAGGCTTAATGAAGTTCATGCAGTACACTCTGCTATTGAATGCTGCTACACACAACAAGACACCAAATGAAGCCTTAGTATATTTTGTCTTACAAATGTTATCCTATGGGCACTTTAAGAATGTTTTTCTGTCAGCAGATACAGATAGCCACTTTCTCTTGAAATGTAACTGAAAAAGATACGTCTAAAACAAGTTCATAGCAGAATGGTGATTTAGCTTTTTAAATAATCTGGGCCTTTGTGGTACACATAGTCTGTACCAGTGAAAACAAACAATGGGATTGATCCAGGCAAAGAGAAAAAGCTCATTGTGTAGTTTTAAAAAGGACATTAGCACTGACAACAGGGGCATGTGAGAGGCCATATGTCAGGGGACAGAGTCTCCTTGTTTCTCGCTACAGTCTGCTTTATCCGCACGCTGCTTCGCTAACACCTCTAATGTGATACAGACCTGAGAGCTGCAGGCTGGCAGCGTGTCAGCGGCTCAGAGACCTTCCTGTGCTGGCCGTAAAACTTTATAAAAAAATGTTTAACATTGTGAGATACGATTTTGGCCTTGGTGGTGGTCTGTGCTCTCCTATTTCCTTTTTGGGTTTTGGTCATTGTTAGAATAGAGTACTCTAAAAGACCTGCACTTCCATTACACTTTACTTCTCAAGACTTGTAGCATGTTCAGATTAAGCCTAATAGGTAATGCATCGATTTAGCAATGCCCTCCTATGACATAGTCAGTGTATAATGGGCTGAACATTTTACAAAATCGTTATAGCAGAACCAAAGATATCTTCTTTTTCATTTCATGCATTCTTTATCAAAACATGGTTACTAAATCAGTCACAATGCCTCTCAACCACCGGCAGTTGGTGGGGGGATTTGGGTGTTATGCTAGTGGCGGCTAATGTAGCCTCAAGCAACAGATTTCATGCTGAGGAAAGAAGCAAGCCACAGAGGTCTAAAGTCTTGAGCCTAACCAGCACTGACTCAATTGACATAAATTGAGGAAATGTAGGGGAGAGTGGGCAAGATAGAGACAATTTCTACTTATGTTGTCCTCTTGGCAAGGAACATAGATAGAAGTCAAATGACAACAACAACCTTTATCGAAATGATGCATCTCACAAAGGGCCATGAAAATATGACTTCTTAAATTAAAGTGGTCTTGTCGCTTAACTTGCCCCATATAAGGGGTAAATTGAGCCATCTAGGGGTTTATTCAATAATTGACTTTTTCAAGTTCAAACCTGAGTTGGTTGCTACAGGAATGTTGTTTCTGTCTGCTAATTCAAAAGCCAGTTCACAGCATTTCTTCCGAGTAAGGCCATGGAACTGGTCAGACAGTTTTTTGATCTGCAAGTTCCTTCTCTCTCCTGCGTGAAGACCCTATTTGCCTCTGCTGTTCAACTGTACCATACTTTTTTCACTTCCTTTTCCATTTTCCTTTTCTGTATCTACACAGGGTTGACCTGTCCATATTTCTGTCTTTTGCCACTGCTCTGATGGATTTTCCACCCTTGCCATCAGTGGCTGCTCTCTCCATTGTATCATACGCTTAACCCTCAAAACATTTGCGTTGCGTTGAACATTTACTTTGACAAGCAAAACATTTACCACTTTACCATGTGCTTCCCTTCATCACAGCCAAATAGAACAACACAGTTCCCTAGATAAATGGGGTGGGTCCACTTACCCACTGGCTCATTTTACCCCAATCTCCCCTATCAGAATTCCAACTAGACATGTGACCATAATATATGTGTATATATATAATCCTATTTTGGCCCAATCCCTAAGTCAATCTTCTCTCTATATTCAATGGTAACCGGGAACAAGTCTTGCCAGTTTTGTGGGGCTTGTTAGAACATGGCAAATAACAACTGTATCCTTCTGAACGTCACCTCGCCCTATTCAGTTACGTTACTTAAAACCAGTATAAAGGGAACGTTTAAGCTTTAATTTCAGTGCAATCTCATACTACTTCACTGTTTACCTGCAGAACAAATGTCCCCTTTCCGTTCAACAGTCAATATAAAAACTGATGCACTGTGTTTGGAATTGGAGTTATTCTTGCAATGTGCCATCACCCTGTCTGGTACAGTAGAGTAGGCTACACTACCGTACTGCAGCACTGCCTTCACAGACTGTTTACAGTTTGGTTAAGGGGCTGTGGCTTTGTTACTACGTTAACTTTTGTAATTTACTGCCTAGATTCACCAAACTCACTTTTCTTTACTCTGACTACCTGGCACAATCCAATATGTTCTTTCATTGCGTTTAGGGTTAGGGTTGGTATCACATATCACCTATAACCTACTTGTTTGCAACTGCCTTTTTAAGACACTTAAAATCGTAACACTTATTTACTAAGGTATTTACTTATGTATTTGATGCCGTAAAACCAAAATATCTTTGAAATATCTTCTGCTAAACCACCAACCATATCTCAGGCTTCTTTAAATTGCCATGCCATACCCTTCCACCACATTTCATTAAAATCTTGCAGGTAGTTCTTCCATAAACATTCTGACCAACAGACATACAAACAAAAAACCTAACCTCCTTGTCAGAAGTAATAGAGTGGCAGAGATGACATGTTTTTGTAGGCTAACCCAGAAGTTAGCATAGCAAGGGTTCCCTCGGAAAAACGTCTATGGGATTCTTCTGACCGCTAAGTTAAAAATGATTGTTCAGCGTGATGACGTTGAGTAGTTTATTTAGTCACTTGTTAGCAACTGACGTTTTAAAACACATAGAAACTTTAGACCTTTAGTTGTAAAGGTAATAATCTTTCTGATCCTAACTTTATTTTAAACTTGAACATTGCATCAGCAGGCCTTCTGTAGACCCATTCCCAAACCGCCCCACACACCCTACCCCTCCGTTTGCGCGTTCACGCGGAGGGTCCGCCATATTGAGGGCTGTTCCAAAGCAACGAGTGTGGAGCGGTGTGGAGGGGGAGTGGGCTATCAAGCCCTCAAACAGCGAGTCTGCAGCGGTGCTGACTTGAGACCGGTCTCTACCTGACCGGAGTCACGCTGTGTGTGTCCGTCAGGAAACACGCTGTTTACAAGTAGTTCAAGCAAACATCCACTGATAAATTGCGATGTTAACAACCTCATGATGACCTCATATGTTTTTAACTTAGGATCATACCTGTGTTTAGTCTAGAAAAAGGTAAATGTGTGCATTTTATTATAAAGTTGTGTATATTTACAGACCGTTGCAAAAACTAAGAAGCTTATAAACATCAGGTTTAAAACTAAAAGAGCTTTGAAACACAATGAAAGATGTTTGGAGTTTTATTTGAGTTATTCATTTAAACTTTTTGTCTAAGAGATGCTGATTTGAAACCGTTGTTACATACAGTTACGGCATTTCCTGTTTCTGCCGGAGAGAGGGGAGGCCGTCCCAAAGCTTGCTGCTGTATTTACTCCCTCCATCTGACAGGAGGGAGCCTCGTTGAGCTGCGAGTGTGGCTGCAGACGGAGTTCACTCCATCACGGAGGGGTAGGGTCGAGGGAGTGGTTTGGGATTGGGCCTTAGGGCCCTTCTCACTTCTCTTATTCCTCGCTCCTCGGTCTCGGTCTCACCGGAAGTTGATTTGTCTGCGCCATCTTGAGTAGCATCCCAATGGCCTTATTTTTGCCGGAGGAGCGAGGAGCGATAATGGAGGAGCTATAACCGAGGAACCACCAGACCATCCTTTGATGAAATCCTCAGACACTCGCCCCACCCCTTACTGTGTATCGCTCACTGATTGGACGATGCAGTGCTGATCTCATGCTTCTTGACATGAGAGCAGTTTCCCAGCGGAGTGAAGAAAATACATGAACCTCACGGGAGTAACTCCTCAGTTTATACTGTGTTTTGTTTCAATTCATGTATCATTTAGTTACAAATATGTGATATATCTGAACAACAAAGTGGTCAAAAATCATTTTCTTCATTTATTGGAAACATTTTCATGATCGCTTTTTTCGTTTATACATTTTAAGAATGGCGTTTATCTTTTTTGAGAATTAGTTCTTATTTTATTTAATGTATTTGGGTCTACAACAGATGATACAAATGTTTGTGTCAGTAAATGTGTACTAACAGAGGCGGGGGGGTGTGTGGAAATAACGGGGACAGAGCTGCTGTCAGACGATCAGCTGTGCAGCGTCATCACAAACGGACGTCGCTTCACGTGACGCTCCGGAGGAAAGGACGTCCCATTGCTCTTAAAACTCATTTCCCTGCTTCTCGTGGTTTCCTTCCTGTTAGATGGAGGGAGTAAATACAGCAGCAAGCTTTGGGACGGCCTCCCCTCTCTCCGGCAGAAACAGGAAATGCCGTAACTGTATGTAACAACGGTTTCAAATCAGCATCTCTTAGACAAAAAGTTTAAATGAATAACTCAAATAAAACTCCAAACATCTTTCATTGTGTTTCAAAGCTCTTTTAGTTTTAAACCTGATGTTTATAAGCTTCTTAGTTTTTGCAACGGTCTGTAAATGTACACAACTTTATAATAAAATGCACACATTTACCTTTTTCTAGACTAAACACAGGTACGATCCTAAATTAAAAACAAAGTGAGGTTATCATGAGGTTGTTAACATCGCAATTTATCAGTGGATGTTTGCTGGAACTACTTGTTAACAGCTTGTTTCCTGACGGACACACAGAGCGTGACTCCGGTCAGGTAGAGACCGGTCTCAAGTCAGCACCGCTGCAGAGTCGCTGTTTGTGGGCTTGATAGCCCACTCCCCCTCCACACCGCTCCACACTCGTTGCTTTGGAACAGCCCTCAATATGGCGGACCCTCCGCGTGAACGCGCAAACGTAGGGGTAGGGTGTAGGGGGCGGTTTGGGAATGGGTGGTCTTCTTCTTCTTCTTCTTCTTCTTCTTCTTCTTCTTCTTCTTCTTCTTCTTCTTCTTCTTCTTCTTCTTCTTCTTCTTCTTCTTCTTCTTCTTCTTCTTCTTCTTCTTCTTCTTCTTCTTCTTCTTCTTCTTCTTCTTCTTCTTCTATTGTTTTATGTCGGTTGGCAAACAACTTTCAGGTACATTTACCGCCACCTTCTGGAATGGAGTGTGGATCAGCACAGTGTTAAACTAAGTTCTTAATATAATTCCCGTCCTATTTAAAAACCTAAATACTGCCATGTATACTAAATCCCCTGAACTCCTTCTCAAAATCTCTACTATATTTAATTATGTTTGATTTCTGTTCAGTGCTTCCTTTAGTATTATACATTCTTGATGGTATTTGGGACATTGCAAAAAAAAAAGTGCTCCACTGTTTCATAATGACAACAATATTCACATTTGCCTGCTGCATGTTTTTTCATAATGAATAATGTGTTATTTAGCCCTTTGTGACCAAATCTCAATCTTGAAATGATGTCCTCCCCTTTTTTACTTCTGTTGACTTCGTCCTGCCATTTCTTTTTAACTTGGGATTTGATGTTGCTTTTGATCTCAAGGCCTTCTGTAATCATCCCAGAACTTCCTCCACCTGCTCATCCCTGCACACCTGTGCCCCATCAAGCCTCAGCACATAACCATCAGCCACCTGCCTGACCACAGATGGCATGCTGTCCTCAAAGACTGGTCCAGCTTTTTTCCCTGCTACTATTTTCTGTTTACTTGCCCAATCTAACCTGTTTAGGCTGAATCCAAGCCAGTCATTGATCATTGTTTCAAGTAAAGTTCCTTTATTTCAACCTTATATTGGTTATTATTTGAAATGCCTAGACATTTTCTATTTCAGGATATAAATCCTTTTTTCCCCACAGTTTTTAAAAAGGTAACTGAAGGAGCCTGCACTACATCCACTGTTTGTGAATTTGGAAGTGAACTGCAGTATATAAAAATGTGATGATGCGTCCAATATAGTTGAAAGAAAATCATGAAAATAAATATGGAAAACATGCCAAGAACATATCAAAACTGGAACTGTTTGTGATTCATGCCAAAGTTAAAATTGACACAATGATGGCAAAAGTTCAATATGTTCCCCGATGAAGTATAGGCAGTTTTGTATTCCTACGAAGAAAAACAAAAAAAATCCTCGGACAAAATAAAGCAGTTTAAAAATAAAGGAAAATAATTAAACTAAATCAAGAGCAAATGGTGGAGAAAAAGTATGAACATTTAAATAATTATAACGATAAAAATGAGGTTAGCTTATAAAAAATTGTGTTAAAAAGAACAGGACAAGTTCAACGCTAGTTCTTAAATAAAAGTAATTATTTTGATGTCCTTCAGGGTATTTTGCATTGTTGGTTGTAGTGAGAAGTTGGGGTGCCGGACCGGTACTGCATTTGGTAACTCCACTGCAACGATTTAGAAAACAAATATTATATAATTAGCCTTAAGCATTCTATCCTCACCCGACCTGCTCCCAGTGCCATAAATATAAAGCCCTCAGCTGCTCAGACACCTGACTGCAGCAAATGTGTGTTAATATTGTATCTTCCAAAGGGCTTGTCAGGACAGGCATATAGGTGGGAGACACCTTAGAATAGAAGAGGCTTTGTGTACGTCACACAGGGTTAAACAGCTTTATAATTGGTTTACTGATTCATCTTCAGATGCATGACCCATAGTTGACCTCAAGTGTTGGATCTAAGGAAATACATGTGGAGATATCTGTTCTCCCATGAAGTTTAGACAATAAACACTCTGCTTGTAAATTTATTTAAATTTCCTTTAAAAGACAGTGCCATATACTGTATACTGCATGAGAGCATTTTAAAAGTCTTTTTTTACGATTACAACTAAATATATTCAAGCTGACTGAACGTCAAAATATAAAACCCTTTCCACAATTATATATCAACTGTAAGTTAAATTAAGATCGGATAAGTTTTACTTTTACACATTTTAAACATCTCCGTTTTAATTCATGTCTACCCCAAATTGAAAATCGAAGGCTGCAGTCGAATAGTCCAAAAATCATCCCCTATCGTCTATTCCTATCGTCTGTGTGAAACGTCACAGGGTTAAGGGTTAGTGGATAGGAGAATTCAAAAGGATTTAGGGGAAGAGACTACAAGTGTTTCTCATTCTCGAGTAAAGCTGCTCCAGAGCCACTATTTCAAGCATACTACGGCCCAATCCCAAACCACTCCCTCGATCCTACCCCTCCGTGACGGAGTGAACTCCGTCTGTAGCCACACTCGCAGCTCAACGAGGCTCCCTCCTGTCAGATGGAGGGAGTAAATACAAACATCTTTCATTGTCTTTTTTGTAAAGCTCTTTTAGTTTTAAACCTGATGTTTATAAGCTTCTTAGTTTTTGCAACGGTCTGTAAATATTCACAACTTTCTAATAAAATGCACACATTTACCTTTTTCTAGACTAAACACAGGTACGATCCTAAGTTAAAACATATGACGGAAACACACATCGTTGAGACCGGTCAGGTAGAGACCGGTCTCAAGTCACCGATGCAGACTCGCTGTTTGATAGCCCACTCCCCCTCCACACCGCTCCACACCCACACTCATTTGGTTTGGAACAGCACTTAATGTGGCGGACCCTCCGCGCGAACGTGCAAAAGGAGGGGTAGTGTGTATGGGTAGGGTGTATGGGGCGGTTTGGGATTGGGCCGTACTCCCTCCATCTGACAGGAGGGAGCCTCGTTGAGCTGCGAGTGTCACTCCACGGAGTCCACTCCGTCACGGAGGGGTAGTGTGTATGGGTAGGGTGTGGTTTGGGATTGGGCCTTAGACTGCAGCCTAAGCACTGCGGGTCAGAAGCCTTGTAGTTGCAGTGTTTTGCCGTACCCCAGTTAATTAATCTTGAAGCTAACAAACTGAGCATGTGGCTGAAGGCACGCTGGTTTCTCTTCCTGAGGATTATAGACTGCATTGAGGCATGCCTGCAGCCTGACTGATGCGGCTTTCACACCAGCGCTTTTCCCTTTTTAGCTCCGAGCGGGAGCTTTTCTGGTTCAGCTCCGGTTTCCCTTTTCTGCTCCCGCTCTGTTCACACCGCCCAGAGCCCGACTGGTGCTGCCGCTGCTGCGTCATGACGTCATCGTTTACATCGCTGATTTGCTCCCCAACGGCATTACGGCGCTCACAACAACAAGGAACTGCGTCGGGTCGATGATCGTGTTGCTTTTAATCACACGAAGCCAGATTAAATTGAATAACGACTTCTCCAGCCTTATACTTTGCTCCAGAGTGCCGTGGTTCATTGTTTATTAATGTGTTTCTGCAGCATTTACCGACCGCTGCAGTGTTGGCTGCTCTTCTACGAGAGTTTATTCTCCTCCGTTAGCTCCCAGTTAGCTCACACTGCGGCCGCTCTAAAGTATTCACTGTCCGACTCACACAAGCAGCTGATACATATCCCCAGTTCCCCTTAGCCTAAGTGAATGTGTGTCAGTCTGAATTGACGCTGTTTGGTATCACAACGCTGTTATGAAAGTTTCTCTGGTATAAAATGGGTGATGTTAGCATAGCAACCGAAGCTAAACTGACTACATGCTATTGCTATCCTATTGTGGCATAAACCGTTTTCTACAGGCACATTTTACAGGCGTATTTTTATTATGATTCTACTTGTGATAGTCGGACACGACAACCTGTGCAGCCTATGTATTGATTCCATCCGATAGCTGCTATAATACAAAACAAAACGTCTGCCTCTCTCCACAATGATCAATAACAATGAACGGATGGTCAAAGTAAGGTACAAATAAACAGAATCACACGAAGCCTGGTTAGTGTTGCCTGACTTTATAAAGTGTGTTTATAAGCACTACTGCTTGTAGGCAGGCATGACAGTCGACCCATGTTCAGGGGAGCAGGGTTTAGTTTCCTGCACGCCTCGACGTAAGAGACGTAAGCGACGCCACCTCTTAGCTCCGAAGCTCTTGCCTCTAGACCGACAATTTTTTGGAGCTGGAAGTGAACCCGATTCCGGAGCTAAGAGCCGGCGCCGCTGCGGTGTGAACAGGAAAAACCGGCGCTTTTCAGGCTCCAGCTCCGAGCCGGAGCTGAAAAAGCGCTGGTGTGAAAGGGGCATGACTGTACTCACTTAACACCTCAGAGCCACAGACAGGAGATACTGCTTTGATTGTACAAATACAAACATTCACAATCAGAATCATTCATTTTTATTATAGCGGATTGTCCATATCTAGAGAAAATCAAAAGCTGCACAAAAATATTTATAAATCAGATCATAACTTTTAGGATCAAATCTTACCACTATAATCCTGATTTTTATAACATCCCACCAATCCTCACTAAGGGCGCAAAACTGCGAGCCATGCACACACAGATATTAAAACTGTCTAAAGACAATGGAGCAAAGTACACCACACAAAAAAAACAATGTCTAGATCTGAAATAAAAGTACTTCTGCAAAAGTGCATAAGGCTTTTGAAAGCAACTGATAATAAAAAGTGTAATTATTTTAATCCAGAGATTAAAACATTTTGCACAAACCTTTCAGAACTGAAATGTTCATCAGTGTGTTTTTTAGTGTTCAAAGGTTTTTTTTTCTTTTAATGTACCAAGGAACAAATCTGAAATAACACATTTTCGGTGAATCTGAAAGTGGAAGAAGAAATCACTTATTAAAAATGGTTGGTGAATGAGGCCCAGACTTGCGTTTTTCAAAACTCTATTAAGGTCCTGCAAATGGAAGTCATTCTTTTACGTTTTTGTCATGATCTTTCAATAAATATCGCTTTAGAAGATTACTTCTGGCTGTTTAGATACCAAGAGGCAGGTTTGCAATAGAGGTCAACTACGGTAGTTATTTAATACTGTTTGAAAGTCTCCACTGGAACAGTAAAATACATGGGAAAAAAATCAATATGTGGCAGCTGCTTAGTGGTCTGTATAAATATAAATGACACAAATTAAAATAAAGCCATTTAAAATAATTAGAAGTTATTTGTCTTAGTTACCACTACCAGGGAGGTTATCTTTTAGTTTCTGTTTGTTTGTTTGTTTGTTTGTTTGTTTGTCAGTGGGATTACAGCAGGATAGCAAGATGTTAGCGGACGTCTTGGCTCTCCGAGAGCCATTCTATTTACTTAAAGAGCCTGTGACACGAGTTTCCCCCATCATCCAAACCCATCAATTTGAGTAAATATTGTCCCCTTGAAAACTGTTACTGAACTGATTTTGGATATGTGTACTTTGATAACCATTAATCTGCCCTTCAATGTTGACCATTTTCTGGATCTTCTCGGGGATTCTTCAAGTCCCGCCAAATGATGTGTGACGTCATTGCGGGCACAGCGCTCCAGCTGCACCGTTCAGGATCCCAGCATCTGCATGTAAATGAACGATGGTGCACACAGCAGCAAGCTCAGACAGCGATGACAGTTTAATTTTGAACGTGTCTGAGAGCTCATATGAGGCTGAAGGATCGGTTTATGTTGTATCTGTTAGAAGTTTAGGAATTAGGTGCGTCAATATGGGCGATCATACGGTCATGTAGCCAGTGGTGGAATGGGACTAAAAATCATCCCGGGACTCTCGACCGGCCCACTTCGGTACCGCTAGTAAATTGTCAACGGGGGGAGTGGGGGATGTCAGGGGCGGTGGGTGCTGTAGATAGTAAATGTAAATATGTAAATATTTGTGTCACTGCATCCTGGTAAAATACAAATATAATGCAATGTCTGTGTCTTTGACATTAGCGCTGCTAGCCACCTGTGCCCTGTACTACGAAGCCAGTTTAACAGACCCTGGATATGTTTGAGTAACAAACAAACTAACAACAACAAACTAACAAACGAGATCTCGCTAAGCGGTCCTACGACGCTGGTTATCAACTCGGTAAATCAAGCCAGGGTTTCTCTCACCAGCTGAGAGCGCGTTCACGTCTAAGACACGAGTGGATCTGACTTTAATTACATTTGACTCGAGTGTTTCGTCAACATAATGTGTTGCTTAAAATAATACTTCTGCATACAGTAGGCTATGTGACACTGTAAGTGTTGCACGGCCAGATACGGCTGGAGAAGCTGACTCAGATAAGGAAATATATGATATATTATGATATTATATGATCGATGATCTGATTGATGATGTAATATGAATGATAAGTGTGACACGTCGGCGTCTTCTCTGCATACGGCAGTTTAAACTGTATTTCCTTTATCCTGTAATATGACTTGAGAGATTTAAACTCCGCACACTGAGTTGATCTCTTTTCTATAGACGCCGGAGGTGGGCAGCGTCAGGTAAAATAAGTTATTTAGCCTTCCCAAACCTGAGCCTCACGCGCCGCCTATGGGGGATGTGCTAGTGACTTATCCGACCGGCCCACTTCGGTACCGGCCCATCGGGATTCGTCCCGATGGCCAGTCCGCCACTGCACCCAGCCCACGTAAACTGTCAACGGGGGGAGCCTCGCTGCGGGGAAACGGTGGACCTAGTGTCCCGATCGGAGTGGGAATAATAATAATAATAATCCGTGCATTTTATCCATTAATTTCCCCAACATTTTGGTAAAAAAACCACACGTTTAATCCATGTTGGTGTACTACAACTACAAAAAGCATCGGTTTGTTTTCTCATCAGGAAATGCAGACCGGCTCAAACAAATGATTTTTAATCATCATTCTCACGATCATTTAATGTATCATATGTTCGCCGAATTGACATGAAAGCACTAATAAATGTAGTTTCATCCACTTGAGTTTACAACTACAAAAATAATCGATTTGTTTTTATATCACATCCTACGGGAGGAAATTCAGTAGCTCTCACTACCGATTTTGAATCCTAATGTAATCATCATCTTCACCACGATCATTTATGTTTATGTTCGCCGAATTGACATGAAAGCACTGACAAATATGAATATACTGTAGTCAACTTCATTAAAACGTTATTAACGTGCCTAAACTCAGTAATTCACCATTTCTACGCATGACAAAACACTTTGTCCGTGTTTGGCTCTCTCGCCGCACAGTGAAGCGTTCCCGCATTGACGTCACTTCCGGCTTCCCCCAAAACTTCAAAATGAGTCGAAGGAATTTCCCCGCGATGTTCGAAATTATTGATATTTAACGAAACGGTATCGCTTTTTCTTTTTTAAACTGACGGTTCGAGATTACTAGTAGCCCAATATTTCATTGCACAACAGTTGTTGGGATGCTGTCACAGGCTCTTTAATGTATTGATCGTCTTTTTGGCTTCTCTTTGCAAAAATAACAAAGACTACCATCAACCTATTTTGCAAATGAGATTCCAGTTTCTGCACATTTCTCATAAGCGGGCAGCAGGATTACATTGAGCTCTAGGTTTGTGCCCATGCTCACTGACAGTTCTCAGAGCGACAGAATCTATTTGTGATCGTTGGCAGCATAAACTGAAAGCTGTAATCACAGCGTGTTAAATAATCAGCTCCGACATTTGGGTTCTTGCCTCTCCCTTTGCTTATACTCGCTCTCTTTCATGATTACATTTCAAGAGTTTCAATGGTATGAGAATCACATCAAGTTAAAGATATATAATATTAACGTGCTTTTAATGAATACAAATATATAATTTGGTACACAAACAGGCTTTAAAAAGTCAACTTAAAAATCATCCAATTTTGTATGCCATTCAGCCACATAGAGATTATTGTTGGCTACCAGACGTCCTTTTTTGATGCCAATTAATCAAATATTATTCAGCTAGAACTAGGCGGGATAGACATTTATTGAAAACCTAAATGGATAATAGGATAACATTTGAAAGGGGCCAGATTTGGCTGCAGGTCTTTAGTTTGAGAAAAGTGCTCATTAGGCTAAAAACATCCTCTTAAACGTGTACGGGCAAACAACGAGTTTTTACAGCAGAATTTAACTTAAGCTAATTTTATTATAAACACATACTATGATGGAAAACATTAAAAAAACTACCAGTGTTTGCAACTGTAGTTGTCAGAAGAATCATGAGAACTGTCTGATTGTCGAGTTTTGGAGGTTTACATATTGGACAAATACAATATAACATGTCAGTAAATAACCATATGGTGAAAATATATGTTTGAATATAAAGGCAGTTGCTATTAAGTGGCTAAATGAGACTACTATACATCATCCCACCAAATATTAGCCACCTTCAGCTTACAGGTGTTGACGTGAAGTCATGCGACTGTGATATATTTTATTTATAGCCTAACGTTTTTTACTCATGGTGATTGCATTTGCGCTTCAATAGTTATGCATTTCCAATGGTAAATTGTATCGGCTTGTTATCAAGGGAGCTTTTATGATGCAGCTCCTGGGTCGTCCCAAAACATACATCATCTCTGCACCACATTATAACCTAGAACAAAAACCGGGCTCACATGAGGCGTCCATGTTTGTTTGATTATTGGCACTACTGTGGTTTTTAGCACTGAGTGGGATACTGAAGCTTTCTGAGAAATCTGTTTTTCCCTGTCATAAGGACAAGATGAGTGTTGACACGAATTGTTTTCGAATTACAAACTGAAAACTTTTTCATTTACCTACTTTAGCTCAGGATGTTTTGAATTGTGATGCCATGCTAAGCTAACTAGCTAACATAGGTAGGATAGCACCAGTGGCGTAGCCAGGAATTATTGTGTGGGTGGGCCTGGAGAAATGTAGGTGGGCCAGGGGGAGACATATTAAGCGTGGGGTCTGAGCTGAAACTTCATTAATGATTTTAATGATTTTTTAATGCACTAATAGAACATAAGCATAAATTAGCAGTGAAAACAAAAAACATAGGCACGGCGGCCTCAGAATGTGTGTAAAACTGACATCCACATAGGGATGGGTATCGTTAAGGCTTTAACGGTACTACTACTTTTATTGATAGCGCTTATGCTTATGCTCCAGGTTCAGTACCAACCACATCATAAAGTACGCGGACGATACAACAGTGGTGGGACTCATCAGGGACAACAACGAACAGGCCTACAGGGAGGAGGTGAAACATCTGACAACCTGATCCTGAATGTCGATAAAACAAAAGAGATCATTGTCGACTTCAGGAACAAAAAGCACTGTCACCCACCACTCCACATCAACGGCACAGCAGTGAAGACTACAGACAGCACCAAGTTCCTGGGGGTGCATATCACAAGCAGTCTGACCTGGTCCACTCACACTACATCACTATTTAAGAAGGCACAGCAGCGCCTACACTTTCTGCGCAGGTTGAGAAGAGCACAGCTCCCCCCTCCCATCCTCACCACGTTCTACAGAGGAACCATAGAGAGCGTGCTGACCAGCGGCATCTCCATCTGGTCGAGAGACTGCAACGCCAAAGACTGGAAGTCTCTGCAGAGAGTGGTTAGGACAGCAGAGAAGATCATCGGAGTGTCTCTCCCTCCCATCAGAGACACCGCTCAGAAACGCTGCCTGACAAAAGCCCAGAACATGTTTAAAGACCCCCCTCATCCTCACCATGCTCTGTTCTCCCTGCTGCCCTCCAGCAAGAGGTTCCGCAGCATTAAGAGCAGAACAGCCAGATTCTGCAATAGCTTTTTTCCCCCAAGCCATCAGACTGCTGAACAGCAAGTAGACCAGTAACACAGAGATTACATTACGCTGTGTAAAGAGCACTTGTTATATAATATGTATATTTTATTTATATGTATAGTAAGTCTTTATATTTTAAACGCACACTTTATCTTTAATTTTATCAGCACCACGTCACTATTATTTATTTATATGTACAATTTTAGCAAGTTTTTATATTGTCCTGTTCCTGTAAGCCAGTACAGCGATATTTCGTTTTAATAGTACACTCTGTGTCTTGTTGAAATGACAATAAAGTATGTCTGTCTTATCGATCCGGTCCTTTAACATTACTTTTATCGGTTCTTTTGGAGAAAAAAAATAAGGTAAACTAACTAAACAAATTGTGAACAAAACTAACATTGCTTTTTATTTAAATTAAATACATAATATTTCACATCAAAAGAAACAACAATGTTTTAACAAATCGTATTAAATAATGTGATGACAGAATTGTAAACAGAATAGCTGAAACTTTAACTAAATAAATAACTCAGTTACCTCTAATCATTAATCCATGTTTGTATCATGTAGTTAACTCCGTGTAGTGCTGCTAGCATACATAACACCTGACGTGGAAAAGTTACTCGTGGATGGGGCTACAGAGCTACTAGAAAGACAGTCGAACCCGGTGCATTTCTCCGTCTGAATGTGGAGCACTTTTGCTAAATGTTTAGACAAATTGCTCGTGTTACCGCCCTTACATACTAAACGCTTATTCCACTTTTGGTAACGAGTATTGTCCACATCGACACGGCTATAGTTTAACCACACCTCGGAGCGCGTTCTCTCCGCCATCTCCTCCGTGTGTGTGTGTTGCTGCATGTAGCAGCTGCGTGTGTGTAAACTGCCCCGCCCCCTCGCACACAGACGGGGGAGAGATCTCTTAAACGGAGTTGGCGACACTTAAACTGCAATGTAATGTTTGTGTAGCAATAATACATACAACATATATCGGGGGCACAGGTTGTTTATCCTTGACAGTCGCACAGTGGGCACACACTGAGTGTTTTCATATTCAGCAAATGTGTACACTCTAAACTGCAGACCTCAAGAAGAAATAATACTTTCATTCACTCACGGAGAAAGTTACTTTAGGCTACTTACTATAAAAACTCACGGTAAAAAAATGCACTCCCTATTCCATTGTCATGAAGGTGGAATCTAACTATATCCAGAATACGTTTTATTGGATCCAGGCTAGAAACATGTTTATTTCTGCTGTAAAGTTGGGCATTTTAACATGGGGGTCTATGGGAATTGCTCCTTTTTGCATCCATCCCCTGTCGGCCACTAGATTAACTGCAGTTTGTGGCACTTCCTTCTGGGCTTCCCGGCTCTGCGCTATGAAGCGCTGATTGGCTGTGGGTGGGCCAGACGTGCATGTGGGTGGGCCCAGGCCCACCCGGGCCCACCCACAGCTACGCCGCTGGTTAGCACGCTGTTCTCATTTACTGTTTGTAAATGTAATTGTAATGCACTATATTTCATATAGGCCTACAACCTTAAATTTCAATGAAACCCACGTACACTGAACAAAAATATAAATGCAACACATCCATTTAGCTCCCTGCTTTCTTGACACAATGGTTGAACGTTTACCCGTTATCTGGAACATTACAATGGGAATGATGAACAGATAAACAGTGAAAGGAAAGCTTATATTGCTCTTATCAAATGCAGATATGGTTAATCAAGTCTGTGGAAACATGCAAACCGCATTTTGTGTAAATAAGCATGGAGCACATGATAACTGTTTGATAAGTAAACTGATTTGACGTGCATCTGTGTAACCCATCATTAAGCATTGAAAGGTATTTATTATGATGGATTGCTCCTCTTATTTAATATGTATTCTTCCAATGGCCTCCCCCGTGACTTCACTTCGATTATATCCGGCTAAACATTTATGCTTGGTAAGAAACTCTCCAAACAATTTTACGGGTCATTTATAGTAATAACATCTTCTGTGCAGTGCCATGAAGTAATCAGACTGATTAGCTGGCCTGTCCGAGGGTCTGAAATCAAAGTAGGGACATTTTTTCCTAGAAGCTGATTTACCCAATTTTCTGAATAACAGGACAGGGTGAAACCCGAAAGCCTGTCCAACTTTGATATCAACTAAAGACAAGTTTGCCAGGGTTCACTCAACAAGACATGGAGATAAGTCATTGAACCTGACTCTTGGAAAAAAAGCCACCATTGGAGTTCTATTCAGATTAACATTTCCTGGAGAGAAAAACAATCCTATTGGTTGAGTTTGAACTCAGTTGATGTAGCCTAAGGTCCAACACATTATAAAATTAAAAAAGCTGGAAGCCAATGTCTCTAAGATCTAGAGTGCAATTGCTGATCACTGAAAAACCTTATTTCAAGGTATGAAAGTAACTCAAGGTAGCTTGTATGATATATTACGAAAAGTTATTTTGTTTTGCGTTTTTCCTAGAAATGTCCAGCTACAAGTTCTAGGAGAATGTCTTGTGTAGTGTCGTTTTTACACTTCACTTCTCCTGGCTCACAATGACACTGAACAAAAATATAAATGCAACACTTTTGTGTTTGCTCCGATTTTTCATGAGATTAACTCATAGATCTAAAACATTTTCTATATACACAAAATAACCATTTCTCTCAAATATAGTTCACAAATCTGAAAAAATCTGTGATAGTGAGCACTTCTCCTTTGTTGAGATAATCCATCCCACCTCACAGGTGTGGCATATCAAGATGCTGATTAGACAGCATGATTATTGCACAGGTGTGCCTTAGGCTGGCCACAATAAAAGGCCACTCTAAAATGTTCAGTTTTATCACACAGCACAATGCCACAGATGTCGCAAGTTTTGAGGGAGCGTGCAATTGGCATGCTGACAGCAGGAATGTCCACCAGAGCTGTTGCCCGTGAATTGAATGTTCATTTATCTACCATAAGCCTTCTCCAAAGGCGTTTCAGAGAATTTGGCAGTACATCCAACCGGCCTCACAACCGCAGACCACGTGTAACCAAACCAGCCCAGGACCTCCACATCCAGCATGTTCACCTCCAAGATCGTCTGAGACCAGCCACTCGGACAGCTGCTGCAACAATCGGTTTGCATAACCAAAGAATTTCTGCACAAACTGTCAGAAACCGTCTCAGGGAAGTTCATCTGCATGCTCGTCGTCCTCATCGGGGTCTCGACCTGACTCCAGTTCGTCGTCGTAACCGACTTGAGTGGGCAAATGCTCACATTCGATGGCGTCTGGCACGTTGGAGAGGTGTTCTCTTCACGGATGAATCCCGGTTTTCACTGTTCAGGGCAGATGGCAGACAGCGTGTGTGGCGTCGTGTGGGTGAGCGGTTTTCTGATGTCAATGTTGTGAATCGAGTGGCCCATGGTGGTGGTGGGGTTATGGTATGGGCAGGCGTATGTTATGGACGACGAACACAGGTGCATTTTATTGATGGCATTGTGAATGCACAGAGATACCGTGACGAGATCCTGAGGCCCATTGTTGTGCCATTCATCCACGACCATCATCTCATGTTGCAGCATGATAATGCACGGCCCCATGTTGCAAGGATCTGTACACAATTCCTGGAGACTGAAAACATCCCAGTTCTTGCATGGCCAGCATACTCACCGGACATGTCACCCATTGAGCATGTTTGGGATGCTCTGGATCGGCGTATACGACAGCGTGTTCCAGTTCCTGCCAATATCCAGCAACTTCGCACAGCCATTGAAGAGGAGTGGACCAACATTCCACAGGCCACAATCAACAACCTGATCAACTCTATGCGAAGGAGATGTGTTGCACTGCGTGAGGCAAATGGTGGTCACACCAGATACTGACTGGTTTTCGGACCCCCCCAATAAAGCAAAACTGCACGTTTCAGAGTGGCCTTTTATTGTGGCCAGCCTAAGGCACACCTGTGCAATAATCATGCTGTCTAATCAGCATCTTGATATGCCACACCTGTGAGGTGGGATGGATTATCTCGGCAAAGGAGAAGTGCTCACTATCACAGATTTTTTCAGATTTGTGAACAATATTTGAGAGAAATGGTTATTTTGTGTATATAGAAAATGTTTTAGATCTTTGAGTTCATCTCATGAAAAATGGGAGCAAAAACAAAAGTGTTGCATTTATATTTTTGTTCAGTGTAATTGTGAGCCAGGAGAAGTGAAGTGTAAAAACGACACTACACAAGACATTCTCCTAGAACTTGTAGCTGGAAATTTCTAGGAAAAAGGCAAAACAAAATAACTTTTCGTAATATATCATACAAGCTACCTTGAGTTACTTTCATACCTTGAAATAAGCTTTTTCAGTGATCAGCAATTGCACTCTAGATCTTAGAGACATTGGCTTCCATCTTTTTTAATTTTATAATGTGTTGGACCTTAGGCTACATCAACTGAGTTCAAACTCAACCAATAGGATTGTTTTTCTCTCCAGGAAATGTTAATCTGAATAGAACTCCAATGGTGGCTTTTTTGCAAGAGTCAGGTTCAATGACTTATCTCCATGTCTTGTTGAGTGAACCCTGGCAAACTTGTCTTTAGTTGATATCAAAGTTGGACAGGCTTTCGGGTTTCACCCTGTCCTGTTATTCAGAAAATTGGGTAAATCAGCTTCTAGGAGAAAATGTCCCTACTTTGATTTCAGACCCTTGGACAGGCCAGCTAATCAGTCTGATTACTTCATGGCACTGCACAGAAGATATTATTACTATAAATGACCCGTACAATTGTTTGGAGAGTTTCTTACCAAGCATAAATGTTTAGCCGGATATAATCAAAGTGAAGTCACGGGGGAGGCCATTGGAAGAATACATATTAAATAAGAGGAGCAATCCATCATAATAAATACCTTTCAATACTTAATGATGGGTTACACAAATGCACGTCAAATCAGTTTACTTATCAAACAGTTATCATGTGCTCCATGCTTATTTACACAAAATGCGGTTTGCATGTTTCCACAGACTTGATTAACCATATCTGCATTTGATAAGAGCAATATAAGCTTTCCTTTCACTGTTTATCTGTTCATCTCATCATTCCCATTGTAATGTTCCAGATAACGGGTAAACGTTCAGTCATGGTGTCAAGAAAGCAGGGAGCTAAATGGATGTGAGTCTTAACGTCTTTCTGTTGTGTGGGTGGAGTGATTTAAGACATACATCTCAAAATAAGAAAGTAGACGTTTAAGCAAGACCTGTCAGGAGAGCTTTCACTCATCTGTCTGCCGCTTTGACAACCACATCCATGCATCACACTTCCTCGAGTTATGTAAGGGGTTACTGACAGACTTAACCAAACGTTGACACTAATCCCTGAATGGCTGCCAATAAAGAGCAATGCACCCTTGATTGCGAAATAGATAGGATGATTTTGTAAAAGAGGAATGAAGTCCAAAGATAATAAGGTGCGACAAGTATTGATCTCGCTTAAAGGCACTTGTTGGTCTTAAAATATCTTGTTTAAAATCTAAAAAGAACCACAGATGTTAAGACTCTAATTAAATTGGTCCTATACTACACTTCACTGTGTGTTTTCGTAGCACCTACCTTAATCCTAAACCCTTTTTTGTCAACACAACAGAAAAGCCCCCTCTTTATTCCTTCTGCTTTATCAGTTGTGACACTTCCTCTCGCAAGCAGACTGCAGGCTTTGGCTTGAGATCCCTGAGATAGATAGGGATCTCACATGCAAACACACAGCACTTAAAGACATCAACGCATGTCTACCTACCGTGCAAGACTGGTTCGGCGTAGGTCAAATCCTAGCATTGTCTCAGAGAGGAAGCAAGTAAAAAGAAACATATACAAAAAAAAAATAGAGTCAAGTATATACAAAGGTGGGTCTGCAGAGTCTCTCAGACCATCGTGCTCTTCTTCTCCCTAAAGTCCGAATGTGTTGGCTCGTGGTAGGTCGTGATCATGTTGGACGTGTCCCACCTTGCAACCGGGGCCGGTGAGCTCTGCATTACCACCAGCCTGATGGGAGACTGAGCTGGCGGAGGGTCCGGGGCGTACTCTTTAGAGGGATCTTTGCCCCGGCAGTCGTACATGATACACGATATCAGGAAGACGAGGAGCAAGATAACGTAGCTGGCAATCAGGATACAAAGGTTCAAAGTGACAGGGTCGATCTCCTGGTAGTTTTCCAGAAAGCCCATGGTGCCCGCTTCATGCTGGGCGGCCCCGAGGCCTGGAAAAACAAGCGCCTCCGAGGCCTCAGAAGAAGGGAAAGTCGAAGCTACTGGTTGCTTTACAAACGGAGAAGCACTAAACAAGCCTGGAAACCGCAAGTCTTTCTCCCTCTCTATCCTCTTCAATATGTCTCCCTATACTGTCCTCCCTCCTCCCTCGCTTCTGTCTCTCACCTCTCGGTTTCAGATGAGCACCGCGTATACAGGGCTTTGTGGTAAAAATACTTTAATCCGCGCCACTCCTCCAACCTTGAATTTCTGCGATCAACAGTTCCCTTTAATAACTTAAGCTTCAGTTGTAACCGCGACAGACCCCGTGTTATATCATCTGCTTGAAAGTGGATATTAATTAATGTGTATGGGACGCATTTGAGTGCATGTTTGTGTGGTGTAATCTTAATCTTGATTGTGAGTGGGGATTGACAGAGGAAGCCATCTGGCTAAATAGAGGCCGGACAGCGGGGCTAAAATGCCACTGGGGAAAAAATGCTAACATGCTAGCATAAGACTTTGTCAACAACAGGACAAAGTAAAATACATTTCTCTCTCAAATCTATGACCTTGTATTATTTTGTTGAACATGTAATCTGAGCAGATTACAGCAGACTCCTTGTTGCAGGCTACCAGGGAATCAGAGGTGGGATTACAAGTCAGTGCTGCTCTGGTTTATAATCTCTGCTGCAGCATGACAAAGCATGCCATGATTGCATAAGATCAAAGCCAAGAAAATGTGTGTGTTTGTGAGGATGTGACACTTTAAAGTTTCAGTTGCATGTGTCTCAAGAAGTTTGCTGGAACTTTTGTTGTGGTGCAGGTATTTGAGATTGCTGTGAGACCGATGGACAGCAGAGGGCAGCAACTAGCAATGTTAGCAGGGGGACAAGAATCAGAAGAGGCTGGAGGCCAACTGTTTCCCAGACACACAGGAGCACAAATAAAGCAATAACTCACACTTACTACTAACAAAGAAGCTCATGATTGCAATGTTTTCTGTCTGTTTTTGTTGTTGTTAACGTGTCCAAGTAACATACTTCACACTGATTTGAAGCAGTTTGTGAGGTAAGAAAAGTTTTTTTTTAAATCGATTTAATTTATGCAAATTTTGTGTGAGTGTGCTGTGCAGTTTCACAGTGGATTTATTTTGAGATACTAAGTCAACATGTTGATGTACTAAGTCACTATTTTAAGATACTAAATTATTATTTCCAAATACTAAGTCACTATTTTGGGATACTTAGTCATTATACTACTAAGTCTTTTTTTAAGATACCAAGTCTTTATTTTTAGATACTAAGTCCTAACTTCGAGATATATGTAATTTTTTCAGATACTAAATCATAGTTTTGAGATACTACATGTAAGTCATTAGTTTTTCTTCATAAACAAGCATTTTCAACTTCATCCTCTTGTCTTTTTTTTTACTGCCGGTAATGGGCTTCCATACAGAAAACCTTAAAACCTCAACAACTGCACTCAATGAGAGCAGAGCCAACAGGGCAGCACACTGTGGTTTTCCCCCAACAAGAAAAGTATTCATAACATAAACAGGGAGAGCATGAAATCCTGCACTAATCCAGTCCGTCGGGATGTTTCCTGCCTCCTGGTGTATAACAGTGAGGGTGGGCAGCAGATGTACTTTACATCTGCAGCAGAGAATGACCTCACTCTCCACGTTAATACATGTAATCCCTCTACATGTTCAGGAAACTGATGTTCGCTGCAGAAAGCCTGACCCCGATCCTGGCTGACCTCCACACATGAGAGCTGATGGCCAACACACAGCGCTCATCTGTCAGGAAGAAGTGATGAGCCACTCCAGCAGTCAGCATCTGGACCAGTCAAAGTGCACTCTGCATACGATGACTGCGCCATTTCCAACTTTTTCAGTTTCATAACATGTCGCTATTTGCTCATGATGATTGATTGTCTTTCATGTAACAAGAGGGATATAACAAATGGTTAACATCAGTCTGGAATAACTGACTCCAAAGGGACATATTTCATGAATGTGGATACAACTCACAACTTCAGGGGCCCGTTGGAGCCGATTTCTGTATTGCTAGTATGAGTATCTGTATAGTAAGTAGTATTTATGTACTTGTGTTGATCCCTTTTTGCACAGTGGTTGGTATTTGGAGTGTTTCATACAACTGTGCTTTTTTTGTTGCAAAATGAACAATGGAAAAACACACTTTGAGTATTAGTATACAGATTTATGGAAATTGTACTTATTAAACCAACATGCTATACAAAGGCAACTTTAATTAGGCAGGTAACGGTGTACTTTTCCCCAGTTTTTCCAATGATACTGGTGTTGCAGACAATCGTCAATTCTGTAGTTGTTAACCCTTTTATTTTCCTAAAGACCCTCTTCTTTTTCCTTCTTTCCTAAAAACACTGCTTTACTTATGTGTTATATGTATGATGCCGTATAGGGCCATTAAAGTTAAAATAAATAAAGTATGGTAATAATAAGGAGCCATGGGGGGACCCAGCTAGCGGGGAACGTTCTCACAACTTTGGCTAACGTTACCTACAGGTTCTTATAAGGTTTTAAAGAAACGTTTTAATCTGATGTCCAAAGAACCTTTTTAGGATGTTTATTTTTTCAAATAATGTTCCGATAAGGTTTAAGGTTAACTAAGACATAACGTTTTAACTGCAACATTCAGAGGATGTTTTGAGGATCTTATTAAGGCCTGAGATGACAGAAAGTTTTTTTATAAAACGTTCCTTTAATGTGACATGTTAACAAAGGTGGAACGTTTTGCCTGCAACATTCTAAGGATGTGTTTTGGACGTTGTTGGGTAACAGATTAACGATGTTCTTTATAAAACGTTCCCTCAATGTTACATGATAATAAATGAAGGACATTCTCCAAGAAACATTCTGAAAATGTTTTCAGGATGTTATTGAGGCCTGAGATGAAAGAAAGTGTTTTATAAAATGTTCCTTTAATGTGATATGTTAACAAAGGTGGAACGTTTTGCCTGCAACATTCTAAGGATGTGTTTTGGACGTTGTGGGGTAACACATTAAAGATGTTCTTTTATAAAACATTCCCTCAATGTTACATAATAACCAAAGAAGAACATTTTGAAAGCAACATTTGGATAATGTTTTCAGGAGGTTATTCTTTTTTTATAAAATGTTCCTGTGATAAGAAATATTAACACGGTCATGGTCAACGTCAGATTTATTTGTAATGCGCTTTAAAAAACAAACTTGTTGCATTTGTTTGAAAAGGATGTTTAAAACAAATCTGATGTCACCACATTTTCCTTTTAAAAAAACAAAACAAGCACGTAATTCATGATATTGCATGTTTGCGTAGGCATGTCTGAGTTCCCAGCTAGAGATTGTTGGTTCTAAAAACATTCTGAGAATGTTACTCAGGGGTGGATCTAGAAAAATATTCATGGGGTGGCAAGAGGGTTGCAGGAGAATTTCAGGGGTGGCATCCCCTGGCAGAAGTATATGCTGATTTAATCGCAGTCATATCAATCAATGTTAACTTGGAAAGCCACAATATTGATATTTTAACTCAATAACATTAGGTGACATTATTGTGGCACATCAGTAAAGCCTTACATATAAATATACAAGGTGGCAGACATCATTTAATGAATTTTAACTGAACAATAACTGAATTAGTTTGTCTCACTCTTAGACCAGCAGGGGTACCAAATCTATGCAGACTGCTGCAATAAGTACATTAATTAACTGTCTCATCGATGTTTGTCTGTATGAATATGATAATATTAACAATCATATTATTCATATATATAATCAGCTGTCAATCACTGTTATGATTCACATATTTAGTGTTATTATTAAATGAACTATATTTTTTGGAGGAGATAATGATGAATGTTCTCAAGATAGTTGCTCACCCTCCTTCAAATTTGAAAGACAAGTAATTACTATCATATAGAGATGTCCCGATCACGTGATCGGGGATCGGAGTCGATCACGTGATTTTCAAAAGATCGGAATCGGGAGAAAAAAATCGGGGATCAGGAATTTTTTTTTTTATAAAATATTTGTATTCTTTTATTTAATGTTACAAAAATGACCATGTTCACGTCTTAAAGTCATCCTGAGGCCTTAGTTTTGGTTTAAAATTACACAACATAATGTATGTGTTGCTTCTTTTGGGCTTGTTTTCATAGACCTGGTTGCTTATTTCTCTCAAATCTGGCAACAGAGTGGGCGCAGTGTCTAATAGTAGCAGTAAGCTAACAAGAGGCTACGTTTAGCTGGTGACTCGGGAGTCGGGACAGAGAAAATGTCAGGAGTTTGGGAGTATTATAAAATTGAAAGCGAAGGCAGTGTAACAGCCAGATGCAATGTTTGCAACTCGGAGGTTCCGCGTGGTGGAAAGAACAGAGCTACGTTCAACACGACCAATCTAATACGCCACCTGAGAAACAAACACAAACAACAACACGACGAGTACACAGCGGCCACTCAGGTAACGGCACTGAAACAACCGACACTTTCAGAGACTTTTAAAAAGGAAAGAGAAACTGCCCCAGAACAGTGAAAAGGCCAAACAAATAACAGCCAAGATAGCTGAATTCATCGCGTTGGATAACCAGCCGTTATCTGTTACCTTTTTTTTCTCTTAATGCATTGCATAAAGATCGGATCGGTATCGGCAGATTGTCAAAATCAAATGATCGGAATCGGATCGGGAGCAAAAAAAGGTGATCGGGACATCCCTACTATCATATATCAAAAGAATCAAAAGAACAGTTCAGCGCCCCACAACTTCATTGCAAACAGTTACAACCTTGACTTTACATCAGAAAGAACAAACATTAAAGAAGTGACTAACTGCATCAGTTAGGGTTAAAAAACGTGTATTCAGCTAAAACATAAACATTACATCGCTGCAGTTATTATCCAGTGGAAAGTCCTTACCTACTGGCCTAGTTAAATCAAAGTGGTTTTGGCTGGGCAGTGAGGTTTTACACACCGTCTTATTTGACTTTCTCAGGATTTGAAACTGTTTTTTGGGGGCAGAACCCCACAAAGAAGAAACATATTATACACACGTAAGGTCATCATCTTAACACTTTATTATTCTCATCGACTCATCCGTGAGCAGAGCATCAAGTTGGCATGCCTATAACATCTGAATGTGGTGATTACCATCTTGATCAGCAAAACGCCTCACAAACGTATTAAGATTTAAAGCTATGGTGCGTTTTGATTCAATGCTGAGTACAGCCAAACTTGACAGGCTCTTCTATATCATTGTAGACCGCAAACAGTGGCTCCAGAGTATTTGTGTTGGGTAATCTGTGGTAGGGCTAACCCATACAGTGGTGGGGCTCAAGTCAGTATTTGCAATGTAATTACGCACGCTCCCCTTGACAGTGAAACGCCACGCGTGAGGTTTAGATTATTTCCCTGTCTCAATCCAAATTGAACTGTATGAAATAAAAAGGCACATTTGTCTTGTAGTAAATAAAAAGAGCGACCTGGAGCCAATCCTGCAATTTACCCACAAGTGAAAGAGTTGACATGCTGAAAACCCAACCCCTGCAGGGGGGTCTGGGGGGATTCTCCCCCAGGAGATTTTTTGAAATACTAACATAAAATACACATTCTGGTACTCTCTTGAGAAGAAAAATAAATACATCTATTACTACACGACATATTTAAAAAAATGAATGGTATTTTAGTTTTGTGTTGCTTTGTTCTGAAAGCTGAACCTGCTGCTCCTCACAGAGAGAAGAGGGAAGAGGCTGTGAATTACTTTACATTGTGGATAAGGGTGGATAGCCCCCATTGTTCTGTGTGTCAAAATGAAAGACACACCTATCAATCATCAAACCGTGGGGTCTTATTTCATTACGTGTTGATTTCTATCAACACGTAATGCTGTATCGATGTATTGGGACTTCCTGCAACAACACACGCCGTTATCGTGATTCTGATTGGCCAGAAGACATTATCAAAGATGTTCTATTGAGAAGATGATCACTAGCCTACGTGACAAAAGTTTTCAAAACCGTTTCTAGTCTTTGGCATTTCCAGACAAGTGGCTACTGAAATCAATCTTACTAACTGCTGTCTGTGCAATTTACTCCACGCGAGTTGGCGGACTTTATTTTGCTTACCTTAACATCATTTTTCATGGTGGGGCTAAGCCATTTCTTGGTATGGCTGTAGCCATACACTGGCGCCGTTGTAGGTACCATGGCTGCTTCTCAGGTCGACTATTTTCATTTCCTCGCTCCTCGGTCCTCGGTCTCACCGGAAGTTGATTTGCCTGCGCCATCTTGAGTACCGTCCCATGGCTCTTATTTCTGCCGGAGGACCGAGGATCGAGGAGCGAGGAGCGATCATGGAGAAGCGATAACCGAGGAACCACCAGACCATCCTCCGATGAAATCCTCAGATACTCACCCCTATGGAGTCAGATTTGGGTCAATATTCTAGCGCGTAAAACAAGCTACTCACGAGCGGAAAATGTGCTTTTACACGCGCATAAAATGACCCTCGCGCGCAGATTAAACCCCCTCTTGCTTGCTCGCGGGAGTGTCAGCCTCGCGGAGTCTGTCTACGCGCGCGTGAAAAGTTTCTGGCACTTTGGGGCGGAGCCACTGGACTTTGATTGACAGCTGCCAGGAAATCCCACCATTACCATTCAATCTCGTCCAACTGATTTTGCTGCCGTCACTGCTCGGCTCTTGGCAGTTCAGGCATGTATCAAACCTGGCAACCCCGGGTTTCCTGGCAGCTGTCAATCAAAGTCCAGTGGCTCCGCCCCAAAGTGCCAGAAACTTTTCACGCGCGCGTAGACAGACTCCGCGGCTGTCTCTCTCGCGAGCGAGCGCAGAGCCGCTCGCGGGCGCAGCGCCGCTCGCGGGGGTTTAATCTGCGCGCGAGGGTCATTTTATGCGCGTGTAAAAGCACATTTTCCGCTCGTGAGTAGCTTGTTTTACGCGCGAGAATATTGACCCAACTCTGACTCCATACACCCGCCCCCTTACTGTGTATCGCTCACTGATTGGACGAGGCAGTGCATGCACTGATCTGATGCTTCTTGACATGAGAGCAATACCCCAGCGGAGTGAAGAAAATACATGAACCTCACGGGACTCACTCCTCAGTTTATACCGTGTTTTGTTTCAATTAATGTATCATTTAGTTACAAATATGAGATATATCTGAACAACAAAGTGGTCAAAAATCATTTTATTCATTTATTGGAAACATTTTCATGATCGCTTTTTTTGTTTTACATTTCCATTTATTGTCATTTCCATTCAGTCATTCATTAAGGACTATTTAAAATATTAATTTGCTCCACACAAACAAACAAAGTGTGCAGTCCAATGAATGTTAATCTAACTGGGTTTTGATAGATAACATATCTCTTTTTGTTCTCTGAATAATTGTATTCCTATTGTGCACTCTAATCAATATTAATCAAACTATTGTTCGTTTAAATACATTTTAAGAATGGCGTTTATCTTTTTTGAGAATGACTTCTTATTTTATTTCATGTATTTGGATCTACAACAGATGATACTAATGTTTATGTCAGTAAATGTGCACTAACAGAGGCGGGGGTGTTTGTGGAAATAACGGGTACAGAGCTGGCTGCTGCCAGAGAACAGCTGTGCAGCGTCATCACAAACGGACGTCGCTTCACGTGACGCTCCGGAGGAAAGGACGTCCCATTGCTCTTAAAACTCATTTCCCTGCTTCTCGTGGTTTCCTTGCGTCCCTCCATGCTTCCCTGGTGGGAGGGACTAAACGCAGGGAAACGACGCAAGTGAGGGAAGCAAGGATTTCATTTAATCGACCTGAGAAGCAGCCCTCATCTGCTCAGGGTGTCACTACCCGATCTGCAGCTCTGCCCGATCTGCAGTGCGCATGTGCGAGATGGTCCGCCATATTGGACAACTCCGGACGGCAACCCGAGATGGACACTTGACAAAGTGGCTTTTAGCAAAGCACAAAAATAAAACGAGAGAGAGATGAGTTATTGTTATTAAAACGTGACTTCACTATTATTTAACAACTCTTTTTATTGGGTTCTTTTATTTGGGGTTAAGTATATTGTCAGAATAAGTGAGACATGGATTTAACTTCTGTTAGACAGCCATATGCCATACATTTTTGCACACATTCACAGTAAATATGTATTCAGTATGATAGCTGTCTAACAGAAGTTAAATCCATGTCTCACTTATTCTGACAATGTACTTAACCCCAAATAAAAGAACCCAATAAAAAGAGTTGTTAAATAATAGTGAAGTCACGTTGTAAAAACAATAACTCATCTCTCTCGAGTTTTCCTTTTGAGCTTTGCCAAAAGCCACTGTGTCAATGTTGTCCTACTTGGGTTGCCGTCCGGAGTTGTCCAATATGGCGGACCATCTCGCACATGCGCACTGCAGATCGAGCAGAGCTGCAGATCGGGTAGTGACACTGCTCATTAGCGCATGATGATAAAATGGCCCACCTTTTGAGAGAGTGAAACGTCACAGATTACCCAGCATTCCTGAGAAGTACCCGTATGTGCGCTCATAGAGCATGCGCAACTTTAACCAAAATGCTTGCATCAAGCACGTCAATTTGCGTACACGTAACAGCACCGCGCATTCATGACATCATGGTAATGGCTTGTTGTTATCATGGATTTGATATGAACGAGGCGGCAGTTAGCAGCTAGCTAGTAATGATGCTAATATACACATCAATCGTTATGTACTTATATTACGCTGTAACAGGATCTAGTGATATCCAACAGAGCTTCATTTAGCATGAAATAATTATTGCACTGTATATATATATATTTATATAGGCCTACAGTGCAATAAGCTTCTTAGTGCAATACGAAGCTACAGGGACGTTAATAATGTCGGTAATATTAACTTTATTTAATACAACATTTACGGTACAAGATTTAATCATACAGCCCATGTAGTATGATAATGAATTACAGCAAACATGTGCAATATATCCATTATTACAGCTCCGTGGGGTGGCAGTAAGACGATATGGATCCGTTCTTATTGTGCATCCATGGGTAAAGATAAACGCAACTCACATTGGTTTCTCATACAGCATCTCTGTAAACTACGTGTATTCACTGAATTTCACACTCTGCCTTTAACGGCTCTTTGTAGCTCCAACTTAGCTTCAGCCCCCACCCTCCCTGTGAGCACAGTGTGCTCTGATTGGTCGGGACACGTAACATGAACGTGCCGGGCGGCGCGGTCCCGTGGGTTAGATGCACGTTCATAATGCAGAGGGAAATAACTCTCAGAATAACGTTATTAGCACATTTTTACAACTTGAGGAACAAATGTTTTTAATAAGGGCTATACAAGGATTCATACTGGGTAGTTTATTTAGTTTAAAAAAAATTATCCAACGAGTTACAGACCACTCTTTCCCCATGTAAGTCAATGGGAAAAAGTGTTTCCGGGCCTGGCAACCAAACGGAAGTGTAGTACCGCCGTTTGGCCAGCACGAATATTTTCATCTGAGTCCGGCGCACTTCCTGGGGGCTTGACCGCTGTCACTACCCGATCTGCAGCTCTGCCCGATCTGCAGTGCGCATGTGCGAGATGGTCCGCCATATTGGACAACTCCGGACGGCATCCCAAGTAGGACAACATTAACACAGTGGCTTTTGGCAAAGCTCAAAAGGAAAACTCGAGAGAGAGAGAGAGAGAGAGAGAGAGAGAGAGAGAGAGAGAGAGAGAGAGAGAGAGAGAGAGAGAGAGAGAGAGAGAGAGAGAGAGAGAGAGAGAGAGAGAGAGAGAGAGAGAGAGAGAGAGAGAGAGAGAGAGAGATAGAGAGGAGAGATATTACAACGTGACTTCACTATTATTTAACAACTCTTTTTATTGGGTTCTTTTATTTGGGGTTAAGTACATTGTCAGAATAAGTGAGAAATGGATTTAACTTCTGTTAGACAGCTATCATACTGAATACATATTTACTGTGAATGTGTGCAAAAATGTATGGCATATAGCTGTGTAACAGAAGTTAAATCCATTTCTCACTTATTCTGACAATGTACTTAACCCCAAATAAAAGAACCCAATAAAAAGAGTTGTTAAATAATAGTGAAGTCACGTTGTAATAACAATAACTCATCTCTCTCGAGTTTTATTTTTGAGCTTTGCCAAAAGCCACTGTGTCAAGTGTCCTACTTGGGTTGCCGTCCGGAGTTGTCCAATATGGCGGACCATCTCGCACATGCGCACTGCAGATCGGGTAGTGACAACTGCCACTGACCGCAAATACCTCATTCCTTCCGTCTACTTGGATCTGAAATGCTTCTCGTTTTGCGCTGTCCCCCGTTCAAATGAAATCGCCGCCAATCATATTTCCACGCTCGTTCCAGGGCCGGGGGAGGGGTTACAAGGTTCGCATCTTGTGCTGCATTCACTTGCACTCGGACATTAGAGATTTTCTCTCATAAATGTCCGATGACCCACAACTTTTTTTTCAAAACAAAGCTGCCAACTGGGGTGGCAGCTGGGGTGGCAAGGCATTTTTCTGAGGTGGCAGCTGCCACCCCGTAAAACCGCCACACCATTAATTGTTCTAGGAATGGTTTCATCGAGAAGTTTTATTTTGGTTCCTAGAATGTACTTCTGAAAGGTAGGATAACGTTCTCTAAAAACATTCTTAAAATGTTTGGTGATAACATTGTTCGAACATTATACCCCAAGTGTTTTTGTTGTTTATGCACATATCTCTATTGTCATATGGATCGAATAACACTTATGGCGCATTTCCACTGCAACGGGGTAGCCCCGTTTAAGCGTCCCTAAGCGTCCTCGCTCAGGCCTCGGGCTGCCTCGCTGGCCGTCCGAGGCCGTGGCGCATTTCCATTACAGTTTAGGACCTGGGGTAGCAACGCAGTGTAGGCGGGGCGATCGGCTTTGTTTTTGTTCACATTTCGAGTTGTTCCGTCGAGCTCCCCGCTAGATTTGATCATCCCCAATGAGATGTAGGAACGTCGTCACCTCCTCGGTCGACCACGGTGTGCTTTTCTTATTAGACGTAGCCATTTTTGTAGCTCATCCGTTTACAAAATGCTGTTTATAAAAATGCTGCAAGCTTGCTTCTAAATATAGCCTATATGCGACGCTAGGGATGAACTCCCGCGCGATCTTGTGACGATTCTCTCTGACCAATCAGCAGTCGAGAGTGTTGACGTCACTAGTTCAGCCCTGGCCCTGGTCTGATAGAACCACGATTTTATGGGGCCGGAAAAAGAGGGAAAAAGTACCCGCTAGCCGGTACTAGGCTATATGGAAAGGCCACCAAAAACTGGCCTGGCCGCTTGAGGACGGTTAAGGACGCTTAAACGGGGCTACCCGCTGCAGTGGAAATGCGCCATTAGAGGGCTGCGCCATTTAGTGGCAGCTGGCTTAATTACCGGCTCTGCTTCCTCGGAGGCTCTCGCGGAGCAGACCAGGAGCGGGGGAGCCTCACTCCCCTTTGACTCGCCGCCGGGAGACCCTGTCTCTGGGGTGGCGGGGGAGCGGAGACGTGGGACAGAGCCCCTGCAGCTGCCGAAGGGCGAGTCTGATGCCGAGGCGGTTGCTGTGGGGGTCTCTCCGCTTGCGGCCTCCTGTGGCCGGCGTGGACGCCGCAGCTGCTGCGGGCGTTGGTGCCGCTGTGGGCGCTCAGCAGGCTGGAGCCAGCTGACATGCTGGCGAATGCCGTCCGCCTGTTCCGCGGCCGTCTTCATGGACTCCACCATGGCGTGGAACTGGGGTCCGAACAGCCCGTCCGGGCTGATTGGAGCGTCCCAGTGGCACTTTTCTGGCCGTCTCCGTAACAGACGCCTGCTTCCGCCAGAGGTGGCGCTGGATCTGTGTCACCCACGCGGAAATCCTCGCCTGGGAGACAGCGACGGACACGCACAGAATGAGCGCCGTGCTGGCCGCCTTGCTGATTTCCTCTGCCTCGGTGGTGGACCGCTCTACCAGTGTCACCACCGAGTTGGAGAGCAGCGCGATGTTATTCGCCGCTGCGCTGTGGTGACGGAGAGGGGGAAAGCATGTTCGGCCGCCAAGCTGGCACCCTGCTCCGACTCTGTCTCCCCCGTCCGGGGGAGAGGAGGGAGGGGAGAACCGAACGGTGAACCGTGGAGGCGGGGCAGGAGTTGCTTTTCTTCGGACTCCTGCCCAGCACTCAGCCCCAGGGACACGAGGCCCCGTCCGCGGGCTCGTAAGCCTGGACGGGCCAATCGTCCTCCTCGGCAACAGCAGCAAGAGCGTCCGCTCTCCGCTTCCTGTCGCCCGAGGGGAGACGGGCGCAGTGTGCGCATGCTACCTGCTGGTTTAGAGCCGCGTACGCGTGCTCTGACCCCAGGCAGGATTCACATACTGCTTTTATCTCTGCTGGTCATAACTCATTATGAACCCAGAGCCACGTGAGGGACAATCACGGACGCAGTTGTTGCTCATGATGATTCTCAATTGCTGTGCTTCAGTAACTGTGCTGGTTTGCTGAAGAAAAGAGGGAGCAGATTGTCGGGCCTCCTTCCTATTTATACCGGAAGGAAGCCCGAGGGTGGGGCCCACCTTGCGGTGGACTACAAGTGTTTCAGTGCTGCACGGGGGTGCAGGGGGATTACCCAATAGCGATAGCCTTAAGAGGGCGAAGCCATATACGAAATAGAACGGACCGACTGTCACTGCCCGTCCCTGAAACCCCTGTTAGTGTTTTGTATGTGTTTGTTTCTACTGTCTCTCTCTCTCTCTCTCTCTCTCTCTCTCTCTCTCTCTCTCTCTCTCTCTCTCTCTCCTCTCTCTCTCTCTTCTCCTCTCTCTCTCTCTCTCTCTCTCTCTACGTCTCCTCTCCTCTCTCTCTCACTCTCTCTCCTTACTCCTCTTCTCTCTAGCTCTCTCCCCCCCCCCCCCCTCCTCTGCCTGCTGGTCTGCTCAACACTGCTGGGAGCAATCTCCAATCAACCACAGCTGCAACCTGCTCATCAGCCACACTATGAAAGCCTGCAGCCTGCACTCATTCCCTGCCGGATTGTTGCCGTGAATGGTTTGTTGCGTGCCGCTCTAGCTTTTTACCAGCATATTCTTTGACAACTTTGCCTGCTTTTGCCTCACACAAATTTTTGTGTCTCTCTCAGGGGGAATCCAAGGCCTTCCACACTCCCAAGACCAGCCAGGCCTCTCCACCCTGGAACAACTGTTTCCCACTGCTGCCATAACCAACCTCCACTCCCAGATCCCCTTTTCTAATAAACAAATGTTACTTTCACCAGCTGATTCCGAGTCATCCTTTTACATGTGTTAATAGTCAAATTCCAATAATTAAGTAAACTATCAAAATCATCCTAATGGTCAGTCCACTTACCCAGGAATTTTGAGTTGAACAATTACAGGAATATGATGTCTTTATGCTCTAATAATGTAAAAATATGTTAGTAAATTGTTACCACAGAACATTTGCATAATATTTTAAACATAAAGCATGTTATCCTTCTCTAAAATAATAACATTCTGGCAACATAAACAAATCTAACTTGCAGCTGAAAACGTTTTAAGAACAGTAGGGCATTACAATGTTATCAATAACATTTTACCAATGTTTTTAGAGAACGTTATCCTACCTTTCAGAAGAACGTTCTGGGAACCAAAAGAAAACTTCCCGCTGAAAACATTCCTAGAACAATGAATGTAACATTCTCAGAATGTTTTTAGAACCAAACATTTCTAGCTGGGGAGCCTTCTGACACATTTCAATATACAATTAAGCCTTTTCACTGTGTCCATGTAGAGATATGCTTTTTATAGCATATAAATGTCTTAAATAATTTCTGTCTTATTTTCTCAAAGAATTGTGAGTTTTTGTTTCTAAATGTAATTGCTCGAATCCATTGTCAAAGATATGAAATAAAGAAATAGGAAAGATATGGTGGTTGTTTTAATAAATGAAATAAACCTTAACCCTAACATTGGACTTAAAACAAAAAAATACAAAACACCAAAATAACCCTAAAAAAATACAAAAAGATAATAACAACAATCTAGGATGTATACAAATATTAGTTTTATTTTCAGGCTAACTACAAATAGCAGATGTTTTAGACCATACATGTAATGTTCTTTATAAGTAAAGACAATTGACTTAAAATACTAAACTGACTTTTTACCAAAGAAAAGCATAGAGTTAGTTTGTGTGGACATGGATTGTGAGTTGAAGCAACGCTTTAAAAACAGCAGCGCGTCAGAGGAAGGGAGGCGTTTCTGTCCTGGGGATGTTTGTGTTGTTGTGGTCTCGAGGAGTGATGTAACATGTCTGTCAGTGTGTACAGCAGGCCTCTGGGTGGAGTGTCTCCTGCTCATATCTTGGAGATAGATCTTCCTCTAGCGCCAGACGCTGGTGCCAGGGAGTCCCGCGGCCTGGCTGAGGCCTGCAGACTGACAGCAGGGAGAGATGGAGAGGATGTGTTGACAAACCCTGCAGGGGCCTTCAAGGACCGTGAGGGCGAAGAATGTTACGAGTTTAGATCTGCTTTATACTCTTTCTCAACAGGTTGTTTGTTCATTTCCACAGCGTGAAGCTAAGAGTCTCTCTGCATCCTCCCCTGGATTACACACAGTGAAACATCAACTATCCCAAAAAACAAATGAGGAGCAAGAGACAAGTCATACTGTGGCCACTACTGTATACTGTATATGAACACACAGAGGGAAACATCTGTGATATATAAGTATTCTCTGGATGACAAAACGACTGATAAATAATTCATTTGACAAAGAAAAAATAAACATTGAAACAATTGCCATTTTCTCTTTGGTTTAGACAAAATGTAAGTTATAAGAATAATAAAAGAACACTTTCCTAATATTGAAACAATGCTTACACATTAATGCGTATTATTTTGATTAAAAGTATCGTGAATTCAAAACTCTGAACGATGCCATGAATGGTACTTTATTTTTCTATTTGTATTCAATTTGATTAATAGGGAGAGGTGCACTTACCCTAACCCACCATTTTTTTAAATTACCCCTAGGATTAGTATTTATTAAATGTCTTGTGGTAAATAAAATCTTGAACTTAATATAACTTCCTGATTTGTAGTATATATATTGGTATTTATAAAAGTGAAAAAAGGTGGAGACAGGCAGAAGAGCTTTTTATTTTGTTAATTTTCTCCCCAAGTATCAGATACATATTGATATGTTTCCATAAAACATGTATAATTAGACATTTTGCACCAGATTCTTAGACCAGTAAGCCTGGCTTCCTATAACATGTAACTGTCCTCTCTCATGGTGGGAAAAGAAAATGTTCACTCCCGCTGAAAGCAAAGATAAGATTACACACTTGAGAGAATACATTTGAGTGATTTTAAATCAACCTCTCAGTCACAGTTACAAAACGAAACAGTTCTGGTTACATCCATCGTTCATGCTGGCAACTGACCCAGTGTGCTTGACTGGGTCAAAGGTTGAATATTGAATAGAGTCTGTAGTGGCCTGCAGGTCAGAGGTCACGTATCGGAGGGAGGCGATGTGGTGAATGTGATCCTTCTCCGTCTCCGTTGTGTCTTCAGGCTGTTTGAGTTACTGCAGAGACGTTCCATGAGGTCAGCGAGGAGCTGCGGTTACACAACTAGGAGACAGCTGAGGGAAGCTCCCGCTGAGCGGAGGCTCCATCAGAACCTCTGTGCAGACACATGAGCAATGGTCAACAAACAGACACTGAAGCAGAGACACCGTAGGATCGTTTTTCATGCACTGGTCAATATTCGAGACGTTGGGCTATTTATTTTTACTAACTTTGTCTGTTTGCATCTATAGAATTATTCTAAATTCACCAATAGTTAACATTAGATAATGCCCCATTTGCGTACTAAAACATACAATATGGGAAAACATGTAGTACAAAAAATAGTTGTCTAGATGTAAGACATCAACTGGGGAAGTTTCATATTGATGGCTTGAAGTACATTTGAATGTATACTGTCCTATCTATATTCTGAAGCATTCTACAGAGGGTTTGTTTATATGTATTTAATAGCCTGATTAATAAAAGCATTCACTCCCAAAGGAAGAGGTTTGGTATTAAGTTTTCTGCTCTTAAAAATATGATCCTAAAATGTCAACAAAATCATTATTTTTGTATTTTGAACCTGGCTTTATCCAATGATTTGATGTCTATACTTGGAATGTATGCAAATAAGCAGATATTTAGCAGGGGAATGCCTAATTTGCGTATTTAATCACACCATTTTATAAAACTTGTAATACAAAAAACATTTGTCTCCATGTTAGTTATCAACTGGGGAAGTTTCATGGTGATATCTATCCACGTCAGGCATCAATCCCCTGATAATAATAAACTACTCAAATCACTTAAACTCTGTATCAAAGCCCCCCCGAGTCTGACAATGACGTGCACTGAGTGTCCTCATCTGAATCACGCAGAAGAAGACCGCAGGGTGGGGTCGTGCCTCTCGGACAGCAGCGGGTGACGGACGGGACGAGGATCCATCAGATCTGATAAAGGCCCAAAGAGAGCCCTTTCCTTCCTGAGTGGTGGACTGTTTGTGTTAGAGCGTTGTGCGTCTCTTCTTCTGGGTGTGGGAACCTGCTCCTCCCAGAGTTCATGGCTTCCTCTCGCACAGGACCAGCCACCAGCCGGCCTGTGTGTCACTCACTGGATTTTCTCTTGAAGAAAAGAGGCCAAAGAGACAGAAAATGTCTATAAAGAGAGACAAAATGATTAAAAAAAGATAGGTAATATATTTTAAGAGACTCCCAATGTCGGCAAAGAGACACAAAACAACTACACATTGATTCAAAATGACTAGACACAAAACCATAAAAAAGAGCCTGAAGATAATATCTCAAAACTTATTTCAGAGGGATGCAAAATGACTGGACACAAAACTATACAAAATGACACAAAACTTTACAAAAGACATAAATTAATGACCACAATGAGGAAAAAATTATTAAAAAATGAAACTTTTTCTACCCAATACTATATAAAGAGATATAATATGACCACAAAAGTGTATTAAAAAACATATTACATCTGTGTCTTGCTCTTATGTAAGGAACTTGTGGGGCATTCAGCATGTCTGTGCCCAGGGGCCCCTCGCCTCATTGTCCTCCCATGTGGAACAGTCGCTGGACATTTAAATCAAGAAAACACTAAAAGTCTACAAGCTCAAAGTGAATACATTCACATTTTAATTCAGGAATCTGTGCAAACGACTCTCCAGAACAGTATATTTCCTTGATTGAGGACACAAGTTGCGTGTTTTTCTTCCAGCTTTGTTCCAGAGTCTGCAGCCCACAGTCACACCCAGTGCAAAGCAGCAGGGAGCTGTAGCACTGACTCCTCACCATTGTCTCGTGTACGTCATCACAGCAGCTTGTGCACTCCTTCTCAGGCGGCAACGCTCAGAGGAATGTCCAGCAGCACCCCGAGATCACACACACACACACACACACACACACACACACACACACACACACACACACACACACACACCACACACACACACACACACACACACACACACACACACACTACACCACACACACACAGCACACACACACACACACACACACACACACACACACACACACACACACACACACCAACACCACACACACACACACACACACACACACAGACACACACAACACACACACACACACACACACACACACACAACACCACACACACACACAACACACACACACACACACACCACACAACACACACACACCACACACACACACACACCACACACACACACACACACACACACACACACACACCACACACACACACACACACACACACACACACACACACACACACAAACCTCCCCTCACTTTTCCCACATTTGACTCTGGTAACACTCACTCAGGAGCAGAGGAGGAGGAAGTACTAAGTAAAAGTAACAATACTAACATTTAAAAATATTTATTTGCAAGTAAAAGCTCTGCATTAAAAATTGTACTTAAATAAAACTACAAAGATATTAGCATGAAATGACTCTTTAAGTACCAAAAGTTAAAATATTCATTTTGCAAAATGTTTGTATACAAATAAATGGTGCATTAATGTGTTCATCAGTTCAATGTTGTACTTTGTAAAAAGGGGTTTATTGAATTACTGTATAAGGTAGCTTAACCTATAATACTATATGATCATTTATTGGTTGATATGTATTGATTGCCATTTGCCTATAAAATGTTTTGGAGTAAAAGTATTAAGTAGCATAAAGTCTCTTGACAGGGATCCAGAGGGGCCAGCTGCTGCTTCATGGGGCCCACAACATAGAGTAAGCGTACAGAACATGGGCTCTGTTCACACTGTCAGAGCAGCAGTGATTTCAGCGTGCTCACCATATTTGATCGCTGATGCTCGGCAGGTTTACCTTGTTAGTTCTAAATGTTTTCATGCAAACAATCGCTAGCTATGAACACACAATCCAGCTGATGGGAATGTAATTAATTCTCCAGTGCAAAACGTAACACAAGCAAAATAGTACACATAACAAACGTGACAATAAAATGACATAATAACAAAAATATCACAAAACAAAGAAAGAAAATGGAAATAAATAAATCCCTTATAATATAATTAAGTTGCATATTTGGTGTTTTATATTTTCCCACTTACAGCACGTTTTTACCATTCACCTAACCCTTGTAATAGTCGGTAGATCACCAAAGTTTTCACAAGATAATAAAAAGGGGAACATGTCTCTGGAACATCATGACATTTCATTGCGACCAATAAGATAATTAGTAAATCTCACCGATACTATATTTGAACAATATATTATAGGGCCATATCTATACAAAAAATGTCTCTGAAGTGTTTTGCTCAAAATACCAAACAGATCACCCATTGTAGCATGCCTCATACCCCTCTATTTCAGCCCTGTTACTAAAGTGCTGATTCTGGGTCTGTAGCTTTAAATGTAACCAAGCTACTGCTGGCCACGCCCCTTTCCAAATGCAAGTGTGAGCTGTGTGAAGAGAAGAGTGTCTACTCCACCCGCACAAAATCTATAGGTTACTTACGTAAGCCCAGTTCTCAGAGTAACATGAAGTGAGATGTCTCACTATGGGATGCGCCTCAACGCGTATGCAAACAGAAGCATCAATCTCATTATGACAATCCTGATTGGCTGGTGATCTTGACGTCTACGTCAGGGAATCCACTCACCCTTTAAGTAGCTTGCGCTACGTCGCAGCGTCATTCAAAATAAGCACCTCTTCTCGCTTCGCCTTAGCAAGAAGGGCCGTCTGGTGAGACATCTCACTTCATGTTACTCTGAGAACTGGGGTTACGTAAGTAACCTATAGTTCTCATTCATAACACTCCGTTCGATGTCTCACTATGGGATATTGAAACTCCCGTATTGCTAGACATGCTTATCTCGAAAATCACCAAAACAACCAGAACATAACAGGTAGAACCCTGTCTCAACACGGGGCCCAGCACTGCGCGGGCCACACTTGGAGCAGAGACATCTAGCCTGTAAAAGCGGACAAAAGTGAGCGGTGAGGACCAGCTCGCTGCTGCACAAATATCTTGGATGGAAACACCCTTGAACAAAGCCCAGGATGTAGCCAGTCCACGAGTAGAATGAGCACGCAGGCCCGTTGGTGTCTGCAAACCCTGACTCGTATAAGCCAGAGCAATCGCTTCCACAATCCAGTGGGAGAGCCGTTGCCTGGTAACGGGCTTTCCCTTATGAGGGTTAGCCCGGGATACAAAGAGTTGGTCATTGCATCAAAACTCTTTTGACCTGTCCATATAGGTGCGTAAAGCACGGACTGGGCACAGCAAATTCAGCCGCTGTTCCTCAGAGGAACACAGTGGCGGAGGAAATGCCTCAATGTCAATGGGGGTACATGAGCCAACCACCTTAGGTACAAAGGCAGGGTTGGGCTTCAGCAACACTCTCGTTTGCCCCGGGGCAAACTGAGTGCATGAAGGATGTACAGAGAGTGCATGAATGTCACTGACTCGCTTGGCAGATGCCAGAGCCAGTAACAACACTGTCTTCAGTGACAGGTTTTTCATGTCAGCTTCTTCCAGGGGTTCAAATGGAGGTCGAGTGAGCCCATTTAAAACCACTGCCAAGTCCCATAAGGGCACCAGTGACCTGGAAACAGGGAGGAGCCTGCAAGCCCCTTTCATAAAACGGCAGACCAAGGAATGTTGGCTAGCCGTCTTTCCCTCAAAGCCCACATGGCATGCAGCAATAGCAGCCAGGTACACTTTGATCGTAGAGAAAGCTCTGTGTTTATCAATCAGGTCCTGTAGAAATGATAGAATCACCCCGACAGGACATTGAAAAGAGATGTGTCCTTTTTGAAGGCACCACTCCACAAACACCCTCCACTTACAGTCATAGAGGGACCTGGTGGAGGAAGCTCTTGCACTCTGAATAGTGTTTATCACCTTCTGAGGGAGTCCCACTGTATTCAGGTTATACCACTCACGGGCCAGGCCCATAGTGCCAAGCGCTCTGGGTGTGGGTGAAAAATCGTACCCCCCGCCTGAGACATAGCGGGAGCTGCCACGGCTGCCCGCACAGCAGCTGATATTAGGGATGCACGATATTGGTTTTTTGAAACCGATACCGATACCGATAACTTCCTGCTTCTCAAGACCGATGATACAAAAAATTGTACGCCACTAATTATTTTAACGCGATTAACGCATGTGTATTTTTTTTCCTCGGCCGCCCCATAGTTTCAGAGCGCATCGAGTTTAAAATACCATCTACAAGCTGATGCTGATAGCCCCGCTCCTGTCGCCCGCTTGTAGCAGACCACACTTCCACGCTCACCGGCAGGCACCGACTGGCCATCTGGAGGACCGGGAGGTTGTGTGTATGTGTGGCCCGAGCGCGCGAGAGAGAGACCTTACGTGCATTGTTGTTGTTAGCATCTGGTGCTAGCTAGCTGCGCTAACGGATATACGGAGCTGTTTAAATGAAAACAGAGGAGCGACATTTCGCCACAACTGCGCCGAGCACTTGACTTTATGCAGGAAGCCAGACAGTGGGACATTGTACGAAAAGTCAGCACACTCAGCACGGATAGTGCGCAACATGATTGCAGCGTCCAGGCAGCTCCGGTTCGAGCATATGCCTTGAGTTGCACATAGCTCCAACGCCCATACCACCGACGACATGTTTGTTTACTGTCCTGGCTTCACGGCCGCACAGCATTTACGTCACAGCCAGGCATGAGTTAGGGAGCGCTGGATTTGTGAAAAACTCCCCTCTTCCTAAACCACTAATACCACAGTACTGGCAAAACGGGAGGAGCCGAGTGAAAAACAAGCGCCCCTCATCCCAATCCACCCACACCGCAGTATTTTTTCTTTTTTTTTACCCAAAAAATATATTGTATATTATCGGGGGCTATTAATACTGTTATCGGGTTTATCGGGATGACGTCATAATTCCTAATATCGGACCGATAATTATCGGGCCGATAATTATCGTGCATCCCTAGCTGATATATCTCCGCCAGCCAGTACATTGCAGGCCAGTGTGGAGCTATTAGGATCAGTGTGTGGTGTTGTTCTCTCACTCTGGCCAGAGTTGGGGGTATCAGAGCCAGGGGTGGGAACGCGTACAGAAGGACCGGAGGCCAAGCGTGCGCGAGCGCGTCCACGCCTAACGGTGCGTTTAAATCGCGCATTGAAAAGAACAGCTGACATTGAGCGTTTTCTTTTGATGCGAACAGATCCACCGCGGCCCGGCCGTAATGCACCCACAGCTGACTCACAATTATTGGATGTAGAGTCCAGTCTGCATATAGTGGTGCACCTCTGGACAGCAGATCCGCCCCGAGGTTCATCACTCCTGGTACGTGCGTCGCTCTCAGAGAGAGGAGACGTCCGCAGCTCCATAAGATCAGTTTGCGTGCCAGCATGTGTAACTGGAGAGAACGCAAACCCCCTTGGCGGTTTATATACGATATTGTGGTCGTGTTGTCTGTCCTCACGAGGACATGATATCCTCTGAGAAAAGGCAGAAAGCGTTTCAGGGTGAGGAACACCGCTTAAAGCTCCAGATAATTTATGTGTGACCGTTGGAGGTCTCTGCTCCAGAGACCCCTCACAGGTCGACCTTCGTATATACCCCCCCAGCCCGTCAGACATGCGTCTGTGGTGACCACCTTCCGCGATAGGACAGCACCCATAGGCACGCCCCATACTAGAAAAGTCGGGTGTAGCCAGTGGCGCAGTGCCATTACGCATTTCATAGTGACCATCACTCTCCGCGCGCCATGACGCACGGGGTCCAGTCTGTGGGCAGCTACTAGGGCTGAACGATATACCGTGTCATGGCGATAACCGCGGTATGCGCATGCGCGGTATTCACACCGCAGGGACGTGCGGTTTTATTCTTTTTTTTTTTTAAATGCTAACGCACTTTAGCACAGAATTCAAAATAAAGATACCCTTATTACTTATCGAAACTGCACATACAATATATCCGATTAAAGCTGAGACTCCACAGATTATTTAAGTATAGTATCTAAGCGATCCGATCTCGCAACAGGGGAAGCAAACACAGACATCACAACACGTACCTTTTACGGAGCTTTTACGGGAGATCGTCTCACCGTAGCTGTCAATCTGATCAAAAGACGTGTTCAATGGCATTAAAACGAGAAAGAAAAAACGCGGCTGAATCGGTTGATCCATAGGTTGATAATGTATCTGTGGCTTTGAAGCAATTGTTTATAATCCATAATTCAATTTTTATGTAAAAATCGGATCACAAAAGTTAGCTGCTAATGGTAGCCACCTTGGTGGTATGCAGCTTCCGGTTTTGGCTACGCGTCGTCACTCTCACACCTTATTTGTTCATGTGTTGGTGTGTGTAGAACTTCCCCTGATATTTGACCTTTTTAGACAGATTTAGCACCAAAAAAAACCTCTTTTGGGGCCATTTGGGTGGATTTTCCATATCTCTGGCCCACCTTGCTGGATTTTGACATGTGACATCTCTTTCTGACCGTCAGAGCCAATGGAATCGAGGGGAAATCACACAGTCCTTATTTGGTAATGTGTGTGTGAGAGACCACTCTGGTGGCTACCATTAGCAGCTAACTTTTGCTCTGCGATATTTACATAAAAATTGAATTATGGATTATAAATTAAATAATTTTTTTATACAGAGACGTTAAAAACCTATGGATTAACCGATTCAGCCGCGTTTTTTCTTTCTCGTTTTAATGCCATTGAACACGTCTTTTGATCAGATTGACAGCTACGTGAGACATCTCCCCTCAAAGCTACGTAAAGGTACGTGTTGTGATGTCTGTGTTTGCTTCCCCTGTCCGAGTTCAGATCACTCAGTGATGATACTATATACCTAAATAATCTGTGGAACCTCAGCTTTAATCGGATATCTTGTAAGTGCAGCTACGATAAGTAATAATAAGGGTACTTTTATCTTGAGTTCTGTGCCAAAGTGCGTTAGCATTTTTCGCTCAGGGGTCATTTAGATGCTTCTTATGAGACTTGTGTTTTGTTTTGGTATAAAATGGTTTGTATCGTCAGTTAGCTGAGATTATTTCCGTTAATCTGGTAAAACACATTAATAGGTTCTTAAATATTACGATCCCCTGAGACACTGTCGTGAAAAAAAAAGTAAAGTACCCGCCGGGACTTTAGGGTTTAACAGGTTAAAAAACCCGCAATATATACCGCAGGGGGGGGGGGGGAAACCGCGATGTCAGTTTTTTTCAATACCGTGCAGCCCTAGCAGCTACCCAGCGCTGAAACTCCCTCATGTGTAAGTGTCCCAGTCGTACCACCAGGATGGCTGACGCCATGAGCCCCAGTAACCGCAGACATGATCTGAAGAGAACATATTTGCGTGGCTGGAAATGAGCGAGGCAAGCCCTGAAGGCTTTCACTCTCTCTGCTGACAGGCGGGCTGTAAAGGGCACCGAATTCAGGCGTAGGCCCAGGAAGAGTACAGTCTGGGCTGGGGACAACATGCTCTTTTCTGTGTTTATTACGAAACCCAGGTCGAGCAGGTGTTTTACGAGGACATTCGTCTGCGTAATAGCCTCTTGCTCCGACTGTGCGAGAAGGAGCCAATCGTCCAGATAAGTTGCCAGGCGAATACCCTGTTGTCTTAACGGGGCTATCGCGACATCCTTACACCGTACAAACACTCGTGGGCTGAGAGACAGACCGAAGGGAAGTACTCTGTATCTCTGTAACTCTGTAATCAGACACCCTGAAAGGCGAACCTCAGATATTTCCTGTGGGGATAATATACTGGGATGTGTAAATACGCGTCTTTCAGGTCGACTGATGTGATCGTTTTGGCGCACGAGACGCAACAGAGATGTGTGAGTGAGCATTCTGAATTTGTATCTTTTGAGATATTTGTTCAGAGCCCTCAAATCTAGTATAGGCCGAATCCCGTTCCCTCCCCATTTGGGAACGAGGAAATACTTGGAATAAAAGCCGCTCTGACTCTGTTCGGAGGGTATTATAGATATAGCCTTCTTGTTTAGTAGCGAGAGGATCTCTTGCTCTAGAATATGGGCCGACTCTCCCCGGGTTTGCGAATGCAGAATGCCCGAAAAGTGTGGGGGGGGGGGTGACAGCGAATTGGAGTCTGTAACCCCGTGTTATTGTCTTGAAAACCCAAGCAGAATCTGTGAGCATCCTCCACTTTTCGCTTCTCAAAGCGAGTGGAGATGTCACAGCTCTGTCGTCTGCCCTCAGTGTCTCTATTTGTTGTGTTATGTGGCCCTCTAGTGTCTGAACACGGTGGTACCCCAGGTTGACAACCCCGGTCGACACTGCGCATGCGCGTGGCGGTGATGCCTTCACAGCCCCGTCCATCGTCCGCCTTCTGAGAGAGGTAGCAGCCACTCATAGAAGGGGGGTAGACGTCAGACTGTTTATTGTTTTTATTGTCTTTCTTTTCATTTTTATTGACTGCGCCCTTGGCTTTAAGCCTGGAAACGACAGTGGAAAAATGATTTATTAAAAGACAATAGTAATGACATGTGTTTGTGTGACTTAAACGAGCAGCGGAGCTTGCTGTCGTTGATGTTAAGTCCATTTCCCTCATGGCGCTAACTTGAGGATGACGTTCTGACATCACTCGAGGCGGCGGGAAGATGGGGACATGGTTGCACCCCGGAAACACATGAGCATCTAACACTGGAACGTGTTCTGGAGCTGGAGAACAGGGAACTTCTAGCTCCTTTATCGAGGAGAGGAGGCTGTCAGGCCGCCCTTTTCTTCTTCCTCGTCTGGTGGCTGAAAGTCTGGGCCGGCTGTGCCTGAGCGGCTGCTGCCGGAACCGGAGACTTTCTTGGCCAGCTCGTCCTCGCCTCGTGTCTGGGCTGGAGACCCGGGGCGGGCTGTGGCCTCTGCTGTTTCGGGATCTTGAAACGGGCAGGACGTGAGGCAGCCTGAGCGAAGGACTGCCGCGGGGCCGTTGAAGGCGGCGGCTGGACCCTTCGGGGAAGACAAAGCTGGAGAGCCTCATCCTTCTTCTTTTTGGATTCACACCGCTGCTACATCGAAGCTAGAGCGGAGCCAAATATGCCCTCGGGAACAATAGACATGTCCAAGACGTCCTCTTTTTCCCGGTCTGGAAGGTTCGTCAGGGTAAGCCACCTGGCTCTCTCCTGTACCACCATTATCCCCAGTGCTTTGCTTGGACTGCACAGCGCTGCACATGGATGCAAATGTCCGTGATCGCTGCGATTTCGTCCCACACGGCAGGCTCAGGTTTGATCGTTATGTCCTCGCAGAGCTCCGCCTGGTCAGCAGCGAGGAGATGTTGAGTGCCCTGGCGGACAAAGCTGCGGCTTTATAGGCTCGTTCGGTCATTGCTGACTGGAAGCGGTCTGCCTTTGCCGGTAGCGTGGGGTTCCTGCTCGGTGCCGAAACCAGCCGCGGTTGGAGGTGGGCTGCCACCAGCGGTTCCATGGGCGGCATGCGGAGCAGGCCGAGCTTCTCCATGCCGACACAGTCCAAAGAGGAGGCACCCTGGATTGGGGCCTTGTTGCTGAAAGGGCGGTCTCTCCACAAGACCGACACCTCATCCAGCATCTCTGGAAAGACTGGGAGAAGCTGCTTCCTCATCCTCGCTGCTTGGGGCAAGTTCTTCCCCTCATAGCGAGATGTGGTCTCCTTGGCCACTTCAGGCCAGGGGATGTCCAGCCTGGACGCAGCGCGTTGGCACATGGCCTGCAAGTCCATACTGAGGCAGGGCGAAGCTGGTGTGCTTTCGCCCGGGGGAACGGACATCGCCTCCGGCTTGGCAAAAAAAGTAACCGGCAAGCGCCCGTCGACCGAATGTTAGCTTGGGTTCAGTCTGTGGACCGTTAAGCTAGCCCGGCTACTGATATTCGAGATGTGCTCTGAAGCGAGAAGAGGTGTTTGAATGACACTGCGACGTAGCTACGTCGCAGTTGCAAGCTACTTAAAGGGTGGGTGGATTCCCTGACGTAGATGTCAAGATCACCAGCCAATCAGGATTGGCGTAATGAGATTGATGCTTCTGTTTGCATACGCGTTGAGGTGCATCCCATAGTGAGACATCGAACGGAGTGTTATGAATGAGAACAGCTATACGCTGTCATGATTAAACGCCATATTATTTTCCAAACCACATCAAGGATTATTTCTGAAACAGTATGGAGCTCAAACGCTTTCTCTCTCAGGGGTTTAGCACAAGGTGAGTATCTTTGATATCCAGCTTCTTAACACATATTCTCCAGTACAGTGTTAGCTCTGAGTGTTAGCGATGCTTACTAATGTAAACACAGACCATATTACTTCCAAAACACGTCGCGCATTGTTTCTGATAGCAACGTTTCTGATAGGGGACGATAGGTTGGGGCGGGACGTTACCAGGAGTTCAACGTAGAGCCAGCCCACATTTTAGTAATGTCGTCATGACCAAAGCAAATTTGGATCAGCTCCGTTGTACCCCTGTTTTTAGAGATGTGGGTAAGGAGGAAAAGAGAGAGGTTTTTATTTTTCTGACACTTTGTGAGTCTCCTTACACACCAGGGACCAGAGGTTGCACTAGACTTTTTCGCTGCCCGTCATTTTGACGGACAGGATCGTAAAACTTCCGTCAAAATCCAGAATTACCCGTCGGCCTTTACACAACTCTGACGGGGGGGGGGGGGGGGGGAAGCATGCTTGTGAACTGTCAACGGGGGGGGGGAGGGACAGTTCACATGCGCCGTGTTATGCATGGCTGCTGCACCTCGCGGGAGCGTGCACAGCGTAAGGCCAAAACTCACAGACATTTCAATGATTTATACGGCACAGTTAGGTTTGGAAACGGTATCATTTCCTTTTTGGAGGGCATGCATAACACGGTATAACACTGGAGCCTCGCTGCGGGGAAACTTTGGAGCTGTTCCGAGTTTGTTCTAATCTGTCAAAATGACGGACTGCTTTCAGATTTGTCCGTCATTGTTAAAAAAAATCCGTCATAGACGGAAAATATTCGGTTAACGGGACCTCTGCCAGGGACACATATTTAAGTATAAAATACATCAAAAGTTCATTTCGCATAATAGGTGACCTTTAAGATATTTCAGTTTTTACTAAAGTGACCATACGTAGAGCTATGCAACCAGCTTGCTACAAAGAAGAGAGAATATGTACATATGTTTTTTTCCTTTCTTTCAAATTCTCTTTTCATGTACAAATGGAAAACAAATGGAACTTAATATCAAACATATTCCAATTGCACTCAAGTGGACAATCAAACATTTATCAATTTTGTCATGAACACACACAATTGTACACAGGAATTAAAAAGCAACAGCTGACTTGAGTGCGTAGGGAGAGGCCTCGTTTAAATTAGCAAAGCGGCTTCACGCTCATACTCAAACTGGTTAGAAACAGATGTCAGACTTTTTCAGATTGAAGAACAAACCTTAGAAAAAGTTCAACTTTAGCTGTTCTCTCTCAAAATGAAATCTTTGGATTAATTTCAATCTTTGGGTCATGATACCACACCCTCTGTATCAGATCTGTGTATATGAACTGTGAGTGAAGAACCTGGAAACACTGGAGTTTGTCCGAGTTTATGAGGCGCAGGCCGGAAAAGTTTCAGCTTCACAGAGCAACTCAGCTGTTCAGATGAAAAGGAAACCAAGAGCTGTGATGAAGCTACTTCCCATGACATCAGTGTGTTTGTTAAATGACCTCCTGTCAGACACACCTTCTCATTTCCTCCCCTTATTTACTTTATTTACAGACGGAGGAAAAACCTTTTGCTGGGATTGTCCTTCGAGTGGTATAGGAAACTTGTTGCAGTACACATTTTTAAATATCTAGCAACAAAAGGTATTATTGCTCTGCTGCCTAATTTCCTGTCTTATCTCACTATTAGATTACAGTTGGATTTAGAATTCAATAAATAACAAATATATAAAAACACAAGAAGTTAAATGATGTGCAATATAAGTCCTTATAAACACTGCACACACTGCATCTAAATAATACATCATGCACTAACCTCACCCTAATGACATGAAGCACATGAAACAAGTCAAATATTTAATTCAAAAAGGTTTTGGATTTTTTTTTTCTTAAGGTTTGCACAACATTTTCAACAGGATTTGCTGGATTTGCTGCTCAACAGCAAACTCACTGTCACTCAATTTTTGTTTCCTATAGAGGACTGTTAGTAGTGCCTACTAGTTTTTCGTCAAATCTGAGATAAGGTTTACAGATGTATGCTGCTTTTTTAAAAGTAACAAGTAAAACCTTAAAGGGGCCCTATTATGTTTGTTGGGGTTTTCCCTTGCCTGCAGTGTGTTATACAGGTTTTTATGCAAGTAAATGGCTAGGTTTAGGATTAGGGTTAGCCTTCGAGAGGGAGTTTCCCTCCCACACACTACCCCCCCACACTTTGATTGGACTCCTTTGTTTACTTATGTAACATAGTGACATCACTACGTAACACTTTTATTGGCTAGCACCAGTGGCGTGTTCTCCTGGAGGCCAAGGGAAGCCAGGCTTCCCCTGTTCAGTGTTTTCCACAGATCTGAAATATACTTGGGCGGGTGGTGGCAGCCGGGGGTGCGCGAAAAAAAAAGATGGCACTGTTTGTCAGAGCACTTCATCCTTCTGGGATTTCATGAAGAACAGCTCCAACGCCTGTGTATATGGGAACGCCTCTGGTGCTGGTCCATTAACTGCCAGTGTTTCCCAGAGATCTGAAATATACTAGGGGGGGGTGGTGGTAGCGGGGGGGGGGGGGTTGAGGGTGACGTGCAACAACATTAACATGAACCTTTCTGTTGGTCGCTTGTTAGCAGACCCTTCACGCGATGGCAGAGCGAACAGGTACAGGCAGGGCCCATAATGATAGCCCTATAGTTTAAATCTACTACCCACACATGAACATATGGAAATGGGTTACTATTTAAAAAAAAAAAATGTATTTCTAAATGTATTTAGGAACCTATCCATGTGATTTTAAGTGGGGGTCGACCTCAAATCCTCTAGGGGGGTCCGGGGGCATGCCCCCACCCCCCCCCCCCCCCCCCCCCCGGTAAGATTTTATTTTTTATGTTGGAGTGAAATGCATCAATCTGGTGCATTTTGAGGGGGAAATAAAGAGACTAGATCTATGGAAACACCTATATTAAACAGAACTGTATACATTTCAATAATCATAAAATCATGGCCATAACCAATAACATACCATTTCCAATATGAAAAAAACACTGAAACTTGTTTATTAATTTATTTTTGGTTCATTTATAGTTGTAAGTGTGTCTGTGCTCCTGAATCAGCCTATCCTGTCTCCCTCCTGTCCCCCCTGCTCCTCTTTGAGGCAGCAGCAAAGACTAGTTTTCTCTCAACAAGTTTTAAAAGTGTATCTTACCTTTTTTCACCTAGTTAACTTTTTATTTATTTATTCATGCATATTTTACTAATCACATTACATTTCATTTAGCTGACGCTTTTATCCAAAGTGACTTATAATGACCGATTACAGGGACATTCTCCCTGGAGTAACTAAGGGCTAAGTGCCTTACTCAAGGGCACACTAGTGGTGGTGTTCCTGGCGGGATTTTAACTCACAGCCTTCCGATCTTCAGCCCACCTCACTATCCATTAGACCAATCACTACCCTCTCAAATGGAAATATGTGTTTACATAAATGGTGACCACACCATTTGAGAACCACTGAGAACTTAGACTAAGTGAACTATCTAAACACTCAGAGTCCTTTACCTCACCTGAGCTGAGGTTCTCCCGAGCTTGAATGACACACAGAGACCAATCAAGGGCTTTGATTTATGATCTGTATGACAGTGGCCATGTCGGCAGGCCACATCATGTGGACAGCCAGTTACCCTGTGTGAGGCAGACCACTTAACAGGCCAGAAGGAGGCGAGAACAGAGCAAGGGAGCGAGGGATCATAGTCCACAAGTTAATCGATCGCAGATGGCGTCATGGTCACGGACGAATAAAAAAAAAAACTATAAAAAAAAAAAATTATAAAAAAAATAAAAACCTAAATGGGTCGCGAAATATACTTGGGCGGCCGTTAATATACCTGGGCAGCCCGCCCAAGTATAGTCTATGTGTGGGAAACCCTGCTGTTTTTTCGGATTGTAGTTATAATTTTAATACATAAATAAAAACACTTTGTTTAGTTTCGGAAATTCTTCTTTGCTGTGTGTTGCTGCCGGCCCGTCTCTCCCCCATTCTCAAAGAGTATTTTACAAAGAGTGAAACAGCACCCCTCTAGATGTTATGGTGAAACAGTAGATTGCACTCACTGTTGCGAGAGGAGGCTAGCCGAACCAGGCTTCCCTTGGTAAAAAAAATGGAGGGATTGACCAATCAGACAAGGCTCACGTCATGCCATGCCAACCTGTGATTAGTCAGGGCCATGCCAAGGGAAGCCAGAGGCGGCTGGCTTCCCTTGCCTCACAATCCAATCAAATCGCATCAACTTGGTGGTGCAGTGACGCGTCCTAAAACCCGGAAGTAAGCTGCGCTCGGTTTCCCTCAACACAAAAGCAATGGAATTTCTCCATAGGATTTTGGAAAATAGCTCGAAATAAGGTCAGTGGAAAACGAACCTGTTAGATAAATGCACGTTTTGTTCAGCCGGATAATAGCCACATGTCTACTCTACTTTTATAATGTTATAATCATAAATCTAATCGATAGATAGATAGATAGTGTCACTGCACCACTCTCACCACCGTTAGAAAGTAGCAAGCAGAGCAAGTGCAATTATGGAGGGTGGAGATTTGGAGTATTCAATCAAACATAATTGTACTAAACTTCCGCTACAGCAGCAAATAAAAATAAATCTGATGACAGGCCGATGCCCAAACTGGAGCTGTGTACAGCGAGGAAAAAAGGAGCGAATCGGACTTAAAACATTAAAGGTCTCCTGACTTAGTTTGTGAATGAATGCTTATTAGAGGTTCGGCTGGAGAGTGCGTGCGGACCTGTCGGTTAGATAACAGGCGTGTGTAAGTCCTGCATCTGTATGATACAAATGTGTGTAAAACGATACCGGGCGCTGTAATCACTCATCTGGTTACAGCGTTACATTGACCACCACACACAAAAAGGACACGTATTATTGGCTTCCCCTAATTTTGTTCCCACGCCACGCTACTGGCTAGCACTCCAGCACATGTACCGGATAGGCTATCACATCTCTCACCTGTTAAACCCCATCCGCCCGCCGGTGTTCCGGATTAACTTGTTTCCCGATCAACTTGTTTCCCAATCAACTCGTTTCCGTGGGGTGCGTGGCTTTCGACTGAAATACACATTTCGATCGCTTTCTTCTGTCGTTTACATACATCTTTTGGTATATTTGGCTTCTTAGGAACACGTTGATGCACATCCAGTACCAGTGTGTGAGGTTGTGATTACGATGGTGATATCCGGACGTGAACAGCGAGGACTACAACAAGACAAACGAGTTGCTCGAATAAATCATTTAAACCAGCTATTGTTTCCAGACTTATTACGGAATATCGTTGTTAATGTCCAAGTCCATCTGTGTATACCTTCAGACAGCCTCCAAGTGAAGCACACAATGTTTACTCACAGTTTGAAAGCAGCGTGGAGAAGTCTTCATCTGTGTTAAACTGTGATCCTCCCACGGAACTGGGACCCGCCCACGTTAAAATGTGACCCGCCCAGGTTAAATTGTGTTACGATTTCTGTGGCTATCTACCAGTGATCATGTTTAATATGAAAGACTACCCACACATGTATCCCTTTTAAAAACGGTATTGTGCAGCACTCATCCAGATAAGATGTGACTGTTACCTCGTTTTGCAAAGATAGCAGCATAAATGTCATTGGGGATATTTAGACTTTAAAATGCTGCTTGGTCGTGAATGTTGGTGTCGGCAAACAATATTACGAATCCTCTATTCAAACATAATATTCAATGTGCATTGACATGAAAATAACAAAAAAGTTCATGCTGGACTCAAACCCGAGTCCCAACAGTAAAAATCAATCATGCCTTGCGCGTTATGAGTGCGCCACAAATCTTCACGTCCTAACAGATCACCACAGCTCATTTTATTACATTAATATTGTCAACAAGTTCTAGAAAAATGCAATCTAGAGGCAAGAGCTTCGGAGCTAAGAGGTGGCGTCGCTTACGTCTCTCTTACGTCGAGGCGTGCAGGAAACTCAACCCACCTCCCCTGAACATGGGTCGACTGTCATGCCTGCCTACAAGCAGTAGTGCTTAATAAACACACTTTATAAAGTCAGGCAACACTAACCAGGCTTCGTGTGATTCTGTTTATTTGTACCTTACTTTGACCATCCGTTCATTGTTATTGATCATTGTGGAGAGAGGCAGACATTTTGTTTTGTATTATAGCAGCTATCGGATGGAATCAATACATGGGCTGCACAGGTTGTCGTGTCCGACTATCACAAGTAGAATCATAATAAAAATACGCCTGTAAAATATGCCTGTAGAAAACGGTGTATGCCACAATAGGATAGCAATAGCAAGTAGTCAGTTTAGCTTCGGTTGCTATGCTAACATCACCCATTTTATACCAGAGAAACTTTCATAACAGCGTTGTGATACCAAACAGCGTCAATTCAGACTGACACACATTCACTTAGGCTAAGGGGAACTGGGGATATGTATCAGCTGCTTGTGTGAGTCGGACAGTGAATACTTTAGAGCGCAGTGTGAGCTAACCGGGAGCTAACGGAGGAGAATAAACTCCCGTGGAAGAGCAGCCAACACTGCAGCGGTCGGTAAATGCTGCAGAAACACATTAATAAACAATGAACCACGGCACTCTGGAGCAAAGTATAAGGTTGGAGAAGTCGTTATTCAATTTATTCTGGCTTCGTGTGATTAAAAGCAACACGATCATCGACCCGACGCAGTTCCCCGTTGTTGTTGTGAGCGCCGTAATGCCGTTGGGGAGCAAATCAGCGATGTAAACGGTGACGTCATGACGCAGCAGCGGCAGCACCAGTCGGGCTCTGGGCGGTGTGAACAGAGTGGGAGCAGAAAAGGGAAACCGGAGCTGAACCAGAAAAGCTCTAGCTCGGAGCTAGAAAGGGAAAAGCGCTGGTGTGAAAGCCGCATAAAAAGGTCAAATGTCACTTGTTTTGCATCAATCTTGATACAGGGTACTTATTATATGTTGTACTTTGGATTCCTAAAGCTTTTAGTCTACCATCCCATCATTCAAGGGTGGTTTTCACTATAAGTAAACACATTTTTTTGGACGGACACTATAATTTACAGTTTTTTACTATGTTCAATCTGAATTTTCTTTAAAATAAAAAACATCTATATTGATTCTGACTTTTCTACATCCAACTCACAGGTGTATCATTACTTTGAGAAAAAAGATCATTAATTTTCCCCTTTTAGAAGTCTAGTTATGGCCATTTGTACTGGACATTTTATTTTCGAGCCTGAGACCTGAAAAACAGGCTTGGGGTCTAACAGGCTAAGCGGTTGACCAATCACAACAGAGCCGGCCAGCTAACCAATCAGAGCAGATGTCACAGTAGAGTCACTAAATACCAACATGAACCTAAAAAATACCATAATATGGCCCCTTTAAAATCAATCCTTATGTGAACTGGAAGGTAATGAAATGAGGCAAACATTGAAGTAATGTGTTCTCTTTTTGGCTTGATTGGTTTGTTGTTTGAGCAGACAATTGACATAAAGATCAAAAGTTAATTTCAAAGATAACAAAAAAGATTAAGATTTATCTGATGCTTTATATCCTTGTTAAATACAGAGATTACACTGTCATCAGCTTTACAGTAAGATCCGTCATTATCCCCTGGAGCTTAATGCCCCATTTTAACCTCATATGTGATCCCTTACACAGTTCCTGCTGCTTTACATGTCCACGTCAGACATTTATATAACAGCTCGGGTAACGTCAGCAAAGTTGAAGCAAATCTTTGATAATCAAACTTCGATTATGAAAAGGAAATCCATCCAGAGTTTTATATATTATTTATATAAAAAACAGGCTTTCTACCAGATATTCACAGATGCTTCGCAGCTATCTTCAGTCCCTCATCTCTCTTGTACAGTGACACATTTGTCATGTGTGCAATTTTCTCATCTTTTGCAACCCATGTGCGTCAGAGAAGATGATAGCAATTACATTGTGGGAAAAAGACAAACACACTCAGAAAAAAAGTCCTGGTTTAAGTCAAACAACTGCTCATGATTTTTTCTTCCTCACACAAATGGACGTAATCATTCTTGATGCATGATGGCACTGACATGAGGGTGTTAACTTTCCTTTTGTTCTGAAGCCTCTCATTCTTTTTCCTCCTCTGCTGTTGACCACACACTTTAAAATGCAGAAAGAGAATTCAGATGTGGTGCACCACTGAATAAAATGGTCGGGTTAAACTATGACCCAAAGCTGCCAGTTCAAAAATCTGTCTTATTTAAAGGCACTGTTTCAGTATAAAAACCTTGTATACTACTCAAAGTGAAAGTTTTCTTTTGTAAAGTCAGGTGATACATCTCTGATCTGAAAATGTAAGAAAGCATGTTTTCTATTGTTAACGAAAGACAAAAAGTAATAAGATTAAAAGCCCTTATACCAAGAGTTTAACACAAAGTTGACATGCTGTATCAGAGGTTGATAAATGTTGTGTAATATTGTAATGCATGCAGATAATGGTTGTAAACTCTTAAAAACGTTATAATCATTTAAATAAACTGAAATTAAAAAATACATCATCTGTTTTGATTTTTATAAGTACAAGTCAGGAGTTTTCTTGCTTTCTTAGGAACTCATGGGAACCCAACATTTAAAATCCACATTGCAAACATCTGCTTTGTTGGTAAAATCCCTGCTGGAAAATGAATGCAGATTTTTCTTTTAATTGCTAATTGAAAAGCAAAAATATTTGTAAAATTTACAATACACATAAAAGTTCAAAGCTGCATTAATTTCGTCCACTACAGGACAGAACACCTCTGCCATTAGTTGACATACAAGCAACTTTGGAGCTTGTTAAACCTAACAAGTCAGCATATAAATGTGTATTGACGCATCCAGCAGTTGCAAAGAAGCTTTGTCATCCCATAGCAACACAGTCTTCTACAAATGTAATGTTCCTAACCAACTAAACATGTGCTAATGTTGCAAATTGAAACCCAACAATACCAAAATCTTTGGTAAAGTTTAGAGAAAACATATCATACAGTAGTTTTGCAAAGTAAAAGTGTCTGTAGAAATGAGTTTACGGACATCAATCAATCAATGTTTATTTACATAGCCCAATATCACAAATGTTACATTTGTCTCAGTGGACTTCACAGTTTGTACAGAATATCAGTATGACAATACGACACCCTCTGTCCTTAGACCCTCACATCGTACAAGGAAAAACTTCCAGAGAAAACCCCACAGTTTAAAGGGGAAAATGGGAGAAACCTCAGGGAGAGCAACAGAGGAGGGATCCCTCTCCCAGGACGGACAGACGTGCAATAGATGCCGTGTGTAAATCGAAGAGATAATACATTTTACAGCGTAGGTAGACCAAATGTTCGGAAAGACCAAATGTTTGGAAATGCATGTGTCTATAATAAGAAGATTAATCCACAAGGATGTCAGCAATCCTGTGGGAGCCATCGGGGAAGTAGTATGATAAGAGTCAGGCAGGACCGCAGAGACAGGTTCAGCCACGACTCGAAGTCCAGGACTCAAATCCAGTACTCAGGATAGAGAATCCAGGACACACGACCACAGCAACAGGATCAGCCTCGACTCAGGATCCCGGCGTAGATATAGACACAAAAAAGAAATTTGGGGGAAGCTGGGTTAATCGGAACATGAGAGTACACAGGTACAGACAGACAGAAGGAAGAAGTAAGGTGTCCCCCCCGACAGTCCAAGCCTATAGCAGCTAAACTAACGTGTCTACATACATGCACTCCCTTAGGATAGGTTGAGGGAAAAGGGTAGCAAGTAAGAAGTAAGGAACACAACGTGTCTACGTACATGCACTCCCTTAGGATAGGTTGAGGGAAAAGGGTAGCAAGTAAGAAGTAAGGAACACAACGTGTCTACGTACATGCACTCCCTTAGGATAGGTTGAGGGAAAAGGGTAGCAAGTAAGAAGTAAGGAACACAACGTGTCTACGTACATGCACTCCCTTAGGATAGGTTGAGGGAAAAGGGTAGCAAGTAAGAAGTAAGAGACAGAGGTGGAGAGGCACACGCAGGGAGAAAGGTCCCCACTGGAACCTTAATTGGAATTGGTGAGAGGTAGGTCTGTGACTACGTTACACACTCCCCGGCCGGAATAGGCCTCTCTGCAACCTGTTACCCTCTAATAGAACCTCGAGAGGTCAGAGAGGGGAAAGGTTTTGGATAAAGTTTTAAATATAAGATCTAAGTTTTTAGGATTTAAGTGAAAGATTAAGAACTAAAATATATAGGTGAAGAGGCACAACGTGTCTACGTCAATGCACCCTTATTAGATTATTTTATTTTATCACTATAAGCTTTATCAAAAAGGAAGGTCTTAAGCATACTCTTAAAAACAGATAGGGTGTCTGCCGTCCAAACACAAACTGGAAGCTGATTCCACAAATGTGGAGCTTGATAAGAAAAGGCTCTGGCTCCCATTGTACTTTTAGAGACTCTAGGAACAACCAACAACCCTGCATTCTTGGAACGCAATGCCCTAGTAGGACAGTAGAGTATAATGAGTTATTTAAGGTAAGATGGCGCCTGCCCATTAAGGGCTTTGTAGGCGAGAAGAATAATTTTAAATTTTATCCTGTGTTCTATAGGGAGCCAGTGTAAGGCAGCCAGCACAGGAGTAATGTGATCCCTTTTCCTAACTCTGGTTAGTACACGAGCTGCAGCATTTTGAATCAGCTGAAGCGATTTAACTGACTTTTTGGCACACCCTGATAATAAAGAGTTACAATAATCCAGCCTAGAAGTACCAAATGCATGGACTAGTTTCTCTGCATCGTTTTGAGGCAAGATATGCCTGATTTTTGCAATGTTGCGTAGATGAAAGAAGGCGGTCCTTGAGATTGATTTTATGTGGGCGTTAAAAGATAAATCCTGATCAAATATAACACCAAGGTTCCTTACAGTCTCACTGGAGGCCAAATTAATGCCATCCATAATTAGTATATCTTTAGATAGTTTGTTTCGTAGATTCCTTGGGCCGAGTAAAATAACTTCAGTTTTAGCCGTGTTTAAAACCTGTTAAACCCGAGAGACCCCGGTTCCGGGGGCCTCCTGCAATATCTTGCATAAAACAGTGTCTGAGGGCATGTTCATTTAATAAACTATGAATGTTTTATATCCATGTAACGGAAAGAAACTCATCTAACTGATCATTTAAAAAAGAATTCTCCAAAAAAAAAACACAATGCTAATGCTGAGCCTCTGAATTAGCAACGAGCGAAAAATGCTAACAGATGACTGCACCGAAATTCACTCACAAAACCTTATTATTTATATTTGCTGCACATCTCAACCCATCGTTTCACGTCGTGAGGGGACACATAATCGATGGTTATCCTTATTATCACTCAATCATACAAACTCTCGGAGATAATAATAAGAACACACATCAAAACATATGGAGCTAGTTAGCCAAAAACGGCAAAATGGCTCACCTGTGTGGTAGTCTGGTCAAAAGTGGTCTTCAATGGCATTAAAACGATAAAAAACGATGCTGAAGTTAATCCATAGGTTAATCCAATGTGTATGTGTCACTTTGAATGATTTCTGATAATCCATGAGCAATAAATCTGCTTTTCGGTTTTGAGATGTCAGACCTAGAGACAGCTTCACTATGGAGCAAAACTGGTTGCTCAAAGACGCCATTTTTTTTTTAACATGAGTGTGTGCGGGACGATTCCCCTTCGATTCTATTGGCTCTAACGGTCAGAAAGAGATGTCACATCTCAAAATCGAACAAGAGGGGCCAGAGATAAGGAAAATCCACCCAAATGGCCCCAGAAGAGGTTTTTTTTGCTAAATCTGTCTAAAAAGGTCAAATATCACTTGTTTTGCATCAATCTTGATACAGGGTACTTATTATATATTGTACTTTGGATTCCTAAAGCTTTTAGTCTACTAACCCATCATCCAAGGTTAATTTTTACCAGTGGTGTAGTGGGTATTTTTTTACTGCGGGGACGCACGCTAGTTAGGTAATATCAAACAATGCCACACAAGTGCGCACGTGCGCAGTGCATTCAAAAAACGGGCAGACAGGTCCACAGAAACTACCGGTATGCTTAGTCCTACTTTAGTTACTGTACTGCAAAAAGCAGACGGCGCTGCGCTCAACACACACAGAGTCAAAACCATGGACACACTGGCACATAAGTTACATAAACAATTTATAGGCCTAAATTGCATAAGCTACAGTATTGCATCTCTTTCTCTTGCTATATAATATAGCCTACTTATGCAAACAACATTGAATCTGGACTTGACATTATTCTGATTAGGCCTAGCCTACATTGCAAATAAGCAGAACACACACACACCTTGTTTCCTCCGCCACATCTCCTCCGTCCATACCTCTGGGAAAGGTGAGCTCGAGCTAGCCAGGGGAATGTTGCTAGCGCAGCTAAAGTTAACGTTGTGCTAGCATTATCCACGTCTTTAGGCGGCTCTTCTGATGATGTAGTGCTAGTCTAGTAGCAGCTTCACTTGTAGCTTCGGTGCTGCTAGCCTCTTTCTTCTTGTGAATTATATTCTTTTTAGAAAATAAGTCAAGTAAAAAATGTTTGCCTGCCATTATAGAGCTTTTTCGTTAGCGTTCTTGAGGGAAAGAGCTGCCGCAAAATCGGCAGCTCTTCACTGACACACCCCCACCCCGCCGCGGGGTCACGAGCGTGATGACGATTCATAATTCTTTAAGGAAATCGTTTTTATTTTGTATTATAATTACTGTGAAATGTATTATGTTTTTGTCATTATTACAACAAATACACACTTGCATCTGATAACACTGGCAATGATTTTATATTTATTAGATAATTAAAAAAAAGATCATGCTCCAAATAAGTGGGGGTACGGCGTACCCCCGCGTCCAACGCGGTTTTCACCAGTGGTGTAGTGGGGATTTTTTTACTGGGGGGACGCTATTTTAATTAGGTAATCTCAAACAATGCCATACAAGTGCGCATGCGCACAGTGCACTCACAAAACGGGCAGACAGGTCCACAGAAACTACCGGTATGCTTAGTCCTACTTTAGTTAGGCGCTCAACACACACACAGACTCAAAACCATGGACACACTGGCACATAAGTTACATAAACAATTTATAGGCCTAATGCAGACATGGCGCTGCTTTTCACACACACACACACACCTTGCGTTTTGAAGACTGATACATCCGAAATGGATGAACAAACTTTGCAGCCCAGTTTCCCAGCTTTGCAGTCTATCCACGGGTATTCCTCTTGTTTCCTCCACCACATCTCATCTGCTCCGTCCATACCTCTGGGAAAGGTAAGCTTGAGCTAGCCAGGGGGACGTTGCTAGCGCAGCTAACGTGCACGTTATCTAGCATTATCCACGTCTTTAGGCGGCTCTTCTGATGATGTAGTGCTAGTAGCAGCTTCACTTGTAGCTTCGGTGCTGCTAGCCTCTTTCTTCTTGTGAATTATATTCTTTTTAGAAAATAAGTCAAGTAAAAAACGTTTGCCTGCCATTATAGAGCTTTTTCGTTAGAGTTCTTGAGGGAAAGAGCTGCCGCAAAATCGTCAGGCGGCGAGCTGGCTCGCCGTGGGGTCACGAGCGTGATGACGAATCATAATTCTTTTAGGAAATCGTTTTTATTTTGTATTATAATTACTGTGAAATGTATTATGTTTTTGTCATTATTACAACAAATACACACTTGCAACTGATAACACTGGCAATGATTTTATATTTATTAGACTATTAAAAAAAAGATCATGCTCCAAATAAGTGGGGGTACGGCGTACCCCCGCGTCCAACGCCCACTACACCACTGATTTTCACTATAAGTACAACATGTTTTTTGGACGGACACTATAATTTACAGTTTTTTACCATGTTCAATCTGAATTTTCTTTAAAATAAAAACATCTATATTGATTCTGACTTTTCTATATCCAACTCACAGGTTTATCATTACTTTGAGAAAAAAGATTATTAATTTAACCCTTTTAGAAGGGAAGATATGGTCATTTGTTCTGGGAATGTCATTTTCGAGCCTGAGACCTGAAAAACAGGCTTAGGGCTAAACTGGTTAACATCAAAAAGTTTAAGGTCATCCACGTTTTTAAGTCCTTAAGGCAGTATTGCACTTTATTTAGGTGATTGGTTTCATCAGGCTTGATGGATAAATATAGTTGAGTATCATCCGCATAACAGTGGGAATTTACAGAATGATTCCTTATAATATTGCCTAGCGGAAGTATATATAGTGTGAACAAAATAGGTCCAAGCACTGAGCCCTGTGGCACTCCATGGCTAACTTTGGTTTGCATGGAAGATTCATCGTTGACACACACAAACTGAGAGCGTTCAGACAAATAGGACCTAAACCAGCCTAAAGCAGTTCCCTTTATGCCAACTAAGTGCTCTAGTCTTTTCAATAGGATATCATGGTCGATAGTATCAAATACAGCACTGAGATCGAGCAAAACAAGAATAGAGACAAGTCCCTTGTCTGAGGCTATTAGAAGGTCATTTGTGACTTTAACCAGAGCTGTCTCTGTGCTATGATGTGTTCTAAAGCCAGACTGAAAATCTTCAAATAAATCATTGTTTTTTAAGGCATTGTTTTTTAAGACATATATTTAAAAAATCTAAATTGACGAAAATGAACATCAAAGTTACAAGTCAAAATGAAATGTAACCTGGAAGAAATAAGTTACTCCCCTTATGAAATTGACAATGCAGTATTTTGGTATTGGAATTTTTTTTAGAAGCCAAACATTCACTTTCTGTTTAGCTCTGTTTTTGTCTCCACAAGTTCCTGAGGAAATAATTGATGGTTTAGCTGCTAAGTGTGCTTCTGTGTTCACCAGCTATGTTGTTAACTTTGACTGTCTGCAAAAAACAGTTACTTCTGTAAATATGCTTGACAACAGCGCTGAGACTGAACAAGGTTCTGCTAAAACAATGTTTTAAAAAGGCTTAAAAGCTAAATACAGAGTGTTGCATAGTTGTTTGCGTGGTATTATTTTAAGTGTTAGGTCTATTCATGTCATGTTTTTCAGTTGTTGCTTTAAAAACAAGCACTTTGCTATTAAAGTTATTGTTTAAAGTAAGTAGTTACTTAATGTTATGAAATATAAGGTAATACGGTTAATATGCACCTTGTTGTTGTGCTCCATAACAAAACATAGGTTTTTCATCTTGAAATCCGGTGTTATTGTTCCGTGTTAATCAAAAGTCAACGTTGACTTACGTTAAGCTGCCTACGTTATCTTATAACAAATGTAACATACGTACGTAGCCTTGGGTGACAAATATACCTATTTTAACCCAATCTATAACTTTACCTAAGCCTAATCAAGTAATTCTGTTGCCTAAAACCTAAAGTAATTTAGTTTTTTCAATTGTGACCTTTTGACAAGATGAGCCCCTGATACTCTCTATGGATCATATATTGTTCTTAAAAATCGTTGGCAAACTATATATTCTTTCGTTGAGGTCACGTTCCTTCTTTAAATTTGTGTTTTTGTACTGTTGAATAGGAGAGGACAAGGTAGTTCTGATGAAGAGGAATTTACTGTTAAAATGGGAGGACCTGTTCAGGAAGAGATTTCTCTTTATTATGTGATGGAAGGAGGGCGAAACGAGGCTGCAGAACCTCTGGGACTGTGGGCAGCCAACACTCGAGAAACACTGGCGGCACATGAAATAATCAAAGAAAGAGCATAACGTGCAGAGTCAGTGAATGCCACTGTCACACTGTAAAACATTTCTGGATCTTATTATGGAGAGGTTTTGCAATAAAACTGAACGGCTGGTGAAAAAAAGGGTGCTGAAAGCGCCATATGCTTGTAACTCTGACTGAAAACGATCAAATGGATGGAAGGTTTCTAAAAGACCCAAACAAACTATGCTGCTATAGCATCTCGGCTCTATAGGGACGATCTTTTGGTCCAGGCTGAAGTAATAACTATTCAATTAAATGCTTTGAAATTTGGCAGAAAGATTCTTGTTCACCCTTGGGTTGAATCGTAATCACTTGGGTGTTTTCGTGAAATGTAAACCTGATAAACATATGGGATTTCCATTAGCATGAACTTTACTTTGCATTTGATCCTAATTAGCATTCATTAGCATGTTTTATTTGTTTTTAAAGGAGGCATAAGTATTTACAGTCACAACCTCAATGGAATTCTTAGTCTTCAGCTTTCTATGTCAACTTGTTTTAGTATTCAGGGTAATGGTGTATTGTGAATTTCTTCATTACCTCAATCCAAACCTGTGCAGCCACACCTCTGTGGGCAGGAAGGAGCGGAGCTGCTGCGTGAGAAGAGCTTCATGCTCACAGCTTGGCTCACCTTCTTGCCCAGCTTTGAGTTTAACTTCCTTCCAGTGGGCGGTGTCCCATCCAGCAGCAGAGACACCCACAACAGGACAGCTGCTGTTCATGTGCACAGACCTCAGAGAAGATCCACAGTTCTCAATACTGCATTGCTAAAGCAGGTTAGAAAACTACAGTGTTGACTATTTGTTTCTTTAGCCATGTTGACCGCATGACTCCAGGGATGGCAATGTCGGTTAGTCTGTCCACAAGTTTGATACGGGCAGTAAAACATTTCACCAACTATCAGATGTATGGTGAATGGACTGTGTTTATCTGGCGCTTTATCTGGTCTTTACGACCCCTCAAAGCGCTTTAAATTCTACAAGTCATCATTCACCCATTCACACCCCATTCATAAAGAGCGATGTGCCATTTGCTCAAATAAGTTTTCATTCGCACACACTGTTGGCCACGCGATCAGGAGCAACTCGGGTTAAAGTATCTTGCCAAAGGACACACCGACATGTTGACTGCAAGGCCGGGATTGAATCCACAACCTGATTGAAAGATGATCGCATTACCTCACAGCCAGTAATTTAAGGTCCCCTATTACACTGTTTTTCATCAATATATTAAAGGTTTCATATATATACAAACCATTTCTCTGAAGTGTTTGGCTGGAATACCAAACAGATCATGCATTGTAGCATGCCAAAAACCCCTCTGTTTCAGCCCTGTTTCAAAAGTGCTGATTCTGTAGCTTTAAATGCTAATAAACTGCTGCTGGCCACACCCATCTGCGACATGATTGGTTTAAAAAAACACAGGTACGGGTGTTACCTTGGTTGGTTATTGGCTAATGGTTGCACAACCCAAAACAACATTGTGAAATCACAAAGTGGCCAAAATCTGATCAGCTCATTTTCAGATAGGTTTTTATATAAATGGATCCGGACAAAAAGAGAGAGATTGTTTTTTCCTGAATCATTTTGAGTCTCTTTACACACTGGCAACACTTATTTATGTATGAAAGACATGAAAAAGTGGATTTTGCATAACGTTTGTATAGACCTTCTGATTGAAAGGTGACCGCACTACCTCACAGCCGTCATAAAAGTTCCTACAGACATTCATGATCCCCAGAGGAAGAATCCTAAGAACGCTGGTTACAGTATTCTCTGGCTTGGCCTCTATCCCCACCATCTCTGAATCGGTTCTGAGCTAAATATCTGAAAAAATAATAAATGTATTGCAAATAAACTGCATAGCGTTAGTGTTCTTTTGACAATGCTGAAATGTTACACATTACCTTTAAAGCACCATTGTTCACAATTCAGTCTTTCAGCAGTCGTGCTATAAAACGCTACAGACAAAATGCCTCTGAATATGAGCAATATTCAATCTGAATCATTAACAATAAACTCTGATGCCTAAGATCTTCTCAGATTATTTTTTATCCGCCATATCCATCTCCTATTACCCACAACGTTTATTTTTGCTGTCAAGATACAGTACATGAACTCAGAGCCTTTTCTTGGAACAGATCTTATCTGTTCCTTCTCCAGCTGCATAGTGCTGTAGAATAACATTAACAATCAAATGACCTGACCCAGGTTAAAACATTTGGCTTTTCTGTGTTCCACGTTGTTGGAGAAAAATGATCGAAGGTCACTTGGATGGAGTGAGCCGGTGTGATGGCTGTCAGGTCAGGTCTGCCTCAACCTGCATTATGAGACTGCACCAGGATCCCTGTAATGCTGAGCTCATTATGTTTAATTGTTTTGGATTCGAACAATGTGGGATGGATTGGGTTGAGGAATTTCAGCTTGTTAGACTGAAGTTGAGAAAGGTAGAAAGTGAGTTTTTTTTTACCCAGGTACTTTATGTTGTGATATTTTCCATGTCAAGAGACTTTCTAGCTGTCTTCCCTGTGCATTGTGTAAAGTTTTTAAAGCAACATTAATCTCAAGGTTGCAGACAGTATAATGTAACTACATTTAAAAGACAATTACAACATTTATTCAAATAAGCTTTTAGTTTTGATCATTTTCCCATGTTATCCCTTTTGCTTACTTCCACCTGTTCTTATCTCATATTCATTTTTCCGATCTTTCCCGTATGTCCTTCATAAAAAGGTTTGCTTCTCTTTCTTGCCGATTTTTCTGTATTTGTTGATTCCCTTGCTCATGCTCTTTCTTTCTCCCTTTCCTAGTGCCTTTTTATTTATTTACTTTATTCCTTCCTTCTGTCCTATCTCTCCTAATTGTCTTGCTCGTCTTCTTCCCTACCTTCCCTATCTGATCTGTAAACATACACAACTGGAAACAAGATGTGTATACACCAATGAAAACTCAAGTCAATAGGTTTACTTTTCATACTGTAAGCAAACTGCTACATCAATATACATTTATACAGTGCATCCGGAAAGTATTCATACCCCTTCACTTTTTACACATTTTGTTATGTTACAGCCATATTTCAAAATGGATTAAATTCATTTTTCTCCTCAACATTCGAGACACAATACCCCATAATGACCAAGTGGAAAAGGTTTTAAAATATTTTTCGTAAATGAATTAAAAATAAAACACTCAAATATCACATAAACATAAGTATTCACACCCTTTACTCAATACTTTGTTGATGCACCTTTGGCAGCAATTACAGCCTCAAGTCTTCTTGAGTATGATGCTACAAGCTTGGCACCAGTGGCGTTTTCTCCTGGAGGCCAAGGGAAGCCAGGCTTCCCCTGTTTTTTCGGATTGTAGTTATAATTTTAATAAATAAATAAAAACACTTTGTTTAGTTTTGGAAATTCTTCTTTGCTGTGTGTTGCTGCCTGCCCGTCTCTCCCCCATTCTCATTGAGTATTTTACAAAGAGTGAAACAGCGCCCCTCTAGATGTTATGGTAAAACAGTAGATTGCACTCACTGTTACGAGAGGAGGCCAGCCGAAATTGGCTTCCCTTGGTGAAAAAAATGGAGGGATTGACCAATCAGACAAGTCTCACGTCATGCCCCTGCCAACCTGTGATTGGTCAGGGCCATGCCAAGGGAAGCCAGAGGCGGCTGGCTTCCCTTGCCTCACAATCCAATCAAATGACATCAACTTGGTGGTGCAGTGACGCATCCTAAAACCCAGAAGTAAGCTGCGCTCGCATTCCCTCGACAAAAAAGCAATGGGATTTCTCCATAGGATTTTGGAAAATAGCTCGAAATAAGGTCTGTGGAAAACAAACCTGTTAGATAAATGCATGTTTTGTTCAGCCGGATAATATCCACATGTCTACTGTACTTTTATAATTTTATAATCATAAATCTAATCGATAGATAGATAGTGTCACTGCACCACTCTCACCGCCGTTAGAAAGTAGCAAGCAACTGAAGCAAGTGCAATTATGGAGGGTGGAGATTTGGAGTATTTAATCTACATTTTGTTTACTAAACTTCCGCTACAGCAGCAACTCAAAATAAATCTGATGACAGGCCAATGCCCAAACTGAAGCTGTGTACAGCGAGGAAAAAAGGAGCGAATCGGACGTAAAACGTTAAAGGTCTCCTGATTTAGTTTGTGAATGAATGCTTATTAGAGTTTCGGCTGGAGAGTGCGTGCGGACCTGTCGGTTAGATAACAGGCATGTGTAAATCCTGCATCTGTATGATATATGTGTAAAATGATACCGGGCGCTGTAATCACTCATCTGGTTACAGCGTTACATTGACCACCACATCCCCCCCCCCGACCCCCAAAAAAGGACGTATTATTGGCTTCCCCTAATTTTTTTCCCATGCCACACTACTGCTTGGCACACCTATCTTTGGGCAGTTTCTCCCATTCTTCTTTGCTCATTGTCTCAAGCTCCATCAGGTTGGATGGGGAGCGTCAGTGCACAGCGATTTTCAGATCTCTCCAGAGATGTTCAATCGGGTTCAAGTCTGGGCTCTGTCTGTTCCACTCAAGGACATTCACAGACTTGTCCCGAAGACAGACGACGCCATAGCCCTCACCATCCACACTGCCCTCTCACACCTGGACCAGAGGAACACTTATGTGAGAATGCTGTTCATTGACTACAGTTCAGCCTTCACTACCATTGTGCCCTCCAAGCTGGTCATCAAGCTCAGAGACCTCGGGCTCAACAGTGCTCTCTGTGACTGGATCCTGAACTTCCTGACGGGCAGACCCCAAGCAGTGCGGGTGGGAAACATCACATCCTCCACCCTGATCCTCAACACCGGAGCCCCTCAAGGCTGCGTGCTCAGCCCTCTCCTCTACTCCCTGTTCACATACGACTGCGTGGCCATACACAGCTCCAACACTGTCATGAAGTTTGCTGACGACACGACCCTCATCACCAGATCACCGACGGTGACGAGACGGCGTACAGAGAGGAGGTCGAAAACCTGACATCTTGGTCCCAGGATAACAACCTCCATCTCAACGTCAGCAAAACAAAGGAGCTGATTGTGGATTACAGGAAGCAGCAGAGAGAGGGACACGCCCCCATCTCCATCAATGGGACTACGGTGGAGAGAGTCAGCAGCTTCAGGTTCCTCGGGGTCCACATCACTGAGGACCTGACACGGACTCTTCACACCACCACCATCACCAAGAAAGCCTGACAGCGGCTCTTCTTCCTCCGCAGGCTGAGGAGGTTCAACATGGACCCCAGGATACTCTTCAACTTCTACAGGTGCACCATAGAGAAGCTGGTGGAGCTGTTGGAGAAGCCTGTGACACAAGATTTTCATCGACATAACTACACTGTAGCTATGTTCGTTTGACAAATAAAGAACCTTGAACCTTGAAGCCACTCCTTTGTTATCGTGGCTGTGTGCTTAGGGTCGTTGTCCTGTTTTGAATTGAATTGATTTATTTAAAACAAGGGACAGTGTACATTTATCAACATATTAAAAACATGTAAAAGTACTCGAATTAGCCAAAAGGCTAGTTTTCATCGATAGTCCCTTTGCCAGATGGTGATAGACATCCTAAAAGCAATAATAAAAATACCACAACATTGTTATACCATTGTACATATTTACAATAGATGACATCACTGAATATAGATAAGAGCAAGTCATGATAATAAATAAAAAATGTTTTTACAATACACACTCATACACACTTTTTGTCTAGTGTTTTGAGTGCTTGTTTATACAGTGATTCCAGTGGTTTTAGAGCTGTAGAGTGTGCATTAGACCAGCTTATCAGACAGTAGTTGATGTGGGAGAGGACCATTGAGTGAAGCTTAGGAAGTTTCTAATGTATCTGTAATTTGACAGATTTAACTTTACTTTATTGCAGACCTTTTTTGATATGTTTTTTGAAATTGAGGTTTGTGTCAATATGTACTCATAAGTACTTGTACTCCGAGACAACCTGAAGTGTCCTTCCAGAAAATAAAACATCTTGTTTTGTTATAATGCTTTGGCCCTTGGAGAAGAACATACACACTGTCTTTGAGATATTTGGTTGCAAACAATTATTGTTAAGCCAGGATCTAATATTCTCCAATACATCAGTGACCTTGGTAGCAGCCTCTTCTGCGGTTTTGCCATGAGTAAAAACAACTGTATCATCAGCATACATTAATACATCACATTCTCCACACACAGAAGGCAGATCATTTATGTACATACTAAACAGGATTGGGCCCAATACAGAGCCCTGCGGTACTGCAGTTGACAAACATAGTGCACTAGACTTATGGTTCTCAATTTGAACACATTGGGAGCGGGATGAAAGATACGAATTAAAGAGGTTGGTGAATTCTATAGAAAAAAAAGTTAAGTATTTTTTGCAATAAGATGTTGTGATTAACAGTGTCAAAATCTTTCCGTAAGTCAAGAAACACGGCCCCCACAACCCCACCCCTGTCCATTGATGCCTTAACTTTCTCCACGAGGAAGCATGTCGCTGAATTTAAAGGTGATTTTATTTTTTAAAGGTTTAAAGGTGAACCTTTGCCCCAGTCTGAGGTCCAGAGTGTCTGCCCCAGTCTGAGGTCCAGAGTGCTCTCTGACTAAGGCCCTTCTCCCCCGATGCTCAGTTTGGTTTTGGCAGCAAGCTCTAGGAAGAGACCTGGTGGTTTCAAACATCTTCCATTTGCAAATGATGGAGACCACTGTGCTCGTTGGGACCTTCAATGCTGCAGACATTTTTCTGTACCCTTCTCCAGATCTGTGCCTTGATACAATCCTGTCTCTGAGGTCTACAGTCAATTCCTTGGACCTCATGACTTGGTTTGTGCTCTGATATGCACTGTCAACGGTGGGACCTCATATAGACAGGTGTGTTCTTTTCTAAGTAATTTCCAATCAATTTAATTTACCACAGGTGAACTCCAGTCAAGTAATAGAAACATCTGAAGGATGATCAGTGGAAACGGGATGCACTTGAGCTCAATTTTCAGTGTCAAAGCAAAGGGTGTGAATACTTATGTACATGTGATATTTCTTTTAATTCTTTTTAACACGTTTGCAAACAAATCTTCAAAAACGTTTTCGCTTTGTCATTATGGGGTATTGTGTGTGGGATATTGAGAACAAAAATGAATTTAATCCATTTAGAAATAAGGCTGTAACATAACAAAATGTGAAAAAAGTGAAGGGGTATGAATACTTTCCGGATGCACTGTACCTACACTGTACATATAAGATTGTATCTTTGTTATAACTCACTGTACAATATGTTTACCAATTCACTTGAAGTACAAAATTAAGTGCAGACTTCTAGGGGGCTTGGTATTCATTGGTATACATTATTTATTTTTTACTTTAATATTTACTTATATTAACTTACTTATGACTTATTATCCTTTTGTGGTTGTACCCTTATTTGTTTTCTATTTCAATTTTATCCTTATTTTTTTTGCATTTTAAGAACCAATATGGTTTCAAGGAATACAAAACAAGAAAAATTCAAGCTAAAAGATTTGATGAGATCAAATAAAAAAACAGACGAAGCAGTGGAAGAAAAATTATGGAAAATAATGATAAATGTACATAAACAGATACTTCAATTATTTTCACTTCCGGAGCAGCGTTAGTAATGTTGTTTACATCACTATTTTCTTCCATCTTTGATCAAAGAAAGAAAGAAAGAATTATTAAAATATATTTTATTCTCAATATTGCTGTTTTTTTCCCACCTCTCCTGTGTTTTCATTCTGTCATGTGAATTTCCCTCTGAAACTTTAATACGTATGAATGGAAGTACCAGAGTGTAGGAATATTCTGTTACAAATATAAGTCCTGCATTCAAAAAGTTACTCAAGTAAAAGTACAAAAGTATTAGCATCAAAATATAGTTAAAGTACCGAAAGTAAAGGTACTCATTCTGTAGATTGGTCCATTTCAGAATAATATATATTACATGTTTTATATTGATTGATCATTAAAGTGTTCTCAAAGCTGGTAAAGGTGCAGCTAGTTTTAATGACTTTGTATACTGCAGGGTAGTTTGTGAATTTACTCCAGGTGGAACTAAAGTCTGATTTAAGACTTGATTATATTTCACATCATTCATCCACATCTGCAAAGTAACTAAAGGTATTAAATACATGTAATGGAGTAAAAGTACACGATTTACCCCGGAATTGTAGTGGAGTAGAAGTATAAAGAAGCATTACATGGAAATACTCAAGTAAAGTACAAGTCCTTCAAAATGTTACTTAAAGGGGACCTATCATGCAAAATGCACTTTTGTACATCTTTTATACATGAATATGTGTCCCGGGTGTGTCAGGGAACTCACCAAGTGTCAGAAAACACAACCCTCTCTCTTTTCCTCCATACCCAAATCTCTAGAAACGGGGCTGCAATGGATCTGATACAGATTTGAAATTGTTCTGACGTTAGAAACTGGGTGCTCCGCCTATATGGGCAACTCTCCACCTATCAGGGGAATGAGAGGTTGCCGTGGCATGGTAACAGCATGGTAACAGCATGGTAACAGCATGGTAACAGCATGGTAACAGCATGGTAACAGCATGGTAACAGCATGGTAACAGCATGGTAACAGCATGGTAACATGACGCTCGTGCCTCGCCCCCCTCCTTTGCAGGGGGGCGTGGTCAGCTGCAGCTCATTTGCCACAGAATCAGCCCTTGCAAAAACAGGGCTGGAATAGAGCAAATAGAGCGAAATGAGGCATGGCTAAAATGCATAATCTGTTTGGTATTTTGAAAAAAAAACTTCACAGACATGCTTTATATAGGTATGGTCCTACAATATATTATTCAAATATAGCATGATAGGTCCACTTTAAGTACAGTACTTGAGTAAATGTACTAAGTCACTTTACCCCACTGCTTCAAATATAGTATTTCTTCTGCTGTGTTGTAACTAGTTCCCCTTCATGGCCTTCTTGTTTATTGATAAACTAACTCAGGCAGCGTGGCACTGAGTGGAATGACAACCCCGCGAGGCACAGAAAGTGACGCACACAGCCCTGCCAGCAGTGTGTAAAGAGGCTAAAGACGCCGGTGGAGAGCACCTGTCAAACTTCATATCAAGTCACCCGTTTTTCCAGCTTCACTTTGCCTTCCTCTAACCTGACAAGCAGGCAGGAGACCCCTCAGCGTGTCATGTGTCCCATAAATGTTACTGATCCTAACTCGCATCTCCACACACTGTAGGCCAAACAGGATGATTGCTTGTGTGGTGGTGATCTCCCAAAAGTGACAAAGTGTGTTGACGGCTCTCCTCTGACGCAAGAAAACCATTTAGTTGTAGTGTCTGGTGTCACGGGGACGCATAACAACGCAAATGCTACCTATAAATACACGTCCAGGCTATTTTAAACCTAACAGGGTCAAACCGGAGAGTTCAACTTCCTTTTACCGCACAGAATGTATAGCTTTAATTTTCTGCAGAAGATTGAAGAAAATGGGAAGATGATTATAATTAGACAATAATATAAACTGGGGGAAATAAATGATACAAAGAGCAATTACAACCTATTATGTTAAGGTTGCATTAAAATGTGTTATAATAAACATCCTGGAAATGTGGTTAAAGGGTCAGTTCACCTCAATGATAAGAAAACCAAAACACTTTAAGTCTAGAAATGTCTAGCTATAGCTTTGGTTTTGCTGCTAAAGGTTGATTCTGGAGAAAATTTGATAACAAATAAAAAACAAGAAGAGTAATGTCAGCATGAAACTTCCCTCATCAATTACTGCCACTAAGAGAATAGTTTTTTGTGTTGCAAGTTCTCTGAAATGTTATGTTTAAGTGTGCAAATAAAGCATTTTCTATTGATAACTTTTGGTCATTAAGGAGAAATCTACAGATACAAAGTTAGTCAAATAAAGATGTATTTTTGATTATTTCTTTCCACTATTTGTAATGAAAGCAAATAGCTTAAAACGGTTCAGTACAATGTTTTGACTGTAGCGTTTCGGATTACTACTTTAAAGGGGCCCTAATACGCATATTTTCAGGTTCATATTTGTATTTTGTATCTTTACTGTGACATATCTCCATGCTTTAATGTTCAAGAACATGTTTTTCTCAAACTGCCTGTGCTACAGCACCTCTTTTCACCCTCTGTCTGAAATCAGAGCCCAGTCTGCTCTGATTGGTTAGCTGGCCGGCTCTGTTGTGAATGTCCAACCACTTGAAGATGTGCCACCCCTTAGCCTATCACATACAATGTGTTGGAGCGCTAGCCTAAGCGAGTGTTATATAATGAGGTCACTTTTGGTGCATTTCCACTGCAGCGGGTAGCCCCGTTTAAGCGTCCTTAATCGTCCTCAAGCGGCCAGGCCAGTTTTTGGTGGCCTTTCCATATAGCGTAGCACCGGCTAGCGGGTACTTTTTCCCTCTTTTTCCGGCCCCATAAAATCGTGGTTCTATCAGGCCAGGGCCAGGGCTGAACTAGTGATGTCAACACTCTCGACTGCTGATTGGTCAGAGAGAATCGTCACAAGATCCCGCGCAAGATCATCCCTAGTGTCGCATATATATCTAGAAGCAAGCTTGCACAGCATTTTTGTAAACGGAGGAGCTACAAAAATGGCAACGTCAAAGACAAGCACACCGTGGTCGACCGAGGAGGTGACGACGTTCCTACATCTCAGTGGGGATGATCAAATCCAGCGGGAGCTCGACGGAACAACTCGAAATGTGAAAAAAAAGCTGATCGCCCCGCCTACACTGCGTTGCTACCCCAGGTCCTAAACTGTAATGGGAATGCGCCACGGCCACGGACGGCCAGCGAGGCAGCCCGAGGCCTGAGCGAGGACGCTTAGGGACACTTAAACGGGGCTACCCCGCTGCAGTGGAAATGTGCCATTTGTCGTGGAAGTAAACAAAGGAGTCCAATGGATGCGTTTCAGGCGTATTTCTGTCTTCATCATTACATTATTACATTACATTACATTGCATTTAGCTGACGCTTTTATCCAAAGCGACTTACAATAAGTGTGTTCGACCAACAAAATACAAACTTGAGGAAAACAGAATCATATAAGTACATCAGGCTTCATAGAGCAAAAACATTTCAAGTGCTACTCAACTGGCTTTAGATAAGCCAGCCCTTTATTAGTATATAAGTGCTTTGTTAATAGTTATATCGCTCGAAGTGGAGTCGAAAGAGATGAGTTTTCAGTCTGCGCCGGAAGGTGTGTAAGCTATCTGCTGTCCTGATGTCAATGGGGAGCTCATTCCACCATTTTGGAGCCAGGATAGCAAACCCACGTGTTTTTGCTGATGGAAACTTGGGTCCCCTTCGCAGCGAGGGTGCAGCGAGCCGTTTGGTTGATGCAGAGCGGAGTGCACGTGCTGGGGAGTACGGTTTAACCATGTCCTGGATGTAGGAAGGGCCAGATCCATTCGCAGCATGGTAAGCAAGTACCATTGTCTTGAAGTGGATTCTAGCAGTTATCGGAAGCCAGTGAAGGGAGCGGAGGAGCGGCGTGGTGTGGTGTGGGAGAATTTAGGAAGGTTGAAGACCAGGCGAGCAGCTGCATTCTGGATGAGCTGCAGAGGTCGGATGGCACATTCAATTCACATGCAGGTAGACCAGCCAGGAGGGAGTTGCAGTAGTCTAGGCGTGAGATGACGAGAGCCTGAACCAGAACCTGCGTCGCTTTCTGGGTCAGCTGGGGACGCATCCTCCTGATGTTGTAAAGCGTGTATCTGCAGCAGCGGGTTGTAGCAGCGATGTTTGCAGTGAAGGACAGGTTGTTATCTAGGATCACACCCAGATTCCTTGCAGTTTGAGTCGGGGAAACAACAGAGGTGCCAATGTTGATTGTTAGGTCAAGAGTGGGACAATCTTTTCCCGGAAGGAAAAGCAGTTCAGTCTTGTCAAGGTTGAGCTTGAGGTGATGATCAGACATCCACTGAGAGATGTCAGCTAGACAAGCAGAGATGCGTGCGACGACCTGGGTCTCTGAGCGGGGAAAGGACAGAATTAATTGGGTGTCGTCAGCGTAGTAGTGGTATGAAAAACCATGCGGGCTAATGACTGATCCGAGCGAGTTTGTGTACAAGGAGAAGAGGAGGGGACCAAGAACAGAGCCCTGAGGGACCCCTGTAGTTAATTGACAAGGGTCGGACTCGGACCCTCTCCAAGTAACCCTGTAGGTGCGGTCTTTGAGGTATGAGGTGAGGAGGGAAAGTGCAGAGCCTGAAACTCCAAGTTCTTGGAGAGTGCGAAGGAGGATCTGATGATTCACCGTGTCTAATGCAGCAGACAGCACCAAAAGGATGATGACAGAGGAGAGGGAGGCTGCTTTAGCAGTGTTCAGTTCCTCAGTGACAGCAAGGAGGGCAGTTTCTGTGGAGTGACCTGCCTTGAAACCAGACTGGTGCGGATCCAGAAGGTTGTTCTGATGGAGATAACAGGAGAGTTATTTAAAGACAGCGCGTTCAAGTATTTTAGACAGGAACGGGAGGAGAGAGACAGGCCTGTAGTTTATAACATCACGACGGGTTGAGAGTGGGTTTCTTTAGGAGAGGGTTTACTCTTGCCTCCTTGAGACTGTTTGGAAAGTGACTAGAAGTTAGAGAAGTGTTGATGAAATGGGTGAGAAACGGTAGAATATCAGGAGCGATAGTCTGAAGGAGGTTTGAAGGGATAGGGTCCAGAGGACAGGTGGTAGGGGCGGGCAGAGGTAATGACGGTAAGAACCTCACTTGGAGAGAGAGGGGAAAAGGAGGTCAGTGTGTGGGTGAAAGGAGGGTCTGGTGACCCAGCGGTGAGTAGAGGTGAGTCAGAAAAAGAAGAGCGAATATCATCAACCTTTTTTTCAAAGTGGTTAACAAAGTCGCTTGACAGAAGGGAGGAGGGGGGAGGGGCTTTGGGGGGGTCCAGGAGGGAGTAGAAGATGGAAAATAGTTTTTTGGGATTGGAATAGGAAGATTGGATCTTATCTTGAAAGAAAGTGCTTTTTGCCTGAGAGATCGAAGCAGAGAAAGAGGAGAGGAGAGCCTGATAGGTTAGGAGGTCGTCACGGTGTTTGGATTTCCACCATTTCCGCTCTGCTGCCCGAAGGACGGTTCTATTAGCACGCAGTGCATCATTTAGCCAGGGAGCAGGAGGGGAGTGACGAGCCTGCCGAGATGTGAGAGGACAGAGAGAGTCCAGAGAGGATGAGAGAGTAGAAAGGAGAGTTTCTGCAGCAGAGTTTGGAGGTAGTAGTTGGAACGAGTCCGAGGAAGGGAGGGCTGAGAGCACCGATGAGGCAAAGGTAGAGGGGGAGAGGGAACGAAGGTTACGGCGGACAGGTGCAGGATGAGAAGAGATTAGTTTGTTATGTTTGGAAAGGGGTAGAGAGAATGAAATGAAGAAGTGATCGGATGTGTGGAGCGGGTTTACAGAGAGGTTAGAAGTAGCGCAGTTCCTTGAGAATATGAGATCAAGGACATTGCCAGCTTTATGAGTTGGTGGGGACGGAGACAGTGAGAAAGCAAAGGCGGGTTAACAGAGATGTTAGTTCGTCTATCTTCCCTGTCTGGAGGTTGAAGTCTCCGAGAAGTACAGCGGGAGGGCCAGTTTCAGGGATGTGTGAGAGGAGATTATCTAATTCCTCCAAGAAGTCCCCCAAGGCGCCTGGTGGACGGTAGAAGAACAACAATGGTTAATTGTATAGGATGGGTTTACTGTGACGGCATGGAATTCAAAGGTGGAAGGAGTGAAGTTAGGTAGCTTGAAGAGGGAAAAGCTCCATTTGGGAGAGAGCAGGAGACCAGTGCCACCTCCTCTGCCAGTGGGTCTGGGTGTATGGGAGAAGGAATATGCTGTGGAGAGAGCTGCTGGGGTGGATGTGTTGGATGGAGTAATCCACGTCTCAGTGAGAGCAAGGAAATCCAGAGACTGCAGGGAAGCGTAGCCAGAGATGAAGTCAGCCTTAGGAACAGCTGACTGGCAGTTCCACAGGCTGCCTGAAACTAGATGTTGGATCTCAGTGGAGCATGTGGGATAGACGAGAGCAGGCCGGTTATATCGATTACGACACTTAAAAAGGAATGGAGAAAATACACATGATTATAGCATGAGGGGCTAAACAACCAAATAAAATAAAACACCAGCGATACTTTAGCTCAATCAAAGTAGGATTTGCCTCCTCTTTGCCTCCCACGTGCCTCCCGCAGGACTCCAATGTCTTTGTCAGTCTTACTCCCGCAGGACTCCAATGTCTTTGTCAGTCTTAGCCTGTCTGACGCTGAAGCTGACGCTCCATCATCATGAACTGAACCTTTAAATTAACCCTGCTGATGACATTTCTGAAAACTACGGGAACTCACTTAACTGAAATTACATTTCAAAGTATAAAAAAAAGCTATATTCAGTTTGATTATTTAAGCAATCAGATGTTTATGTGTGTTAAGACTCAGGCAAACCCATGTACGTCATCAGAGAAAGACACACTTCCTTATATTCAGCCATGAAAGCAAAGATCTGATTGTGTAATAATTCATCACTTCTCCAACACTTAACCTAATACAAACACTGACGTCAACTCATCAAGATTCATATTTCCTATAAACATTGAAAGAAGCACAGATTCATAGACAGTATCAGTTTATGTCGGCCAGTAATAATGTTACATTTCAGCACAGAAATGCTGAAGATGTTTATTTGAAGACAGTTTCATCATTATACCGTTGGTCTACTGTTCAATATATGGTACTGTATCTTAATAAAAAATTAAAAAATAGCAACAAAACGTGATTCTTTAAGGAATACTTCACTTCTCAAAGTTATCATTTATCAACTTCTCACAGAGTGCAGTGGTGGAAGAAGTACTCAGATCCTTCAAAATGTTGCTTAAGTCAAAGTACAGAAAGCAGTAAGAGCATTACAATATTGTATTTTGTCAATTTTAGAGATTTTTCAAATACTGGGTAGATCAATAGTACAGTACTGAATCTTATCATATCAGCATATCTTGTTTTTATATGTAAAAAGTAACTAGGAGTAAATAAATGTTATATGGAGTAAAAACAATATATGCCTCCAAAATGTAGTGAAAAAGAAGTATAGCATAAAATGGATCTACTCAATTAAAGTACAAGTATGACAAAATACTACTGATGATGTACAGCAATTGATAACTTAGTTACATTCCACCACTGACCAAGTGTTTCCTTGAATTTTGAGGTGAAGTTTACCTTCAAGAATGGAACTGCAAGATCTTGTCACATTATCAAAATGTCAACAGTTCAACATATTGGGAAATGAGCTTATGTGCTTTCTTGTAGAGTAAAAATAATAACATTGATATCAATTTCACCTCTGTTCATGTACGGAGCTGAAGTCACAACGTAGTTAGCTAAGTTTAGCTTAGCAAGATGACAAGAGAAAGGGAGAACTATAGCAACTAGCGTAGCAAGCTAGGCTAATCTTGCTGTGACTCCAGAACAACACAGATAAAGAGTGGTGCAGTGATGACGTATTAGTGTAGGCTGACAGAATGTGTCCCTTGATAAAAAACAAAGGGAATTTTTCACTGCCTTTTGATATATTGCAGAAAATAAGCTCTGTCGCAAACACATTATGATACTTAACTAACCAAAAACACGACCCAATAAGCCAGCATCTATCTGGTTCTAGCTAACATTGAAATCGTTCTTCGCAACTGTGAAACTATGACACATTTGAGTATCAATGAGTTTATTAAACCTCATCACGTCCTGTTAATACATGCAAATGATTACATCAAAAAAACATATGTTACATTTGATACTTTCCTTACAGTATGGAAGTACACTGGAAAATAAGTAATCAACACTATACACAATATTCCTTTTGATGTCTACAATTTGCCAAATCTACTCAGTGTCACTTTATAGATTTTGTTTAATACTGAGTATAATGATTAAGATAATCAAGGTAGAGCTGCAATAGTTTTTGTTGAATAATAGATTACCCGATTGACATAATTGGCAATTACTTTGATATCCCTATAATCGTTAAAGTACGTTTTAATGTAATAGTGCTAGTAAATGCTTTTTCCAACATGAAAAATGTTTCTCTGTATTATATTATATTTAAGTGAATTTCTTTGGGTTTTAGAATCTTAAGGACATTGCCTTAGACTTTGAGAATTTTTTTTCCCCTTTTTTCTGATATTTTATAGACCAAACGATTCACTGAGAAATGTATGGACAGGTAGAAAAAATGTAAGTTGCAGCCCTAAATCAAAGTGCTTTGAGAGAATACGTATTTAACGTTAAACATTCTCTCTGAGTAAAATATCGTGTGCCATCTAATCCGATTTGCTGAGAAAATATTTGCAGATTTGAAGGAAAATCCTCACATTGAGTACCATAAACTTCCATAGCAGACAATCCTTGTGAGATGAACGCTGACACTTCATAAACAGTTGAGGAGAAGTAAATGAAGGATGAATTATTGTCCTGGATTTTCCAGTTTCCCTTTCCTTCTCCTGTGCCTTTCAAAGCACACATTCTCTTTAGAATCAAAGCCGCCACATCCAACAGCAGATTAATGGGAGACTTCCTCTACACGGTGGTAATTCATCTTAATTGTGATCCATTCCTCTTGGCTGTGTTCCCAGTTGGCCAGATGCTCGACGTTTGTTTGACAAATAAATCCCTTACAATGTCTTCAAAGCATTAAGGTCTGGGCGTATAGAGTCTGCGGTAAAAAAAAAGTTTTTATAGGTTGGAAGAGGCTAGCCAACATCTGTATGCAGCTGGTCATGCCCAGAAAACAGAAGATGAATTATTACCATCAAATTGGACATACAGGGTCCCACGATTTAATAGACGGAAGCTTATGTGCATAAATCAATCCTGAAATTAAAATGTAAGTTAAAGCGTCCTGAACATATTGTCTTCAGTGATTGTGGTTCTTGTCTTTTTTGATGTATTTTATCCATGGTTCTCCAACTCATTCTCAAAACCAGGCCTTTTCAGACCCAGAAAACCAGGTGTCCAACTTCTAGTTCAAGTAAAAATACTCCTCTGGTTGGCGACCAGGGCGGTCTGGCTCTCCCGCCGCCTCTCCTTCTTCCTCCTCTCCAGTCTCATCTTCCAGCAGACCACGCTGGACGCCAAGAGCACCAACCCGGCCGAGAGGAGCACCAGGCCAAAGTAGGAGATGGTGGATCCATGCGAGTTGAAGCTGTAAGCCACAGCGGTGACCACGATGCCAGCGATGAGGACCACCACGCCAAAGGGGATGGTGCAGCGGTAGCAGGAGAGCTCGGCCCCCCCCGTGGCTGCGGTCAGCTGCACTTCATTGACCAGGGGGATGTTCACCTGGGTGGCTGCGGGACTCTCGGTGTTGTTGGCCTTCTCTGGGGTCACTGGCGTTCTCATGGCGTCCTCATTAGCTTCTTCTGGCATTGCAGGAATTAGAAACCCTCTGTTAACCAACCACAGATGGTTCCTTCGCTGTCGCCCCTTTACCTCCCTTCCTTGCTAGGGTGTTCCAGTCTGTGTGGGGGGGAAATTGCAAAAGTCATACTTGTTACTCAACACATGACAAAGACTTTCCAGAAATAGTTGTTTTTTTTGGTAGATTTTGACACCACATTTCACAATTCAGCAACACTTTTCTGACCCCCCCCCCCCCACACGCTGCTTTAATGTAACTTCTTTGCACAATCCCAGCCGCCGCCCCCTGACCCCGGCAGAGGAGTTGTCTGAATGACGCAGGACCACTCAGCCCTGCACGAGCTGAGACATTCCCTGGAGAGCGCAGGATATGGCATTACAAACTGCTCCGTGAAATGCGAGGAGCTTCGAAATCACCAGCAATTTCCCAAGCACTCATTCTTTCCTCCATCGCGTCAAGAGTCAGTGACAATAAATGGGTAGTGTCAGGTATGCTATCTTTAAAATGCTTACTTTTTTTATTAAGAGGGCCAAATGTATCTCTTGTAGAATTGTATAAGGTTGTTTAGAAGTCTGACATGTCGTTCCCAAACTAAGGTGTCAGCTGAATTTGATGGAGAACCTGAGAATTTAAGCTTGGTAAAGTTTACTTAAAAAACAACATCATTGTGGGTATTTAGTTAGAGAATTCCAATCACAAAGTTTCCACGGTTATAAAGATATCTAACTTTTTTGTTTAGTCATTTTTTAAGCTAAAATGCAAATCACTCGCTCTTTCCAGCTCTTCAAATATGAGTGTTTGATGCTTTTATTTGTTGTGTAGGATTGTAAAAACCTCTTTGATGTTAAGACTATTGGACATCTTATTGGAACGTGGGAAATCATAAAATAAATGTTGCATTATTTTTAGACACTTGATTGACATTTTTGTATTTATTAGAATGTAAATAATGCTATACTTGTGAAGTAATCTGGACTTTTCTTTCGAACATAGTGGTTGCCAGATCTGTACCAAGTATCAGAAAGAGAAGAAGAAGAAAAAGAAGAAGAAGAAGAAGAAGAAACATTTCTGCTCTATAAAATAACCGTAAAGCTATTATCGTTAAAGCCAACTATAAAGCAAAACCATATGTGAAGGAAAATCAGCCTTTGTTTGAAATGCTCTTGATCACACTTGATCCCTTGTACTCATAAAATGTAAGTTTGAAATGTTACTCGAAAAAAAAGTACCAGGGAAAAAGGGTCCAAGATGTGAAGCAAAAACAGTTTAATAAAAAAACAAGTTATAGTATAAAATAAGACGTAATTAAATGAAATTACAGCCAGTATAGCGTATTTTACAATGTCTGATAGGTGTGTAATAATAAGCATGTTTGCTAAGGCTACTGTAATTAGCGATAAGAAAAAAAAGTAATGAAATACAGAAAAACATACTTTTTTAGCAAAGTAATCTGCAACCACGGCAATGTAAACTGACTTGGAGCCTGGTAATAAGAAAAATAACTTACCTTTAAACTTAAACTTCAGCTTGTTATTTGTAATGAGGTAAATCTACTTGACAGCTCGACAAAGCAGAGTACAGACAGAAGAAAGGTTACTTGCCTCACAGCAGTTTTCCATGTCGCACAAAGTGCTCCTCTGCTGCAGGGAAGCGTCGCCTCAGTGGAAACCCGCTCATAAAATATTCAGTCAGATTCATCTAATTAAAAGATTTCTTCTGTGTTGAAGTCGACCGCAAACAGCTTCTCTTTCCGGGCTGGAATATGACTCCCATTCATGAAAGGCGTCCTCCCGTGAAGTCCTCAGGTTCAGGGCTGCGGCTCGGACTGCCATCCCCATTCAGTACAACTATTTCAAGTATCGATGACTGCAGCGTGAAACCCACCGCAGCAAGGGGTAGACCACTTCCGGTCATTTATTTCAAAATAAATCTCCTTTTGTAGCGAGCATTGATTGCAATTGATTTCCCTTGTATACAATTATTTTGAAATCAACATTTGTTTATTTCCCTTACTGTTTAGAATTGATCACTGAAATGTAGTTTTATAGCGAACAGAACTCTTTTGCAGTGGCTAAATATACGCACAGACCAATTTCACAATTGGCCATATTAACATAATATTATATTGACATAGTATAATATAATATTATACTATGTCAATATAATATTATGTTAATAATATTATATTATAGTAAATTACATTATATTAAAATTATTTTATAATAAATTACATTTTATTATATCATATGATATTATAGAATATTATATTCATTATATTACACTATATGATATCATATTACATAATATACAATTATAATATATTATACGAAATTATGTTACGATATTCAATTCAATTCAATTCAAAACCTTTATTTATCCAGGTAAAATCCCATTGAGATCAATGATCTCTTTTTCAAGGGAGACCCTATTATTTCTATTAAAGACACATTTTTGGAAATAAATACAAATTTACAGGGAAATAAATCAACAAATTAAAAACATGGGATTCTCTTTATATTTTAAATGTTTTAATCTACTTTTTATTGTTTTGTTAATTTCTCTTTATATTAATTTTTTTCTTTGCTTATTATTTTTAGAGATATATACATTTTTGCCACTCCAGCAAATTCATCCATCACAGATGAATTACGAGAAGAGTAAACAGATGTCGTCAATCTTTTTGTTTTTGTCTTCCATTTGTATGTTTGTGATGACTACATTCTCCCAGTACTCAAGACCTGTGTGTGACCCTCTCTTCAACAACACCCATTGATTTACGATCTGACACACACACACACACACACACACACACACACACACACACACACACACACACACACACACACACACACACCACACACACACACACACACCACACACACACACACACACACACACACACACACACACACACACACACACACACACACACACACACACCTATTGCTGTACACTGACACATTTAAACTGTAGCCGATCTTTCCCTTTTGATGAGAGATTTTCTCTCTGTTGCATAACACTGATTATCTCACACAAACGAATGTCAACAGGGATTTTGGCTTGTTATGTCCATGCACAATCATTTTTATTTCAAATCAAATCAGCAGAACGGTAATCATGAATCAAGGATTTCATGTCAAAGGATTGCATTCATCTAATCTAAGAGCAACAGCAAGGACTGATGGATGTGACAGCAGCAGTGGGCGCACAGATATAATGAAAGAAAAGATAATAAAGATGACGGATACAAAATAAAGAGCGAGGAACATAATTAAAAACAAGTTATAACAGAAAGAATTATATCACAGCACTATAAAACAATAAAACATGAACAACAGTGATACAACTACAATTACACCAAATTAAAAGCCAAATTAAAAAGATGGGTCTTCAATTTACTCCAATGGAGTTTGCTATTCTAAGATCCAATGGGAGGCTGTTCCACAGTTTGGGGCTATAAAAACAGAAAGCAGCCCTCCCAGATTTATTGTGTTATACTTTCGGTACTTCTATCTTATCTTATCTTATAAATAAGATAATGTGTGATGGTTTATAAAAAAGCAATATACAATGTAATAGCACATCACATATTATATGGTATAATGTTGTCCCCACCAACTCATAAAGCTGGCAATGTCCTTGATCTCATATTCTCAAGGAACTGTACTACTTCTAACCTCTCTGTAAACCCGCTCCACACATCCGACCACTTCTTCATTTCATTCTCTCTACCCCTTTCCAAACATAACAAACTAATCTCTTCTCATCCTGCACCTGTCCGCCGTAACCTTCGTTCCCTCTCCCCCTCTACCTTTGCCTCATCGGTGCTCTCAGCCCTCCCTTCCTCTGACTCGTTCCAACTCCTGCCTCCAAACTCTGCTGCAGAAACTCTCCTCTCTACTCTCTCATCCTCTCTGGACTCTCTCTGTCCTATCACATCTCGGCAGGCTCGTCAGTCCCCTCCTGCTCCCTGGCTAAATGATGCACTGCGTGCTAATAGAACCGTCCTTCGGGCAGCAGAGCAGAAACGGTGGAAATCCAAACACCATGACGACCTCCTAACCTATCAGGCTCTCCTCTCCTCTTTCTCTGCCTCGATCTCTCAGGCAAAAAGCACTTTCTTTCAAGATAAGATCCATTCTTCCTATTCTAACCCCAACAAACTATTTTCCATCTTTTCCACCCTCTTGGACCCCCCCAAAGCCCCTTCCCCCTCCTCCCTTCTGTCAAGCGACTTTGTTAACCACTTTTTAAAAAATGTTGATGATATTCGCTCTTCTTTTTCTGACTCACCTTTACTCACCGCTGGGTCACCAGACCCTCCTTTCACCCACACACTAACCTCCTTTTCCCCTCTCTCTCCAAGTGAGGTTCTTACCCTCATTACCTCTGCCCGCCCTACCACCTGTCCTCTGGACCCTATCCCCTCAAACCTCCTTCAGACTATCGCTCCTGATATTCTACCCCTTCTCACCCATCTCATCAACACTTCTCTAACTTCTAGTCACTTTCCAAACAGTCTCAAGGAGGCAAGAGGAAACCCTCTTCTAAAGAAACCCACTCTCAACCCGTCTGATGTTATAAACTACAGGCCTGTCTCTCTCCTCCTGTTCCTGTCTAAAACACTTGAACGTGCTGTCTTTAAATAACTCTCCGGTTATCTCCATCAGAACAACCTTCTGGATCCGCACCAGTCTGGTTTCAAGGCAGGTCACTCCACAGAAACTGCCCTCCTTGCTGTCTCTGAGGAACTGCACACTGCTAAAGCAGCCTCCCTCTCTGTCATCATCCTTTTGGACCTGTCTGCTGCATTCGACACGGTGAATCATCAGATCCTCCTTCACACTCTCCAATAATTTGGAGTTTCAGGCACTGCACTTTCCCTCCTCACCTCATACCTCAACGACCGTACCTATAGGGTAATATGGAGAGGGTCCGAGTCCAACCCTTGTCAATTAACTACAGGGGTCCCTCAGGGCTCTGTTCTTGGTCCCTTCCTCTTCTCCTTGTACACAAACTTGCTCGGATCGGTCATTAGCCCACATGGTTTTTCATACTGCTACGCTCTAGAGATGGCAAATCCGGATCCTTTTACGGACTCAGGGTCTTGTGAGTCAGTCATTGAAGAGATCCGGATCATACGAGTCATTTGAGTCATATGAGTCAGCATCACCAAGACCGTAGAAATCCTATCGGTGAAACCGAAAACTTGTTGCATTTCACGAGCATATTAAACTGACGTTATATTAACCTCCGCTACACAGTGTCTTTTGCTTTAATAAAAAAATTTGATCACAAAAAAAAGGGTTATTTTGCGATTTGGCGAATCCGAGTCTGCTGTTGACTCGTGCATGACGACGAGTCTGCTGGATCTCTGGATCTGCTGCTATACGGTTACGGCTCTGAGTCCGCACGAGTCTGCTGTGTTTTGCACAGTGAGTCAGGATTTGCGAATCTGAGTCTGTGAAGTTCCGCTGACTAACTCGTAGGCTACTGGTCTACTGTCATTGTCCTGGATCCACGGATCCAAGTCCATTATGTTCCCGGCTCTAAATGACATTTCAGTGTAGACTTCTAACAAAATTGTCATGTTGTGCAACAGTCTCCTGCGTGTAATAGCTGCATTTCCAATAAGGATCTTACTTGGCAAAATGTTTATTTTGAACAAAGCACACAAAAAGAAACAAACAATGACAAATTATAGAAAATTGCAAAACAGTTAGAATATATAAAATGTCTTAATTATACAATTATTATTATTAAATTAAAACACAATTGTGCAAACATTTGCTTTAGTAAAGGAACATATTAAAATAACTATATACATATAATGCAAAACACTTATTTTTGTAAAATGCTCACACAAAAAAATCAAGCATATATCTCTACCCATGATAAAATAACTATGAAAAATAAGAAATTAATTAAAATGAACATATATACATATTTGGGTCATGAAAACAGTGTGTATGTAGATCTAATCATATGCCCCCCCCCTATTTTCTCATGGACTGCGTAATCATTGCAATACTGGTGTTTGTATGTGTTAAATGTGTGTAAAGTCGTGTCTTTTGCTTTAATAAAACACGTTGATCACAAATAAAAGGGTCCTGTTGCTGTTGACTCCTGCATGACGACGAGTCTGCTGGATCTCTGGATCTGCTGCTATACGGTTACGGCTCTGAGTCCGCACGAGTGTGCTGTGTTTTGCACGGTTTTGCACAGTGAGTCAGGATTTGCACATTTCTAATGGCGCATTTCCACTGCAGCGGGTAGCCCCGTTTAAGCGTCCTTAATCGTCCTCAAGCGGCCAGGCCAGTTTTTGGTGGCCTTTCCATATAGCGTAACACCGGCTAGCGGGTACTTTTCCCCACTTTTTCCGGCCCCATAAAATCGTGGTTCTATCAGGCCAGGGCCAGGGCTGAACTAGTGATGTCAACACTCTCGACTGCTGATTGGTCAGAGAGAATCGTCACAAGATCCCGCGCGAGATCATCCCTAGCGTCGCATATCTAGAAGCAAGCTTGCAGCATTTTTATACACAGCATTTTTGTAAACGGAGGAGCTACAAAAATGGCAACGTCAAAGAAAAGCACACCGTGGTCAACCGAGGAGGTGACGACGTTCCTACATCTCATTGGGGATGATAAAATCCAGCAGGAGCTCGACGGGACAACTCAAAATGTGAAAGTTTTCCAGGATGTCTCTGCACAGATGCCTCGCCTACACTGCGTTGCTACCCCAGGTCCTAAACTGTAATGGAAATGCGCCACGGCCTCGGACGGCCAGCGAGGCAGCCCGAGGCCTGAGCGAGGACGCTTAGGGACGTTTAAACGGGGCTACCCCGCTGCAGTGGAAATGTGCCATAACCCCCAGTTTCCACTGGGTCCGTCTGCGCTGCGCCGCGCTGTGCCGCGTCACGGCTGCGCCGCGGTTTTGGTCCGACCTCCTCTAGCGCCATAACCCACCGGACGCGTCCCAGAAGCGTTTCAGAAGCGTAGCGTCGTGCGTGCAGGCTCACAGTTTTGTTATTGATTCGGGCATCCTGGACATTTGTACTTCTACAAGAAAGTAAGTAGGCTACGTAGTTAAATGTTTTATTTTTGTGTCTGTTTAAATTGTGTTTATTGAATGGCTCTGTACGGTACCTACAAGTATTAATTAACTTTAAAACATTAATATGTAGTTGTTACCTTCCACTCCACAAACTGCAGCGACTAAAAACCAGGCCTTGTCCTTTCTGATGTTGTCCTTGTAGTAAGCATTGGTTACATCATATAAAATAGTGTGTTTTTCCACTTCCATGATGAAAACCTCGTCGTCCATTGTGCGTATCGTAGTGGAGGTGTTGTGATGAAGGAGGGGGGTCTGCTAAATTAGTATATGTGGGGGATGGGCCTGGCCCGGATTCTCACCTTTCCACTTCCTGCGAGGGGGGGGCTGCCTGCCCGACCTTATGTTACGGCTGTGCCGCGGCAAAAATAGGATTCATCCTAATTTTAGAGAAGCGCTGCGCCGAGCCGCTTCTGGGACGCGTCTGAGCCGTAACACGGCGCCTGTGGTGGAATAGCACCCATTGACTAAAGTGGCCGCAATCCTTACCCCCAAAACACACCAGGAGCGTCTGCGCCGCGTTACGTTGCGGCTGCGCCACGCTGCGACCTCCTCCTGCGACAACACACACCAGACGCGTTTCAAAACGTTGCGGAAGCGGAGCGTCGTGTGTGCAGCCTTGTAGTTGTTGTTGATTTTGGAATATTTCCTGGACATTTGTACTTCTACAAGTAAGTAGGCTATACGTAGTTAAATGGTTTATGTTTGTGTCTGTTTAAATCGTGTTTATTGTTGTTATTTCCTATTTTGTTGTGTTGTAGACTACAGACACAGTTAATAATAATTGTAATATTCCAGTTATAAACGACATGAATCAAAGATGTGTTGCTGTATTTTAGTGGTAAAAAAATATGCATTCATCATCATAATTATTCTATATATATATATCATTTACAGTGCCTGTAAACCGTAGGAGAACGCTGGCATGTATTCTCCTACTTGAAAGACTACGGGGGGATGGGGGGAGGAGAAGGAGCCGGTTATGGGAGTGGAGGTGTTGTGGGGTCTGCTAAATCAGTATATGTGGGGGATGGGCCTGGCCCGGATGCTCAACTTTCCACTTCCTGCGAGGGGGGGGCTGCCTGCCCGACTTTACCTTACGGCTGCGCCGCGGCAAAAATAGGATTCATCCTAATTTTAGAGAAGCGCTGCGCCGAGCCGCTTCTGGGACGCGTCTGAGCCGTAACACGGCGCGTGTGGTGTAATAGCACCCATTGACTAGAGTGGCCGCGATCCTTACGACCGCCGCGGCGCGGCCGTAACACGACGCAGACGCTCCTGGTGTGTTTTGGGGGTTACGACCGATGCGGCGCAGTCGTAACACGGCGCAGCGCGGCGCAGACGGCCCCGGTGGAAACTGTGGGTGAGTCTGCTGTTGACTCGTGCATAATATAGCCGCGGGAGCCGGGAGCTGGAGGATAAAGCGTCAGCTAAATGTAATGTAAAATACATACAGTATGTAACAATGATTAAAATCCTGTGTTGGGAAGAAGTGAGCTACATGTAATTAAACAACTATTTAATTGTTTTAAATATACATTGAGTGGCATATCTTTTTGGCATGTGTCATTTTGTCATATATTTGTTTCTACATGATCAATATGCTATATTTGTTTGTTTATAGTTGTAAATACTTGCTTCCCAAATTACATTTCTACCAATGGAAGTGTTGCTGTAGTTCAAGTTATTCCAGTTTGACACATTTATTAACTGCGAGCTCTTTTATTTTGAAAGCCATAGCCGGAAGTGGTGCTCTCGCTTGTGTGACAGACAGGTAAGGTGTCTGTTGTCAGCGGATCGAGCGCGAGCCGTCATGTCGCTGCAGTTTAAAGATGAGGAGTTTCAGAGCGCGTGGAAGGAGTTGGATGAGCCGCAGCTGGAGGGAGGATGGGAACTCTTCACCGAGACCATGGGAGTCAAAATCTACCGGCTCCACGATAAGGTATTTATAAGAATTTAAAATACAACTGCTGCTTTTACAACAGGAAGAGGGTTGCTCGTGACTAAATGAATGACTCCGTATCGGCTTTCCTTGTGTATTATCGGTATCATCACCGACTTCCTGTCTATCCAAAATTGATAAGATTGTTATCTTTAGAGCGATACATTTGATGACAACATTGGTAAAAAGAAAACAGCTGCAGTGATTTCCTAGCGGCCAACATGAGAACTATCCGGGAATTGAATTGAGAGCTGTTGGACCGGTCTAACCAAACTCAATTTACAAATGTGGCAATTTAAAGTTGCCTTCTTTGGACACGTATACACATATTGTCAAACCTGATTTAATGCATATGTAAATTATAAAGATCCACCCGTAAATTCGGTATACATCTGGCCCATCAAGGCAGCAGCTTTTGAATGATTTTTTAAAAAAAAGTCACATTTTAAATGTTAAACTGCAGCTACCCAAGTTATCGTCATTCACTCACTGTGTTTGAACTATACCTCATTGACTCCAATAGGGCCTACACACACATACATTTCAGTCTGAAAAACAAAAGTAATTTAAACTTTTTGTAGTTTCATTGGAGATAATCCAGATAATCTTTTGCAATTATTTGGATTACACCCTTAATGTGCTGTTCTCTGCCAAGGGAACACAACACAAATTATATTTCCCTTCATGTTGACACACGTTCAGGCGCAAAATATGTGCCTAGAAATGCAGTTTGTCAGGTTTAGTACAATTTTCATTGTGAAAGGTGTGTCTTCAGAACGGTTTCCATGCTTTTGGATCAATCCAACACACTTTGGGTGACAGGGTGTAATGCACACACCACTCTAATGAGAGTTGTTTGGTTATGGGATTGGTCACATACTGTGGTTGTGGCGTGTAGCAAACATTTGGAAGAGAGACATTTAATGTGCTGTTTTCAGGAAACTGGACTTTATGAGTACAAAGTATTTGGTGTGCTCAACAACTGCAATGCAGAGCTGTGTGCAGAGGTCTACATGGACTTGACGTATCGGAAACATTGGGATACATATGTGAAAGGTAATAAAAAAACAAAAATAAAGTGAGGTTCTCACTGTCATTCTCCTTTCCATCCAAATCAACTTTCCCTCATAATAATTGGTTGTATTCCTCAGTACATTACTGACATTCACACATTATTGTTAGCCTGTAACACACGTTAGCTTCTGTTGTCAGTCTTTAACCATCTGTCTTCTTAGAGCGAGTGTTCTGTATATGGTTTATACAGTGAAATAACATGCTTAATCTGTTATCCTTGTCTCCATGCAACTCTACAGTAACCTGCAGGTAACATGTTGTTGTCCTTTTGTATCTCCCTAGTCTGTTAGAAACAGTAAGACATTTTTGTCCAACGTGATATTATAAGAAGTTAAAGTAGGTTATTCTTCTAAAATGGTATTTTGGGGTAGTTTGTTGTCTATGGTTGTAGCAGAGTCTTCTTGTATTTGCTATGGTGTCTCCCCCTCCTATAATAAAGTCGACCAGCAGTCAGTTGCACACAATTGTTAGCCAACTATGCACAAATAACCATGTTTCAACAATGCACAAAATGACTATAAAGGGGAAACTGTGGCTCATATTTACATGTTTGTAAACAATATTGTGCAGGAGGTAATATGTATTTTTGTAATGTTAATTTCTGCAGTAAAATGTTCTTGTAACTTGTAATTCCTACATTAAATAGTCAAGAACTACTGTATAACGTGTGATGGCTTAGATCATTTGAAGTCTCAACATGGGGTTCTCCCCATTGTATTTATAATCTAGTAGGTGTACAAATGTACTGTACTGAATCACATGTATCCTACTGTGTGCTTTTAATTGTTCATTTCTATTTCCATAATTTGGTCATGGGCAGATTATCCCTAACCCAAAGAAAAAAATCTAAATGTCCTTACCAATTCCTTTCCTTACCAAAAGAGATGAAAAACAACACATTACAGAGTAACCTCAGAGATTGAAGCAGCGTAAACATATTTAATTCATCTTTAACAGCCATTTTGAGTAATTGATCTTCTTGTTTTTGTATTCAGAGCTCTTTGAGAAGGACTTCGGTGGACAAAATGCAATCTACTGGGAAGTAAAATACCCATTTCCTATGTCAAACAGAGATGTATCCTTCTGGTCTAAACAAACAAAACTGGTCTGAACACTAAAGGTTTTCCCTTTTTAAGCATCAAGTATAGTTTATATAGTTGAAATCATACTGTAATGGAGAGCATATTTCCCCAAAAAGTCTTCCCTAACAGCTGAACCCTCAGTATGTGTACATGAGGGAGAGCAGAGACCTGGATGTGGATGGCAGGAAGATCTGGGTGATCCTGGCCAGAAGTGCTCCAGAGACGCCATGTGCCGAAAAGAGCGGTGTGCTGCGGGTCAAAGACTACAAGCAGAGCGTGGCATTGGAGAGCGACGGAGGCTGTGGAACCAAAGGTACCCAAGTAACAAGTAACCAGGAAGTGCGCAGGGCATTGAAACAAACTTTGGTAGTGGCCAGACGGTCGTACTACAACTTCCTTGTCTGTCCGTGACGTCATTGTGTTCATTGTGTAATTTGTCAGAGCTGCAACTTAATGGATTTGAAAACAAAAGACAGATGTCGCAGCAACAGTGTATGTGTTTTGTACAGTTAAAACGTGTATACTATTAGTTTGACGGACATTTCTTTACTAATCACTTGTTCAAGCCATTTATGCTGCAAAAAGGTGTCTGGCATTTTCAGATTAGTTAATTATTAATTGAATATTTGTAGATAAGCTTGGGCAATATGTCTGAAGTTCATATTGTGATATCAATGAAAACATGTTTGATATAAATCTAAATACTAATAGGGAAAATGTATGCAAAAAAACAAAACCTAACCCTATTAACTTTTAAAAGAAGTATCTAAGTATTTGGGAGGAAAAGCTCTTGTGAAATGTATTTGCTTTTCACTAAAAAAAAACGTGATATTGTCAGATCTTTCAATGAAAAAAACAGTTGATTAATTAATGGTAGATGTCAAAACTGTCAAATGAAAATATTTTTTTTTCTTCAGTTTTCATGAATTACTTTGACAACCCTGGTGGCATGATTCCCACCTGGCTGGTGAACTGGGCAGCGAAGGTCAGTGCACACATGTTTCTTTTACTTAATTTAATATTCCTGAAATGAATACAAACAATGCAAGAATAAAATAAGGAGAAGCTATAAACCTGTATGTATGTAATAAGTAGCTTTAGGGGCTTTGGCCTCGCTGAACTGAACTGAAATGGATTACATGCAAATAATTTCCTCATTGGGGTTAGTAAAGGGTAATTTAGCATGACTGGTTGGAGCATTTCAGTCTGTAAGTTGTTTACATTTTCAAGTTTTGGAAGTAAATAAACAATTAAGCTTTAAGAAGATGTGAGTTTACTTTATGTACACTAGATTTGTTTGGAGATATTTTTTTGCAAAGAAGCGGATTTGAATGGTTGCCTATGGAGATATTGCTTCCTTAGATCTGTTCGCTGTACACAAATTTGGAAAAAATAAAACATCTAACTTTGTTTTATAATATGTCACATGTGATAATATCCACAACACTGGGGAAAAACAATTGTACCATCCTGTTTTCCATGGCCAACTTTACTCTTTAATTATTCAGCCAAACTTGCGACTCATCTGTTGTCATTTACATATTATATGTTTCTACTGCCAGCCAACACACCTAGCTGAAAAAACTGGAAATAAAATGTTTGATTTCAGCCATTTCTAGATTAATCCACTCTTGAGACCATTTTCGACACACCAGAAGGCCACAAAATAGTGAAATATTTATAAATGTTGATGTCTAATACCCCTTTTCCACCAAAATAAGAGTTTCTATGCATCTAGCCAGATGTAAGTATTTTCTTTTCTGGTGTGTAACGGACCTTAGGGTGATTGTTTGCTTCTATGAGTGGAATTTCACATTTGTTCCAACCAAAGAATATCTCATCATACAAATATACAGCATTTAATGCTGCTGCTGTTGTTGTTCAGAGTAAGAGGACAACATTGCTAACAATAAAAGCCATGACATGGAAAAGCCTAAAAGTGACAGGGAAACTTTATTTTAAGCATCTTAATAAATGTAATTTATACTTTCTCTGACATATGTAAGTTTGAAGAAACCATTTCATTCAAGCAATACGTCACTACTGTATGTTGAACACATTCGTCGTGGATCTACTTTAAAGAGGGTGTTTAAAGGGTTCTCTCCCAGGCCTCTGAGAGCTCCGTCCCTCGGCCTGCTTTATGGTTTTCCATCATTATTGTTAGCAGATGTGTTCCAGGATGATGTCAACAAGCTCCTCTCTTTGTTGCCCCACCTGGGTGTGTCTTCTCTGCACATCTGTTCATAATACTCCCTGAAAGATGCTCTTTTTCTGTTTGTCTTTAACAGACTGGGGTTCCAGGTTTCTTAACAGACATGCAGAAGGCCTGTAGCAACTACAGCAAATTCTGCGCGAAGAAATGAATGCAACTGACGGCACAATGGCTCATGCACAAGGACTCCATTTTATTTTTCTTGTTTCAGTCTTGGGAGGTATTCTGATGCTGTATGATCAAATGTGATGTTTCCGTATGGGGTGAATTTGGCATGATGTGGGCTACTACTTGTTGTTGTAGCGTGCTCTTGACTCAGGCATGATCGGCCACACTCATTAGGCTGCTGGGAAATCAATTATGTGTCATTGTACTGTATTGATCAATACTGTATTATCTTTTCTGTGCAATCACTGTTTGTAAGCTCCATGTGGTGACTTTTAGCAACTTTTTGAGCTAGTGCTAGCTACCTTTATTGGAAAAGAGTTTCCAACCATGCACAGGACAAACTGAATCTTTGGTTGCAGCTTCTTGCATAGGACATTTTAACTTTAACCTATTTTTAGATTCTTAACTCTACATGTGCAATATAATGTGATTCTTTGTACTGTATGATTAAGTCACACTGCAATCTTGCCCCTGACAATTTCATTTGGCTGTAATTCATTCATCAGTTATAATGTAGTGAAAGTTACAAATCTGTACTTTTCGAGGAATGCCACTCGATGGGCTTCTTGTGATTCATTTTCATGTATTTATTTGTTATGCAAAAATTATTTTGTGATACTCTATGCTGATTTTGGGCGCAAATGATCGAAGGTACACTATCTGAGATAATACTCAGGCTGTACCTCAGTGCTACAGTTGAGGTGAATATGGTTTAATCTACACAATTAAGGCCTATTACTGTGTAATATTGATGTGATTGAAATAAATAAACTTTCATTTTAAATGTAGTTAACTGTCTATTGTTTTTCTGAAGCATTCCATTATCTTACATCCACTACCACACAATGATGCTTTACAAGTAAATGGTAACCTTAGCACATTATGTTCTCCTTAGCAACACTAATCACCAATATAGTGTTTGCCATTGACATTTTGAATACCGTTTATACACCCAGTTGCCAGTTTATTAGTTACTTACTGAAACTAATTCACTATAATACAACAGACCTGCAACAAATTATACCTGCATAAAGTCGGTCTGATTTAGTGTGTGAAACAGTATAATGCTGATGTTATTTTCACAAAAATGTTGTAAGATGTGGTTTGTGGTGCTTTTGAGGTGTATTTGTTATACAGGCTGGTGTTTGTGTTTTGAGCCTTCATTGATATAAATGGGGTGGACATTATAATAACTGAGTATTGATTGGAAATGTTTAAAGCCTTATTTTTCTTAGCAAGTGAATGACTTTGGTTCAATTAAGTTCGAACAATATGTATAGTGTTCAATTGCATTCAAAATTGTCCCTTTATAATATGAACTGCAGAAACAAAAATCACGCTAACTGAGTATATGGACAGTTACATTTGACACTCGAGAACAAATAATACATCTATGGATTATTTTCCTTCATTCATCATACTGAAAATAATTAATAACTTTTTCTACTTTCTCTAGCGCTTTCTCACATTTAAGAGAAATACATAATATTTAAAACAAACGTATTGCATTACTGTATTTACTTTTTTGCATTCGCGTGCAGGCACATTTAGAGACAGCCCCTTAGCGTGCGCGAGCCTTTCACGGTACACATATCCTGACCAGGTGGAGGTGCTGCTGCAGGTAAGAACCAAATGTTGCCTGTATTATGTTAACTGACAATATGTTCATGGAATAATGCTTACAGTAAAAATGTGGGTTGTATACTCTTTTGATAATTAGTTTGTGATGAGAATTGTTTATTTTCTAGCTGTTTAACTTTAAACCTAAACGTTAGCCTGCTAGCTATACCTGCCCACTCTTAGCTAGCTAACTGACTAGTGGCTACTCTGTATTTTTGTTGCTGGTTGTGACAGAAAATAGTTCCAAAAACCCTCTGTCTAGTCAATACAGGAGAAGGCTATACCTGAGGCAGAAAGGCAGCTGAGGTCAAGATGACAAATATTCAGAGCCTGCTAATGATAGCCAGAAAGCTTTCCAATACACTTTGAATCTGACAGATGCAAACAGAGCTAGCTTGATTTAGCTTTCTAAATAGCACAACAATTGTTTAGATAATTACAAAAAAAAAGTTTTACTTGCTATGTTGTTAAACTGATCACTTTTGAGTGTGAACAGGAATGAAATGAATGAATCAATTTATAGCGTTTTAGGAAATATTACTTTATATGTTAGCTTCTGGGGTGTTAGTTTAGCTCCAGTTTATGCCTGTTTATTAAGATAAATTCCTGACAACCAAAATGTTGTTAAACTACACTGAATACTGTTTCCAAGGTAACGAGTATTTATGAGACACTTCTCATAGTTTCCCTGGTTGCAACTATAATCTAAAAAACAAAGTTATGACTATAAACTGAACATATAATACTATAGCAATTTGAGGTAATATTATGTATTTTTCCAAAACCATGGTTCTCAATGAGCTGCTGCTGTAAGACTTGAAAACCCAAACTATGAAAATCAACCACTAGACCAAATGTGTGGAGAAAGCTTCCAAATACAATATACATTTGGCCAAATAATGTATACATTATTTTGTAATTGTCAAATCTTTCAAGCATTTTGTTTAGTTGTCTTTTGTTTAGAGATCTGAATACTTCGTCCACCATTTTGTTTTTGTCAATAAATCTGATGAGTTGTAAGTGTTTGGTCTTTTACATGTCAGAATGATCACTTTCCCCCAGGACCAAGGTGACGTCTCTAACTGTCAAAAATCCAAAGAAATTCAATTTCCAGCCATATTAAATGGAGAAAAGCTGCAAATCCTCACATTTGAACAGATATTGTTTAGTGTTTTGGTTTGATAAAGCACTTCAGATTGAGAAAGACAACTTACATTGAAGTTCAGTGTTTCTATAAAGTAAAGTTTTGATCATATTATGTTATGACACTGCATCATATCTGTTAGAGGTAGATTATTTGTTATACTAGGTATGATATACACAGTATAGGTCCTGCACTTCTTGCTGCCTCACAGGAGTGCTCAGTGGAAACAATGAATTACAGGGTCATTTCCTTGTTGCCCCTATTATCCTCCTGATTACTCTCCACCACAGACTTAAAAGTCAAATCATGCGGTGACACGCCCTGTTTTTTTTTGTCTCTTTTGATCAGTTGTGGAAATGAAGTGTTGGCCCAGATGTTTCCTGAGGGAAGAAGATGCCCTTTGTTTCCTATGAGGTCATGTTGCCGGGGTCGTTTTCAAGATGTTGGTGGACTGTTGTATTTTATTTCCCTCCATACTGTTTGTCTGGCATAATATAATGGAGATGAGTCTTTGCTTTGACTCTATTCATGTGGTTATATCCAGATAAGCATTTGTTGTGGTTTAAGGGTGCGTTCACACCTGCCTTGTATAGTCCGGTTGAATCGAACCCTGGTGCGTTTATCCGCTTGGTGCGGTTCATTTGGGTCGGTGTGAACACAGTCCGAGACCTCTTAAGTGAACTAAACAACCGGACTCTGGTCCGCTAAAATAGGTGGTCTCGGAACGCTTGCTAGTGAACTCTGGAGCGGTTCATTGCTGGTGTGAACGCAGTCCGCACCAAAACATAGGAAGCGTAGTATTTACGTGTCACAAGAACGCGGATATCTTCAAAAATCTTTAGCGAAAGAGTCTTTCAAGACATCCGCGGTTGTTTAGTTAAAGAGTGAAGCAGAATGAAGTGTTTAACAGTGTTGTGTAAAGTAAAAATTCTCCGTCAACTACATACAAGTAAGAACACCTGTCGTCGGTGAAACGCTGCAGAACGTCTCATTATATGTGCTATAATGTTTTTTAATGGACGTTGTCTGATTATATAATCATATGCGCGGGCCGCTAGTGTCTGTTGATCTGCAGATTAACAGCAGCATGATAATAACCTGCCGAAAGTGCCGATGCTCCATGGCGGAGGCTCCGGTAGAAATTGCCGGGATTTCTGTTTTTACCCCCTTAATGTCTGACCAATGGTTGAACAGCATTTCCGTGCACATGACTTGTGTTTAAAGTTTATAGTCCGTTTGAGTTTTGCCCGTGTGAACGCAAACCGAACCTTCTGAAAAATGAAACAATGTAACAAACTGTGGTCTGGTGCGCACCAGAGAGCGGACTATTAGGTGTGAATGCACCCTAAGAGAGTCCTAGCACTATTAAAGGACATTTAAAAAGAGAGACAGCTCCTGGCCTTCATCGAAGTTAATGGTGTTAACTGTTGGGGAAATATTTCCCAAGGCCCATAACTTTGACCCAGTGTATCAGTTCAAACTGTCCTGACTGAGCACACGCACCTGTAGCCTTGGCTGCTGTGCTCTCAGTGTTTTGTCTCCCTGTTCCTGCCTGTTGGCGTCAGCTGATAGAGGTGTTATGATTCTGTCTTGTTATGCACAATGTTGATTATTCTCTGTGAACTAGCTAAATACATGGGTCTGGGGTGGAGTTCTTCAGAATTGACGTGGCAACTCTACCGTGAACTCAGAACCTCTGGCTCTTTGACTTGTTTTGTGAACTCTCCGGCCGAAGCTCCTAATAAACCACCAGTGTTTGACATCAAAGCTCCAGCTCTCCCCGTGTCTCCTTTGAGTCGGTGACTCCTCCTGCATTGCTACACAGAAGTTTTCCCCACATTAACCATTGTTTTAGGTTTCAAATAATGTTGCAGGTACAGTAGGTTGTGACTTTTGTTTTATTTGCTGCTAACGTATGCTCAGCTTGTGGTTCTTTTAAGATTCCGACATATTTGGCAACTAAATGATCCTTAAAATATAGAGTTAATGATGAGAACAATGTGAGACAATTGGAAAGTTGTATTTGAAAGAATAGTTTATACCGGATAAAAGGTCAGCTTGTGACAACGTCTGGCATAACTGACAGTTTCTCAAAGGGAATATACATTTTCGACATTATTTCTTATCTATTTTGAATAATGCAAGTTCGCTACTCGACAACTTTTATCAGTTTAGTCTTTATTTATACATCTTAATGCTGAAAGGTTACAAATGTTGAAGGCTCTTTATATGTAACTTTTGATATTCCTCTTAAAGTGCACCAGCATGCTGAATTGAACTTGAAATAGGTTTCTAAGACTATCCAAGGTCCTCCCACCAAACAAACACTGAGATGTTCAAACATTTGAAGTTCATTTACGGTTTTCTCTTTAGTTTGTTCAGTGAAATGACGTCCTCACTTTAAAGATGAATTTGATCAAGTCAGAGATGGAGAAACAAATGGTGATAATGAAGACTATGCCACATATGAAATTGAACATGTTACATTGGGAAAACATCCTTTACGATTTCTTCTTTTTTGTAATGTGTGGCCTCATAGTTTTAATTTTATGGTATAGTCAGCATGTGTTTTATAAAACTGCTTATACAACACGTGAGGTGAATCAGGTGTATAATGTTTAACAAACACCCTAGTAAAGTATATGATGCAAATACAATTTCGGACTAGAAAGAGATACATTTGTTTTTATTTTGTCAAATTGATTTTGCATTAAATATGTATCTGTTTTACACAAAGCAGACCAATTCAAGGATGCATCAGCTCCAAACTGTAACCAGCTGACAGCTCAGACAGATTTTTGATGTTTTTACGCCCTCTGCTGGTGGAAGTTGTCATTGACTGGTCAAAATCTTGCTTATTATTTACTAAGACCATCACATTACACTTTATGAAGGAAAGACTATAACCCTAAACTCTCCGGTGAATCACTCAATGCCTTAATTTACATTAGTTTGTTCGGTAACGTGGCGTGCATACATAAAGTACAACACAAATAAATCTGAAGGCAATATAGTCATCAAAAAAATAAAATAAATGCATAATAACGTTGGATACAGCCTTAATCAAGAGGGGAAACACTCTATCTTCAAACATATCTTCAAATATACTGTTCAAAATTAGAGTATTTACTTAAATAAAATAACTTCTCTATATTAGATGATATGAATAAAGACATGGAAAGTATGGGAAGTCAAATAGAAAATGCTATTTTCCTTTCATATAAAGTAATATCATTCTACACCTCAGTGCCTTCAGTAATACTGCAATACTTGTTACATTTAAGTAGTATAAGCAAGATGGCAAACCAATTCTAAGACTGCTGTGACTCTTTCAGCATGTATCGACATATCAACTAAAGTTCAAATCTGATGAAATACATTTGAACAAATCAATTATTATCAGAGTTGGCTCCTTTTTGTAGTATTATTTCAAAAATATGTAAAGCTTTAATTTCAGAATAATGTAATGAATAATAGTAAAATGTCACTGTCCTCAGTCCTTATCTATCAGACTCCAGTGCCTTTGTCATAGCTTGAATCCAGTTTTGAACTAACTGATTCGATCTGAAATAATGAGATCAAGTTTCAACAAAGCTCTCATCCGTCTGTTTGGGAATAACAGTGGTAGCAGTGACAGGAATCAGACGCTTGAATCCCGCTTGAATGCAACATTTTATCCCCTGGAATGTCTTGGGTGAATAATATTCAACCCTGGAGTTTTTCCACTGCCAGTCTTCCACAAATGGAAGACAAATATATTTCTTGGCTAGCCGTTGTGTTTCAGAGTGAGGTTCTTTTGATTGGTAATATACAGGGCTAATTAGCTTAAGAAAGTGATATCGTTTTCTGCTGGACTGCTGCCCCCCTTAAACGTCAGCTCAGATTTCCCAGGTGCCTCTCTGTCTGCCAGAGGTAACAAAGTAATGGCCCCGCTTGGAAGTCTATTTTTCAACGTGGTTTTTCAAAGTGATTTGTAATAGATTGCTATTAGAGATATTGGTGTACTCAAGGGAATCTTTGACCCTGAATGGGCTTTTATGTGTTTTCTTCTCCTTTTTCTTCCACACACTCTGTGCAAATGAGCTCTATTTTGGTGGTAGGCCCTCTGCTCCATTATGCATGAAGATTCACATGAAAGCTCAACGTGAGCCCATTTTATAGAGAAGGAAAATTGGAGGGAACCAATTTCAGTGCTTGAATTTATTTTCTTCTCTCCTCCATCAGAGAATGAAAGTTATTTCCTCTGATGGCTAATGGTCACTAATGGCTGACATTTTTTCTTCTTAACCACAAGTGTCATAGTGTAAGTCCGTCAGTTTACATAAGGCACATTTCTCATAAGTTCACCTATTACAAATTAGAGATATTTGTATTGTCAATTCTTCCCATTAACCCTCCTGTTGTCTTCGGGTCAAATCTGACCGATTTACTACTTTCATCAATCATAACTTTTTTGTTTTACACTCGATTGCATTAAGGCTTCATGATATCCTTCACAGAAGACATTTGAACATATGCAATCGCTGAACACCACTTTCATTGAAGTTTGGATGATTTAGTCAACTTTGTAACACCATGGTGTTCCCGGTCACACACACACACACACACACACACACACACACACACACACACACACACACACACACACACACACACACACACACACACAGAGCAATTTTATACTTATGTGCCCATCCCCCCACATGGATCACACCTGCCACACGCAATACATGTTCAGTGTCTATTCTTTGTATATTTACTGCAGTTTTTCATGTATACCAGTACCAGTAGTCTGATACAGTATGTACAGTTTGAAAGGGTGTTAAATGAAATTTGGTGATGATTAATGGTTTTTGTGTTAATGTAATAGCAGTTAAAACAGGACCAGTTAAATTTGAACGCGAACACCAAAGTAAGGGGGGGGGGAAACAAAGACATTAGGAGGGTTAAGCCAGGGTTATACTGTCAATGTGTACCCATCTAAAGGCACATTTGTCAGTTTACATACACACTAGCGTCTGCTTCAAATCAATGCTTGCACTCGACTCATAAGAAACCTTTGACCAATTATGCAATCTAATACAAAATTCCTATGTTTAAAAAATACAATATGATGTAATGGACCGTCCTGCAGTTATGCAACCTAGAAAACAAAGCTTATATGTTTTTCTACATCATACCAGACGCACCCAAAATTGGGCTTTTACAGCCAAATGTTCTATCCCACGGATTTCCCAGGCTGGCTACTCCTTATCCTCGTGCAAAGCCCAGAGCTGAGGGAGCTTACAACAAACATGTCAGCTGTTTGGAGGTATTTCACGCTTTCTACGCCAACAAGTTCTACGGCTGTTTGCAATATCTGCAAAGCCAATGTTTGGAGGGGGGCCAGGAGCACTGAAAAATATAACACAGCCAACGTACTGGCTGTAACTTGCCTTAAAGTGTGACATTTGTGTAGCTTTTGCCCCCCTGCGCCAACATATACCACTGAGGGTGGAAGGTGTTTATCATTATGTTGATCTAAAACTCAAGAGACCGTTCTGTGTGCATCTAATGGCACTTTCTACGACTTAGCAGTAGCTCTCAGAATGTTGTTGCTTTTTGCTTTCCGTTCATCAATAGAAAACTACCACAGTGCTGTGTATTGATTTTGGAAGTTCTAGTATAATGAGTTTTGGTACTGATACAACATTATTTTTGAACAAAACAGACATGCTAAATGCATTAATATTTATAGAAAAACTAAATAAAAATAGTCTTAAGTTTTTGTTCTGTTCTAAATATGATATAAGTTATGCATTCCTTGTCATGGGTATCTTTGTGTACTCTAACAGTAGTGGTTAGTGCCTCCCACTCTTCTTTAGTGTTTTTGACCATATAAAAACAACTGAACTGTATTGTAATAAGAAAACTTAAGTTTCATTGGAGATATTTTTTGGCTCGGTTCAGTGTTTCTTTTATTTTCACTATAAAACATTCAACCTCCAGTCCTACCGCTGAATCCAGAAAAAGAAAAAGAACATTGATACAGTCAGCCGGTCTACTTGCATGTCATTTAATGAAAGTTATTTTAACCAAGAGGAAAAAAAGTTGATAATGTCCTAATGTCTTCCTATCATTAATCTTCAGGCTACACACGTTGCATAATGCAGTTCTCAATGCAGTCTTCAGATAGACGTCAGTATTAGTATCTGCAGCACAGCTGTATTTCTCTCTAGTAAATCAGTGGAGTAAATCAAACACGGAACATTAGGAGGTAATTCAACCTCAGTGAATAATAAATCATCAAACTGTACAAAGCTTTGGTGGTTAGTCAGATGAGTGGTTTTCTATAAAAGAAGTCTTAGGTGAAGTAGTTTGGATATCATCTATTGAGTAATGCTGTTTATTTAACAACTTGCACTTCTTTCTATTGTATTTCTCCTTTTTGAAATAGTAACCAACAGCTGTCATTTACACCTCTGTAATGACCATCTTAATGTTTTAAGATCTCAATAAAGGTTTCAAAGGTCAATTGGAAAACAAACATCTGGGATCTAAAGTGTATCTCTATCTTGGAAGCTATTTTTCCATCGTATTTCTTGGAAGAACTTTTCACAGGGCCAGTGTGTTGTACCTGGTTAATGAAAGGCCTCTCTTTTGGAAGTATTGTTTCAGCCACTCACGGAATATGAATGGCAGACTAAAGATACTTATACATATTTTACATGTGTTTTTTGTTTAATCTCGATCTCCTTTGAAACAACAGGATCACTTTTCGTCGTTCTCTTGTGGATGGTAAACAACAAAACTGTGCATCAGCGCTAACTTGTGATAAGCAGTTTGACAGACTGCTGATTCTAATTCTTCGTGTTGTGTGATCACCTTTACTGTGCATTTTACCCAGTCAAACTCTAATGAACCTTTGAATGCTGTGTACAAACACTTAAAGCAGGCCTTAGTGAAAGGCGAGATCTACTATTTCAGTATTGAGTGAAAAGGAATCTGAGGCCTTTTATGTAGGCTAATTGCATCTGAATGACATCAAATCATTTGGTGCGTTCGCGCGGTAGCCAATCAGTGGTGAGGATCTCAACCTGCCGTCACTGACGTTGAACCAGAAAACCAAAACAGCATCCGTTAGCTGTTAGCTGTACTGTCGCTGTTGTATCTGTGTCTGTAACATGTTGTTGTGAGTGTGGACGGAGCAGCTACAGTTAGCTTAGCCTGATCGATCAGATCTCCATTCAGAAAACACGTATTTCAAAAGGTTTTTCGCCTGCCGTCTTGTCTGCACACTTGTCACAGCATTAATCCATGGTTTTTACTAACCGGTATCAGTATGTAGTTACTTCGGCATCATTTTCAAACATGTATTACAATTAAATCACGGTGAAATATGTTCATTTTGTTGTAGTTGGTATCTACAAGTGCAGTGAGTTCAAAAATATGCAGCATCACTTTCAGTCAGTCTATTATTTCCGGGAGCGACAGGGAATGTCTCAAAGATACGTCAATCAAGTGGCACCTGCTAACGGGCAGGTGGATGATAGGTTTACATCTAAAAACATTATTATTATGTTTTTTACTTTTCTTTCTTTTGTTACTTTTTTTTAACGGTGCGCAATCTACCCGCACCACACGGTCGATTACGATCGACTGGTTGGTGACCACTGACTTAAGTGGTGGTCACCAACCACCACCCCCCCCCCCTGATATCACTATGTCAGACTCAAGCTTTTATTGGCTAGCGCTCCCAACACATTGTACTAAAAAGGCAAAGGGGAAGGACATAAAGCACGGAGACATGTCACAGTAGAGGCACAAAATACAAATATGAACATGTAAATGAGCATAATATGTCCTCTTTAACAAGCAGTTGATACTGATTTAAACTCATAAATGTTTAACCAGTGATGGGATCATTTTTGTATGATCTTTAAGAAAAAAAACACATCTAAAAAGGCAAAACAAAAAACTTGGGTGTTTGTAATTTTGTGAATCACTGACCAGGTTTACGTCCTTGTTTTCCAAAAGCTCTGTTTTCATCATCTACTACACTCTAAAAAACGAGGCAGAAGTTTAAGGTTATTTTTAGAAAGCTCAGTTCTTAGTGAAAATTACCGTATTAATGGGAATGTGAAAAAAACAAAATGTTTAATTGTAGCTGGTTTAGTACGGACGTATGGTGGACTAACAGATTACAAGAAAAAAATATGTAACAATGGAGCTAAAAGCTGCGAAAGGCAATTTGGAGACATGAAGCACTCTTAAATGGTACCTATAATGACTTAGTCATCCACAAACGTCTATCCTGTAAAGTTTGTAGTGCATCAGTGCAACAGTGCATCAATTCCTGTTAGTAGTTTTCAAAATACAGTGGAAGGCAGATTAGGACAATTAGGAAATTCACCTTTTTACAGTTCATGTACAATGAATACATTACTTAATTTAAAAGGCTAAACTCTGCTGCTTGTCTGTGCTAGTATGGGTTTGATTGCATAACAGAAATGCTCATAGGCTGCTCAGACTGCACGGTTAATCGCTGCTATTTGTTTTCTTTGGTGTTTTTTTTGCGTTCATTAAAAATAATTGTGTTTTCTACTGAGCATACCACAGACTGGCACCTCCTCTGAGTCGCAGCTCCTCTCCGGGCCAACATAAGCCCTGCATACCAAGGAGGGACTAGTTGTGTTTACCTCTCCTTACCGGTCCTCTCCTTTTTCTTCTGTGGTTTCTGGCAGCCAGCGCCAGATTCCTCCATGTCTATCACTGTAATCAGCAGGCCAGACCTGCAGTCAGCCAAGCAGCTTGAAACAAAGCAGCATGAATGGCTGTGCGTAAAGGAGGTGAAGCGGGATACGCAGAGGAGGGATCTGTGCTTTCTCTCTCAGCTTTCTCAGTTTTCCGCTCGTTGTCATCAACGGACAGTTAAAAAGTGCGGCATGCACAGTTTCCAAGAAGTGGAACACGCAGCACAACGTGTCGTACACTTTGTTTAAACACCCAGCACTGTCTTGAGAATATCAGGATGTTTTCTCCATGATCTCTTGCTACACTGTTTGATTTAGTGTGATTGCTAATTGGCTCCTGGGTTGATTCTTCGCCAGGATCCCACACCTCTAATTATGCCATTACCTTTCAAGCAAATGATTTTTCTTTTCTTTTGCTGAACCATGCTCATACAACCAAAGTACGTGCTTATATTCTAAATGTCTTATTGAAATGGAATAAGGTGTGAAGCATCCAGAAAATTAGGGTGTTGGTTAGAAATGCATGTAATGCAGAGACATGTTTACCAAGGAATGATAAATAGCATGATTTGCGCTGGCACCACCTAAGTGCTTTTCTTGGAGTGCTGCTTTGCCTTCAGTGATTATTTGGATTAGACTAAATCACACTAATACCCCTCAAGAAACAGTAAAGAAATGTTCGACCTGCAGTAAAACAATGTGACGTTTTTCTCTTTGAAAAACGAAACACACTTTTGACCTGTGACTTGTCGTGTTGCAAAGAAGTCTCATGATAATCGCAAACCGATTATCATGAGAGGTTTAGTAGGTGGTTTTAACTGTGGAGCACACTTCCTGTACTGAAGCTGTCAAAGCATTAATAAAACTTAACATTATTTTTGTTTGTGTTAAAATGAGAAAAAGCGGGGTTAAATCAGCTCTTTTCTTTTTTACCACTTGGGAAACCGAAGGAGGTCAGAGTCTACATCAGGGGTCTTCAACTCAAATTCAACGAGGTCCAGTTAGAGAAAATCTCCCCATGCAAAGGTCCGGAACATCAAAATGTCTAACTTGCTTCATGAATTAGTGTGATATATATTGAAGTAGCTGTAGCTTTATCAACGTCTGCATGTAATCAACAACTGACTGCCAATCAAATAAAGAAAGTACAATTCAAAAACAACAATATTTATTGTCAATTAACATTGAACTATACAGATATACAGTAAATACTGTGGCTATGTGTAATGTTCCTCTCGGGCTGCATTTACAAATAAAATAAATAAAATAGCTTTTGAAAATATGTGCATCTTAAAAATGCTTAATTTTAGATAAATAAAATAAAGTGTAGCAGCAGCTTGAGTGTCCCTTTTTCTTTGTTAACCGTTTCACATCATGACTTAACAGTTTCAGACGATTATAGAACAATATCAGTCTTTACACATCATAACAATTTAACAGTTTTAAAGTTTCTCTTTCTTTCCCTCTTATATTGCAGTCCCTCACTCGCTTTTTTTAAATTCCGTGCGAGAATTGAGCTGGAGCTTGTCCTGCCAGGAGTTTGTAAATCTGGGCTGAAATGGTGTCAAGGCCATTCTCATACACATGCAGGTGCTCATTGGTTACAGTGATGCAAACACAGGTAGGTGAAAAAAGAGAGAACTATTCGAAGCAGAAAAAAAACAGCGTAATATACCATCTGACAAAGGCCTGTGCTATAATGCTTCAATGAACTGCTATTCTTTATAATATACTCAGATCAATAGGAGACAGAGATGTTAAGTTATAAATCAAGGGTTTTTATTATTATTTACAGCAGGGGTGGGGAACCTTTTTCCTTTCAATTTTTACAACATCCTCCGAATTATTGAACTCAACCTCTGCTTCAAAAAACTAAAATCACAGCCCATTCATTTCACCTTTCTTTCATGCTGTGCAAAGAAAAAGCAACCTCTTAATCCAGATATCTCACCATGACTCACGCATGCACGTGCACGGTGTGGCATGACCACCAAAACAGAAAGATATGGACACAAGATGTGTGCAAATGTATTTAGACTCCTATCCATGTGAACATGATTTAAGTGGGGGGGACCTAACCTCCCCTAGGGGGGTCCGGGGGGATGCTACCCCGGGAAGATTTTTTTTTTAAATATTGAAGTTAAAAGCATCAATCTGGTACACTTTGAGAGCAACATTAAGAAATCTATGGATACATCTCTCAACACCCATATGAAACAGAACTGTAAGCATATTTTTCTTTTTGGATATTTTAAAAATCACTCTCATTTTAAACTCTATTCTTGTTATTTTTAACAACTTTTTTGTTACTGTCATATAGTATTTTATACCTGTTTTTCATTTAGTCTCATTAATAACTATATTGATCATATCAAGGTGTGCCTTAACCTCACTGAGCTGAGGTTATTTGAGCCTCTCAGGAGAGAGCTCTCTTCCACCTAGTTGTAGAAAAGTTCGTTAGCATAGCTAGCTAACCAGATGCTAATAACAACAGATCGCCACTGTGCTTACAACTAAAGACACAGCCACGCAAACACTGCGGCATATGTACGGCTCCTTATGGGTATTGCAATATTTTAAGGGCTGGAGCGGCGTTCCGGTGCTCTCTGTCAGCACTCCTTTCAGACGAGACATATACCACGTGAAGACACGTTACGCTCGTGTTGCGTAACGTGACCCAGGTCGTTGCACGCATCTCTGCTTGTCTAGCTGACATCTCTCAGTGGATGTCTGCTCACCACCTCAAGCTCAACCTTGACAAGACTGAGCTGCTCTTCCTCCCGGGAAAAGATTGTCCCACTCTTGACCTAACAATCAACATCGGCACCTCAATTGTTTCCCCGACTCAGACTGCAAGGAATCTGGGTGTGACCCTAGATAACAACCTGTCCTTCACTGCAAACATCGCTGCTACAACCCGTTGCTGCAGATACACGCTTTACAACATCAGGAAGATACGTCCCCAGCTGACACAGAAAGCGACTCAGGTTCTGGTCCAGGCTCTCGTCATCTCACGCCTAGACTACTGCAACTCCCTCCTGGCTGGTCTACCTGCATGTGCCATCCGACCTCTGCAGCTCATCCAGAATGCAGCGGCTCGTCTGGTCTTCAACCTTCCTAAATTCTCCCACACCACTCCGCTCCTCCGCTCCCTTCACTGGCTTCCGGTAACTGCTAGAATCCACTTCAAGACACTGGTACTTGCTTACCATGCTGCGAATGGATCTGGCCCTTCCTACATCCAGGACATGGTTAAACCGTACACCCCAGCGCGTGCACTACGCTCTGCATCAGCCAAACGACTCGTTGCGCCCTCGCTGCGAGGGGGGACCCAAGTTCCCATCGGCGAAAACACGTGGGTTTGCTGTCCTGGCTCCAAGATGGTGGAATGAGCTCCCCATTCACATCAGGACGGCAGATAGCTTGCACATCTTCCGGCGCAAACTGAAAACTCATCTCTTTCGACTCCACTTCGAGCGTTAGAACTATTAACGAAGCACTTTTATACTAATAAAGGACTGGCTTACCTAAAGCCAGTTGAGTAGCACTTGAAATGTTTGGCTCTATGAAACCTGATGTACTTATATGATTCTGTTTTCTTCAAGGTTGTGTCTTCCTGGTCGAATGTACTTTCGCTTTGGATAAAAGCGTCAGCTAAATGCAATGTAATGTAATGTAATGTTGTGTTCAAGGAACCTGTCCTTGGCCAGGAAAAACAGGTACTCGCTTGTTTAATTATTTTTGCGGTCTAGATTTCTTCTTATTTTTTGAAGTGAGAAGTTGTCCGTCAGTCAGACTGACGAAAACTCTTCGGTTCTCCACGAATTACACAAGTCACCCAAATCAGCGTTAAAAAAGCGGGAGGCGCCGAAAAATCCCCTATTAATGTATTGATTTTAGCTCCGGTTCCGTATAGGTCGGCGTCTGGGTCCGGATCCGGACCGCGGTTCGCCTGTTGCCGACCCCTGGTCTACATAATGGCTTTAAACTGTAATCTGATAATCAAACTTCCTTTTATGTTCAGTTTAATATTCAGTCATCATTGGCAAATTAGCAGAAACTGGGTATGTTTGACCAAATCATCACTAGTGTCGATGTATTTGTCATTTTCAACATGGATCTGCTGCAGCTTTGGCTATAGTAGTGACACTTTTAATATGTCCATGTGTTGATTGAAGACACTTTTTGAGGAGTTGTTGTGTGTACATTGACTAAACAAACTGGATCTTCTCCAAGCTTCCCATCATGTCTGTGGCATTCTTTCCGTGATGATTTTTCCATTTCTCAAAGCCTTTTCTCACCAGGAGTGTGACCAATAAACGTCATTACAATGTTATATCTCTAGGGCTTTTTATTGTGAAAAATAGCAACAGAAGGAGTAGATCTGCTGTCTGTCTGAGTGCTGTCATATTTGGGACGAAATAGCCTCCTTGTTTGTTGTATACCTCATGTTTAATATGTGTATTCCGAATGACGTGATTGGTTGATGCCTTTTTTGGCAGTGTAAAAGCTAAAAAAAAAATACAGAAAATTATTTGTTGCCCTTTCCCCACTAATATTCTGGGTTTAAAGAAAAAAAAGTCCCCCATGTGTAAAGGCACATAATCCCCCCCACAAAAGCCTGTGTCGATGAAGATAACACCGGACTCTTTGCTAGGTTATGTTAAAATGTTAATCCCTTATAAATTGTATTCTAAAACATTTTATTCTGGCATTTGTTCAATGGTCCCCAATAACCACCAATGATCTGAGTCCTTGACATGACAACTCTTAACACCAAATGTTTATCCCCATAGCCCGTAATTATAAATATTTTTTGACTGCAATTAGAAGCTCTAAATATTTATGACTAAATGTTTTGACATACTAATCATTTTTGTACCTAATTTTCTTTAAATGCCTTAGGTAGCACTTTGTGGTTTGATAATGATCAAATTAACTAATAATGGCATTGTGCTGCAGTATGTAGCGACACCAAGGGAGGAAGAGTTTTCTTTTGATGAAATATAGATATGGATCGGTGTGTCTTCGCTGCTATGTGGGTTTCAGTAACCCCACACTTTCTATTGAGCAGTAAAACAGTTTAAAGAGAAATGTTTGTTATTTCACACCGAGCGCACGGAGCCAGCAGTAAACCCGTCTGTGAACTTAAGTGCTCTTCTATAAACTTCTCAACAGTGTATTCCCTAGTAAAAAAAAAAGTGTTGGTCAGAGATGGATGGGGGGCATTTTGGGACCAATAAACCCAAAATACACAAATACCTCAAATGAGATGTCTCATTGTAGCCTGCAGACTGATTTACTGATTCCCAGAATCAAAGGCCAGTCACCCTCATACCGTCGCCTTTCACAAACAAAGTGGGAGTCGGGGGAGGACACACAATGGCTGTGACAATATTACAGTTATTATCATTCTTCTGTTGTTCATTCCACACTATCAAACCCATGGTAATGGATATAATTCATGGGCTGCTGCTAGAAACGTCCCTTTTTTATGGTTTGCCTCCTGAATGCGCACAATGCAGTGCTTTATCCATAAAAAGCAAAATGTCAACCTGAGGGTGAACCTTAGTTTTTTTTAACCTGTTGGAAGACCTAACCTGACCTGATCTCTGAACACAACGGGTGTTATGAGACGTCATGACTGCACATCCTCTCCCTGCTTTCCAGTAATGCTCTGATTGACTCTTTGTCTGATCTGTATTTTTTCTTGACTTACGCTTGAAAAAGTATATACAAAGCTAGTAAACTGCAGTAATCCGGGCTGTAGTGGGAGCAAATCTTGCAGTATCATTAATGTCTCTGCTCATTACGGCTTTGCCCTGGAATCCACACATACCGGCAGGAGTCAGAAGTGTTTGATGGCAGCAGCAGCCATGGCAACAGAAGCTCTTTCACTTTCTCCTGGAGAAATGCATCTTAATCGACTGCACTGCACACTTGGCGTTAGTGCCAAAGCAGCATCCCCGCATTTTGTTTTGATTGATTTCACTTTGGCTCTGTAATGTAGCGCAACCTGCATCCACAAGCACAACCGAGTTAACATAATAACACTCGTGTACATAAATTATTCAATCTACCTCCATTTAATCTGGTTATTTTGTTTGCATGCTTTGGGAGGCAGAAGATAGGCCGGCATCCAAACTCTCAGGGTCTCCCGAGCCTGAGAGTTAACTTTGTGTTTGTAATTAGTTTAATTCTACAGTTATTAAGCCGTCTCACAAATACTGAAAGGAATTCGAGCTGCAGACCGGATTCTCACAGAGCTCGCCATTCAGGCTTGTCTGGATGAGTCTGGTGCCACGGGTTCTTACGTGAGATGATTCCACATGTTGTAGTTTGTTTTAGCTCTGCGGCTCTAAACTGTCAGTGGCATACACACACACATGCGCACACACACACACACACACACACACACACACACACACACACACACACACACTGCACAATAAAGATGTGTATGCAATCACTATAGCAGGCTAAACTGTACAAATATTGTGAGAGGAAAACGCTTGACCTTGGAATACCAATCTTCACAAGATATATGGAATGAGTTGATCTAAAATATCAGCTTGTTTAAAGAACATTTAAATGGACTTTGGATGGAGACTTTTGTTGAGGCCCACTTTTTTTTAAAGAGTAATAACATCACCATGTTCACCGTTGCATGGTGTAGATCAAAACCGGCCCCTTAATCTCAACATGTATATATTTTTTAAGTCTATTCAATTTATACGATACCCTTTTTGGCTCTCACACTAGTCAATTATTATCAAGAAACATACCTAGGGCTAAGTATCATTTTACATTTAGTTTCATATTGGTGCCAAATACATGCCTGGTTTTTGTTGATAGAAAATATTAGCAATTTCCGTACCTTACCTTGCGGAAAAAAATGGATGATTTCTACAAAGCTTGTTTTTTTTTCGTCAAAAGATTCCAACATTTTCCAAAATGATGTCTTAACACAGAAAAGCTTGCAACAACTTTGCCTTGGTTAATATGAATACATGATCTGATCAGAGAATGAGTGAAGATGAATTGATGTAGATGCTAGAGATATCTTTGTATTAGTACCAGGAAGGCATTTGGAAATAAAAATCAATGTTTTACTGAAATATAACCAGAAGAAAAGTTTCCAAAAGATGTAAGGTAAAAACATGGAAATACTGTGAGGTGAAAACAAGTAAGTGATGTTGAATAAGTTATTTGTGCTTTAGTGGATTGCTTTTAATCAGGACTAGTTTGTGGGGGATCAGTCCCTCTTTGTAGTGACAGGATGTTGATCATCTCCTCAAAGAAAATACGGCAGTGATTATACGTGTTAGTTTATAATCTGAACTCTTTACCTGCCTCCTACTCCGAGCGCTGCTCTGGATTCTGGGAGTATTGAGAGGAGCAGCTTCAGCTTTGTAGTCCCCAGAGAGGCCTGGGGTGGACAGGGCTTTGTTTAGTCTAACCCCTGCGTGCTCCTTCTGCTCCTTAAGCCTTTGGAGACGCCAATCTCCGAGTGTCTGAATGACCGGCAGCACATCACTCACTGTCGGCTCCGCACAGCCTTATCTATACTCTCTCCACCAGCGACAATGTCCTATAACCCTCAGCCATGGACAGACATTGCTCTTATAGCGGCATCATCTGGTTCAATTCGTCCTCACTTCATGTTGAAGACATTTCACTTTAAGAATGGTTTGATAATTTATTAAGAAGAAATGATCATTCAATTTGGCTCTAACTTCTGGCTGATGACTTACCATCATTCTGAAATGGAGTTTAACAGTTTACATCTCTAAAATGTTGTGGTTAACAACTTTGTACGTACATCCACAGTTTAAAAATGCATAATAAAACAAAATATAACAAATCATATATATACCCAGGAAGAGGCCGATGGCATTGTAATGGCATACCCAAGATTACAAAACGTAATAGTGTTGGCAAAATTAAAGAATGGGATATAATAAAAATAAGAATACAAGTATACAAAAAAGACACAAAATGTGATTGTGTAAATTGTGCTTGTATTTGTAGGTGGGATATCGGTTTCATATCTCAGATATTAAAGTCATCATCAGACAGGAAGTGTTTATAGCAAATGATGCCATGTTGCAACAGTGTGTAACGTTTTTAGATCCTTCATTCATGTAAAGGTAGCGCACTATGAAAAAAACTTCTGCTGTCGAAATGTAACTTGATTAGGAGAACTGAAGCACTCAATGCTGTAACTTTCTGATAGTAAGATGAAATAGTGTTTAATGCTAACTTATTCTCATTTGATGTTAATTGGTGGGTTTTGCCTGTCATAATTAAGCTAAGAAACTATTATTCAGTACTACTTGAGCTACAAAAGTGAAGCATTCAAAAATGTACTATTTATAGAGTTCCATTACTGAGGCATTAGTGTGATAACTCACTTGTAACTAGCTGTCAGATGAATTAGTAAAATACATAATATTATATAGTTCAAACCAAAAGCCAGATCTCTTTCTCAACAAAATTAAACCAACACCAAAATATAGAGAATCTTCTTTAGTTTTTGTCAAGTTTTCTGAGAAATATAAACTATCCAGGGTTTTATAGTATGAGGGTGCTGATCTTGTATAAGATATATAAATTCTCGCAAAAACATGCAGTATACAAGATGGCGCCGCAGATGTAAACAACAACGCCACGTCGGAGCTCCTTAAAAACAAAGCCGTCGGTCTATTTGACACGAGTTTCATGAGCTGGACCGTAAAGATATAAATTCATAGGTTGTAAACTAAATGTTTTCTCTGTGACCTGAGGTGGTCATGAAATCAACCTTCAAAACACCTTGAATGGATAAAGTGTAACGGTGTGTGCAGACTTTACCTCGCCATGCAAGGGTAGAGAAGCACAGCGGAAGACATATCAGTCCGTACAGAAGCCGGCTCCCTGCCAAGCAGAATCAGAGAAACACTAAAAACAACCCGACCACAGACTCCTCAGCTTTCACTGTCAACACTTCCCTATCCGACCTCACCCCATCAGCTGTTTGTTGCTGCAGAACATTCTGTGAAATGGTTTACAATATTAAATAAATCAGCTGGGTTGGAGACCAGGATGTCACGTTGCTGTCTGTCTTCAGCGTCATCATTCTCCTGCACACTCAGCAAAGACCCAGTCCCATTGTTATTTAAAAAAACTCCTCAGGGAAAAGAAGGCAAGTTTTTACTATGCTTATAATGTATCAAAAGCTGCTCAAATTGTTGTTAAATCATCTCAAAGCCCCTTATATTTGGATTTAATGCCGCATTAGCTAGTTTTTTTTAGGGTTTTTCAAGCTGCGTGCTTTTGTCACAATATTATTTGCTATTATTCCAAAAATGATTGACATTGGCTGCAGCAGTGCTCTCCGAGGGATCTGGGTGGTCTGAGCTGATCTTCTTCCTTTGTGGGAGCTTCTCGGTTGACTCCTTAGGTAATTTGAGTGACTCCTAATTAATTGTTACAGCATGGCAAATAGCGGTCCCCCCTCGTCTTTACTTGCAGACCTCGGTTGGCGTCAGACTGACATTTAAAGAAGAGGGAAAAGTAGAAAATTGTAACTGAGTCAGGGTCGGGTCTCAGAGCCACTATTTTCATTCTTCAGTGTCTGGGACGCTGAATTAGAGCAGTAAATGTTTCATAGACGCAGTTTAAAACGGGTCAGAGCAGCTGGACAGAGCTGAATGTAAAAACAGATGCAGGCTGATGATGGTGGATTCATGTCGTATTTATCACAAAGACACATTGTCTTTCTTGTCAAATAAATGTACAGTTTCTCCATCAGTTTACAATGATTAACTAGGGGACATTAAAGGGGGCCTATTCAGTTCATTTTCAGGTTCATATTTGTAGTTTGTGTCTCCCCTGTGACATATCTCCATGCTTTATTGTTCAAAAGCTCTTTATTTTTCTCATACTGCCTGTGCTGCAGCACCTCTTTTCACCCTCTGTCTGAAACCAGAGCCCAGTCCGCTCTGATTGGTTAGCTGGCCGGCTCTGGCTTGATTGGACAACCGCTTGAGATTTCCTGCCCCTTCACACGTACAATGTGCTTTAGCCAATAGAAGGGTGAGTGTTACGTAGTGATGTCAATAGTAAACAAAGGAGTCCATTGGAGGCGATTCACGTGGGCGGTGGGGGAGAGAAACTCCCCCATGCACCAAAACCTACTGTATAACACACGACCCAAATGGGATAACCCCAAAAAAGAGAATAGGGACCCTTTTTAAAATGTCATCAACCTAGTGAATAGAAGGAGGAATTAAAGGTGAGGTAGGTAATTTTGGAGAAACCAGCTCGAGTGCGCTAGAATTAGAAAATACACAGCCGGAACAAATCTGCCACTTCCTTACAGAGCCCCTCCTCCAACACACACGAACGCGCACATGACCAATGAGGGCACAAGATAAGTTTGTGCACAGATGGAAGGCTGACAGGCAGGTAGGCCATCCAGTTACTTTAGCCGGGCCGGCTAAAATGATTGGTCGTGCTTTTTACAGTACCACGGCTTCCACAGTGACATTTTTTTATGGATTTTTTGTCAAAGCACTTCAGATATTCATTGCTATCGGGATGTTAAGAGCATTCCATGGAATATAACAAAAAGTGTATCTCGAGCCGGTTTCTCAAACTTACCTACCCCACCTTTAAGTCCAGAATGTTGTACCATCTTGACCAAAAGATAATTTTCCTAGTTTACTGAGCCTTTTATTGTTTGGTCATCATATAGTTTTCCATATGACACCAAATATATATTTAATCATATTTAGTTCATAACTTATACTTCTAATGTAACCCCAGGCATTTTCTTTTCCTCCACTCAGCCACTATTTTGTAATTTGAGTATATTATTCATAGCAATTTCTCAGTTATGACACCATAAAACAGTTGATATGCTTTGATGAAATATCACTATATATTTCAAACCCACAAATTATACATTTACCTGGACGTCACCACAAGCATTATATGGCGTGTTTACTCACTGTTCTAAAACTTGTTCTAAAACTTGTTCGTGCAACACTTTAAACTAAAGAGCATTGAAACTGAATCAGTTGATCTCCGGAGGAATTTATTAATTTTATACCAAAAAGATTATTTCTGTCTGACAGCTAAACGAGCATTTGAGCAGTCTTTATTATGGAGTTGTATCGTCTCGATTACAGTTACGACACCATAAACATAAGCAAGACAAGATGAAATATAACAACAAGATTTATAATTGCAAATACTATGATAAAGGATTTGATCTTTTTGCCAAGTCCTATCCTAAAATCCATTATATTATTTGTTATATAACTCCACACGATACACACTCACTGAAACCTTAACATGCTTTATTTTTACTTTGTAAGCACACTCTTTTCCAGTCTGAAAATATCTTTTTTAGAGGTAGGACTTTTTTAGCAGTAAAATCCCTCTGCAGAAGTCACATCATTTAACCCTTTCAAATGCTCTAAGGAATGTTGCCTGGTAAAAGTTATTTTATAGTTTCAAAGAGACTCAATTGAGTTTTTAGGGTAGAATAAAAAAGGTTGTACAAACTTATACTTGTATCCAACAATACGTTTTATTTTCTAGAATAAAACCACTTTTAAATGGAGACAATGCTCTCGTCTTTGCCTTCATATGGGCATTTGAGCACAGCTTGTGTTTTTCTTTAATAAAGCAGCAGCTTGAGTTGCAGAGTCGGCAGGATCGACCATCCCGGCTACTGAGACGAGTTAAAGATCTTAAGCTGGGTGTCTGTGCTCTCCACCCAGTGGGCTTAAACATATATCACACTGGCAGCAGGCTGTTTGCTTTCAACCCCCCCCCCCCCCTATGGCAGGCCACTGATCCCCTCTTTGTCTCTATCTGGCAGTGAATCCCTTCTCGTCAGGGGCACAACGTTGAGTTTTCACAGTCAAACAGCACCCATGCTGGCTGAGAATCTCTTTGATCCCCAAAGAGCTCGTATCTGATGGAGCTACTGAACAACCTCCCTCTGCCAGGTTAATGACGTGCACTTAACTTAAAACTAACATCAAGAAAGGAAAAATCAATAGTTTTAAATAGCCAAGTATCTGTTAAGCTGCTACAATAGCACACAACTTTACCCCCTATCCTGAAGATATCCTACAACGTGGAGAATTTAACAAAAATACAACTACTGAACACTTTATTTGAAGTCCCCTAATTTAGCATTTATAAGCAGCATATATACTTTTAAAACATGATCTTTATTAATATCAACTAGGGTTTCAAATAATGATTTTTTCATCCATTGAATGTTCGGTTTTACAAAATGTCAGGAAATAGTGACAAATATACACCCCAGTTTCACCAAATTAAAGGTGATGTCTTTTAATATCTTTTGTCAGTCATAAACTCAAAGATACTCAGTTTAATATGACATAAAACAGGGGGAAGCAGGATATCTCCATATTACAGACGCTGAAAACTGCATTTTTCCATTGAAAACTCCTTTTAACAATGAATTAAAATAACACATTTGAAGCCAAACCACGATCTAAATCCTTAACCTAACCAAGTCGTTTTGTTGGGTTCATTGCTTTGTTATTAGGGTTAGGGTTAAATCTGTTAAAATTGTACAACTTTAACCACGTCTTTAGTACCGTTATCGCTATAAACTCATGCGGTTTAGTTTTACGGAAATGTCATGAGTCACGGTTTCTGTTTTAAACAAGCCTCTACATATGAATCCCCACAGGAGGAGTTATTGACAAATACATTAATTAACACTTAATTTCTGTTATTACCCTATTTATTAAATGTTTATATACAACTTATGGACACTAAAAGAAAGCTTAAAGTGTTTCCAGAAATGGGTTGTCTGGCAGCCTAAAGTCAGATCTCCAGAGTTCACACGGCAGGGGATACGATGCAGAGGTCTGCAGTGATTCTGGTCTGGGTGTGAGACTGTGAACTGTCCTGCTGAACTCGGTGACCCCTTTGATCACTGGACCCTGGTGACAGTGCACCCTTCCATGCCAAATTGCCATGCCACAACATGGCAGACCATCTATCAATCTAGATTTTCCTCCTGAGAAACAACATTTATCTGCAGCACATTTCAAATGCCATTAGAAGACACGCAGCTCTGCGGCACGTGTGTTTAGAAACGGTGCTTAAACCATTAGTCCAATCATTTATTAGTAAATACAGAGATTTCTTAACAGTTTTGATGACAAATAACTAATTAGGTCATTTGAAAGAAAGAATATCTTAACGTCTTAATCTTTTAACATAGCCATTATTACATTTCAGTTTAATGAGTCTTTTCTTTGATACACTGCCAACATCTCTTATTACAATTTCAGGTTAAATATCACATTGAACCATATTAGGGTTTATTGAGGGTCCAACGTGCTCACTGGGTTGCTAATTATCTTTCTTCTCCCGTTTATACTTAAATGAAAGAGGCCAGGCATAATAAGGCCCCCTTTACTGTGCTTTAGGTTTGTGTGTAAAACTCATGCTTCTATTGGCTAGTGCTCTAACACATTGTACATGATTTGCTAAGGGGCGGGACATCTCTAAGTGGTTGGCCAAATACAACAGAGTCTGCCAGCTAACCAATCAGAGCAGACTGGGCTCTGGTTTCAGACAGAGGGTGAAAAGAGGTGCTGCAGCACAGGCAGTATGAGAAAAATAAAGAGCTTTTTGAACATTAAAGCATGGAGACATGTCACAGTAGAGACACTCAATACAATCATGAAACCTGAAAATGAGCATTATATGTCCTCTTTCAAGTTATTTGTATATTTTCTCCTGTGAGCTTTAGTAAAACCTTTTATTTTTCATTAGAACAATTCTTAATGTTGATACAGAAACTAACATCCATGTCTTAAACAACATCTCGCGAGTCTTTGAATTTGAGGAAATTGAGACGTATCAAAAACGTCCATGAATTTGATGTTTATAAAGGTTTGGGAGCCCTGGATTATTCATCACACTTTAGAAATGATAATATATAATGATGCAACCCTAAATGATACATACTGTGTGATGCATTTTTTGATTGACATTCCTTTTACAAGTCATCTTTTCTTCCGTTTTTTTACTTCGTAGATACATTTTTGCAAAAAGGGTTGAACATTGAAATTATTATTTTTTAATTAGTGACAAAATTCTGACGCAAACTTCCTCCTGAAAATGAATGACCGAGTTCAAGTAGGACATCTACAGTTCAACAATAAATGAACAACAACACACATCAACAAACAGCACATACTTGATCTTATCCAACGCTTAAATATTTACCATGCGTGGATATCATGTCTCAGAAAAATGTAAAGACGAGCTACTCTCCTCTGTTTTTTTCACTTCTTATTATCTGCTCTGCTCCTGTTTGAGGTTTGGGGAAGCAATAACCGCTTTCACACCAAGTACTTTGCCGCACTGATGCCCCGGCCACACGAGGACGAAAACGGTCGTTTGCGTTACTGTTTAGTGTCATATAGACCGTTCGGCCACACGAGGACGACCGAATACGGCACTAAACGACAGCGGAAACGATAACGGGTCCCAAGGTGGATAGAACGGCATACGCAACGCTCTGGGGGGTCCAACGGCTCCGTGTGTATGCCCTATACGATCATTTTCTGATAATGATGAGGCAATAGCCCCGCCTCTCCCCACCTCTGCTGCTCACCCCCGCGTCAAAGTAAACTGCACACTGAATTCAGATTATTTATCTTTCTCTCGATATGGACATAAACGCGAGTGAAGTCTAATCTGACAGGACGGAGACACCTCTCAAACTACCTAGTTATAAATATGTTTATTTTTACTGTCGGCCGGGTCACTCATTACTGGATCAGCTGCTGCATGAAACAGACACTGGCGCTGTCCAAAGAGAGGGTGGAAAAAGAGAGGCTCCGTGTATTTTATTATTATAATATATAGAGTCGTTATTCATTTGTTTTAAAGCTCAATAAATAACAAAGAAGACCTTTGACCGGCACTTTTATAATTTTGTCGGAAGATTTAAACTTTAATACACGTTGACTGGCGAGAAACTCTGCCCGGTTCCCTCGGCCCCCACCGCGGAGAATAAACAGAAGGGCAACCATGACAACCATGCTTCTTCGCTGCTTTTGTGGAGGAAGTTACAGCGCCACGTACAGGCTCCTGCATATGTACTGCAGCTTCTCCAGCGGTTGGAGCTAAACGGAGCTGTCTCGTGTGGACAGACACTATCCGGATAACTATTGCGTGTGGACGTAAGCTTTTTTGCGTTTGCGTTAATCCTATGCGTTTAGCCGTTTTCGTCCTCGTGTGGCCGGGGCATTAGTGCCCAGCACTTAGTGCCAGTCACTTAGTTCCCCCATGGAACTAAGTACAGATCACAAGGATTAGGCAAATGAAGCCGCTGACGTCACTTCTTCTTCTTCTGCTTTGGGTTTATTGGCAGGCCGCAAACAACTTCACGGCGTATACTGCCACCCGGAGTCCCCGGACGGAAGTCCCCGGAGTTGGGGACTGGCTTCAGTAGAAGCTGCTGGGACTTCCAGCAGCTTCTACTGAAGCCTTCCGAGTAAATCGCCAGAACGCCGACACCTCCTCACAGGGCCGGACTGGGACAATAAGTCAGGCCGGGAATTATACACCCAACCAGGCCACTACCAGTTTTATTTTGTGTAATTTTCCTGGATTTATTTGTCAATATTTACAGCGTTGCTGCCCATAGTGATAGCCCTAAACTTTAAAACTACCCCAGAATAAACATATGGACATGGGTTACTATTTTTTTTTAAAAGTGCAAATCTATTTAGGAACCTATCCATGTGAACATATTTTAAGTGGAGGTGGACCTCAAATCCTCTAGGGGGGTCCGGGGGCATGCTCCCCGCGGAAGATTTTTTTTTAAATGTTGGACTTAAATGCATCAATCTGGTGCACTTTGAGGAGGAAATAAAGAGACTACACCCATATGAAACAGAACTGTATACATTTAAATAATCATAAGAACATGGCCATAACCAATAACATACCATATCCAATATGGAAAAACATTGAAACTTGTTTATTTATTTGTTTTTGGTTCATTTATAGTTAGCATGGCATAGTGTGTCTGTGCTCCTGAACCAGCCTCTCCTGTCTCCCTCCTCTCCCCCTGCTCCTCTTTGAGGCAGCAGCAAAGACTAGTTTTAGCTCTCAACAAGTTTTTAAAGTTTATCCTACCTTTTTTCACCTAGTTAACTTTTTTTTTTGTATTATTCATCTATATTTTACTAATCACTCCCCCTTCAAATGGAAATATGTGTTTACATAAATGGTGACCAAACCGTTTGAGACCCACAGTGAACTTAGACTAAGTTAACTATCTAAACACTCTAAAGTCCTTTACCTCACCTGAGCTGTAGTTATCAGCCTCTCAGTCTGACAGCAGAGGACTCTCCTCCACCTTGTTGACAGCTCATTCCGTTAGCGCCGCTAGCTAGCACCGGATGCTAACAACAACAATACACGTAACCAGTGCACGCGCTTTCTCTCTCGCTTGCTCGCGCCACACATACACACCCTCCCGAGCTTGAATGACACGAGACCAATCAAGGGCATTAGTGTATGATCTGTATGAAAGTGGCCATGTCGGCAGGCCACATCATGAAGACAGCCAGTCACCCTCTGTGAGGCAGAGTCAGACCCACATTTGCGCAGCGTTGCGTTCACAATACATAAAAAAAATTCCTCAGGCCAGCAGGCCACTTAACAGGCCAGGCCATCGGGAAACCTCCCGGTCCTCCCGATGGCCAGTCCGGGCCTGCCTCCTCATCTCCACCACTCCCATGTTTTTATTTGTGTTGCCATAAGTTATTCTCTCTCCGTTGGTGCGCGGGACTAATGCTAATGCTAATAATGCTAATGCCAGCAAATACAATGGCGGCAAATACAATGGCGGCTTCACATAACTTTTCAGAGTTTTACGGGGCGTGGTTTGCAATCCGCCCAGCCAATGGAAATTGGTACTTTTTCTCCCCAGGATAGTCCCACCTCTCTAGCAGGCACTACAAATGAGAGTAACAGTTCTCTGAACTAAGTACTCTTTTTGGTGTGAACGCAACATTCCAGGCACTAACGGAACTAAACGGGAAAAGTACGGGTAAAAGTACTCCGGTGTGAACGCGCCTATTGAGTCTGCTGCTGAGCGTCGTAGGTGCCATGCTGGGTCTCTGTGGAAGTCTTTATATTTCATTCTGCGTGAGAAAAATGCTTCAGAAAACAAACAGCCCACAGCAGTGGGAAATGTCTTTCTGCCTGTGTTTATGTGACGGTCTAATTTAAACTAAAACAGATCGCATTGGTACAAATTGCCTGTTAATTTGCTTGTGTGCACAACAGATGTACGATATCATAGTCCAATACATCTGCCCACAAGAATCCTGCGGGAAAAAAATCAGGGTAACACTTAAACTAAAGTGCTGATATAAAAAATGTATAAGCAGTGTATACATTTGATTCATGGTCCTTTTAACACACTTTAATGTATAAAAGCACATTAAGGTGCAGTGTTTCTCAACAATAACAAGTTCTATGAAGACATTTTCAATATGTTTAACACTTTTAGGTGCCTATAAGAAGAGATTAAGTTGACAAACATCCATAAACACTACACTGATTATCACTTAAAAAAAAGTTTTTCAAAAATGTGCTTGAATTCCACTTTAAAGATAGTTTATTGTTTCTTACATTTCTACAAGCTGTGCCTTCTTTCTTGTTCTTGCAGACTATCCGGGATTTGTGGGAATCTGCACGGCGATAAATCAAACTTAATCAGCTACCTGAGCAGGTATGAATTCTCACTAGTATTTTTATGTGTGACAAAAGACGGATAAAGTAGAACAAGCAACACATTTTTTAGTGTTTGACTGCAGGGCCCTTGGGAAGAATGTGTCTCCCACTAAAGCGTCACCTCTTAAAGAAAGCGTATTACGTTACATACAAACATGTCATTTGTGGGACACTGGGGTGGAAATGTCTCCCTGGGGAGCAATCAGACTGACTCCAGCTTTTAAAAAAGTCTCCTCTCTGTCACTCCTCATTTTTCAGACTCCTGGAATTAGGCGAAATCCAAGCTTGCAGCATTTGCCTTCCCCACACAGCTCAGTTACATTGATTAGAAATCCATTCACATTTTCCTGTTCTGAGAGTCGCTTTTGTAATTTAACTCCACTGCAGATAAATCAGAACTCGGATCATTTCTCCTCAGGAAAACTCTGCAACACTTTTTTTTGGTTTGCTCTAAAGTTGAATACAAATAACAACTAAAGCAAAATAGTAGTTCAGTACATATCTTTATTGTCCCAAAGGAGGTCATGTTTTTGCATTAAACAATTTAAAACACAATTAAGTAAAAGAGTGACAATTCTTACATATATGGATAAGCAGTCATTCGAATTAAGCAAATTGAAAACACTTATTTCTTTATTGAAACATATATATACAGAATTTGAACATGTTGCACCTATTTTTTTGCAAACATTTCCAAATTCTTTAATGGATGACGTTTTTATTTAAATTGTATTTGCATTTACACAAGACTGGTCTAATCCAGACAGTGAACACAAAAGGGACAGGAGAGGTCAAGAAGCACCAGACTTATAAAGCTTACCTTTCCCCATTTTAGGAAAAAAACAAACGATAACAAAAAGTAAAATAAGTTGGTGTTATTGTATATTTCCTGTTGTCAACGAATCCCATAAAAAGAGCAAAGCCAACGAAAGGAGTTCCTCTCTCAATCCGACTCCCAATATTTTTTTTACTGAAGACAAATGTATTTAAAACTTGCTCACAAATAAATCTATTTAGAAAAAGGCACGGTTATCCCATCACAGTGGGGATAGGCGCTGTAGCTTTTAGTACGTTTGACTCAAAAACAACAGTAAAAGACCATTTGCTCGGGGCTATTTTCAGCGGCAGATGAATCCACATTTGGTGTTCTGGTGAGTATTTATGGCAGCAGGACGATATGTGTGTGATTGATTCAAATATAAATAAATAGTAGTGTGTGTTCATGGTAATGAAGGAAGACGTCACCGAGTGCAAAAGTGTGACTCATTGATGTGTTCTTAATAGTTTTTGTGACATCAATAGAGCTTTATGGCTCAATATGATTTGTTCTGTTTTGTTTACAAGCAGTCCACATTACGTCATCACAGACTCCAAATAGCAAGCAGCTAAGATGTAGTAAAAGTAGTAATCCTTTCCCAATGTGTTTGATATTAAGGCACATCGAAGCAAAACAAACTTAATCTGCTAGCTCGGTCTGTCTTTGTTCCAGACAACAGATTTCCTCCTGATTTCTAATGTGCAAACAGTTTCAAATAGCCATCAACCACCATCCAGGCGGAACGTTAATGTCTTTTTATCCCCATAAGTGAGTGAGATCAACCATAGTCTGTAGTACTAAAACAAAAGTTAAAGTGAGTCACAATGAAACCATTAAGCTCAAAACATCAAGAAGGCAGCGTAGTCACAACAACAACACCTTCACTGAATTGGAACATATTGTCTGAAAGGATTATTTGTATGTAAATGAACAACAGAGGCAGCATGAGTGAAAATCACAATTTTCCTCAAGAATTCAAGGATAAATAATCAATACATATACTAGGTATTACTTTTAAAGCTCTTTGGGGTTTTCCCTTGCCTTTAGTGTGTTCTGTAGGTTTGTGTGCATGTAAATGGTCTGCAAAGGCTAAAATCTCAATAGGCGCATTCACACTGCGGTACTTTTCCCACAAAGGTTCATGTGAACTTAGTTCATGTGAACTCTTTAGTTCGCATGAACTAAGTACAGATCGCGTTCACACTGGAAAAAGTCCCTGGGGGTGGATTAGGCAAATTAAGCCGCTGACGTCACTTGTTCTTCTTCTGCTTTGGGCTTACTGGCAGGCCGCAAACCACTTCACGGCGTATACTGCCGCCCAAAGTCCCCGGCCGGAAGTCCCCGGAGTTGGGGACTGGCTTCAGTAGAAGCTGCTGGGACTCCCAGCAGCTTCTACTGAAGCCTTCCGAGTAAATCGCCAGAACGCCGACACCTCCTCATTTCCACCACTCCCATGTTTTATTTTGTGTTGCCATAAGTTAGTTTCTCTGCGTTTCTGCGCTGGGCTAATGCTAATGCTAATAATGCTAATGCGAGGATAATAAAATGGCGGCTTCACAAAACTTTTTGGGAGTTTTGCGGGGCGTGGTTTGCAATCCTTCCAGCCAATCAGAAATGTAGCTATTTTCTCACAAAAGAGCCGCTCGAAAGTCCCTGCTCTCTAGCAGGGACTTTCGAGGGGGTAAAAAGGTTCACATGAACTAATTTTAGTACCGGCTCTTTTTGGTGTGAACGCGATAAAAGAGTTCACATGAACTAAGTTCACATGAACCTTTGTGGGAAAAGTACTGCAGTGTGAATGCGCCTATTGAGATTTTAGCCTTTGCAGACCATTTACATGCACACAAAAGTTCCCTCGAGAAGGAGGTTCTCTCCCACCCCCCCCCCCCCCGCCCCCCCCCCCCCCCCCACCCGCCTGCCTGAAACACCTTCATTAGCTGCTTTGTTTACTTCCATAACGTAGTAACATCATTGTGTAACACTTGCGCTTCTATTGGCTATAGTTCCAACACATTGTACGTGATATGAGTGAAGATGAGTTTTATTTTATGTTTGTAAGTATGAATTGTATCTAAAGTCTAAGGAGTGAAACTATTACTAAGAGTAGGTTTAAAAGATGCCCCATCTCTTGGCTGTAAATATCACACACTGGTTAGCTGAGCTGAGAGGCAGCCATTTTGGAAACATACTCAGGATCATCATGATGCACTCGAAGTCCCGGTCCAGCCTGTTAAGTGGAGACAGAAAGGGCATCTGCTCAGTGGGACCAGGGTGGCTGTATGAGGCTGCACTCTAACATTTACACACTTGGCACTGGCAACAAAGCAGCCATTCCTCTGGCAACCACCGCCGGTCATTAAGCATAATTTGTCTGGTATCCCTGTGTTGAAAGTGCACAAAGGAGGGTGAGTAAAGCCAGCGTGAGGTTGTCTTCTGGCCCCTCATGTGGAGGGATGGTGGGGGCCCCATGCTGGGTGCTGGTGGTGGTGGTGGGGGGGGGGGGGCAGACAGCGACAGAGAGGCTGGCTGGGGGTGCTCCCTCAGGACAGCTTGGGGACAGCAGCAACCCGAGAGGGACACACCCCCCCCTTTCCCCTCCAAATCCCACCTACAACCTCTGCACCACCCCCTCCTGCATCTGACGGTTAAAACAACAGCCCCTGTGGCCAGCCAGGCTCCATCGCCCCTACTGGATTTACGCTCGTTTCTCAGTTCCCACCACCCTCCACTACACCCCCCCCCGCCACAAACCTCCACTCCTCTTGTTGCATTTCTTCTCTGCTGCTCGAGTTAACAGCTTCTGAAATGTTGGACCCGACCAGGAAAAAAACAGCAACTTATTTTTAAAAGTTTCAAAAATTCGCAATTGATTTCTATGAAGGTCAATTAGGACCACGTGTGACCACATGAGATCTTACCAAGAGTGAACATATTTTTTTCTGAGATTAAAGTCAGAATTCTGAGAAAAAATAGTGGCCCTTATCGTTTTCCGTAAATACTCCTTCAAAAAGTAGCTAGATATTTCTACTCATGGTTTGTAATTCTAAACCTCAAGTCAAAAAATGTTTTGTGATTTGTTGAAAATAACTAAAGTAAAGTATTTCTGAGAAATAAGAAGGGAGCTACCCTAAGACTACCTATTTCATTATATGTAAAATAAAGCATTTTAAAGTGTTTCTATGACTTGAACTCTGGCTTGTGTTCTGGACATGAACCTTTCACATTTTTTATTGTGTCCTTAAAGTTCCCCCTCTAGATTTTGTCTCATTTCTGCTTTCAGTTGTCCATCTTCCTGTGATGGACGCACTTCTTAAGACCTCTCACCACTTTCATGCAGGGAAGGCTCCAGCGTGGATGAGTGTAGAAGACAACTGACGGACCAAAATCTACTGGTAAGGAGTGCATATAGTTAGTTTACATTTATTAATTGACACCAAGGATTCAATACAGGCAAGTACAATCATCTTGCATCTACTCGGGTAAAGCGTACAGGAAAAGCTCAGTTGTAGAGATGGAAACGACAACTTGGTTGCTGGAAGTCTTACATTTTAATTTTCACATGTATCTTTATTTCTGAGGCCAAAGCCTGGAATGCATGAACTGTTGGAAAAACCTGGAAGATAGTTATTTTGATATTGCGTTTTTTTTACTTATTTAGGATAGCATCCCTTTAGAGCAGGGGTTTTCAAAGTGTGGGAAGGTGAGCATCCCCTCAGAGAACATAAGAACAGCCGCGCCCCCCCTCACAATTATTGTTGCTATTATTATTATTATTATTATTGTTGTTGTTGTTGTTGTTGCTGTTGCTATAATGCAGGGGTATTTAATTGCATTTCAAATAGGTCCAGTAAGAGAAAACGTCATTAAATGCTCTGTTTTCGCTGTCTACCTTTCTCTTTTTTGAGCACGCCATTTGAAATGACTCGACTGATTCTCTCTTCTTGTCTCGTCTCCGGTGTGTGTTTGAATCTACCGTGCTGACTCACTGATTGCAACCTTTTTATCTTTATGTTTTAATTTTTTTTTTTTAACATTTTCAACATCGTGGATAAATCCTTATATGCTCCCAGCAACACACTGAACGTCAACTTTGCCTCCTTATTACACTCACCCCTACTTTAGTGAACAATGAGTCTGCGTCTTTGATGCGCACAGGCGGGTCATGAGGGAATGCAATGTAGACAGGAATAAACGCAGATCATCCTCTGGCTCCAGCCTTGACCGGCACTTGCTTTTGATCAAAGTCAATGCGGAAAACCCGCACTCACACAGGTAGGTGGAGGAGGTGAAGGGAATGAGCACATGGCGAGGTGGGGGAACTCGGTCTCCACAGACAGCCAAAAGTGTGCAAGTGACGTTTTCTGCCAGATGCTGTCTCCTCTCTCACTTTAGCTCACTTCACAGAAAATCGATCCATGTTGCCGCTCGCATAAAGTTAGCTGAAGTTAACTAGCTAGATTTCACTGTTTCTCGTTATTTGTTTCTTACGCTGCGCCTCCCCTGAAGCTCTCTGGCGCCCCCCCCGGGCAATACAATTGTCCAACACACAGAGCAGATTACTATAAATATGGAGTAGCAAATAAAATATGAAACTTAAAATGTGAAACGCATAAATTAAGAATTAATCAAGTTGTTTTTTTTGCATGCTCTGTGGAGTTACGCATGTGGTTTATACTATGCACAGCACATGTCTTAACATGTTAACATCTTAATGTTAATTGTACAAATAAGAAGTGAAAAGGCAGTCCATTGCACAAATCTCCACTAAGGGTCTGTGTTTGTGATGTCATGGCCTGGCTCTTGGCCATAACAAAGAATGTGGAAAGGACACGGTTTAAGGAACGATCTTTATTATATTAACTCAACTGAACTAAAGAGCTACCACAATGGGATGTGTTAATCCGTAAGATCAGTAGTGTGGGTGTGGGAGTGTGAACATGATGTGGTGCTCGTTTGCCTTTTTTAAATTTCTTTTTGACAATGTTTTTGATGTAAAGCAACAGAGCTGCTGTTGAATAACAGCACAGAAACCTCACTGCCGTCCTGTCACGTTTTATGATGAAAGGGAAAAAGGAGAGAAAAACGATTCTGTCTGCCAGAACCGGTATGAAATCCCGTCTGTCTGCACGTCTGTTTGAATTCACAGCAACAACACTGTCACATGTTGAACCAACACAACACACAGAGTGACTGGAGGTGTGAAGTGGAGGAGGTGTGAGGCGCTTATAGAGCCAATAAAGTGATTATAGGTTCCTTCCTATCGAGCCCACAGAGCCACTGAGCTTCAACTCAACAGCAGCTGATAGTTAAACAAACACACAGAGCTGGGGGGCCTTTTTAATTGATTTCCCTTTTAATGGTTTTATCTGACCTAATGGTGCTCTTATTTTAACAGTCACAATACAGAGGTGCTGAGGTTATTTGTCATAGTAAAGCTTTTCTAGACATATTTATGAAATAAATTGATGAATAATTAGTATTTGTTGGAAAATATTGCAAGATTCCCATCAAAATGTCCAAATTAATAAGTTGACCTCCTGATATTGATGAAAAAAACTTGATGATATTAAAACTATATATTTATGTAGGGATGAAAATACATCAATTTTCAGAAAACAGATTCTGAATGTAGATGACTCTTTCATGTACAGACAGATGTTTCTTTGGTTCTACTTTCATTGTCTTAACCCTGTTTCTGGAGGAAACCCAACGTTTATGTAAGTGAATAGATTCAAGCGTTAAAGTAATTGAGCTTCAATCCATAAAGATCTGCTTATCACCACATAGCCTGTCTTTCAGAAACCTATTGTTCACATCAAATCTTCATTTTGACATGCATGGTTCCCTCAGGTTCTTAACAAATAGATATGGGTCATTCAAAGTGCTTGGAATGTAATATTTTGTGCAGTAAAATTAAGAAATTGTAATCTGTTTCTTAAACTATGCTGTGTTGGATCTCGCCTTTTTATAAAATAGGGCTTAAAAGGTCCTTGAAAAGTCGTTGAATTTAATGTATAATAAGCTGTGGGAACCTGGGACTGAGATAAAGTGAAGGATGAAGTCTGCCCAGTGCGGTGCTGCCGGCTGGTGAAAGTCCCTGCCCGTGTGTTTACCTGCCTGCTGCTTGTTTGGCACGCTGAAGCCACGTGGAGGCTGGCAGACGGCCTTTCCCCCCCGCTGACTGAACCCACCCCCCCTGCTCACGGCCTCACCCTTCTCCCCTCTCTGCTGCGGCTGCCGGAGCTGTGGAGGTGAGTGGGGAAGCGCCTGGGTGGCAGGGCAACACACGGGGCCTCCCTGGCTGGCGCCTGTAATTTTACCTTCCCATTCATCAGCCAGAGATATTAATAATAACAGCACATCTGGAGTCACTTTACTGTCTCGTGTTAACCCTTTCCACTGCGGCGCTGGCTGCTGCAGTGGCCGGCCAGACCCAGACCCCCCCCCCCCCCCCCCCCCCTTTAGCCTAACTCGATTCCCATTCCTCTTGCTGTCAGTCTTCATTTCTCTGTCTCTTCTACTGTTGCACTGAGTCCGTTACAGAGAGCCAGCAGATCACCTGAACAAACTTGTACATAACCATAGCTATTTAAAATCTCTGAATCACTTTTTGTATTGGTTACCTTGAGGAAATCCATTATGGCTGCAGTCAAGCTTTAGTCTGAGTTCTGTGTCAAATGTCCTCTCTAGTTTTTCTCATCTTATCAACCTTATCCTGTTTTGTTTTAGTCAAGCTTTAGTTGACTCAAAGTATTTGCTTTTTAGTCTTATCTAAAAAACAGCTAACTAGATTATGTAGAATATTTCAGTCTAGTGTAGTCAAAATATCTCCTGCTTTCTTTCCCCAGTGCACTTTTGTTGTGATTGTTAACATTAGTGAGTTTCTTTGAGTTCCCCTTACTGGGCTCATTGTGTGCTGCCGCTGTAATCCTGATATGTGCGCTGCAAAGGAAACTAAACTCCTCTTCCATTTTGTTCAAGTTTTTTTTTACTACATTTAAGTATTTTATTTCTCGTCAACAATATTTCATGTTGAGGAACTCACCGTAAGTGTTTAATGACATCTCGTCTTAGTCATGGAAAAAAGGTTGTTGACGAACATATTTAGTAATAGTTCATTTTACTTAACAAAATAAACACTGTTGCAGTCATTTTAAAGACATTTACTCCTGCAGGACTTGCAATGGCCGCACTGTTTTGCAGCTTATTTTCATAAAGTACGACTCCGCTCAACTGTCTCCTCTCACTGAGATGCTGAGTGGTCTCTGACAGCCAACCTTTCAATTTTGTGACTCTCCATGACTCTAAGCGCTTTCTCATTGCGGTAGAGAGTAACAAAAAAGGCAAACATGCATGTTCCTGCAAAATAAATGATAGAGTTATAAAGTATTTCAATGACATTATAGCTGGCTGGTCCACCTTTGGCCTTTCTTAAAGAAGTACAGGTGAAACGCTTATCGCAAACCCCCCCTTCTTCATATAACTGCATCATCATTTTCAGTGTGAGCAACTGAGTACTACATCAAGACTGCCCTGAAGGAGTGATTGACCGAAAGTGTGTTATTATCTGGACAGAATAATTGCCAGAAATCAGGGAAGTAGTGGGATGCAGCCGTGACACAGATAAGAAGGGCTCTTTACTGCCATGGCCATTTGGTACAGTGCCATTGTAAATAAAATAAAAACAATTCTGAGATTAAAGTAGGACATTTAAGAGATAAAACTTGGATATTATCTATGATTGAAGCGGTCCATTTAAGAGCCTGAAATTTGTTTAAAGTATACTGAACCCTAACTGGCTGTTGTCGTCTTCTGAGCTGCCTACAGAGGTTTCTTATGCCCGCCTAATTCAGTGAAGAAAGAGCTAATTAGCTGGGCCATCCATTTAGTTTAGTCACCATGCCAAACAATCCTAAAGTAAACCGCACTTATTCATGTCAACATGACACGACGGCGCGTACAAACTCAGACATTGGCCTGGCTTGGTTCCCCTGCTACTATAACAGTGTATACATGAGTGTCCGTAGACACCTCTGCATGGAGAGAAAATCTCCCCGCTGAGCTGTCTATAGGTGGAGCCAGGGCCCTGCCACTGGCCACCAGCCTTGGCTCCACGCCCGTCGCCGAGCCTCCCGCTGGTGGCAACAGGTGACAGAGGTCTGCTGTGTGTAGAGCTGACAGCCCCCTTGCATAGGAACACTTGCTTCATTACCAGGCCCCCCCCCCCCCCCCCTCCAAGCCCCCGCAAGCTGCAAAAAGGGACAGGGGGACAGACAGCAGTAGAAAGAGGCTTTACTGCTGTTTCTGTGGCACTAAACATGAGTTTGAGAGGAGGCAAAAAGCTCAGTGTGCATCACTCATCTGCTCATGAGTCAACACTCATGATGTCACACGCTGCCTTGCCAGTCTCACACACAACTATACTGTATTACCAATTTTCGTATAAAAGGCCTTATTTATTAAAAAAAGGGGAGAGACGGCTTTTTTTCCATGCAGTGGAGCGAGCCGTACCTCCCAGAGAGCCCTGACTGTTGGACCATCGTGCCACAAACAACCTGCTAAAAACACTTAGAGTATTTCTCCCATGCAGAAATAAACACTGGCCAATTAGTGTTCTTATTTTTGGAACTATTTTAGCTGCCAGAGGAGTTGAAAATATAACCAACCAGACGTGGCCTGACACGGAGGACTGCGCTCTCAGTGCTGGACGTCTGCGTGTGGACATCCAGGAGCTGCTACCACTATCAAGGGGGCGTACATCGGCCCCCGGGATAGTTTATGTCCCTGAAAATGAATCCTCGCCATGGAACAATAGCCCCACTATTATCCAGCACAGAGAGAGATGAATTCACATGAGGACAGGTCATCTTGATTTATGAAGTGTGAATTAGGAGCTGAGAGTTTGAGACCGAGGTGGGGTCGGTGGGGGTTGCGTGGCACAAACAGCCGTCTGTGTTGTAGGGGCTGGAGACACCACGACCTCCCGTCATCCCCCCCTACCCCACCACCACTACGCCCTGACTCCTGGCCTGTTTGCTCATTCACAGGAGCCTCTGGCATGGCTACAGCTTTGGCTTGTGATGATCTGTAGAAATCCAGCCAGATTGCCATGTGGGGATCAACGCCTCAGCTTCGGCAGAGCGCTGAAATGCGCTAAATTCCCCGCTAGCCGCAGCAGACGCCCTGCTGTGTGTCTGTGCTGCTCGTCAGGCTTCATTTATATCTCACGGCAGGTTGATGGAGTGCTGAATCATCCATCAAGAGCACAAGTATTTACTTAGATTCCAGTAGAATAAAGGCTGATCTAGAACCGCTGACCTAGGCTTGCTCTGAAAGCCAACATGTTAAAGCAACAGAAAGTACATGGAGGTAGTGTGAGCCTTCGTACTTGTGAGTATTAGTACTTCTAGGGTTTTACCGGTACAAGCTGATAAGGATCCTGTTGAAGTATGGCTGACTCTCTTACCTCCACCATGTAGGTAACGTTTGTCTGGGAAAATGAAATATTTTCATGGGGTCAATGATTTTTGGAGCAGATCAGATCCCGTCATGGATACAGAGATTGTTTTACTTACTCATTTACATTCTAAGATTGGCATCTGTACTGTGGTGTAGTTACAGAGAGCATACTATGCTCATTTTCAGGTTCATATTTGTATCTTGTGCCTCTATTGTGCAACCCGGTATCACGGCAAGACGTGAACATGTAACGATTTACCATGCTGGGAGACGTGAAGATGTCACGATTTCGTCCCTTCAAACGTGACAGTTACACGGTATTGTTAACATGGCCCAACCAGTGGAGATATACCCGGAAATGCCAAGCAAATGCTCTACCACGACGGTCGGTTGTTATTGTCAATATTAATATAATAATTATTTATTTTTTAATAGTCACACTCGATTACGCCAATTTCCTTGTTGCCCCAGCTGGTCGACACCTCTTTTAGCAGAAACAAAGGCTACATTAATGTATTAAATCGATGTTAATCTATGTGTGTGGATGTGGAATTAACGGACGTGACGATGTGTGATTGTGTTACCAGGCAACAGCTAGGGTTCATGTGAATTTACAAACTCTTCAACTACAACCGTAGTTATATTTAAAAACATGTTAGAAGGCCTCACGAAATACTTTAATGTACATTTTAATTTAAATGTGAAGGAATGTGTGTATAACAAAATACATCCGTCAAAAACAATACCGGAAACAGACGTAGGCAAGATCCTCAGCTCGGTGATTCGATGGTTTAGCCGCAATGCACGTTGGAATATGGTGTTTATGCCATGTGAAATCCGAAAACATTTAAAAAAAATACTTTATTCTGAGTGTGCTTGCCTTTCTCTTTGAAAGTCATCACATAACGGCATTGTAATACACGGTTCGGCTGCATTAAATATTACACATCTGCCATAGTTCTCTATTTATAGAGCCCTGATGAGAAGACTTCTGGACAAACTGGAAGAAATGCCGCCGACACTGAAAACGTGACGTGGATCATAAATATATCAACAATTAAACAACATATTTTACGTCTTACATCTTTTCACGCAATACGTCTCCTTGCAGTATCAACACTAATTCGGCTGACTTTTGTATTTGATCCAATTGGTAGATAGGCTATATTTACACCATAATGTTCAAAAAGCTCTATTTATTTTTCTTCTGCAGCACCTCTTTTCACCCTCTGTCTGAAACCAGAGCCCAGTCTGCTCTGGCCGGCTCTGTTGTGATTGGTCAACCTCTTGGAGATTTGTCGGGAATGTACACTGGCTGGAGTGCTAGCCGCTCATTTGGGATGTGAGCCTTTGCAGAACATTTACATACACAAAAACCTTTAGAACACACTACAGGAAAGGGAAACCCCCAAAAAGCATAATAGGGCCTGTTTTAAAAGAAGTGGATGGCCTGCCTTTGTATAGCGCTTTTCCAGTTTTTAAGACTTGCTTGGCCATGCCATTGGGAGGACTAGGGGTTAGATATCTTGCCCAAGGATACATCAACATGTTGACTGCATGGGCTGGGGTCGACATAGTTTAGGGATAAGTTGTCAAAATATACATTTGCCCCCAGTTGACCCAATGATGCGCTTTACACATAATCCAAACTACTGGAAACTTAAAATCTTATCAACTGTGTTATCCCTCCAGGACTTGAGTTGAATATGGTGACAGTTTGGCATTTTATTCAGCTTCCCCAACAGACAAAGAGGATGAGCACTGTCACGTTTGCTTGTTGTTGTTTTTTTTCACGTGTGTTATACTGATAAAGTCGTCTGTCACCTGAATGCCTCAATACAGACTCAGTCTGCAGAGTAATCACTGAGTACTTTGTTCTGACTTTTGGTTTAATGACTTTGTTTGGATGCAGAGGTTGTGTCTGTGAAAACTTTTATAGAGGAGTGGATGGAACACACACCGGAGCATTAACTCTGTACCTCTGGGAAAAAAGGAGCTAAATGTTCTAATTATAGAGCTTGTTAAGCCCCAAATATTTACGTGTAGATAATAGAGACTTCACATAAAATGTCCATTGGAGTAATCTATTATCTGGCTTTAATCGTTATAATGCACTACTTTCTACTTAGAAATGTGAATAAAATCCAAATGTTGCTGTGTATTTTAGTCGATTTTAGAACATTGATTTAATGGCATTGAGAATAGGAAGGTAAAAGAGTCCTTATGAATAAAATAGTGTGACTTCCAAGAATGCAAATTTGCCATTCGTCTCTTGGTCAGTGGTCAGAAGTAGCAATTAATTTTAATTAAGCTCCCAGCAGGAGTGATTATTGTGATTGTGTGCTCTTGGATTGCAGAGGAATGGAAAATAGTGCTAAACAAACTAGCAAATTGCACACCTCCCAAGTGCCAGAGCAAACAGAATAGCACCCACTCCATGTCTGTGTGTATTCAGCTTGGCAATGTGGCCTCAATTAGCACGAGGTGTGAAACAGCGTGCTGAGGGAGATAAAGCGCCTGAAAGGTGCTTTGTGTTTTCTGAATGACACTGTAACTGCTTTCTGTCATTGATAACCTTCCGCATAGAGGTGGGAAATCAAGCCTCGGATGATTTATTTTTCGTTAAATGACTAAAGCAGTCTTTCTAAACATCTCAGGCCTTTGTTGTGTACTCTTGCATGGAGGAAAGCGATTACAATTCTTTCTGTTTCTCTGTGTTTCTACCTGAGCGTGCCTTCTCTTGGTACCAGCGCTGAAGTCGCCTGCCAAGAGAGAAGTCTGCTTTCTCTCACTAAATGAGAAATCAGCAGGGAGGGCTACAATGACCTGCGCACGACTCAAACAAGGAGATTCATTTTGAGCGCATATCCTTAAGTGCAAGGTTTAAAGGTCTTCTCAAGAACCAGACCCCGCTACAAAAAAAAGTTCATTACATCAACCGCTTTATTAGCCAAAGGGAACTGTGTTTGTTTAACTCAGGAATAAAGAAAAACACCTCAATTAAGCAGTCGTCTGTCTCAAGTAGCCCGTCTTTTGAAGTAAGGGATATTTCACTATCAAAATGTTCCTGTGGTAAAACAGTAGGAAGGGATTAGAAGAAACAAAAACAACTCGGCGCTAAATGAGCCTGGCAATCCTGATGACACTTAATGAGAACTATATTTGGACTTGCAGCCACATTAGAAAATGAAATATTCCAGCCGTGTAATATTATTTAACATGGCGGTTTTATTTTGAAAACCCTGAGAGTCATTTCGACTACCTGGCTTACATCTTTATGGGTGTTTTGGTTTTAAACTCTGCGATATCTTGCGTTCTGAATGCTCTTTACGAGGCTGACATTAGGTTTAATCTGCGCGTTTACTCTGCACCATCCCACAACTTGAATGCACTGGATTGATCTGTCAAGCGTTTCTTTAGGGGAGCGATAGTTTATGATACGTGCTGGTCAGATGAAAAATATAAGGGTGACATTTTCCAGACTTTTCGCCATCATTTACCTTAAACTACACGAGTCGCTCAAATGCTTGTGTGAATTAGCTCATTCAAAATGAAACAGAGATGCATTTATCTAAAGCGGATAGTTTATGGCTGATGTAGCTGCTGGCTAAGTTCTTCCATTAAATTAGTTTTCAAAGAATGATTCTCTGAGCGTGAGTTTAGACAGGTTCGCAAATTGTGATACTTTCCATGGCTGCTGCTTAGTGAGCGTTGTTTATTTGGGCGCTAATTTGGCCGCTTTATTGAGAGGCTCGCTGTGGCACCGTTACAGAAATATTGTCCCTCATGAGCTGGACATAAGCAGTAAATACCCTGCACAAAGTGGAGTCAACAGACCATTTTGTCTCATATTAAGGCGGTTAATTGCAAGTATTCTGCATATAGTGTGCCGTGTTTGATTGTCTTGGGCCTTCTTTAAAAAATGTGAACATCGTGGAGCCCTCTACTTTTGGAAACATTTGACAATTTATGAACAAATTGCAAAGTACCCCTTAACGTGCAGCATTTTCTTTATGATCCCTCCTAACTTCTGAGGTTTTAACAAAGTTACATAATCTTTACAGAATTATAATGTAGTTATTGCCACTATAACACATTGATTCTTTATCAGGATGTTTCAGCTCTTTGTAGAACGTATAGGACACGCTCAATACCAAGACTCATTTTTTTACATCCTGGAAAATCTATGTACCCAATATTCTATCTGCCTCATTTTGTATCTTTATAGACTTTGAAATCTCTAATCTTTTTATAAGATTTTGAAGTTTTGAACAACATTTGGCTGCACAGCATTCATCCCAAAGACTGAAAGCTTATTTAATGCTTAAAGAATTATAAGATCTCTGGATGAATGAACTTATTGAGGATATATTTCTAACTTATTAAACAATAAATGTCTGAACAGGCATGGTCATTTTTGAGCTCTTCTAAAGTAAGTGTATATACTGGAAGTGTATTTATTATAAAGTGATGTTTGGCCATAGGAACATAGGTCACCATAATGTCCAAATGAATATGGCACTAATAGTTTACATATTCTTTTACTCTTTATTGCAACCTGCATTGAAAGACACATTGACATCAGATAGGCATCAAGTGGTTTGGTTGACCCATGCTTTTGATTAGGTCTGTGTTCGTCAGGTACAATTAGACTTTAAATACACCTGAAAGGTTCTCAGTTAAACTGGAAAAACTTGATATCATTGCGTCATTAATTCTGTGCTGAAGCAGAACCATTGAACAACTGATTTTGAAGTGGTCAGAGAAATATTTTTGATCCTTTTATTAAAGTAAAAGTAGGAACTAAATGCAGTGTAGCATTTTAATATATAAAGTAACATGCAATGGGATTTAAAATTCCTCAAAGTTGTACCTAAGAACTTTACAAATTAATGTTCCTGGTGACTTCAAAAAAAGTTCAGAATGTTCTGGGAGGCTTCAGACTCTGCGCTGGGACCTTTTGGTGCTCTGCAGCTCCAGCAGAAGGATTCTCCAGATGAGAGACTTCAACAATCATTCCCACTGTGAGACTGATTTAAGGATGTCTGGAAAACCGACAGGGGGCGTCTCCTCTCCCTGCATACCCCCGCCCCCCACCCACCACCACCCCCCTCAGTGCGGTGGAAGAAGGAGGTATTGGGGATCTCCTCCTAGACAACAAACCCACATTCAAAGAGGGGGCACGCGAGTTACGTCACGCTCCGTGAGGAGGATATAACGGAGGTGCACTTAGTGCTTTTCTGTAGAGGAGACAAGTGGAGCATCATGCCGCGCGCACGGATCATGAGGCGAGAATTCTGTCACACACTTTGTCATACAAAATAATTTTGGATGAACATTTCTGAAACGGATTTTCATCATGGGAAACTGTGTTTTTTAAGGGACACTCGAGACGCAATTTTGGATACGGCTCACGCGTAATTGCGCACAAGAAAGTGTCCCATTAGCTTCTCCCCGTGCGCGTTGATCCCACCACTGGAGGTTTCTGCCATGGATCAGACTCAGCAGTGTGTAGCCATGTATCTTCTGGTGCTGTCCCTCGGACTGCTGATGGACAGGGGGACTTGTCAGCACTACTTACTTCTGCGCCCCATCCCGAGTGACAGTCTGCCGCTAGTGGAATTAAAAGAGGACCCGGACCCGGTGTTCGATCCCAGGGAGCGGGACCTTAACGAGACCGAGCTGAAGAGCGTGCTGGGGGACTTTGACAGCCGCTATTTGTCCGTTTTGCCGCCCGTGGACGACAAATACACTGGGAACGATGAGCTCGATGACTATGATTTCCAAAAGCCCGGTGGAGTACTGCCGAAAGAAATCAGAGCGCTGGATTTCGATGTGCAGTTCGGAAAGAAGCACAAGCCCAGTAAGAAACTGAAGCGGCGGCTGCAGCAGTGGCTGTGGGCGTACTCCTTCTGCCCGGTCCTGTACACGTGGACCGACCTGGGGAACAGGTTCTGGCCGCGGTTCGTGCGGGTGGGCAGCTGCCTCAGCAAAAGGTCGTGTTCGGTTCCGGAGGGCATGGTGTGTAAACCCGCGAACTCGACCCACCTGACGATACTGAGATGGAGATGCGTGCAGAGGAAAGGGGGGCTGAAATGCGCCTGGATACCGGTGCAGTACCCGATCATCACAGACTGCAAATGCTCCTGTTCCAGTTAATACACAAAGACAATGACTCTGAATTATAAATTATAAGCTCATTATTTTTGTGATTCTTTTTTCACGTGCACTACCGAGTGTAGGAATGTATTTTCTGTATATGCGGTGCCATGCAGTTATATATAGCTCCCTGTACAAAGTCAGTATTATTTGTAACCAGAGCCTACTTTATTTGTGGAGAATAATGGTTATATATTTTGTATTTATGGAAATATGGTGCATAGAGCCACGTGCTGTTTTTCCATATTTGGATGAAGCAGATCGACCTCAGAGTTTAACGTGGATTATTGATACAGCCGGGTGTCGGTGACTTGTTTTATCCTGTAAATTAAGGAAATGTGCTATTTATTCTTTATATTCGTACAATAAAACGACACTGAAATGACTTTAACACTATTTTATTCTGTCTCTTCTTTCTGTCGATTCCAACCATCCTGAATGAGTGGACACCTTTAAGTCACCTGCCACATTGTGCACGATGTAAAGTTCTCACACTAACACCATTTTACGCATTACCTACTTTTACAATCATGCACTTATATTCTGACCCACGGTGTACTTTGTTTCAATGAATGTATGTGGCACCACCAGTAATAGAAACAAGGTTTCTTATATTGGATTTATAATGCAATATCAATGTTTGATTTCTTCACCACATGTGGTCACTAGTTCTCTCCTGGTTAACCAACACTATCTAATCACTATAAAAGCGTCAGTCATACATCAGAGCCATTACATGCTGATAAAGGCAGGGGCAGGGATTCAGTGATTGAAGGAATCAGCAGCTGCTAATAGCTCTCATTCTTTCATCTGCACAACCCCTCCTCTCTATTTGCAGCCCAGCAGAAGCCCAGCAGAAAAAAAGCTTATACTCCAGCAAGGAGCGTTTTACTGAATATCTTCCACCATTGAAATATAATAGATTACAGGTTATTTTCTTTCATATAAATCAATCATGGAGAAACGGTCTACAGCGCTATTCAAATACATATTAACACCCCGGGGTCTTTCCTGTAGGAAAACTGCAGTTAAATACACCTTGAGAAATTCAACGGTAATTGATTAAAGGATGGATCGATGGTACATGAGTGACATTGAGAAACACATTAAAACAATGAGCACTTAGCAGCAACAAAGTAAAATAAAATAGTGACAAAAAAGTAAAATCTCCATAAAACAGATTCAAAGTGTGCTCATAAAATGTGATAGAGGTGGAGCTTAACTACTTTATATACTGTTTTAGATCCTGCAGTGCATCATGTTTTATTAAGTAGCATGTGTTATTAGTGTTGCAATAGAAGTAAAATATAATTCAGTAACTGTTAGATAGTAAGAAGTGCAGTATTTTCTGAAATAAAGAAGGTACAACGTTTTGTGTTGCGTATAAACCATTAATAATAGTTATTGTGTACTTTAACAGTGTGTCTCTGCTACTTTTGCTGAAGTCAGAGATCTAAATATTTCTTCCACCACTGTGTAATCTGTGATTGCTTCATATTTGGCAGGCGTGCACCTTCCTTCTCATTTTACTACCACCATAACTACTACTGACTACTGGATCTGATGATGCCAGTTAATCTCTTGCACTCTCAAACTCTACTTTCTTTTTACATTTAGAAAAGAAAAACATCATTAACAGCTTCACAGCCACAGCAAAAGGAAATATTGTTCCCATAATCTAAAGCCCTGTGTGTTTATAAAGATGGAGCCACTGGTTAGTCATGTAGAATATGAGAAGTAAAAAGAATAGTTTTCAATAAATAAGTTGCGTTAAGCTTCTGATTGTTGCGTAGCAGCTTCTCCCTCACACTGCCTAAACACAGCCCCCCCTCCCTCTGTTCTGCCACTGCTCAGTGGGGTAGACTGTGGGGCACCAGAAAGCCTGTGTTTTGTTTCACTTGTGTTTAGCCCCGTAATGATGCTCCTTAGCCTCAGAGCCCTCTGCACGTACACATGCGGCAGACAAATCCCCTGTACTTGTCACCGGATAGCGGCGTAAGGGCGATGATCTCCACTATACAGCTTAAACTAACAATAATAAATAGCCTTTCATGTAAGAGTGTGTGTGTTGCATCCGCATTGTTTGACAGTGATCCTCTTGTCTTTTCTGTTTGTCCTGCTGCACAAGGCTCATGATGGTCAGGCTTTGCAGTTGACAAGCTGTGTGGATATCCACCTATTTCAGGTTGATGTGTCATAGTCAGGAGGGCGTTAAGGGATTAAAGGCTAGGCTGTTAACAGCTGCCCCTAAAAACACACATCATATAAACTTTCCCACCACTTTCTATTATGTTTCAACCTTATTCTGTCTGTTATGTTGGTCTTCTGCCTAATCTATTACCATTCGACCGGCCCACCTCACTGATAATATTTCAATATTTATTATTTTTCCCAACACATGGTAAAGATGCTGCCTTTCTAAAACTTCTGAGAAACTAAAGTTATTCCTCTTCAAATATTCTATCCTTCTCGCCATTAGTGCTGACACTGGTCAAACGATTGGGATGTTTATTCCATCAAAATGACGCATTTAAAATAAAACTGTTAAAAGTCGAGCAACTGAAAGGATAAGATGGAAATGAAGTTTTCCACTCTGTTATTGTACTATCAGATTACAAATACACACATGCATAGGACCTATGGAGATTAGGTCTGATTACAGATATGCACAAACACATGCATTCTTATAGAGAGGTGCCAGAGCGAAGAGGCTGCCAGGTTGTCCGGCACCAGGGAGCAGTTGGGGGTTTAGTGCCTTGCTCAAGGACACCACCGAGGTGGAGCTACTAGTCCACACTCCAAAATGTTGTTCTGATCAGGATTTGAACCAGCGACCCTTCAGTTCCCAAGCCAAGTCCCTACAGACTGAGCAACTGGCGCCCCAAAAATGATGAGCTGTAATGCTCTGAATAGATATTCACTCATATATTTTTGACCACAACCCTATAACAAAAAGGTACACAACAAATCTTTTGACATTAGACATGCTTTCTTGCGATCTATTATATTTCAACCTGTTTTGTCTTTAGTGTCCTGCTGAGTGTATTTCCATGTCCTTGTCATCTCACTGTACATTTTTCTTTTTTTTTTACAACCAAATAGTAATTTCTATCCATCTCTCCCTCAGGTTTCCTGCTGTAAGCGCAGGCAAAGTGCTGACGCCGGTCAGATGATTTGTGTGTGTAGTAATACGTGTTGACAGAGCGCTTGGTGCCTGCTAATACCAGCTGCAGACTGCAGGATGCAGGGCTGCTAATGCCCTTCGTCACTCCTGAGCCGCTCTCAGCGTCGCCCGCTCAGCGTGGCACTCGGCGAGGCTCGGCTGTCCGCACATCCCCGTAGCTCAGATGCACAGCAATGTAATGCGTTTAGCCGCCAGTAATCTATTTACTTAATGATCTCTCTGGGAATGGGCTCATTTTATTGCTCCTCTACTCCCTCCCTCCGCAGCCTAATCAACTTTCTTTTTTTCTTTGGAGATATTCTGTAGCCAAAACCTTGTTGCTGATTAAATTCTCCTACAGGGCTCAGATATTTTCCTGATCAAAGCAAACTTCTCCTTGTGAGCTATATGCCAACAATATCAAACATGAGTTGTTCATTTTTCATTACAGATGATACAATTAGTTTTAAAATAACTCAGTCTGGCTCGTTAATTGTCCAAAGGTAGCCTCTGTGGCACCTTCATCACGAATGCAAAAAGCACGCCAGCTAAGTTTGTAAAAGTCAGAGCTAAGGGGTTTTTTATTCCCTGAAAATGACAAATTTCAAATAATGCCGTTAAAAGCTGAGCACATGAAAGGATGTACTTTAACGATCAGGTCGGAACGAACTGAATACATGTTCACCACTGTACCACAACTCTGTAATAACATGATGAAAGCTAAAAACATACCTTTTGATCTTCACAACGCTGGCAGCCCAGAGAGAGATCTGACCGGACAGAGAAACACATTTCATTTGAACTTAAAAAGACATGACAACATTCTACATTCAACACAAGATTCATTTTCAAAATGTATTTTTTTCAAGAACTTCATTTGGGATTACTGACAAATATTTTGTATATCCACAGCTTTAAGTGGTAAATACAGCCCATAATACCGGCTTTAAACTTATTTATCTTATATTTATTAAAATGTTTTATATCGTAATTTAATAGTCTTTTATATGCATGGTTACTTTGGTTCATTAAACTGTGGATCGTTTCCAAAATATTCTTGCCTCAAATGAAGCACACATTTGAAAAGTTTGTATTCCTACCTTTATATTTTTGAGATAAATGAATAGAGATACTGACCAAGCCTGCACAAAAAGAAGAATGTGTCACCCTCGTGACTCCTGGTAATGAAACCTTTTTTATTCGGTTTCCATTTAGAGAACTAAGATCTGTCATAAACCTTTCTGAGTGATGGTAACTTGCATTTCATTAGTATATGTCAGTGAAGACAAACCCTGCTTTAATGATCTGAGTGATTTGTCTGCGTACATCTGTCAATATGATCAAATATAAAGTAGCTGCTGTCCAGCTGTGGCCGCAGCAGAGGCCTCAGGGAAGCATCCCTGAATGAAGACAGGTGTTGTGGAACAGGGAACAGCTGTTATGTGGTTCACACACCTCAGATATAAACCTGACGCCTCATTTTTTCCTCCAATATTTTAGTTTATGATCAAATAGAAAGACCTTTATGTTAGTTTTCCTATACTTCCTATATATGAACTTTTTGTGTGTGTGCCACCGGCAGTTGGTTTCAGTTAGGTCTTCTGTTGCTAGTAGCAACAAGCACAATTTCAATAGTAGTTTCGGTTTAACTGACATTTTTGTCAGATCTGTGACCAATCACTTTTTTTCTCTTCAAATTCCTTTTTGACCATTACCTGAAGCTATTGTTTTTAGTATGCCGTTTTGTGATTGTTGATTTTTGCAATCCTTTTCCGCTGACTGAGCAAGCCATTCACTAGCATGTTTGATGCTGCATTGGTATGGAGAGCGCGGAGCCATCCTACTAGGGGGAAGCTCTGCTTGAACTATAGCACAGCGTTTCAAATGATTTCAAATTGATTGCTGCTGACCTTTCATAGCCAACCAATGAGATGGATCAGCTGTATGAAAGGCTTCAAGGTCTTCAAAGCAAGGCACTGCACTTTGCCTTGTGGTGAGAAAATACCAAATCTTCCACAATGAGTTGCAGCAGCCTAAATAACTGTAAAGGGGCCCTATTATGCTTTTTGCGGTTTTCTCTTTCCTGTAGTCGTGTGTTATGTTGTTGTGCATGTAATTGATGTGCAAAGGCTAAAATCCCAAATGAGTACCTTTATAATATATGAATCACTGTGATTCTCGTAATCCTCTTAACATATTGTTTAAAACAGCTCCAGAGTGAACACACAAGACATACAAGTATGACTGTAATTTGTTAAATGAAGTTACATAAATCAGTGAGCACTGATTATGAGAAGCATTTATCACCGCCCCGCCTGAGCAGTTTGTTAGTGTGCAGTCCTCTGAACGGCAGACACGTCCTGTCAGAAGTTTTATTTGTTTGGTAAAGGATGCTGTTTGGCATGCGGCCCAGTTCATTGTGCTCTCCCACACATCAGATAATTGGAGGGCTTTTGAAATATCCTCTCTGCTGCTGCTGCTCCCCGTCCTGGTCACGATCTTCAAACTACGATGCGTGGCAAGGTTGATGTTGATATTTCCAGCATTTTTGGCCTGCTGTAAATTTCATGGAGCGGGGTTTGATGACTGGTGGGAAGGGATCCTGCTGTTTGATGTCCAGAGCTCGTTAATCCAAACCTCATCTGGTATGCAAGGTCAGACCCTACTTTGATGTGCACGGGCCAGCCCCGCCAAGTCTACAGAGTCGAGAGGGCACTGTTCGTTTACCAAAGATCAGGAACTGTAGCAACCCTGACACATTTTGGCTTTTGTCCACCAACTACTGTCTGGTTTGTTAAAGGGGCCTCTGAGCTCTCCAGCAGCAGAAAGAGCACACATGAACATTTTCCCGAGAAGCTATATCAAATACAAATCTTTTCCCAAACACACGGGGTAACCGGAGGAATGTGTTGAGCTTTCATGTTTTCCTCAGGGAGCAACCAATGCAGTTAATAAGAAGAAAGCTCCGTGATAACACAGACAAAATAACCCAAATATTAGCAAGTATCAACCTACTGCCTCCATTTGTTCTCACCGTGGACTCACCATGATTGTCTTTGCGATAAATCTTCAAAAACAGCTTTTACTTCTCCAATCCCTAAACCAAAAACACCAGCAGCATTTACTAGTTTATTAATTTTGGATGAAGAGTTTTGTCTCTGATTTGTAAGATCTTAATCCCCGGTTGCATCTTTGGTTCATGTTCCTTGGAAACAGAGAGGAATGAGTAGAAACAGTGTTTGTTATGTAAAATAAAGCAACAACGGCCCCCACTTTGCACCCAGCGCAGGAATTCACTGCAATTAACTCTTGAGCGTCACATGTAAATATGAAGGTTTGGGGCTCTGCGGGCAGGGGACCCTGACTCTTTGTTCTCCCGGGGCTTTGGCTGGCCGCCACACTGCCTCAGTTGGCGGCACCTTGCTATCATTTTCTCACAATGGCTGGCGTGTGAGCCGTCCATCATTCCTCTCCCGTGTCTCCCTGTTTCTCCGAAGCACCCCCCCCCACTGGCACCTCGAGCAAATTCAGGTTCACCCATTCCCAAGTGCTGTCATCATCCTGTCATCTTGCCCAACTGCACACGCCTCCTAAAGGATATTTATTTATACTCTCTTATCATTTCGCTGTGGTTTGATCAGAAGAGATCATCTCTGTTTCTCAGATGTTCCTAAGGATTGTTGCAAATTGTTTCCAGGAACACCCCTTTTTGGTTTAGCCTCTTACGTGGAATAACTCCAGAAAGTATTACCAAGGGCTGCTCCTCTGATACCTAAAATATCATTCAAAATGAATTCGAAGCCAACAGAGCGTTATTGGAAAATGTATGGTGCAAAGTGATAAAAACCAGCACAGATACAGATGTTTAATCATGATTGAATCATCATTAGGATTATTCATCATTTATTGATTGCCACTGTGATGCCCCTGTGGGTGCATCAGTAGATAGGGTGTGGCTGTTCTGTCTGTGCTGCATTGGCTCCAGTGATTGCACCGATTGCAGTAACTCAGGGCACCTGGGTCTGGTGCTCTGCAGCTATCTTAAAGCCTCTCTGCTCCTGTCTGCTCTCTCGCTCTGTTTTCCTGCAGGCACCCGGCTCTGATGAGTATAACCCATGTGTTGAATTGACCAGTGTTGTGCAAATAAACACCTTTACCTACCCGTTGACATGTTGTGTCTCCTTTTTGTTGTGGCCTTTTGAGCCAGGTCGCAACAAATGGGGGCTCGTCCAACGGGTTATTTATTTAAAAAGTTTGTGTAGTGCTCATTGAGCAGCTGATTCATTGTTGTGGTCCAGCTGTGTGCTGGCTCTGCACTGCTATTTGGGGGACACATCATGTCTTTTGGGTTTCAGGATGCTTTAGTGTTTGACATGGCATCAGGTTTTGTGTGCCAATCAGAAGGTAAGATATTGCTGTTTGTTACGCTTTTGTAAAAGAGATTTTCCCCGCTAGGCTTAAGTGGCGTTTCCCCTTGGGTTCCGTCCGTTTGTTTTTTTCATAGTGTTGTGGCGACGTGGTTGGTGTCAGCTGTTTTCGGACAGCTGTCTCGGGGGCACATCCGCGTGATTTCTTGGTGTTACCTGCGTGCAGGTCGCTCCATAAATCCGCCGGGTTCCAGTGCGTAATTACCCGCCGCAAGCCACATGAAGACTAGGTGAGATTAGGAAGATTTTGGTAAGGCAGTTAGGGGGGAATTCTCTGTTGGGTTTTGTCTTTTCGCCCAGGCGTGTTGACAGTTGAGTACTTTGCTTTCTGATTGGGTATAGGCAATATATTATGGCTTCTTTGTCAGCGTTTGTGGATGCGCCCTCAGTATCTTTCTTGGATGGTTGCCAGAAGGCGCAGTTGATCGAAATATCAGAGCATTATGAAATTGCTGTTGTAGGGAGCAAGCGGAAAGATGACATTAAAGCTGTCATCGTGTCATCTTTGTTTGAGCGGGGAGTGTTACAGAAGAGTGAGTCTGGTGTGGCAGGGGTCGGGCCAGTAGTGGTTCAGACAGCTGGTTTGACATTCGAACAGCAAAAGGAGCTTTTGGCCATGCAGTTTAATCAGGAGAGATTGCAGTTGCAGTTGGAGTTGAAGTTGGAGAAGTTGCAGTTGGAGATGAGGGGTCAGCAGCAGGAGGTAGAGAAGCGTTTAGAGGTGGAGAAGGTGCTGGAGGTGGAAAAGATGAAATGTGAGGTGGAACATGCTAGATTACGGCTGATGGGAGAGGGCAAGTTTTCTCCAGGGGAGGATGGTGGTGCTAGGTTAGCATCAGGCAGTGGCGATATAATTTCTTACTTGCGATTAGTGCCAAAGTTCAATGAGCGTGACCCGGACATTTTTTTCACTCTATTTGAACACATAGCAGAGGCAAGAAACTGGTCAGATTCGGACAGAGTGCTGTTACTTCAGTGTGTACTCACTGGGCGAGCACAGGAAGCCTATTCAGCTATTTGTGGCGAAAATACTTTGGACTATGATAGAGTAAAATCAGCGGTGTTGAAATCTTACGAACTGGTTCCTGAAGCGTATCGTCAAAGGTTCAGAAGTGGGGTCAAGGGAGATAAGCAGACACATGTGGAGTTTATCCGTGATTTAACTTCTCATTTTCAGCGGTGGTGCGCGGCAGCAAAGGTTGCAAGTTTTGACGGTCTTTGTGAGCTCATTGTCTTGGAACAATTTAAAAACATTCTCCCTCAGCGTGTGGCCACATATGTGAATGAACAGAAACCTCCCACCGCGTTTAGAGCTGCTGAATTAGCGGACGATTTTGTGTTGACACATAAGGGCAGTTTTGCGGAGAAATATTCTAGGGGTGATTGGAAACGTGGAGAAGACAATGGAGATGCCCGTGCAAAGTTTTCACCAGGCTCCTCCCGTAGATTTGCAGGTACAGGGCGACCCGAGGGGGCCAAAGTGGACCAATGTCACTATTGCAAAGGTGGGGGTCATTGGAAGGAGCAGTGTCCATTGCTGGAAACGAAGGGGAAGCCTCGTTTGTCACCACATGCTCCAGCCATGTGTTGTTCTGCCGTGTTGGTTAAAAAGCCACAGGGTGTAGGATCGGGCATGGTGCCTGATAAGAAGCTGGTTTGTGCCTACTTGGATGTGGGTTCTGTTTTTGGGCCGTTCATAACGGAAGCCGTTGTGTCAATAGTTGGTAGTGACAAGTATGTTCCGATTAAGGTGTTGCGTGACACAGCAGCTAGATACTCATTTATTGTTGAGTCAGTGTTGCCTTTTTCGTCAGAGACAGAGACGGGGGATTTTGTGCTGATGAGGGGCATGGAGATGGGCTTGATTCCTGTGCGACGTCATACAGTAGTGCTGGATTGTGAGCTGGTACGGGGAGTTGTGTCTATCGGCGTGCGTCCCGCATTGCCACTTGATGGGGTACAGATGATTTTGGGCAACGATCTTGCTGGTTGTGTGGTGTGGGCAGGTGTGCCACCGCCTGTGGTGGTTTTCAGACGGTTGGCATCTGTAGAGCCAGATAAGAGTGGTTTGCAATTTCCAAGTGTGTCTCCTTTTTATACTATTACGCGTGTGCAGAGCCGTAGGATGTCTACTGACCTACCTGTTTCGGAGTCTGGAAAAAGTGGCCCAACACGGTCCTTTGACTTTCAGATCGAGACAAAGGTGAAGGAGAAGAAAGAGAGGAAACGCCGCAAAGCGAAGAAGAGGAGGCCGAAGGAGGTCAGCGCGCCCAAGAGGCCGATGAGCGCCTACATGCTGTGGCTCAACGCCAGCCAACCCAAGGAGGAGTGGGACATAAAGGCAGTGGAATCGAAGAAGCAGTACGAAATCGCAAGGCAAGAGCTCGAAGACAGAGGCGGAGGGGGAGCGTCCTCCAGTCCTAAGATGGAAAGTAAAAAGCTGGAGTTAAGAAGAAGGATGTGGGGTTGTCGTGGACCCCTTTGGGGCCCCGTCTTAAGGGAGGGGCTGTGATGCCCCTGTGGGTGCATCAGTAGATAGGGTGTGGCTGTTCTGTCTGTGCTGCATTGGCTCCAGTGATTGCACCGATTGCAGTAACTCAGGGCACCTGGGTCTGGTGCTCTGCAGCTATCTTAAAGCCTCTCTGCTCCTGTCTGCTCTCTCGCTCTGTTTTCCTGCAGGCACCCGGCTCTGATGAGTATAACCAATGTGTTGAATTGACCAGTGTTGTGCAAATAAACACCTTTACCTACCCGTTGACATGTTGTGTCTCCTTTTTGTTGTGGCCTTTTGAGCCAGGTCGCAACAGCCACATGCTCAATATGTAGGTTTGGAGAGCTCTGTTCCCTATAGTTGTGCTAAATTATGCATTTTCAAGTTTACTAGCTGATATGATATTAATGGTCAGAATCATTTAGTCACTGAGGGTTAAAAGATGTTTTCCATAATCTTGTATCATTTGATATTAATGCAACAACAACTTCTATTAAGTTGGCATTATTTTGGCTGACATATATGCTCACTATGTAACCAACACAAAAACAAACAAAGATATCAGGGAGAAAGAAACCTGAAAAGCAACATAAAAGGTAATATCGTATAATAAGCATGGTAATACCCCCCCCCCCTTTTTCTAGATGTTGACATGGACACAGTCCTAATTTCATCAGAAAGAAAGCGTGGTATAATTATTATGCAGGAGATTGAGAAGCACGACTACAGGTGAACTCTGCCTCAAGATGAATGGTTTATGAAGGTCTGAAGCATTTAGTAAAGTGTTTCCTTTCCTAAACTTTAGCACAGAGTAGAAGCAGTGCCTGATTGGGTCTCTTGCTAGCGTGTATATCACATTAGGCCTAGGTGATCAGCTTTCTTGACAGAGCTAAGGTTTCTGGCACACTTCATGATGCTGAAAGACTACTGTTGGCCAATGAAGGACACCAGCCCAAACTCAGTGCTATTTGGCTGGAGCGGCAAGAGGCAATGCTGTAACAAAACACTTGAGGAGGGAAAGAGGAAAGTCAAAAGAGAATGATCTTAAGTTGAGCAGAAACCTCCATTAAAAGAGAAGGTGAATTTAAGCCAGAGTTTAGCTGAAATGACAGTTTTGGCAGCCTTACTCAAATGCAGGCTTACCGAAAGTTAGTGTAACGTAAAGGCTATCGGGAGCAAAGCCCTCCAGCACCTGCAACGGAGACTAAAACAACTTCATGTCTCCATCCTGATGATACAGCACCCTCATTAACACGCCTGTGCGTTGCTGATATAATTGCCTTCTGTCAAGGTGCTGCACAGACATGTCACATAAACACTGTGGTTTCATGGAAACACCTAATGCATAATCCCAGATCTCAGCAGTGATATGTCAGAGTGTTTGTCTCTCGCAAATATACTTATCCTCATCATACTTGTTGAAAAGGAAAACTGCCTAAAACAGTATATCACATTTGACCTGCAGGGTTATATGCTTGCAGTACATGGCATTTTAATTGTTATCAATTGTCACAAAATAGTTCAAGCACGTAATTCCTCCTAAAACCACACATTTTTAGGTTTCTGTTTTGGAGTTAAACCAACCAGCTACAACACGTTATTAGTGAGCTTTAGTTGTTAGCAAGATGTGTTATTTACTTTGAAAAGAACCTGGCTAACTGTTTCACCATGTTTCCAGTCTTTATGCTAAAACCAGCTAATCTTCTACCGTCTCCAGCTCCGCATTTTCACTGCATTTTCCAATATGCTGTGACTCGTGCCAACAACATGGTTATCATAAAGAAATCAGTTCAGAATCCGATCTTATAATGGATCTGTATTAGGTCATGTAATTCATTTTGTAACCAAGTTAACATGTTTGCACATTCTCCCTGAATACAAGTATAATATGTAACATTTCTGAACAAAAATATATAAAAACGTATGTTATATGTTTTGTTGAGTTATGTGATAATCCAAAAAGTTTCCCAAAAATATTTAGAGACTTAGACAAGTCTTTCATTTGAATCAAGGCTATATCCAATGGACTTGGAGCATGCGTCAGCATTGTGGTTGTGGACCGCTTTCGGTAAAAACCTCCACAATGATGAACGCTGAAGTAATCCTAAACGGGGGTAACCAATTGTAACTCACATGATCCAACGCTACTTCACGACAGCAACACACTCCCTAAGTCGTGGTTAATTACATTGTTTCTAATAGATCAAAAACTGCTGTGCTTGTATCAATGAAGCTCATTCAAAAGTGTGAGACAGGCAGCACACAGTAATAACCCTAAGTAATTAGACGTCTCCTTCTCTTCCTGTCTCTACCTGTTACCTCTACCATTATTCATAACATGCGGTGGATTTGCAGTCTAATAATATGAATTGTTATTTCTGTGATAGCACTTTGTGACACCAAAAAACAGAGACATTGAAGTGCTGCGTAAACTTCTGTCTGTCCACGAAATTGGATTTTCCCACGTCGATTTTGATGAAATGGTATGATCACCAGAACTGTCAAAGGACCGAGCTAACGGTAAACCTGTAAAACTTCACACTTAATTTATATTGGTTGGTTTGTGTGAACAGGAACCGGACCCGAACCAAAACGTATCAAGTCAATTGTAAAACATTTTGCTTTTCAATTAGACTCATTTACATATGTTAGGTACCTCTATGTTGGCCCGCCTCAATTGCAATGCAGATCTGAACCTTCAGCCTTTTTTGGGAGCAAAGCAACCAACTGGTGCCTGATCAGAGAGAAGAGAAGCACACTTATAAAAGAGAGGAACAAGGGAAGCAGGCGACAGAGTTTGGAAGAGTACAGATTTATCACCCAGGCAGCCATGGAGTGGAAAGAAGCGCTGCTAGTCTGGAGAGTGGATTTCCACTTCGGTTTAATTCAGTGTGAAGTTTTTAAGACACGAATGTGGTTTCTGGAGATAAATGGGAAAGCCAGGCTTTTTCCGTGGAGACTGACACCTCTCTGTGTTCCGATCTATAATGAACTCTCTCCGTCGTAGTTGCCACAGTTAGTTGTTTACGGGGCTTTAGTGATCATTTGCTGCATGTGGAGTCTGTATTTGAAGCATGTCTTGTTTTGGGTTTAATTGATTAATTGACTTCTTCTTAACCGGAGCAAAGTCCTATATTTTTTTCTGACACAACAGGAAGCCATCAGATTTGTATTTTCATTGAAGGAATACAAATGACAGCTGCTGCCTCATTGAAGTACTTCAGTGGATATGTGCCATCTAGTGGTACAGATGTGTGCAGATGTTTTCCATAGCTGCACTTCAAATGTTACTGCCAGTATCGGTGAAAAAAAATGGTTAATGGTAGAATGCAGTCTTTATGCAGGCATTATCAAGTGCTTTATAATTATTAACAAAGAGGCGAAATGATATGCATGCTTATGATCAACAAGTGATTGGTTAATAGTTGTACCTCAAGCTATAGTTACCATTTCTTTTTTATAAACACACTGCATGCCTGTGTGTTTAAAGACAATTCCTTCTGCACTAAATAGCATGAAGTGATGAAAGCTGAATGGCTCTCACATTCTGAGGTCATGGGCCCTTCAATGGCTGCTTTATTACCATAGCATGTTAACCTGAAGCACCGCTTGCGGTCTCAGAAGAAGCCGAGGAGCTGCATGAAAATGATTACACCGCAATTATATCAGCCACTTTGTTGTGACTCCTCACTGCCCAGCTGTCTGCCGCCTGCTGCCAAGAAATGGATTAGTTTCACTGCTCCCCTAATAAGACCGTTAGACCAACAGCGTGAGCTCAAATAAATAAATGAAAGCTGCAGATAGGGAGACAGAAATAGATTAATATTGTCAGACAACGGCTTGTGTCTTCGTGCAGTCATAGCTGGAAAACTGGCAGAAGCAAGTGGAGATATCTCATTATCTGTGAGCAACAGTGAACAGCCAGAAGACTCTCACCGCGATCTAAACCTGTCAAACGTTCTCACACAGGACAGGCCAACGTCAAACAGAGAGTGTTTTGTATCCCCGGAGGGCTGAAGTACAACCCAGGCGGTAATAAAACTCAGGCAGACCATGTTGGTCCTGTAAACGTAATCTGCAAAGTGTTAATTACAACCTGGCGCCTCTGTGAAGCTGTGTGTGCTGGAAGTCAGCTGAGTCGTCAGCGGCGTCCTGATCTCCCCTCCCAAACAACACGGCCAAGCCATGGCGACAGCCTTGGAAACGAGATTTTCTCTCTGTTGATGACCCTGTTTGAATGGGCTGCTTTAAACAAATTAAGAGCCAGTCAGATGCCGTGTTTGTGTGAGCCCTTTCTCCTCAGGGGTGGAGGGTGGGGGGGCCCCAGCCACAGATCCTGTGTTGTTTACTGTCATTCATGTGAAGTGTCGAGGGTTTGTGTGTTTACCACACAAACCTTCTCACAGATGAAACTCAATGAAAACGCTCTTAAAGCTGCGTGATGGCCCACAAAGCAAGGAGAGGGAGGCTGCTGAAGAGCTGCAATGATTAATCCATTAGTCTATGGGCTAAGAATTAATTGGCACTATTCTTTTGATAATCCTGTACATTTTTACCCAAAAAGGCCAACCAATCTCTAGTTTCAGCGAGTTTTGGAATGCTTGTCGAATAAGGAATTTCCATTAAAAAAGGGCAAATGACTAAACTGTTTTAATGAATAGTCGAGAACATATTTGACAGACTGATCAATCATTAAATAATCCTTAGTTGCAGCATTAGCTGTTCTGTTTTTATACTTTTCCAGTTTCTTATTATTTTCATTCATCGTCTTTCAGCTCTGTTTGATCCTGCAGAACTGTTTATACGTTTTGAGGAAATTCAACTTAATTCCAATACCTTTTTCTCCTTGCCGGCTCTCTCTGTAGCCTCGGAGGACAGGGTTCATTCAATGAGCCCCTCACTCAGATTTTGTTATTTAGTTATTGTGTAATGGCCTCCAAAGGTTGAAGGATGGCTCCTCTACAGGTCTCCCTGAGGAGCAAACCCTCTATCTAGACATTAATCCACTGCTGTGAGACAGACACGCTTGTTTAGCTAGCACAAAGCCCAGTAAGCTGTTGTCTCTGAGAAAAAAGCTGGCCGTCTCCAGAGCCACTGGAGGCTGCGATGGCTGGAGCCAGAGTAATGACCTGTGAAATTCACCGATAGAGTTGTCCTGTTGCACACAGGTCCGCCGGCACCGGGCCTTGTTTGTGGCCCTGCTGCTGATTTATCAGCGTGCCTCTCATGGTGCCACTGGCTTTATGGAGTTTTATGTGGTTTGACCAAAGGACCCCAGTTTTGGTGGAAATGAGTGTCAAAGCTTGAAGTCCTGTGTAAATATCATTTTTTACCTTGTTTTCTATGTTCAAAAGGAACAACTAGACATTAAATGAACCTGTAACTTAAGTCATTTACATTGAAATAAATAGTTAAGTTGTTTCTAAAATATTTGCCTAAATAGTCAGTATTTCTGCCCCATTTCCACAAGTGTATCATAGCAGTGGTTTTAAATATTTACACTGCTTTGTCCTGTGAAATGGTCAATATTTTCTCTCCTCCTCAATCGGATTAGGATGTGAGGCTGAGAGTTAAGGAGAGGAGCCTTTGAAGGTGGTAAGGAGAGAAGCTGTGTCTTCCCCAGAGCAGATTATGCAAAGATCAGAGGGGCAAACTTCCCGCTGGCACCTTCTGTCTGCTAGATACAGTTTGACTTTGTTACCTTAGTTTCACAGCAGAGGGAGATTCCTCCTTGTTCATGCCCTGTGGGGGTTAAAAGAAACTGCTTGCTGGGAGAGAAATGGGTCTTCTTGTCCAAAAAAAATAATACAAAAACTCCTCAGACTCTTTGTGGTACTCCCTTTGGTTATATTTTACTTCCTCTTGTTCTTTCTGCTATTTTGTAGCAGTGTTTTACCAAATTGAATTTGAGTGTTATAAGGCAACACATAATTATGTAAGACGTCGGAAGAGCCAGACCAGTTGAGCGTGTCAGCATGCTAACATTTGCTTTATAACATTAAACACAAACTACAGCAGAGGCTGATGGGTATTGGTTTTGTTTTCATGAATTAGGTCATAAATCATCATGGCAGTCCATTTATTATTGGTCAATATTTCAGTGTTGTACTAACCAACATTAAGAGTCATGCCAATAGTGTGTAATGAAAATTCATGGTTCATACAATGAAGAACACAAAAGTCAATTTATGTCAGTTGATGTAACTGAGTTCTGAATTAATCAATATTTCATATTAACATTGAGTCGATGACTATGGAAGGTTAATTCGCAGTGACAAACCACTGGTTTCCATATATTCTCCTTTCTTATCTATATCGCACTTTAAAATCAATTTTTTTTCCAATCAACAGGAAAACATTATTTGGGTGCTAAAAAGTCTACTTAGTGGTACTGTTTGATATTTAATGATACATGTCACTCCAAAGATCTACTAATACATTCAATGAAAAATAGGTATTTAATATTTAACTGAAAATGTGTACGGTGTGCCGCAAGGCTCAGTTTTAGGTCATTTAAAGTTGTGTTCTTTTAATATGTAACATGTATAATTTCTCCAAAGTATCTAGGGTTGTCCTGCTCATTATTCGAAGAAGACTTAACTTAAACTTGTATTCACTTTTAAATAGCTGACCCTTTTAATAGCCTCTTCATGAACCTGACTAAAGCAGAAACCGTTGATAATATCAATCACCAACCTTTTTGCTTCAGTTCAAAATTATTATTATTATTAACTATTTAATTTCATTTGTTGATTATTTTCTGCTTTTGTAGGATCACTCAATATATTGAATTGTAAAATGTTAACTATACCATTTGTTACATGACAACTTTATTCGCAGAACCACCCAATTAATACATGTCCTTATATTGTCATTCCTTACTCATGCAGTCATTCAGTTACATTATAATTACATTTGTTATGTTAATACTTTGAAATGGTATGTGTCTATTTAGAGTGGCTCCAACATTGCTCTCTCACGTTTTACAGGTAGCTGGGTAGCAGTTGAAAAAGTGTTTATGGAGCCAGGATGACATCAGATACCATGACCAATCAATAGGTTTTCTCTCTGCCTGCTTGCCCTTCAGGTGTCCATGAATTCAGAGGGAAGGAGGCGGTTCATCTGGTGTAATAAAAGTAAGCTTGGAGGAAAATGTGACAGATGTGGAGAGGCCTGTGCCAGCGAGAAAAGCGAGAGTGGGACTGTCAGACATGTCGACTCCGGCGAAGTGATGGATGGAGAGTGAGGTAAGACAGATGACATCGTCTGTCTGAGGCCGTGTTGTCATAGTGGAGGATTGCCGCTTGTCTTAACCTCTCAATATCAGAGAGCAAACTGAAGTTTGTTTACACTGCTCTAGTGGAGTGATTTAGAATGAGGGGCGAGGGAGACGTGGGTGTAGAAGGTATGCTCGCTGGAGGGTCGGATCAGGTTTCTAAACATTCCCTTTGAAATCGAATAGCAACCATCCCAGGCGTTTTTTAAACTCCACCAGCCCCGTTTGGTTACAATCCTCAAGGTGGAGAGGAGGCCAAACACAAACACAAACAGAGCAAATTAAATATCAATATCAGTTTTCGTCTTTAAATAACCATAATAGTCAACATCCAGCCTGGAGCCTGGAGAATAATAGTAGTGGAAAATAAGAAAGTGTGTTTGGTGTTGTTATGGAGCCTCATAAAGCAATAAAGGACACACTATAACTGTTATTAGAAGCCCTACTGTGTACTTTTCTGAATAGAATACATTTTCTTACCATTTTCTATATTTTGTAGTATTATTCTTACCCTGCAAATCTTTTCTGCAAATGAAAAGGTAGGTGAACAAATAAGTTTCCAACGTCCCTAATCACCCCTCTGGTTTCACCCTTCATATCAATTGCTTATACTTTCAACAATGCCTCATGGAAAAAGCTTATTTTTGGCGTTTAAACAAAGGCCGGAGTTAAGCAAAGAGCTGATTGATTTACGACATCTTGTGTTGCTAAAACAATAAGACGTCCAGGGGAGAAAACAAAAACATCCCCAGAGATGAACTTGCTGAATGCTCTTCAAAACAACATGGTTTGGGGTGTGTGTTATTACGATGGAAGATGGATTGGAGTCTGGCTTAATTTGCCAGGAGTCAGGTGTGGGTGTGGGGGGGTGCCGGGGATCGGGGTTGGTGCATCGGCGCTGAGGAGGGGGTTTAGGCTCATTTCCAACCCCAGGTTGAAGTGTGTGTGTGTGTGTGTGTGTGTGTGTGTGTGTGTGTGTGTGTGTGTGTGTGTGTGTGTGTGTGTGTGTGTGTGTGTGTGTGGTGTGTGTGTGTGTGTGTGTGTGTGTGTGTGTGTGTGTGTGTGTGTGTGTGTGTGTGTGTGTGTGTGTGTGTGTGTGTGTGTGTGTGTGTGTGTGTGTGTGTGTGTGTGTGTGTGTGTGTGTGTGTGTGTGTGTGTGTGTGTGTGTGTGTGTGTGTGTGTGTGTGTGTGTGTGTGTGTGTGTGTGTGTGTGTGTGGTTGGGGGGGGGGATTACACTGTCACACTGTTCATACTGTTTATGCATACCAGGCCACTGTGAGTGCCTCTTTGTCGCGTAAGTGTTTACTTGAATTTATTTTGGGAGAATTCCACATGACTGGGACGGAGATCTCTATAAATTATGGAATTGAGCGCTTTGTGTAATGATAACTTTTGTCAGCTAGTCAGCCTGTGTGACAGTGTTTTTAAGCGTGTGTAAATACAGGGGTGGTGAAGGAGGGAGAGGGGTGTCTGCGTGTTGAAAGGTGCTGCAGACGTTCTTGTTCATTTAGTCAGAACAATAACAATGCTGTAAATGAGCTTCTTACACCACTACCCTCACTGCTGAGAACCAGTGAGGAATGTCATATTATTAGTTATATCTAGTAGTACTGTACAATTTTGATATATTTGCACTTAAAGGGTTAGGGGTTGGAGTCAGGGTTGCAGTAAATAAAACATTTATGTCCTGTCAAAAACAAATATATAGTCTGCTGTTACTGAGAGATTATAAACTGAGATTTTACCTTGAACTTTTGGAGAAAACACAGTTTTTCTAGCATACCTCAATGGTGATGGGGAATCAAAAAAACGAGTAAAGTCTTGATGGATTGAAGTGATGGTTGCCAAGTATAATAACAGCAATAGTATATCAAAACATGCGTTTACAAACTCTCACCCAACTCTTGCTGCATTACCCATATCTCCTTTACTTAGTCATTTGCTCACAACATATGCATTTTCACTAAAACTAAAAGTCAGGACGAATTACACCCCTTTGCAAACTGGAGACAGTTGGTGTGTAAGTGTTTTAAAAAGTACGGTTTTAGGGAAAACCGGATTTGATAAATGAGACTTGTATAATACAGGGGTATAGTATGATATAGTTTTCCTTCTGTTTATTTACTTCAATTCATCAAAACTTTTCCCTGTTGCTTTGATTATGAAAAAAGAAAGTTTAACGGTAACACAAGGTGAGTAATTGATATACAAAATGATCATTGGGTGGCTAAAGAATTCCTTTAAGTTGAGTATCTCCATTTCATGCTGCTTTACACCACACTACATTTCCATATTGGGAAATATTGTACTTGCTATCCCAATGCATTTGTCTGACAGTTTAAGTTATTTTCCAGATTCAGTTCTTACATATGCAAAATCAGCTAGTAAAACACGATGCATTAGTTACTATTGGGTATATGAAATACCGTTTTGTAAATTCCAAGGCCGATCGTTTCATTTTCAATTATCATATTTTGTGTGAAGGGACAAACTCCTAGGTATGTAAATGGAATGATACAAAGTATAGAAAAGCTGCTTATTCACTAAAGCCAGAACCTAAACATTTTGGCGTTTTTTTGACAAAGTTAATTTGGGTTATATTCTTGTGATTCTCCATTATTTTTCTGTATTTTGGCTTAACGAATAATCAGCCACTTGTGTCAGTAAAGAGAACATATCTGTCCTGTCACTCTGCTGTTACTGAGAGATTATTTAATTTGAACGACTGAGTGTCAAATCAAAAGTGGAGTTATTCTGCGGTTACCTCTACTGTTCTCAGTGGAGCTACTTACTCCAAATTGGTGGTGTTCAGGACACAATGTATTGTAGTGCCAAGCCACACACATACCCAATACCTATATGGACCTGAGGAAAATCACATGGAATGAGTGGCTGAAATTGAATGAATGGCCATACAGTGAAAGTGTTGGCATGTCAGAGACAGGTTCCCTAGTTTCCAAGATCACGACACGAGGATGCGGTGGAAACGCTGGACACCTACATTTCTCTTGGCAAGCTCTTGAAATAAAAAATGCTAGTCACTCAAAACCATTGTTGAGTAAAGAAAACGTCTTTCACTGAATAGGAAATACCAGTGTATTCTGCTGCACTATTATTATACTGAAGAGAGAATACTATTGTGGAACTGTATTGGGAGCTGGATACAAGAAATCAGAAAATCGACTGTTTTTTTGCTGTATATAATGAGATAATGAGACATAATGGATTTCATCTCGAGTGTTTAAACCAACAGATTATATAATTATGGTTAATTAGGAAACTGAAGTGCTCTTTGGTGTCTTTGCCGTTCAGTACAGCAGCACCATCTAGTGGCTGTTGCAGTTAATTTGTCCATGTGTTGCAGTGGAGGGAAGAGACAGAAATCCTATTGACTGTTATCTTGTTTCTGCACTAATGGATGTGACTCATTTAGTAGCATTGCCAATGAAAACCACACTGCTTCAGAGGGGATGAAAGATCAAACCCAACAGAATAATTAAGTCATACAAAAAGTCCATGGCATCTTCTGAAAAGACAAACATATTCTGACTCATCTCAGTCTATTGCTTAAAATGCTGGAAGTAGGCCTGCTATAACTGACGATAGCAAACTCTTTACAAGATGTGCATGTTTACAATAGCACCCTTCTACCTTTTAATATAAAGTCCAAGCGTATATGTACTCTCACCTCCTGTCTTTGTTCTTATCTCTTGAACGAGAACGATTCAGACGAGTGGACTTTCGGCTCCGGCTGCTGACCACCTTGCTGTTGGAGGATGAAGACGAAGAGGAGGATGACCGTCGACGCTGTTTCTTCTTCCTCCTGCTCCGACTGTCATCCTCACTATCAGACGAGCGCCGACCCATGCTGGCTGTCTGTCAGCTGGCATAACACAGACAGTAGTGTTACTAACCGAGGAGCTAGCTCTTATCATTTAGCAACACTTTGATACAAAACACTCGTGAACCCACTTAACACAGATTGTAATGCATTCCTCTACATTACTTGTACAACACTTTGTATTAATGTATTTTTTTAACGTTTTATTAATGTAATGTAACCACAAAGATTTAGAAGATTGAAATGCAAATAACAAATATGTCTAAGCAGTTGATTTATGGAATTTCTTATTGGAGTAAATGTGAAATTTAAGAATGTAACAACTTTTTCTAATAATAATGGTCAACAAATATACAACTGAGATATGAAATGTGGTGTGTATATTCATTCATTTGGGACCTTTTTAAATACACATATGTGATTTATTTCCTTCATTTTCAATTAGAAATTAATAGTCATTATTATACTTAGTATACTCATTTTTTTGTTTTTGAGTATCAAGAGCACCTCAAACTGTAACAAGCTTAACGCAGCGTCCACACGGTGGCGTGCGTTGAAGCTTGCCGGTGGTCGTGTCTGAAACTCGACCAACAACCAATCACATGAATCTTCCGCCCCTGACACAAAAGCATGCGGTTTGATTGGCTAGATCTTGTACTGGCATATGATTCGATTGGCTGACGCTTCCGTCGAAGCTTCAAAAGTTGAACATTGCTCAACTTTTGAAGCGAGCAACGCGAGCAAAGCAGCCACAATGCAGTTCGGCGAAGCGTGACGTCACCCCATTCAAAGTGAATGGGCAGAAGCGTTGAAGCTTCAACGCACGCCGCCGTGTGGACGGGCCGTTAGCCTAGCTATGTCAATACTTCAAACATAACTTATTATTTGTTATCGTATTTTGCGTAATTTAGGTTGAACACCACCTAATTAAATTATTAGTTTATCAACCGATCAAGTCTGTAAAATGTTAGAAACTACCAATAGCATGAGTCCAGTTTGTCAACAGTCATATAATGCAAAAAAGCAGCAAATACTCACGTTTAAGAAGAATGATTTAAGAATATGTTTGCATTATCAAAACACACACATCAGACAATAGGCTGAACCATTTTATTAGTACAATTTGACAAGTGACACAATACAAGGATTGATGACACCGTCCTACCCTGAAAGGCTCTTGATTTGAAATAAATAGATTGTAAGGAGAACAACGTCCCATTGAGATGGTTAGTAGATCTAAAATAAACATAAAATAAAAAGACAACTGGAAACATTTATGCAGAATGTGTTCTTTTCATTATTTAAGAAAAGCAAGAATTAAGAAAACGTTTCATATAAACACCGTGCATTACCCCATAGCCTATTACATGGAAGTAATAAATAACTAAACTTATACTGTCTGATGAAATTCTTTGACTTTGAAAGAAATATATAACGGAGAACATTTCTGTTTGTTTTCAACTGGTCCTGAATAGAATCTACTTTAATATCTTCATGTTTCAATAAGGCATCAAATGTGTCGGTTCTATATATTTTTGATATATCTTCCTTTTTTCTCTTTCAAAACTATCTATGAAAACCGTCCGCTCTCTGTTCTCTAGGGATACTCCTTTTACTGAACAACCTGAAATGTTGGCTATCTTTGGGGTAACGCCTTTGTGTTTAGTCTTGGAGAGAGAGAAAAAGGCACAGTCTGCAGAGCAGGATTACACAGAAGAGTTCAGTCGAAGTGCTTTGTTGCTGAACTCCTCTCTGCGGAGCAGAAAGTAGCGCACATTGTTGTGGTTTCTTTTCCGTTACATCAGATAGAGATCTTTTTTTTTCTTTTTCTGGGAGGCCGGGCCTGCAGCTCCTGAACCCATGCAGGCGGGTGAAATGAGACGTATGCAGCTGCGAGGAAAAAGAAAGACAACCCAATATTGTGTTTCAGTCCTCGACATGTTCAAAACACTAGTGGCATCAGACACTATGACACCTGGTGTTTTGTGGTCAGCGACAAACAAAGCTGAACGGTTTATTGTCCACACCCCTCTTTTCCCACAGTGGTTTTCAAAGCCTTCAGCGCCCTCAAAGGCTCATGGGAAACCTTGACAGAGTGAGCGAAAGACATTGTCAGGTGTACTGTCCATGATCAGCCTGCCATGTCAACACAAGCACTTATTCTCTGGGCTGTGTCCATATTCATTACAAGTCTGAGAAGATTAGAGTTGCCGGTGAATGAAGGACAGTACTGATGCAGAGACAGAAGAGCAAACCTCAGTCTTATCTGAGACACCGGGGGGGGGGGGGGGGGGACACAGATACTGTATCTGACTCCCCACATGGTTCAGCTCGTTTGGAAAACTGTGCTGATAAACTGGCTGCACTGAGGAATAAAAGGCGCTCAGAGGCTGTTCTGATGGAGTTTTTCACAAAACAGAAAGGAAGCAGTTTTCTGCTGCTTGAACTGGCTGCTGCTACGAAACCAAGTTAAACACAGCATACGTGTCCGACACATTTAAACTATATAAACCAATTATATGGACACGATGATGGTATACCCTGCAGGGGAAGGACTTCCTATCCCTTGAGAAATGAATATACATATGCAGCAAAACGTCAAAATAAAGAGGTAGCTAACTTATGAAATGTTATACAAATAAACTATACTATACTAAGAATTAGAAACTGGTTTTACATTAGCTACTGAGTTATATGGGTTAACACCATTGACACATTATGAACTAAATGTGTGCTAAGCATACAAGAGGATATGCTTTCCTTATTTCTTCATTTAGACATTCTTCTTAACACACAGTAGTTATTACCATGGATAAATGTATGAATGCTTATATTTCACATAGATTCAAAAACCTACACTGTGTTTTGGAGTTCCATATTGACACTTAAGACATTAACATTATTTTCTATCCAAAACCAAAGTAGTAGCCCAATTTTGGAATGAATGAAACCAAAAAACATTATTGTCAAGCGAGACCATAATGTCACCTTTTGGACCTTTTCCTGTCCTCTGTGTCTTTTCTTGAACAATTTGTAGACAAATAAATAATAGCAATAGTTAACTCACATTCGGATCTCTCTTTTTTTCTAAACCTAAAAAACTGGTCTTTTACTAAAAGAAGATGAAGCGCAATTGAACTCCTGGTCCCTGATGCATTCTTCAGGAATTCGCAAAAGGTTTATCTAAATTCCTTCTGAACCCCAAAACCCCCGTTTGCTTTCAAAGCCCATCTGGTTCGCAGTGTCTGGAATCCCGTCAGTAGTTGCTGAAGAAGCCCACACTGGTTGGCGACTCCTTGACTGTGACAGTAACTAGATTAGCAGTGACATCTGTTACAAACACGTGTTCTATCAGACTGCGGGTGGGCTTCCAGTCCTGGTTCTGGACCGTTACCGAGCCATCCTGTCCAACGTAAGAAGAATCCTGGTCCGTGTCCGAGCCGCTCTCCTCTTCACCCGTGCTCATCTCATTAATTTTGGCCTTTTTGCCGTCTTTGGGGCCAATCTGTCTTGCTGGATCTGGACCTCCGTGGAGGATTTCTGCACACTGCCCATCGCCAGCCTGCCCTGGACTCTGGGGGTCTGGAACTCAGTCGCCTCCTTGACCATGTCTACCCCAGACTGGCTCTTTCTGGCCTGAAGTCTTCCAGGGGTAGCAGGACTTTTTGGAGGATTATAATCCTGCAAGACAGTAGTTTTCCGTGCTGGTAGTGTTGAATTTCTCAGGCCCGATACTGGAGCAGTACCGTTTCCGGGAACAGCGTTGCTTTTCACAAGTTTGTTCTGAAGATTGAGTGGCTGAGGACCAGAACCGTGATTGGACAAGGCATTTTTAGAAGGTAAGGCAGCCACAGCTTTAGAATTTGGTAACCGCTGCAGTGTTGACACAGGGGCCTGGGCTTTCTTTTGTCCATTGGGGGAGCTTAGTGTATCCTGAGTGGTTCCTTGAATGAGGTGTTTGGATGTATTCAAATTCAACGCTGCCACTCCTTTTGATTTACTAGCAGCTGCTTTCAAATCCAGACTTGTCCTACAGCTCACGCTGGAGATGGACAGTTTACCCTCAGTGACATTCCTGCTCTGGCTGGATTTGTTCAGGGAGAGGGAGGCGGGTTGGACTGACCTCCCTGATCCCACAGAGCTTTTTACAGCCCCGCCCTGAGTCACAGAGCTCTTGTTCTGACTGCCTACTGTATCCCTTGGCGAGCCCCGATGAAAACCCATGAAGGTGAAGCTTGCTGGGTGAACAGGCTTCTTGATTGCTCCTGGAAGATCTGCATCTTTGGAAGCCTTCAGAACTTTGCGAGGGCCCTTGTTCTGCTGAAATTCCTTCACTTCAGGGGACGGAGGTTTCCTGCTTCGTTTCTTTGGGGGCTCCTGTTTTGCGACAAGGATCTGAGCCTTCTTCTGAGGGACAGGGTGAAGGTCTCGTGTTCTGACATTTGAGGTTACTGGTGTGACATTGCTATCGTCGTCATCGTCCTCTGAAGAGGATGAAGAGGACGAGCACGAGGATGAGGAATCAGAAGACGATGATGATGAGCCTGATGAAGAGCTGCTTGACTTTGTTGCTTCAGGCACATTTTCCTAAACAAAATAACAAACGTTAGCTGCTGTATGCTAATCCGACAAATTATTAATAATCTTCTGCTCTGATTTGTCCTTACTAGAATTTTCCGTGGTCGTCCCCTGGGTCTCTTCCCTTTCTTAAGTATAAGAAGTTCCTTTTCTTGCTCTCTATAAAACCAAAAAACAACAACAAAAAATAAGCAAATGCTTGACAGGGGGATACTAACAACAACATTATTCACTGACTAATACCGTTTCTCCAAATCTTTCTGGTTTTGTGATTCAACTTAGATTAAAACATGGAGTGGGAGAGCAAAACGAAAAACAGCAATTTATAATAGTTTATTTGAAGGATCACAAGGATTCTCAAGCCATGATTATGTATTCGACAGTTTTTGGGGAGGGGAAAACTGGAGCAGGGGTCACTTGTATGTGTATGTGTTGCCATGTGTTGCAACACGGACTGACGATGTGCACCTAGAGGCTATAAATAGCTGGTAAAGACATGTGCAAACAGGCTATTTTACAATAAATAACGTGCCAACGACAACATTAACTAGCATTAAGTGATTGTGTGAATATGTAGACCTGTCAGAGAGGTACAGTGAATGATAGCACAAGACACAGGCTCATGGGAAACCTGGGGGAGAGGGGTCTTCTGTATCATCAGGGATTCCTCCTGGCAAAATATCTTGTAGTGTGTGAAAGAGTGTTGACAGTCAGTCATGTACTGTGAAAGCTACAACAACTTGAAGTCTTAAGATTACAGTACAGTGAGCAGTACAGCCATCAAATGACTTTGGTGTTGCTTTAATGCGCGTTTGAGCGTTACAGAGCTGATTTTAATATTTAAAGATAGACCACTCATTGGTGGTTTAATTACTCGATAAGGACACTCACTTCTTGTTGAATGCAGCCAACAGTCTTGGGTCAAGGATGTTTTCCTGGGGTTCCCAGCTGTTGTGTCTGTAAGAAATTGACAAGAGTGTTACAGATCAGTGTTAGTCAAGATACAGAACCATGGTGATCCAGCTATATTAAAATGACCGTCAATCTCAGCAGGGAACCCGCATTTAGATAAAGACCTTAGCCGCTTTCACACCGCAGGACTTGCCGTACTTTAGTGCCGGCACTAAAGTACCACGGCACTGAATCCGCCAGAGGGCTAGTGCCAATCGCATTCACACCGCAGTACTTTCCCTGAGGCAAGATTACGCTGACGTCACTTCGTCTTCTTCTTCTCTGGGTTTACTGGCAGGCCGCAAAACCACTTCACGGCGAGTACACAAAAAAACGAGAGAAGAAGAACTACACGGGGGAGGGGGTATAAAGACCACCCGCTGTATGAGGCGTTTGTTTACTTTCCAACCTCAGACATGATGGAGTTCATAAGGGTAATTTACAAATAAAATACCCCATTATAACAATGGACTTTATCTTTAAGTATTTATTATATATTACCCCCTCAGGCTGATTTTGGAAAAGGACATTAACCCTTGTTTGGTGTTTTTCCCTTATTTATCTAAAACAAATGACATGATAAATGACTTGTGTTTATGTGTGTAAGACTTGTGTTTCTGCCCGTGCCATTGCTGCACAAGGTTGCAACATTGTAGATAAACTCAACCACACCTGTCTGCTCTCACATTCTTCTATTCTGCACATTTGGGGTGGGACACAATAAATAAAGCTTCGCCAGTTTGTTTGTTTTATTGCACAGTCAAGACATAACAATAACGGCATCACGCTGTTCCAGGTGTGTCGTATGCATGTAAATTGAAGTTAAATAAAAGTGTGAAATGTCAAATAAAGTGTATGTAGTTTCAAAACAATGTAACAGTGGCAATATATATAGCAGCAGACACACCTTAGTGCAAGTTAGGTGTCAGTATTACAAAACAGTGGCAATATATATATATAATAAGAATAGAAAATCGTTACCACTCTTATTATTGTGGTCTTTAATTTTTTTATAGTCCTGCCTGAGTTTCTTTATTTTTACCCGGCATCCGTGTGCACTGTGCACGATTCCCAGCTCAAGTAGCTTTTGCGAACATCGCTCAAAACATTTGGAGTTGGGAACTGCTTTCTGTAGAAGCTGCTGCATCCCGTCCTCAGAGTAAATTGCCAGAAGCGCCGACACTTCCTCATCATTCCACCGCTCCGGTGTTGTAGTACGTGTGGTCATAACTGCTTTAAAGTACAAAAAAACGACTCGCTCAGGTGTGGATGTGGTTTTGTAGCAAGGAAAAAAATGGCTGCCTAACAAAAAAAATTCAGAGTCTAACGGGGCGTGGTTTGCAATTCGCCCAGCCAATTGAAATAGAATATAAATTGGCACTCTTTTATCACCAGGTTCGTACCACCTCTCTAGCAGGGACTGAAAATGGCCAAAAGAGTTCCCGGCACTGAGTAGTCCCGGCGGTGTGAACGCGACATTATTGGTACTAACGGAACTAAAGTACCAGGGAAAGTACCAGGGAAAGTCCTGCGGTGTGAATGCGGCTCTTGTTCATTCAGAAAACAGTACTCTCTTAGAGATGACTTTAGGCAGCCAGTATGGTACCTGAGAAAAGCTATTCTAGTATAGGCTGAAATAGACCATTCAAGTTAGCTCAAGACAGAGCAACACTAGAAATCTATTATGCTTCAGTAAACTGGCTGTTTACCAAAGGCTGTGCTCAACTAACACATTCTTCTTTAGTTGATTTATGCAAAAATAATTGCAGTACATTTTGTATTTACCAGAAATATGCCCTTGAGTTTCTTGGAAACATGTTATATAGTATGACAATGGCACAAAACACGAGTAATCGACAGAAAAGGTCGACTAAAACCAAAAAGTTTCTCTTTTTTTTTTAAATAGACAATCTGACAATCACATCCATTTTAAACCGTGCCTGGCTAGCTCCTTTGAAAGTTCGAAAAGAGGTTCAGTTCTGCATTCCTCTTCAAAAGTAAAAATGTAACTAGCTTTTCCATCATTTTGCCAATTCTAAAAAATATATTGGACTGTAGCAGAAATATGTGGGGAATTTCTGGGAAAGTTTGGCTATTTCAGTGACAGGCGGACTTGCCTCCCACAGCTACTACATCAGATTCAGTTTTGAGTTCTTTTTACTCTGAGTGATGAAAACCAGATTGCTCTTCTTTGAAGAAAAACATAAACACACCAGGAAGAAAGATCACTTTTAGGTCAAAGAAGTGTTATGACTTCACATAGCAGAAATAACTTTGTTTTTCATGGTGGCACCTGCACATTGTGATATGCACTGAATTAATCAAGGGTTACTTTTTCTTAAACTGTACTCTCGTTTCGTTGTAGATATAATAATCAGCATGTCAGCTCCCTTTTTTGTACAAAGAATGTGTGAAAAAATACTCACTTAACTACAGAAACACACTAAAAACCAGATCATGGGTTTTTTTCTTGAGCTGATCTGAACTACATGCATTTGTAATGACCTTTCTCCTCATCACTTGTTGTTGAATAGCCTATTCTGATCAGCAGTCACCACTGAAATAATCAACCCCCACCCTTTATATACACACACGCACACACACACACACACAAAGGATGTGGTTCTAACAGAAAGCTATGGAGCTGGCAGGCAACAGTGTGCATTGATGGTGGATTACAGCAACAATGTGCAGTGAACAGAAAGGGCAAGTGACAAGAATTGAAGGCAGAGTGGAGCCTTGCAAGCAGCAACATAAATGAATTGTAAAAACTTACCAAAAATAACAGTAAAATGTGGTGTTATGTAACAAAACACGTATACCATGGTTATAAATTATATATAAATAGTAATTGCAAAGTAGAGTGATTGGTTTTCGGGTCACACACAAATAACTTGTTTAAAGTCATGGAAAAAATATAAAATTATTACAATTATTTGATTAAATCCGAAGTGTGTAAAACCGGAATAATGATTTAGCCGTAAACGTATTTGCTGTGGTTGTCCGCTAACTTCCCAAATTGGAGGTGTTATGAACAAAAGAAAGCAAATGTAAAGGCAGAATTTATGAGCTGTATTTGTCCAAAACCGCCCTCGGAAACCAAATGCGAGGAAATCGCATGGTTGTTGTCATCATGACTCGGTAATTCGCTTATAATAAATAACGGTTTAGCGATGAATTTAACTGGAAGCAACAAGCGACACGTTGTTGTTGTTTTCATTGTTTCGGGCGGAGCACAGGTCCACTTGTACTTACTTGGATGACCATCCCCTCCACTTCACGAGATACTCCAACTTTCCCTGGAAGAAAAACCAAGAGCGGAAGAACGTTTTGTAAACAGCTAGAAGAAGAATAACTGCGACTAAAAGTTTTGAATTGTTTCACAGCTCTGACCTTTTTCAGCCGCTTGTTTAAAATGCACTCCGCATCAAAGACCTGCTCTCCCACGGCGCTCAGCTCCTCCATGTCTGCCTTCGCCCCGAGTAACAATCCTTTATGATACAAGAGGCGCGTGGACCTGCACCGAATGACGCTCGGACAGGACCGGGTGTGCTTAGTATTGCCTTCAAAATAAAGCTCTTACTGTGAAGAAAGTTTTTTCCCCCTTATCAAACTCATTAAATAGCATAAAGCCACCAAAAATATCATGTATACTTAAAAAAAAATGTACAGTTTTTAACGTTCTACTGTTGATATTACTACAAATGTAGTACTTTATATTTTCTGTTTCTCTACTCCTGTATAATGAATGCCAATCATGGACTTGATATAACTCCTAATGCTGTATCAAAATCAGTTACACATTTGGTATCAATGACGTTTATATCTGTTTATCTACACATACTGTGCAACACAATGCAATATTAACAGTATCAAATATCAGTATATTCAAAATATAAACACATATAAATAAACATAATTGTATAACTTAAAAACACAATAAGAAGCAAAGGCTTTAAAAAGGATAATCAATTAAACTCCAAGAAAACAATCAATTTCATGCAACCTTAAGGTGTTACATTTATTTGAGTGATAAAAAGCACAGTTAGAAGTAATCATAGACTGTATATATAAAGGAAGTAATCCATTCACCAGATGAATGAGGGCAATAGATAGAACATTGGTTGTGTGGAAATAAGAATGTATCTGGTCCGAAACTAATTTTCTGTTTTAATGTATAGACAGGTTCTCTTTAGTCTGACTTTGTTTATTGTGACCGTTTCAAAATACCAAGGCAAATTCTTTACATGTTAAATTACTTAGTTTCTGATTTCTAATTCTGATTTGAAATAATGATTGTAAATGTATAGGCTGATGCTTAAAATATTGAGTGGTATTTTTAGAAATAGCTCAGGTAACTTCAACAATGTCCATTGTTTAGACAAGTAAGTTATTTAAACTGATGTGAATTTTGTAATGTGAACACTTGGAAGTATGTTGATATAAATTATAAGCAGACAAAAAACAGTACCACTCCCACCAAAGATGTCATACATCACATTATTTTGAAAGTTGTAACAGGAAGTGATCTGTTTCCGCGCATAGCTTGACACAACTTAGAACGTGTTTGCTTAAATGTGTCCCCCGGCAGCCACCGTTCTCTGATCGAAACACTTATTCACTTAATGTAAGTGAAAGTAGACGTGATCATAATTGCTTCGATCGTATAAAACATTGTTTTCGAATTAAGTTTTAAACGGAAATGTCTTTTATTGCTGCCTTTACTTGTTTGTGGTATAAAAGTTATTACATATCTTCTACATTATTAGCATTTAACAGAAGTTGTTGTATTGGCGGCCTTTGTTTAAGCAGCAAGGAATGCTCTTATTCAAGGCAACTAACGGTATTACACAATTGTAAGACACTTCATAACCATACGTAGAAGAGAACATGTTATTACAGTCCGTGCATCGAACAATTAAACAGAATGACAATAAACAAAAAATTAGCAGATACTTATTTTATGAATTTAATACAATTACATTCAACTCATTTTGTTAACTTCTATTCTCCGTTTTCGAACAAACATTATATTAACAAAATGGTATGCAAAACTCTGCTCTTGTGTTCCTTGTGCAGAGTGCATTTCTTCACATGTGATAATACAATAATTACCCAGAAGAGATTTCCAGCAAGCAGCTTTCTCAATGACAGACTGTAGCAGCATGTTTTTGTTTTGTTTTTTATTTGTTGTTGTGGCGTTCAAAGTGAAGTCTGGTATATCATTTATTTTGCCGGAAGTTGATCTGAACTTACTGACCTGAAACACAGAAAAAATAAATACAATCTGATAGATAAATATAATTGTTGTTGTTATAAGGAGTTATGTTATCTATGACAATTTTATAAACAAAACCAAAATGAAAATATATTTTTTTAATATGAAAAATATTAAGGATTTTGGTCTGATGCAATCATTACAGAGGAATTATTTAAAATATTATAAATTGATTTTGATTACAATTGCGATATTGTGACATTACTATTAATATCTAATAACAAAACACAATATTGTTTTATCCATATTGTTTAGCCATTCAGAGAAAAAACAAGGATGATAAATAAAATAGTTACAAATTGTCAACCATTACCTTTTATTCTTGCGTTTATCCTTGAGTAATTTATGGGATGTCACCATGATAAAAACTACAACAAGAAATCCAGCTACTGCTGCCAGTCCATTGAATATATTGTTCAGGACATCCACGTCTTCACCTGGAAACAGATGAAATTGAAATGACAGAGATCACATTGAATTGTTTTTCTATATAAACAAAGTATATGGGACCATAGTATTATTTTCCTTCTTCTGCTTTTCCCCTAAAAGTACCTTGACTAACAAAACGGCACAACAAAAGTACTGTCTTTACTCAGGCCCCACATTGCATCAACCAACCACACGATGGCGCTGTGACAACTTTTAAGTTCTTTTCAATAACTTCTTTACTGCGTGGCCCAAAAACTAGATTATCATCCATCAACTATGCTTTGGTGCTTTCAGAAATGTCCTGCTGACAAAATACTACAGCATTTAATCGCCTAAAAATAGTCTCCAACAAATGCACATTATTTTAGCTTGAGTAACGTTTGCTAAAAAATACAGAAAACCACTGTTTTAGAAAATCACATACTCGCTCACCATATTTGTGAAATGTAGATAATATTGAGAGGTAAACCCACAAATTGATTTCTGGGCATTTCATAGCATTTGTTGTGACAAGTAAAACGTATAGAAAATCACCAGCATTATAATTGATTTAAAACCAGACACTTGTTGTCCTTAGTTTAGACCTCCTTTCTTAAAATCTTTCCAAAGTTACCGTAAGCAATCCTCAATCTACTTTTAACCTACAGTGGCTCTAATTTGGACATAATGTGAAGTCGGAAATGATGGATGAATGGCCTAGTAATGAAGGAGCAGGTGTTGGAGCGACACACTTTTGCGGCCACAGGGAGAGACTCATTAGTCTGATGTAAACTCACCCTGAGTAGTAGTGCTGCTAACCAGCATGTGTTTGGTGGAATTCAGGTGGCCGTCATTGACCTCCGGCTTGATGCCCAGGATGTGACACATCAAGGCGTAGATGTTCACCGTCTCGAAGGGCCCCACCTCCAGGTTCTTGTGAAATGCTGGACCCACTGCCCTGAAGAAGGGCTTCATATCCATGTCTTGGTTGTCAAAGCCATGCTCACCCTTGTGGAACTGAACCGGAAAATACTGCAAGGACATAGAGGGATGGATCACATAGCATGCATGACCCAGTTTGTTAGATTCAATTTTATTTGAACTGTTATAAGCCAGTGATGTTATTAATGGCAGCAGAGTTGACACATAATGGCTTGCTCTTATTTAGTCAGCAGAGGGAGGTATTGTCTAAGAGAAAGAGTCATTTCCATTCTGGAGGATGAATGATTGTTTTTTATTTGTGACTTCGATAAACTAAAGAGATTTGCTGAATGATCATCTCTAAAATGTAAACTTTCATAAAACAATCATAAGGCAAATTACTTTATAGTTGTATGTTGTATTTAGCACCAGCACAATGTGATAGAAGTATCAGCATATCTTAGCAGTTATGTAACAGCTTCAACAAGCTTATCCTTCTCTCAGATCAAACTAAGAGGACTTTAATTGGCCATAAATAGGGAGAAGAAAGAATCAGGTCATACAATCATAATCATAACCAGTCATAACCTCTAGACTTTATCCATCAATGTTTTATCTGTGGATTCACACGACTGATTATTTCCCACTCATTCAGCATTTAAAGACATTTTTATGATATCAGTTATTCATTTAAATAACTGTTTTGATGTGTTCCAGTCAGGATTTCGTCCAAACCACAGCACTGAGACTGCTCTTGTAAAGGTCTTCAATGACATCCACTTAAACACAGACAGTGGCAGAACTTCAGTGTTAGTATTATTAGATCTCAGTGCTGCGTTTGACACTGTTGACCACAGCATATTACTAGACCGACTGGAAAACCGGGTGGGACTTTCGGAAACAGTTCTAAATTGGTTTGAATCCTACTTAAAGGACAGAAACAACTTTGTTTCTATAGGTAAATACAAATCTGAGTTGACAAATATGACATGTGGGGTTCCTCAAGGCTCCATCTTGGGGCCTCTTCTCTTTAACATCTACATGCTACCACTGGCTCAGATAATGAAAAACAACAAAATAAGTTACCATAGTTATGCAGATGACACACACATTTACATAACCATCTCACCAGGAGACTATGCTCCAATTCAAACACTGAGTAAGTGCATTGAACAAATCAATGACTGGATGTGTCAGAAATGTCTCCAATTAAACAAAGACAAAACTGAGGTAATGGTTTTTGGAGCCAAGGCAGAACGTATAAAAGTTAGCGCTGAGCTTCAGTGTGCAATGTTCAAAACAACAGAGCCAGAAATCTAGGTGTAGTCATGGACTCTGACCTGAGTTTCAACAGTCACATTAAAACAGTTACTAAATCAGCCTACTATCACCTAAAGAACATATCTAGGATTAAAAGACTAATGTCACAGCAGGATTTGGAAAAACTTGTCCATGCTTTTATCTTCAGTAGACTCGACTACTGTAATGGTGTCTTTACAGGTCTCACTAAAAAATCTATTAGAAAGCTGCAGCTGATTCAGAACGCCGCTGCTCGAGTCCTCACTAACACTAAGAAAGTGGATCACATCACTCCTGTTCTGAAATCTTTACACTGGCTTCCTGTGTGTCAAAGAATATATTTCAAAAATACTGCTGCTGGTTTATAAAGCTTTGAATGGTTTAGGCCCAAAATACATTTCTGATCTACTGCTAAATTATGAACCAACCTCTCAGGTCTTCAGGGACTGGTCAGCTTTCTGTCCCTAGAGTCAGAACTAAACATGGAGAAGCAGCGTTCAGTTGTTATTATTAAGGAGGCGTATTGCGCAGTGGATAGAGCCTTGGTCTGGTGGTCACAGGTTCAAACCCCACTGCAGTCAGCATGTCGTTGTGTCCCTGGGCAAGACACTTCACCACAAATTGCTTCTGTGGGGATTGCCCACAGTATTGAGTATGTAAGTCATTTTGGATAAAAGCGTCTAACAAGTAACATGTAATGTCATAATGTAATAATTATGCTCCAAATATCTGGAACAAACTCCCAGAAACCTGCAGGTCCGCTGCAACTCTTGCTACTTTTAAATCCAGGCTGAAGACTTTTCTTTTTGCCATTGCTTTTAATTGAAACTGAGCGGTTGTGTTTCGTTAATGAACTATTGGGGCTAGTAACCCCAGGGAATCAGTGTCTGGGGACTTTGTCCTGGCTGGTTTTCTCTGTGTATGCTGCTCGGGACGTATGTGCCATACAAGCGTACACAGCTCATGTTCGGAGAAACCTTAAAGAAAGGAATCAGTAAAATGGAACTTCTGTGTGAACTATTCATATCTTAAACTGCACTGTAACTTTTTATTCATGTACTTTTTATTCATGTACTTTTTATTCATGTATTTTTTCTTTTAATGTTTCTTTTATTATCTTTTCTTTTTAATGACTGTTTTTAAATGCCTTTGTCTGAATGTCTTTCATTTTTGTAAAGCACCTTGAATTGCCTTGTGTTGAAAGGTGCTATATAAATAAATTTGCCTTGCCTATAATCAGTTAGTCATATTCATAATCTCAGTTGTAGTACTGTTTCCAAATGTTGCTGCTGCTTTGAAACTGCACTCTGTAACTTGGCATGGTGATTGGCACAAATGGCAACCTGTGGTGACTGTTCACTTTAAAGGGTAAATCAATAGTATTTGCAGCGGGCAGAAAACTCCTGCTGCACATCTTTCTATGGTTTTAACTTTCCAACATGTTGCTTTTTTGGCTAAACCCAATTCAGTGATGTCAGAGAAAGCATTTGTTTGATAACGATTGATCATTTCTAACTGATTATGTAAACAGTTTATATTTCCAGGTGTCAAACAACCAATTTATGACCAAGAAAGATTTAACAAAGGAGACTTTACTCCTATATTTCAACCTACCCCGTTGATTACATATCCAGGGTCGGACCATAAAATTATGGGGAGGATTCGATCGTTTTTGGCGAAGTGGAGGCGCTCTGGCATCTCCTCCTTCTTGAACACATGGAGGTGTGGATGTGACCCCTTCAAAGCGTCATAGACCTTCTGTAGCTTGCCCGGCTTAGGCAACAGCATCCCAGAAGGCCCAAAGTCCACCAGGTGAAAGGCAATGTCGCTGAACGAGAACCCCGGAATTTTGGATAGCGTGATCTCTTCCACTAGACCATTTCGGTACACCGCGCTCATGCCGTGGTCTGCTGTGATAATGATGTTCAGTCTGTCGTTCAGCCCGTGTTGTTCGGCCGAATGTCGAATGTAGCCCACCGTCCGGTCCACTTGCTTCACCATCTCCTGTCGCTCCGGGGAGTCGGGGCCGTACCTGTGACCGATGCCGTCTGGCTCCCCAAAGTAAAGGGATATGAAGTCCAGATCCTGATTGCTAAACCAGTCCATTACCTTGTCTGCGTTTTCTCGCCAAGCAGTCTCATTCTTGTAGTTGTAAAATAGTGGCTCCACTTCCTGCACCATAGCAACCTCTCCCTGGTAACTGGAAGCTGTTCCAGGAAAGTGTAGAGAGCCAGATTTAAGGCCCTGGAAGGGTAGGAAAAATACAAATTACCACCCACATATAAATATAACACATGTACTTGACATGTTTGAAAGCATGCCAAGAGTTGATCTGTATACTGTGGGTTAACATAGAAACCAAATCAGTTGGCTTGTATAGGTGTTTTGTCAAGAGAAATGGTTTCTAGTGCTGCAAACTGCAAAACAATGTCTCAGAGAGATAAGATGGGAATTTTTCTGCACAGACCTGTCGCTGCGCTGTGATCCAGATAGGCAGAGTGCCATTGTCCCACCACTCATTCACAAACTGAGTCTGATAGTAAGGCTTCTTCTCAGTGCTGGTTGTGTTGAACCACATGTTGTGGATTACCCCGTGATTCTCAATGTAGCGGCCTACAGAAGAGAATCACTGTCAGTCTGCTTGCACTCATTATTCACAGCGTGACACATTCATATTAGAAATGCTATCAACTTAACGGGCTGAGTGGCATGAAGTTGGACAAGGTCTTATGACCAACTTCGGAGATTAGAGGAATTTAATTTCAAGGAAGTTACATTTCTTTTAGCTGGCTCTGATGATTTGAGAGTCAAAATAAGAAAAGAAGGAGGGAATTCTTCCCTCAGTCATCCAAGTATAATTATCTTACTCGGCTATAAAAGCTGTTGGACCCTGGGACATTCAATTACAACTAATTCCCTTTTCCCGTGGCTTTTTTTCAATCCTAGCAAAGTAAATTCAGAGCAGTTTCCTATTCCGCTATGATATGCAGATCCCCTACCAACAGGAAGCACTGTGGTAGAAAATGAAACACTTTACCTGTCAAGAGGCTGAAGTGTGCTGGACTGGTGATAGTGAGGTAAGGAGGTGTGACATACAGGGCTTTGACTCCGTCCTTGGCCATTTTGTCAAGGTGTGGGGTGTCCACATCGCGGTCGTAATCCCACCGGAATCCATCAAAGGAGATCAGCAACACCTTCTGTCTCTGTTTGTTTGCCGGGGCTCCAAGAATGGACGGCGCCAAGAGGAGGCAGAGACTTGCAATCCACAGCATGGCAAACACTTCCCAGATCTACACTGACTATATCCTGCAGCTGACACTCTCACTTACAAAAAGATCCACCTCTGTGTCATCTCACCTGAGAGCTCTGAAGCCAAAAGTTTCACTAACTTATCTTATCTCGTAGATTGGACAGACTTTATCATAGGACCTTTTTACCCTACATTGGGCCTGATGGTGTTAATGATTAATTGTTATGACTAAGAGTTTTGTTCACAGTGAATTCCCCCCCACCTCCTGTTTTGCTCTTGAGGACTGGCAGTAAAGCAGATTAATCTCTCCGGGTATCATGGCTGTTTGTTTCCCCCTAACTCGCTTGTTGATGCTGTCTTTCTGTTTATCTGCCCGCCCGTCTGTGTGTCGGAGTTTCCTCTGAATCATTGCCAATGGGGGAACGACACTTTGATGCGTTTCACCTTGACTTGGGATGGTGCATGATTGATCTGACACCAAGAAAATGAAGAGGAAAATGAGAGTATATATCTCTTCATCAGAGTAGTGGTCTCTCGGGAATAGAAGACCCTAATAGTCATATTCATTTTAATAACTACTAACTTTACCACCCCAGGATATTGTTAAAATCTACATTGATTTTTGACAGTGGACAACCTATTAAATTATTAACTGCAGCCTCCTCAGTGTTTCTCCTTTCGGATAATACTTGCTGTTCTCTTACAGACATTATATATATCACCATATTTGTAATGTAACCTTATCAACGTCCAAACAAGCCAACTCTTCAAATGTGTTCTTTATTGTGTGTGTGTGTGTCCTTGGCAGAGGTTCAAGGGAATTGTCCAATCTTTATGGAGATAAGGGATAACATTCATCAGCTTTCATTTACCTCATTCATATTCATTAGCTTTCTCATATTAACTCTATCCGCTTGTCTCCTCTGTCAGCAAGATTTGGAGGAGTGTTTTGGACTGCCGAGACTCGTGCAAGTGTCAGATCATTGCACGGATAACTTTATCAAACACACACAGGCTGAATTTGAGGGGCAATCAAACTTGATCTGACCCTCTCAATCCTGCACAGAGTTCCCTTAGGGATCCTCAATTTTTTTTGAAGAAAAAGGTGAAGACTCTGCCTTTAGCACTCCCTGCTGGCCATCCACAACCACTGCAGTACACCTGACCAAGATAGAAAGCCAAAACAGTTGCATTAGTTTGAGCCAGAGAACATTACTAATTCACAAATAAATAACATGGTATTTCCCAAGCTGAAGGTACATTATTTTTTATCTTTTAGCAACGTTTCTGTTCATGCAGACTTATGCTGCATGTTCATGATACCTTAAGTTGCTTAGAACCTTTGGACATAAATGTCCATATATATATAATACGTGTCGTGTACTACAAACTTTTGAATCTCTCTCTACAAGTCAAATAACTGTTGAGTAAACTTGTCTTCCCGGAAGAATTCTTAGAGTTTTTGTTTTTCTAGGGTTGTCAACCTTCATCTTTTACAACATAACAACAACCATCAGATCATTACTATATATCGAACATACAGTACATTTATGAAATTTAAATCATCCAATCAGAGAAAGGCTAAATTGTGTTGATAGGTGAAAAAAGCACACATTGAGGGTTAGTCTGTACAGACAGCATCTTAAAGCATCCCACAATAAAAATCTTTAAGAAATGCAAAACTAAACAATGCAAAAATGATTACCGTATTCACGAAAGAACATTTTAACAACATTCATATCAAAAACACCTGATGTTCCAAAGTCAAATAATTAGAAAATGGTAATATCAGGTATATCAAGCACCATTATTTAATACAAATATTGATCACATGTATTTACAATTTGGGAAATGACATCACTAGTTGACTTTATTGAGTGATCCTTTGGTAATTCAACTTGTATATTCCAACTATATTTAGCATGGTTGTAATGCATGTTCATATACCCGATGAAGGTTGATGTAATCGCAAATAAACCAACATTAATCCATAGTGGTACACCTACACTTTCAGGTTTGCATAGATATTTTTCAGTTATTTGACAACATATTTTCAGGTCTTTAAAGATTAGTCACATGAGATTTGGATAACAACACGAACACCAAATACATATTTTTTCAGGATGCTGTTAGCATATTTACTTTTACATAAAGTGCCTCTGAATAAACATGAAGAGTAAAGCTGCTCGGTTCGAGCCAGAGAAAATGTAAGTAGGTGTTTAGGGCTGTATGCCTGGATGTAAGGATGCATTCTAATCTTTATACAATAGACCTAAATGTCACTCGAGTTGTATAAAATAATGCAATTTTGTATCATCTAAATGCTGTATTTCAGTTAAACATTTGGAGTTTAATTAAAACAAAACATTCTCAGATGCAGTATTTATGAGTATTCTTCAAACAACAAAAATGTTTGAATTTCAACAATACCCATAAAATGTTTACTCTTAAATCTGACTTGCAGATTAAAGTGATCCAAGAGTAAAATATATAAACACGGCTATCCATTAAATCTTAACTGCATCTGTATTCTGCTCACTTGGCAGTTTGAATGGCAAGCTGCTTCTCTCCCTGCTGTGACTGGAAGTAGACCATCAGGTTCATGCCAGCGTGCCGAGATCGATGTGTTTTGAATTGTGAGTAAACAAACTCTGAATGCATGAATGGCTTATTATCAGGTTACATGCAAGTAAGTTCAAGCGTAAAAATTCAAACAGGAAAACTCCACTGGAGGTGCACCGTACTCTCACTCTGATAAAAAGTGTTTTCATTGATACCACATTGTTTTAAAATGTCAAACATAGTCGTCACGCTGGATCAAAATGTTGTTTTATCAGTTATGGTAGCAAGCAATGGAGGAATCTAAACAAGGCTGAATTTGAACTAATATCAATCTCATATTAGAATATTTGGAAACAAGGAGACTTTTGCAAAAAACTTAAAGCATGGCTCATTATGTAACCGTTTTCCTTTAGATATGTTTGGAAAAACGGTTAATTGTCAGTCAGGTAAATGTTTTTCACTTGAATCTTTGTATATATTTATATCGTATATATTTGTATAGTATATTTTATATAGTTTTGGCTATCTTCATTTTTTTCGATTTTTGATAACCTTGTACAGGGTAGATCTTTTTAAATATTTGAACACTGAATTTACGTTAGTTAGATAACTTTATTACGTTTGATATTTGACTACATTGACTTCAACTTCAAATTGAGCCAGTTGTTTTCCCTACAATGCTAATGCTTTTTTTTGTATATGTATGGAATGTGGGAAGTATTGAAACTATTTCATTCCAAATGTTGATGATTGAATAGAAATGTCTCAAAGTTATTGTTAGGAAATGAACATTCCTCAGTCCTTATCCCCACCCCAATATATTTGGCATTTTGTGATGCATGCTGATCCATTCGTCTCCAACCGGCCCCTTTCTGGAGCAGTCTTATCAGGGAAACCGACCAGATATCAGCAAAGGTCCTGGACTCCTGGTGCAGCAGAAACATGACTGTAGTGCAGCACTATGGAGCAACCTCGGAAGTGCGATATGCTCAACAGCTTCCCCGGCAAACCCCATTGAGCACATTGTTTAATGCCGTACTCTACAGCAGAAATCAAATGTTAACAGCATAGTGCGAAAAACAGTTTTGGTCTCTATTGCTACAATCCTTGCAGGATGTAATTTGTTATATTACTCACCTGAAGTTCAAAGTAATGCACCATTAAGGGTGAGAACTCTTTGAGTGACAGATTGGTGCCGTCACAGCTTCAGGTCTACAGACGATCTACGTTTTTGCCCGTTATTGGATCAATCTGTGGTGGAGGATCCGACACAATGGCACAATGGCCACAGCCGGAGCCCCCCCAACTGAGCTTCACAATGGCTCTTCAGACTCCTATGGGTGACGACACAGATACTATGCACATATTTTAAACAGTCTATCAGCATCACCCAGGGCCATACATCCACAATAAAGTGACATACAAGGAGCTGATGTTTTAAAATATATATATATTGAATCTATTGGGGTAGCATCAACTCTTTAGTGTCCATGTCAGCAGTGCACTGAATCAAACTAAACACTCAAACTGACCTTGAGTGTCTGTCTATCCTTGGATAAAGTCTATATGTGATTTCCGCTCCTTTTATGCGTGTTGACGTTGATTTGATAACAATGAGATTAACATTTAGAGAGGGTGGCAGTCAGTTCCGCCTGAACGGCACAGTGTACGCAACTTACTGTATTAGAATTGAGCAGCAGGAATATGACAGCAGATATAATAAAGTAGCTCTTCCTCCAGCAGGTCACTAGCATGTAATCATGTTCTCTTCCAGTTGCTAACCTACAGTGTATCAGCTTTCCTCTTCATTAATTCCCTATTTGCTCTCTTGAGCAGCATAGAGTCACATGACGCTTTCTTTGTTGTTTGTTATTGCAGAGGCAGTGTCACCATCTGTTATTTAGTGGTACATCAGAACCTAGACAAAATATCAAATCTAGTTAATGATCAGCTAAAGGCTACACCATCAAATCTGTCTTAAACTTAACCTTTAGAAAATAGTTGATTTGTACTTTTCCCTTAAACCTGACCTTCAATTTACCATGATAAAAGCAAGATGATCAGGTATGATATACAACATGACCTAATTATAACACACAACAAGCTAGAAAACGAAATAAATAATGACCTCTATTTACAATAATATTTACAGAAATGGCATATGTTATGCCATATATAGTGATCAATACAACAAATATTCTCCTTGCAGCTGTCTTTCAAAGTTATATAATTATTATGCACTACTTGTATCATGAGTGTACCATAAGTAAGTCTGTACGAACCCAAGAGTCCTCATAGCAAGACATGAAATAATATCTCATCATTTAATCCTTTGGGATGGAATTTGTTGACAAAATAATGTCCTTTTCTTTAGAACTGAAGTCCAAAGCCCTACATGCAAATGAAAGCAATCAAACATTATTATTTGTTCTATTTCTATCAGCAGTAGCCAGGCTTTTTGTGCTCAGGATAGCACTCAAATGTCAAAAGAACGAAAGGTTCATCCTGTTGAGTATGTACATTCTTGTTGAATTCCATCTCAACATTTATTTAAAATATTGATTTTTCTTGTGAATGTTCATGTGAAAATTGTCAAGTAGAGCTCCCCTCGATACAACATTGTTTTTATATTGTAGAAAACTAGCTTTGTGGCCAAAACACATGTATGATACTTATCACAGTTGTTCAGCAGGATAATCTCCACATATTAGCACCGCTTTGTGATTTTTGAAGCATAAATGCAATCGGCAGAAAAACAAAGCTAACCTAATGCTATAAACAAACTACACCACAGTCGCACGGCTGCACATCACAACCGCTAAGCTAAAGGTGGACTTGTGTCACTGTGATGTTGTTGAGTAGTTTATTTAGTCACTTGTTAGCAACCAATATTATTATGAAACTTCGAAGCTTCAGGCATTCACGAGTGGGTATTTACTGACATATTTGATGTCATAGAACAAAACACAGAAATCTCGTAAGCATGTGTCCTTATTTCAACCACAAACACTTTGAGAGTCAACCAGAAGTGGTCAAATGCTAGCATGTTTCCAGGTTCTAGGACTCATTACTGCATCACATCATGGTCATGGGTAGTCTCACAAATCAGCCTCCCCCAACAACGCAGACAATTACATGGAAAATGCAACACATTTGTATTGTATTGCTTAACATACATCTGTAGCCAGTAAGGGAACATATTTTCATAGAAGAGAGCACTGATGATCCAATATGCATTAAAATCATAAATGGCCAATATTGAAAGCATCTTTAACCCAAGCATGCGTACCATATGTGTGTACTGTGTGAGAGGGAGAATATGGGTGAGAGAATGAGTAAGAGCTGGGAGCAGAGTGGAGGAGGCTCGGCTTGTGGAGGCAGCTCGGCTGATTTGCGGCTTCATTCCAGCGCGTGGGCCCTTTCAGGCTCTGTTGCCTGTAACAGGTTGACGTGATAAACTCTGTAGCCGAGCCAGTCAGATGTGGCGCGGTGGAGGCGCCCTCCTCCTCCTCCTCGCTCCTCTCCCCTTGGCCTGGTGTCTCATTGTGACTCTGTTGGGCTCCAGTGTGCTGGCATTACACTTTCACACGGCAGTAATTGATTTCTTTAATTTGCTTCAAGAGAAACTGTTGTCAGCCAACCAGGCAGCCATTTTTCAGGCCACTTTAATTAAATGCCAGGTCTTTAGGTGTGATATGAAATTCGTTTGGCTCCTCTGATCTTCTACTCCTCAGACAATTCATTAACATTTTCGTTTCTGCCTTTATGTTTTACACAAAGCTTCAAAAGGGAGCTCATCAGTGACATTTCGGTTCCTGAGCTATACATTCAATCATTTATTTAAGTGCATTTAAAGTAGAGATTAAGTGCAGTGTGGCTGTTTCACATGAGATAGTACAGAGTCTGTAAAGCCTCAATCAGCTGAGGAATTCAAGGGAATAAAAAAGCAGGCCTCCCATTGGGTGTCTTTTATTGGAGGCCCTGTTATATATTGTAACTGTTTCAGGTTACTAAACTATACCTGAAGACAAGGATACAATAGAATGAACTGCAGTGAATGTCTAAGAATTATTCAGGTTTATATTCCTTCACTTTTCTAAACCTTTCTGGTGTCTGTGGTGAACAGGTTTCCTCCTGATGGCCTTTGTCTCTTCCACAACAATCTAAAATGTCAAAAGCCCTATAATCAGATAGAAATTATAGGTTTAAAAGTATTAAATCTCACATCTCACTTGTACTACCTGATGAAACAGCGGGCAGGTGTATCTTGGGCCTCAAGCAGCAGAAGCATTTATTTCAGTCATAATAGCAGGGCAGCAGGCACACCTCCCTAATAATATCCTGATGCCTCCCCACTCGCTCTGACTCAGAGATCTTCTGAAAGGCCCCTCTCCACTCATCCTCTCAAAGTGGCCTTCCTCTCATGGAGATGAACAGCAGCTGCCTCTTCCTGCCTCCCACCATACGCCCCAAAATATGAGGCTCGCTAAACCCGTTAGCTGCTGCAGCTCATATTAGGATGGTTGATATGTATTGACACAAATAATCTTGCTGTCGAAAAGCTTGGTTACAGCTAGACTGAGCTTGCTGGTGAGGGTGGCTGATTAGTCCACTGATTTTGTACGCACGGAAACATCTGAACAACTTTTTGATGCACTGCTATTAGATTTTAAACAGACATTCATGGTCCCACGAGGATGTCCCCAGAAGATAGACATAATGACATTGATCCCCTAACTCTTAATCTAGTGCCACAAACAATTCAGTGTTCTCACTTATCTAGTGAAAAGTGACTTTTTACAGACGCTCTTTGTTCCCAGTTGACAAATCGTTTTGACTTTGGCAATGTTCTGACCTTTTCTCAGCATCACTATAAGGCTCACATTCGTTTTACCTTGAGTGAAGTATCTCGACCATAATACTATTGGATGAATTGCCATGATTTTTTAAAATATAGCCTCAAGCTTTTGGTTCCTGACCAAAGATCTGCAAAACGATTGACATTACTATCCGCTTCAGCAAATGTTAACTTATATGTCAAACTATGGCTGTGAACATGCTAAACATTAAAGATCATCATGTTAACATCGTTATTGTGAGCTATACTGATGTTATATATACATTAGCATTTAGCTCCCAATACTGCTGTTTACATAGCTGTTTTTGTTTTTTGACATTCATTGGACTAAATACCAACACTCATGCTTCTAATTGCTAGCGCTCTAACACATTTTACGTGACAAGCTAAGGGGCCAGACACTACGGACACATTTCTAAGTGGTTGACCAATCATAACAGAGACAGCCTGCTAACCAATCAGACCAGACTGGGCTCTGGTTTCAGACAGAGGGTGAAAAGAGGTGCTGCAGCACAGGCAGTGAGAAAAATAAAGAGCTTTTTGAACATTAAAGCCTGGAGACATGTCCCAGGAGAGGAACAAAATAGAAATATGAAGCTGAAAATGAACATACATGAAATATGTCTTCTTCAAGAGTTGATTCCGTGTGGTTGGACTATGAGAGTTTAACCCTGGATGCTAGGGATGTGGTTGCATTTCAGACTTACAGCATTCTGTTATTTAGCAGCAGCATTCTTGTTTGGAGTTTGTTTCTTTACAGTTTTACAAGAATATTAAACAAACATTGGCAGCTCATTCATGATTGATGTGTTTACAGTCACTTTGTGGCTGGGCTAGTCATTTATTTTTTACACACAGCGCAACGTCAAGTCTTGATTTTGTACCTGCATTTTCTAAAAAGAGTATATGTTAGCAAAAGGAAAAATCTAGAGTTATTTCCTTTACTTTCCAGGCTTGGAGAAATTAGTTAAACAAAAAAGAAAATCTAGTGTGTTGTAAGGACATAAAGACTAAGTCAATAACTATGAAACACACCATTAAATATTAATGTCATAATAAATAGCAGAATTTATAGGCGTTGACTAGTGAATTTCACACTACAGAGGCGCTGCTCCAGCAAAAACAGACCCACACATTGCAGGTAAAAGATTGAAAATATAATAAAAAGTTGTCCACACAAATGTTGGCTTCTGAGAAACTGAAGAATCATGGTGCATGCGATGTCAGGAGGACCTTATCCTAAATGCATTTAAAGAAAGGTTTTCATCTGGAAGTAGAGCGGGAGGTATTGTAAATGGGACATTAAAATGAATCCCACATCAATTTCCCATACCAAATGCTGCTTAACAGGAGTCATTTTGACAAAGTAGCCGTGTGATTATTTTTTATTTCCATTTGAAAGCAATTAGCTGAAAGGTCCTTCCCTTGAGTTCTGTGGCAAAATGTGTGGAATGACTCAGTATAATTGCTGTGAAATGAACAGAGTGCCAAGTTGAGAGAAGCATGGAAACCGCAAGAGTTCCCTCTCCATGGAAACGCCCTCTGCCTTTGTCAGTGCACCAGGAAATTAGGCAGCAAGTGATAACGGGGCTTGAATGAGTAACAAATGCAGGGGGGCGAGTGATATTTACTCCATTTCAAGCCATTACAGAAATTGAGTGTTTCCCCACGTCTCACGCTGTGCTTACTGAGTGCTGGATACAGGAGGAGGAGGAAAAGGAGGGTCATTAAACATGGCAGCCGCCAGCGACGTGCTGGTGGAAGCCGGTTGAACAACACGATGTTCGCACCACCGATGATGGGCAGGACAGATATAATGAAGCCCGGCGCTGTCAGTGTATGGCACCGACTGATGATACTGATGCCTGAAAGGAGGACAAGGTGTAAAACGAAAGACAGGGCTGAGACAGTGTTTGCAGCTCTTGCCTTTGCTACAAGCTGCCTCCTCGGCTCCTGCCCTAATTGCTGCCTTGCTTGGAGGCGGCTCTCCCTCGGTATGCCTTTCATGCCCCCCTTAATTGCGTCAGCCGGAAAGGAACGTGATTGTTATTGTCATTACTCTCGTTAGTAATTAAGCAGCTATTGACTCCTTCCCTACATTCAGCCTGTTTGATTAGGCCTGAGGTCTGGAGATATGGATTAGGCTCTCACAATGTTGCAGCCGAACACCGCTGCCGTCTTTTGTTGGCCGGGAGCCACGTGCAGATGAAGACTGAGGAAGAGGAGGGTGGAGAAGTGGAACTTCTGTTTACTTTTTCTGTCAGTGAAGCTTCCTGGAATACCTTTGCCTTTCACGCCACATCATCGTCCGTGACACGAGAGTGTGCACCTTCCCCCGGAAATGCAGGGATGTCAGGCATCTGCTGAAGGAATACTTAGGCGGTGGGGGTGTCGTTTTTGCTCCGAAGGGATGGAGAAAAAAAAAAGTTGTTCTACATTCTGTATAGCTCAAGTTCAAGGAAACGGCATGGAACAAATAAATCGTCATTATGCGTCATGTTCTTGGGTCTCTTGGTGAAAAGGTTTCCTGGAAATATGGCAGTGATAGACTTTATATTGTGTGAAACTTCTGTCAGGTCCAAAAGTTCATTCTTGACCTTGGAAACAGCGCTTTAACAAAGCCTTTCTCAAGGTTCACTTTATTTGTGTAAGAAGCTAATAAGTAGACCTTGAGTTATCATTTTCTTTTTTCAATTTGTTCAGCAGTACAGTCCACATAATATGTGGTTCCATAAAGCCTTTTATTTGACTGTTGAATAAGCGCTCTCTCAGCATTTTGAGAAGCTTTAGCTGAACACCTTAATTATATATATATATATTTTTTTTAACATTTTGTTTTTAAAGTTTTATTTTAACCTTTCCCTGTCCTTTCAAGATGTGAATATTTGTCAAGGAAATTACCTTTCAGAATACTTTCTTTGTATCACTTCTGCTGTTGTGTTAAGTTATGTTCTAAGTTTTTTGTGAACTTGAAATTAATTTTTTTGGATATATTCCATGTTGGCAGACTTTTAACTGTAACAGAAATAAAACTTTCTTCAGTAAAAGGCACAATAGTCTACATGCATAATAGTACAGAGGCAGAGCATAGCATCTTATAAACTTATAAGAAGTGGACATAGTTGCCATGGCGAGTTGGGTCAGGATGGACCATGGATGTATAAAGAGAACTGGATACAGTGCTGGAGGCAGGACCCCCTTCAGTCCTTTTAAAGTTGCCCAATGGCACATGAAGCCAAACTGACTGCAGAGAAAGAACCTCTATCTGGGCCCATAAAGCAAGCACATTTAGCTTAAACCACGCCTCCAATCCGCAGGTCACGTCCAATCTCTGCCCAGTCAAATGAATGGAGAGCCAATTACTCTGGCTTTCAGCGCATTTGATTACTTTATTACCAGTAGACCCTAATTATTTTTATAAGGGCTATAACAGTGTTCATACTTGGTAGTTGATAAGCACACAAAAAACACAGCTGATTTACAGACGTCTCTTTCCCAATGTAATTCAATGGGCCCAATGATGTCACAGACAGGTGGTAGTACCACCATTTGGCCACTACCAAATGGTGGTACTACAATTTACTTGCTTCAATGGTTGCGTTCGGATAGTTTAAAAATCAGCTCCTAAATTCTAACCCTATCTCCTATTCCTTGATCTCTGAGTGAAACGTCACGGGGTTAAGGGATAGTGGATAGGAGAATTCAAAAGGATTTAGGAGAAGAGACTGCAGTACTTTAGAGAATTCGAATGCACTTTCACTATCCAACGTGTTTATGATGCGCCAGCGGACGTCATGAATGTGCGTCTGCTGCTGTGGGGAAACTATGGAAACTACAGTTTTCTATACAGCGGACTACAACATGGATGTTCAATAAGAACGAGGGACTACTGTAAACTCATCGAGAGACTCTGCACCGAGCTCTGATGCTGTTGCTTTATGCTTTATGAACAACAGAGAAACATATTCTTCAGGACCAAAGTTGGAATTGAAATAAAAAAGTGAAACTTATGTTCATCACCCTCTCCCTCCGGTCCACATTAATACAAATGATCCCAATACGTATGATTGTATGAACTATGAAAAGATCTTAAAATCAATACAAATGTATTTATTATAAACGTTAGTCTTTAACATCTATCACTGTGTATATCACCATTCAAACATCTTTTAAAAGTTGAACAAACCCCACACAGCTCAGTGAAATGTTGACTTTATTTGATCCTTTCAGTAAAAACTAACGTTCATATTTCTCTTTTTGATTATAATACTGATGAACGTTCAAAAAATTGTTTATCTGCTTGAAAATATGGAAAGAATGTACAAATAACACCTTAAATTAGCAACTCATTATGTAACGACTCGAGACTGTCACAGATACATTTCACCGCCTCATGTAAACACAACTTATCACCAAAGGTGTCACCACCATCAAAGATCTTGCCTGTTGCCATTTTCAAACCCCAGGGATTCCCTCTGGGAAAGCGGCAGAGAAGGATGAGAATAATAGTCTCAGCATAGAAGAGGGAGTTCAATAACTGGCAGGAGTGACAAGGACCCAAAAGCAATTCCTGACTGTGCACTAATCCGCACTTTTTTGTGGGACGCACAGAGAGTGAGATAAGCCTGGAGGTTAATGCAGAGGCGTCTCTCCTCTGTCCTCGGCGGTGACAGCCCCCGACAGGCAGACCCCAGCAGCACGTCTTGTTTATGTTAATGTAGGTGGCCCGGGCCAGCTCCCACACTGAGCAGCAGATAGAGACGTCAGAGGATCGTCAGAGTGCCACTCGCAGCCTCTCACTGGGCTACCCGGGATCTCTGCCTTCACATATGAAGGCTGTGAAGAAGTACCCAGGGTGAGGGAGATGGGTGAGGTGAGGTGAGGCGGGCCTGCTGGGACTCCCTCCCACCTAATCATCTGTGGATGGTTCATCTACTTCTCCACACTTCGTTTGAACCGCAAATGACACCTTGGAGAGAAAAGGAAAGAGGGAAGGGTTCTGCTTTTAATGTATGCGTCTTTGAACATTTTCATACTGACTCTTTCTCTATTCAGTTTTATTTTAATAGGGTCAGATACTGACAGTTACAGTTAAAACTAGCTATGCACTGCAGGTGTTGCATTTATTTCCTATGCACGTGTTGTGTTATTCATAACAATTGCCTAACTGATGTACCAAACAATTTACAGGAAACGTCAAGGGAGTGTGGGGTAAAACTGTTATTCCCTTTTAATAGTAAAAATAAATATGAAAATTATTTTTTTTAAATATAATCTCATGTTGGGCTGTGACTATTAATCAACAAATATTTCGATTAAAGTAGCACTGGAACAGTTATATTAGTTAATAAAGTCATATAAGTTAATCAAACATTTCTGTTCATTTACAACAGTTATAATAATTTATTACACACATGACTAATACTTTTTTTCAAATGACGTGTTCTGTTTTCATTTGATATTTTAAATGGACTGTCCTTGGGTTGTGGACTGTTGGTTAGACACTATGAACCCTTTAGAGAGGCCAATTTGGATTCTAGGAACTCCGTACTATTTTTTACATTAATAAAAAGAGAGTGGGAGAGAAATTTAGTCTGGAGGGAACTTTGATATTTTAGCCTTTGCAAACCATTTACATGCACAAAAACATATAACCAAAAAGCATATTAGGGCCTCTTTGATAGACATTGATGTTTCTTGATATGAATGACATGCTCATTTGAGTAGAGGAGGAAATATGTTTTGATCTTCCTTCATTCATGACTATTAGAAGGCACTATTTAACCAAAAATAAAACCGACATTATTCGGCATGGCATTATACGGAAAAAAACCAACAACACCGTAGCTCCGGGTGTATCTGCACCGTATCAGCTCTGCACCAAGCACACCTCTCAGTTTGTGTTGTCCCCTTGTTTATGTGTTTGCTACTCTGAGGTATCATTCTCATCATATGCCTTGTCTCTCACTGATGAATGGTTGTGCCTCAGTGACCTGCCCCCCCTTCCCCTTGTTTGTGTCAGTGTGATGTAGGGCTGACCCGTGGAGTTGGGAGCGGGGTGGGGACATTGAGACAGATGAAGGGTCACACTTGTGTGCAGAGAAGCTTCTCCTCTGGGTCTCCTTCACCCCCGCATGCTCGACCCTCACCAGCCTTTCATTCTAATCTGATGATAATGATATTTGCTCAGGACGACCTCTGCTTGCACAATGTAATTACCCCCCCAGCTTTCTATGATCTCGGCTATTGGAAATCGATGAGCCATAAGAGTGCCCCATCAGAGCTTATTATTATCACTACTCGCTTTTTCGTTACGCCGCGATCAGATTTAATATGTTGTTGAGTTTTTTACCGCATGTTTTTCCTTGATTTTCACTTTGACTTCTGTCAGTGTGATAGTCCGTGTCTTGCTATTCTTCGAATTCTTGCAAAAAAATTTCATGCTTCGTACTACACATTAAGTATGTTTGTTTTATCCTGCAAAGATAAAATTACAGACCATTAAAGGTCGCAGGGTTAATTGAAATAATGAATAATCTTAATGTTTAAGAAAATCTTTTCTTTATGTCACGATACTTAACTATCTGCTGAGTGCACACCAAAACAGCATCTGTGTATATTGTTGAGTGTTATTTTGTCCCCTTAATGGCACCTTTGGCTTCGTAGCACTCAGCAGTTCCACGGTTCTCCGTGCATTTGTGAGTGGATGCCTATTTAAATCGGTTAGGTGAATCCGCTCTGGATGACTCCCTCCATTAGCTACTCATCCAGGGTTAAGTACCCTCAGGAACACATGGCATTGGCCATCAGGTGACCCCGCCTCTGCTCTGACTTGATTGAGACACTTCAGTCGAGGCCTTGCCTTCGTGACCTTCTGGAAGCCTCCGGCAAATAGACGTTTCTTGTATTGTCAAGGGTATGAGTGTGGTCCACTGATCTGGACATTATTGCCAGCACTTCAGCCTTATGGAACCCAAACTTGTTATTTCAAGAGTAAAGCAGTGTCTTTGCACTGACCTTCGCGCTTGTTATTGTCAGTCTTGTCAAAGAGATAAGAGGATCACAGGTGATATTTCATCAATGAGAGGTAAACGAGGGCAGAGTTAAGACACACTTTTTGGGAACAAGACTCAACTAAACAATGAAACACCAAATATGGACTTTATCTGTCATTAGAAAGACAAAGGGCCTTGAAGGCGTGTGTTTGTTATTTATTTCTCTTTGGATCAGGCCATAGAGTTGTCTTGAGTCACACACCCACTGCTCCTTTGAGCAGCAATTTCCTTTTATTGACCCCTTGTAAAGTCCCTGGCTCTGTAAACACCTATGGGCTGTCATGTTTTTATGAGTTAAAGGAACCAAATAACACAGCAATCAGCATTCATTCGAAGACGGCACATTTCAGGGCTTTCACAAAGGAATCCACTCCAAATGCACAGGACAGCGATATTACCTTTCGGTCACACGGTGTGGAGGAGGTTGTGAGACGGATTATGATGAAACATACATTCCAGACTGAAATATGAAAAGGATTAAAGCTGAAGGAGAGGGGTCAAAGGATGAAGGAGAGAGGATTGGAGGTGGACGTCAGCGACACGCATTGCTTCTGAAAGTGTATTTTTAGCCCAGGACGGCAAAGGTGACAAAGGAGGAGAGGTGGAAGTGATCGATATGTTTGTGCAAAAGGCAGAGGACTGCCGAGACACAACAGTGGAAGGCATGAGTGAAGCAGTCCCTCAAGGGGACGGCCGGCTCGGCCAATGTGGAGGCACAACAAATGAGGAAATGGTAACAGAGAAATGGCTGATGAGCAGGAGGTGCGCTGGGAGCGCGGGGGTGCTGCTCAGTGACAGGAAATATTTGTTATGAACAAACTGAAGGCCATTTGAACACAAATCCAGTCTCACAGTTACCACACTGAGAATAGGCAAAATCCAAAGAAACATGTTGGCATGGACAAGAGGAAGATGGTCCAGTTCTATTCCGAGAGAGGAAGTGAACATGGGAAGTTGTTCCAATGCTTCCATTAAGCTTTGTTTATTTGGAAAATATTATCCAATTATGGCTGATCCTTAAAATGTTGCAACCCCATTGCTTATTTTCTAATAGATCTGACCCTTTCTTAACTGTGCTATCTCTGACAACTGATTTTACTTTCTGAACAGACTGCAGGTTTAGAGGACATAAAACTGAGATGCACCAAAGAAGTTGATGTAGAAGGATGCCAAACTTCCTTTTGGCAATACAAGTGCTGCAACTAAAAGTAGTTTTATGCTTTTGAGTTTAAAAATATACATGGTGAAGTGTTCAAGCTCGCAGCACTAGAACTATAGTTTTTAGATGCTTTTCCTTCTGCTATCCTTCCACTGCTTCACACTGTTCCCCTTTACTGCTCAGGCAGGACGCTTTAAACAGATCACTGACCCAATGTGGGACATTTTGGTCAATAACTTACCAACCATACACTTTGAAGACATTTGTTTTCCTCTCATAATCATTTGCACAACATATCTGACTCTTTCAAATAAAACTTGAAACTTCTTAACCATTCCAAAATGAAGGCAAATCCTTTTCTTCCTCATATTTTGCTCATTTAATTGTTCTTCCGCAAATATGTGCACGCATTCACTGTCGAAGGTGATGGGAATTTCACAGAAAATCCACATTATTTGGTGATATGCTCAACCTCTTTGGTGCTGTCCATTATTTGTCAATATCCTTGTTGATTGAAAATGATTTGGCTTTTTGTTGTTGTAAAATAATTTTTTTAACGACCTGGATTGGGATGATTTTGTCAAATATTGTTTAATTATTTGATTTACAATAACATTTTACCAGGCTTGGGGAGTAACGTATTAAATGTAACGGGATTACGTAATCAGGATGCAACAAAAAGGTAACTTTAATATTGAGTAAAAAACATCTTATTTTCTCTCCTATTTATTTGCATTGATGTAATCCAAAAGTAACAGAATAATCAGGTTACATTACTTTTATATTGTGATACTTATATAAAGTAATCATTTCTTTACTAGTAATTGGATTACATTTTTAAAGTAACCCTCCCATCCCTGCATCTTACGTTTGGCTGTTTTTATGGAATCCAAAGCCTAAAAGATTTACAAATGTATATATTTTGAATAGCTTCAGTATTCAGAGTTCAAGCGATCCTGAAACAGAAAACGCAACTTGTGCGTATACTTAAATATAAAAAAATTGCAAAACCACAAAAGGTTACTGTCAATCTCACAGCCTCTGTATTAAATAGTGGCTTTGACATTTTATTTCACTGTCACTTTCCACATTTGTACACCTTACACCTAATGTGAATCACAACGACACAACTTCTCCATGCTTACATGTTCCCAACAACTGATTTGTCAACATGCTCGCCACTTTCAACCCATGGTTAATGTATACCCGCAACCTTTGGTCTTTACTGTACAACATGTGTGTGTGTGTGCGACTTTACGAGTGTGTGCATGCAAGCGTGTATTCCTCTCAGCTGTGACTCGTTAAATGATTTCTTGAAGGGCTATAGAGCGGCCATTTCATTTTCGCACCTAATAAAAGTCAGGTCACACTGTGCCCCGGCTGATCCTCTTTGATATGGTCCCTGCACTTGCCCAAGACCTCTTTCACAGGTGCCAATCATTATAATCAAGCCCCCCACCTCCAGCCCCAACACCATCTCCCCCCTCTACCCCTAGGGTCATGTGGGGGCTTTACAGCAGTTGTTTTGACCAAGAAGCAAGTTTAATCTGGCACACCGACCATATTCCTTGATACCATGCTTACACCAGCTTCATTCCCCATCTATGCTTTCTTAAAATAAAGTCCAAAGCAAAAGATTATCTGACCCCTTCACTGAATATCTAAGCATATAGCCACTGAAATATTACATATGGAGCTAATTGTACAGGTTCTTACACTAAAGCAGTTGCTTTCTGAAGGGCATCATGACGGTAGGAACTAATGTTTTCCCCACTCACGTACCCTAGACACATTTCCCAGCAGGTGTGGGGATTTAAACGGGTCACTCTGCAAAGGTTAGCCATTTAAAAAAGGCCAAGGGTCGAAGGTGAGCCTGGTTTCCAGACCCCATGAATCGCTGGCGGCACATTATATTTAGCGATTGGCTGGGTCTGACACTGCCCTTTTCTGAGATGTATTACTAACTTCATTGCTCTCCCCCAAAGGACTGGTCAGTGTTAAACCAATGACAGCATGACAGAAATCAAATTGAACTTGAGATCAAATCAGGGCAATAGACGCCAAAGGCAGCCTCACCTTTAGCAAGAGAAAATTGTAGACCAGCTGATTGCTGTTTCTAAGAAATATTTTGGAAGCACTTACATTTCTAATATAGTGGTGAAACTGTCATTTAGCTTGCAGGTGAGTCTTAAGATCACACATGTTTAATTGTCAGCTTGTCTGCTGTATCTTGTTATTGTGTCATCAGCAGTGTTGGGCAAGTTACTTCCAAAATGTTATACAGTACATATTACTGTCTTTTTTAAGTAATAAGTTACATTACAATATTACTGTCTATTGCTTTACCAAAATAACCGCAAAAGAATGGCTAGGTATTTTAAATGCTGAAATGTAGTTTAGTGCAGCTCATTATACATCCAGTGAAGGGCGATGTGGTATAGCACAACAACTGTGTAGGCCATTAAGGCTACTAACAACTTTTATTACACAGCTTAGTTGAATACTCGATTCTGATTGTAAATTCTTAACATGTGACACGTTGTTAATACAGCAGTACAGACCACTGTCAAGGACTATAATGAAGGTTGCTAAGGAGGATCAAGAAAGAGAAAGGAAAAGAGGTTAACAGACGGTGCGCTGGACGTGAGATAAATCTCCAGAAGAAGTCAGAGAGGAAGTAAACACTAACAGGAACACTGAATGGGCTCCGTAGTTTGTTTAGTAGGCCTATATGGCCGTGTAATAATGTGCCGTGAAGCAGTCATTATGGGGAAAAGAACACCCGACAGGCTGATCAGGGAACCCGACGCGAAGCGGAGGGATCTTGATGAGCCTGAAGGGTAAACACACCAGGTTTACTAATCTACCCGCACAATTTTTCTCTGGTGTCGGAATGTCTCGCGATGTTAGTGAATTCTTAAAAAACAAAACACCATTTGTTTCCGGGTTACATTTTGTTGTAACTGCATTACTGAGAATTGTAACGGGTAGTATATTACCCACATTTCATTAGTAATGCGTTACATTACTTCGTTACAGCAAAAAGTTACATTACTGTAACTCTGTTACTTTTGTAACACCCAACACTGGTCATCAGTAGGTCTGTCCACATTTAACCATCTCCACCGTCCCCTAAATACTACACTTATGCAGTGATGGAACAAGTATTCAGATCTTGTATTTAAGTAAAAGTAGCAATACTAATTTGTAAAAATACTCTGTTCAGCATTGTAAATCTCACTTAAGTGAAAGCAGAAAAGTACTGCCATTAAATTGAACTTACAGAAAATAAAATTACTCGTCATGCATAATGAACCATTTCATAATAAAATATGTGAAATTACTGGATAATGATTACTTCTACATTTTCATCACAATTAGTACATTTGGAGCTAATTGGACTTACTTTGTATACGCTTTTGGATATCTTAACTTGAAATGAAATATGAATCTGATTTGTATTTGGTTTTAGCTATTAATCTGAATCTATAAAGTCACTAGTAACTAAAGCTGCCAAATTATGTACTTAACTTTAGAGTACAATATTGGCTGCTAAAATTGAGTAAAGTAGTAAATTAACATTTGAAGACTCATGTAGTGTACAAGTACCTGATATGTGTGCTTTACTACATTACTTGCATAAATGTACTTTATGACTTTCCACCACTGCACTTATGCACCACTAACTTGCAATAGAAAAGTACTTTTAAAAGAAGTGTCACCTTCTTCGAAAATCAAATATGAATGAAACAGTTCGACAATCTTTTTCAGCCAAGTCTTTTAATCTATATCTCTCAATCAGGGGCGGATCTAGACAAATATTCATGGGGTGGCAAAAGGGTGGCAGGAGATTTTGAGGGGTGGCATCCCCTGGCAGAAGTATATGCTGATTTAATCGCAGTCATATCAATCAATGTTAACTTGGAAAGCCACAATATTAATATTTTAAGGTGACATTATTGTGGCACATCAGTAAAGCCTTACATATACATATATAATGTGGCAGACATAATTTAATGAATTTTAACTGAATAATAACTGAATGAGTTTGTTTCACTCTTAGACCACCAGGGGTACCAAATGTATGCAGACTGCTGCAATAAGTACATTAATTAACTGTCTCGTCGATGTTTGTCTGAATTAATATGAAAATATAACAATCATATTATTCCTATCAGCTGTCAATCGCTGTCAATCAATGATTCACATATTACATTACATTACATTACATTGCATTTGGCTGACGCTTTTATCCAAAGCGACTTACAATAAGTACATTCGACCAGGAAGACACAACCATGAAGAAAACAGAATCATATAAGTACATCAGGTTTCATAGAGCCAAACATTTCAAGTGCTACTCAACTGGCTTTAGGTAAGCCAGTCCTAAAAATAAAAAATAAAATAAATAAATATTCATTTATTATTGAATAAACTATATTTTTTGGAGGAGTTAATGATGAATGTTCCTCAAGATGCTTGCTCACCCTCCTTCAAATTTGAAAGACAAGTAATTACTTTCATGTATCAAAATTCAAAAGATTCAAAGGAACAGTTCAGCGCCCCACAACTTTACTGCAAACAGTTAAAACCTTAAAACTTAAAACTTAAAACTGTGTTTTGGGGGCAGACCCCCACAAAGAAATAGAATAGAATATATACACACATACAAGGTCATTCATAATCGTAACAGTTTGTTATGCTCATCGAGTCATCCGTGAGCAGAGCATTAAGTTGGCATGCCTATTACAGCTGAATGCGGCGATTACCATCTTGTTCAGCAAAACGCCTCACAAACTGATTAAGATCTACAGCCTTTAGTGCGTTTTGATTCAATGCTGAGTACAGCCAAACTTGACAGTCTCTTTTCTGTCATTGTAGACCGCAACTACCTCATTCCTTCCGTCTACTTGGATCATATTATTACCAAGCTCGCGCCAGGTGGGGGTTACAAGACTCGCATCTTGTGCTGCATTCACTTGCACTCGGACATTAGAGATTTTCTCTCATAAATGTCCGATGAGCCACAACTTGTCTTTCAAAACAAAGATGCCAACTGGGGTGGCAAGGCTATTTTTTAGGGTGGCAGTTGCCACCCCATGCCACCCCGGTAGATCCACCCCTGCTCTCAATGCAAGCTATTTCATTTGGTTTGCCTACATTATATTGCAATATTTGAAGGGTTATGTTTAATCCCTCAAATCTCCTGTTTAAGGTTAGGCAAAGACGGTGGCCTTAGATGAATATTAAAATGTCAGTCCTGAACAGTGTACTTTTTTACTTCTGGGAAGAGCTTTCTCAAAGACTGCTAGGCTAAGTATATTTACTTTTTTATAAATACAGTTCTCTGTCTCTGATGTTAACTTTATCACATATCATTCCTACGGTTCTAGTAGACTTTAATCCAGTTGAGTCTCTTGCTCCAGCTTCTTCTGTTTTATTGTATTCTAAAAAATTGGTAATAGTAGATTGTTGTGTTATTGGATTAGGGTTTTCGAGCTAGTGTTGGCTACACTTAGGTTGTGGTAAACTTGTTCTGGAAGTGCAGGGTTAAGATACATTTATCTAACTGAGGTTAAGATTTCTAGAAATCACACCTCTCCCCTGATCGGCAACCTTTCTGTTCGGCTGAAATGTATTTAATTATTGATTTATTTGACATATATACTGTATGAAGGCAATATTACATTCACATGAATTGCGAGCAATGCATTATGTGTACGTATTTCTATCAATAGCTAGTGTGAAGATCTTGTCCATGGTTAGGATTTTGGGAATAAAAACAAATAATACGAGAAGTTAAAAGACAGCTGACAGTTGAAACAACAATTATGAGCAATTGCGGGAAAAATGACGATTTAAAAACAGCAAAAAGGAATGAAAATATTTATACTTTATGTTAAAAGTTTAGTATTGGTTCATGTTTTTATTTCTGATGGAAGAGTATTTCAAGTCTGTTGGCCATTAACTTTAAAATAAACTTGTTTAGCCATTAGCAGGTTTGTAGTCTCGTACTGAATCCTGTACTGATATATTTTTTACAATCAATGGACTTGGGGTAAGGCCATTCACACCTTTAATTTTAAAAATTAAAGGTTTATACAATTCTCAAAGCTCAATAGATTATACTTTCTTTGTATTTTACAATGTTGCCATTGTATTGGCTTCAGAGTAAAAAAGGGTAGCTGAGTTTATCAGACGGTTGCCATATCACTCATTGTACTGATGGAAACCCATTGTCAGTGTTCCATTGTTGATTGGACTTATTGTGATTTGCTTTAAATACAAAAAGATCTGTGGATATCTTTTTAAAAAAACAGACGATTGACTTTGGTAAGATCCATGCTTTTGTCTTTTTTTTGTTTTAATCTTTACAATTTAAATGCCACTCAAATGCTAAATTCAAGGTATAAGGGTGACTTAATACATTGCATGGACAATGTCTCAAAATGTCTTTAGGTTAAACCAAACTGTATCTAGGTTAAAAAAAAGGGTGGGTTGGCCCTTTAATAATGTACATTCCACCTCCATAGCATACTGCACTGTATGTACAAGGCAAAGATGCTCCTCAAATATGAAGCTTCCACATAACATAACAAAGAGCAATGTTTCAAACACCTACAGGTCCTGTATAAATAACCTAGGGCAGGTATTTCCTTTGGTGTATTGAAGACAGAATTTACAATATATCACATCGAGGTCTACTTATTCATTTATTTATTCATTTATTCATTCCTGCCCAAGGCCCATCGTCATATGGTTTACGCTTATACCCTACATGTAACATGGGAAAGGTATCTACAGTCTGTCATAAATTGATTTTTCTCCCAGTCAATGTAGTCTCTTAAAGGGGAAATATCTTGAACCAATATAGAAATATGGATTCTTTGTTTCTCATGTCAGAATTCCTGAAATAAAAATATGTACGAGTGTACGAGGCTTTTCAAACACTCGTTTTTGTATGACTTTACTATGTCGTTATTTTAATTTTTAATTTCATGATCATATAGTAAAATCCATTGTGATACATTACTTTAATTACTGGAATTCACCTCTATCGCACAGTGAAAGCTCTACCCATAAACCACCCTGTTTCCTGTCACACACAGGACTGTTCTCCTTGCCCACCCTCCCCCGGGACACATTCCCTCTACCATCTGCTGTTATCAGAAACTCTAAAAGCTTGAGTTGTTTTTCTGCCAGAGGAACAGCACCCTCTCCCTTTTTTATGCTGTAAGCAGAACCCCTTTTTGCCTAAAAACGATCCAGCAACTTCCCAGCCAAATCTCCAGCCTGGTGCCACAGTGTGGTCTGAGGGCCAGTGCAGGCTTCCTGTTTAGTTTTTCCTTTCTTTTTTTTCACAATTGCTTTTAAGTAAACAGAACCACTGAATGTATACCCTAAAAGCTCTCTAGTTTTTTTATATAACGATTCAAGGTCAATGAGTATAACTTTATTAGGTAAAATAACTACATTTGATTCTCAAGAGATGAAAGTAAGGCTCTAGATTTTGCTCATAATCCTGCGTCCAATCTGTAGTTGATAATTAAGAGTTTGGAAGTGGCTTAAATAAAGGTTGATTTAAGCAGCCTGTCTTATAAGGATCCCTCGATAAAGGGCAATTGGATTTTCCCATTGGATTTTGGAATATTGCAGAAAATAACCTCTTTGGCAAACACACATTGATGATACTAACAAGTTTTGTTTAGGAGGATAGTCTCAATATATTAATGCCACTTTAAGATTTGTGTGCATCAGCTAAGCTAAAGGCAGTCTCATGTGGGTGTGATGACGTTTTGGACTCTTTTGTAGTCACTTGTTAGTAACTTTATGACAGAGAAGCTTCGGACATTCATCAGTGAGGTAACAACTGACGTGGTTTAATGTTGTCGAACAAAACATGGAAATCTCCTCCGCAGATCTTATTTCAGGCTTCTAACCACAAACAAGTTAAGGGAATCGTGTGATAAAATGCTAAGTTATTTCAGGGTTTTCAATTAAATTAAATTCTGGGGCCTAAGGAAATTAGTTTCTAGCAATGGCAGTTCTAGACCAATTTTACTATGGGGGACAAAAGAGACAAAGATAGTGTTTTTCTACCATGATTGTTTTTTGTTTCATTCATGGAATTTGTGTCAGTAACTTAGTTAAATGTTATTAAATTACATAATTGAAAACAAAACACATTCCTGTTCACTTCGGCTTGAGTTACAGTGTCACAAGGGCACTGGCCCCCGTTGGCCCCCCCTAGAACCGCTCATGGTTTTAATGGCTGTGAATAGATTATGGAATTGCTCAAACGTTTTCTTCAAAACATTGTTCTGTTGGTTGATTTGTTTGTTGATGGCGTTCATGAAAAAAAACATATTTGTAATTACTTTTTTAGTTTGACACACGTTTTAAAAAACATTTTAAAACTTACATTTTTAAAGTTCAGTTTCTCTCTTGTGTAAACAATTAAATAACCTTTCAAAAGGTCAGATTCAGCAGGTTTTGTTTGTCATCCTGTTTCTACATGTTACATATTAGTGATGAGTCAATTTCTAAAAATGGTTAGAACAAGCTGTTTCTGAAACTCAAGCCTATGTTGCACCTTTTCAACATAGAAGACTTTATTCCTGTTATTCTTTATTTATTTCTGGTCCTCCTCACTGGCGTATCTTGGTGGAGGCTGGAGAGGCTGAAGATGTGGTAGCAGCATGGCCTTAACCTGTGTTTTAGACCTAATCTGTAATTGCATCCAGTGAAGGAGGACCAGCCTCTCTGACGTGACCGGCCATGGAGCGCCAGGCCTGGAGCCCCCGCGCAAATCCAGAGTGAGATGGAGAGATTGAGCAGGACCAGCAAACACAGATAAAAATGAAAAAAAAAAGAGAAAAGCAAACGGATTGACTTTGGTAAGGGGTCACTTTTGAAAGTCCTCCCAAGTGATTGTTCGAAAGTACCATTTTTTCTCAGTTCAGGACACCCCTGAGATGTGAAGTGTAAGGTTATAGTATGGCCCAGTGCTCTATATTAATGGTGACTTTGGCTCACCTAATACGGATTCTCAGGGTTATAGCCCCCGGGTGCCTGCTGAGCAGAATGTGAATGCAAAAAGAGCCTATCCCTCTCCCCATCCCCTCCCTGGTCACCAGGGCCCCACCAGCCCTCGCTCAAGGTTACAGCCCACACTGCCTGGCAGTGATGAAGCCATCAGCGCTGATTTTAAATGATACCCTGGACTAGCCACCACTTAATGTGTTCCCTCTCCCTTTACTTTTCCTTTAAACTCTTGATTATCCCCCTTTTCAAGTTGATATTGTAATGCATGATCAGAGCAGAGGCTGAACGGCAAAGACACGTTTCTCCTTGAGTCGGTCGCAGGAGTTCCCGCTGGTAGAAAAAAAGAGAGTTTATGATCAAGGGCCTGCCTCTTAAGCCCAGAGCTATGCGCGGGATGTTTTTGTATTTTGGCGTGTGTCAATGTGAACCCAGCCTGGGTATACATAATGTAATATGCTAAAGTCCTGCACAACAAGCCTCTGGAAGTCTCCATGTGTACATTTTCTACACGGTTTACAATCCCTATTTTGTAATTACACCAAAAGATATCCCCCTGCAGAAAAAAAAGCTCCCTGGCTGTCAAGCGATAGCTCCGACGGACATCGAGACTTTTTCTGTGTTACTCCCTTCTCGTTGCTCATGTAGATTCCACTAATGCTTACTTGACGAGTAAAAATGTTATTCTAATGATGGTCGAGGGAGCAGGGTTTTTGCAGGTAGTTGTTATGGAAACTGCAGCTGCAGCTTAACTGTACGATAAGCCTCCTCTCTTACCACCGCCCCCATCCCCCCATCTTCTCTTCCTTTTCGATCTAGTGAACACAGCATGTTGGAGTCATTACCAGAGTACAAATGGTTAAGGACAGAGCCGAGACACGGGGGACAAAATTCACTCAGAGATTGTGTGCAAAATGGTCAGTGCTGCTATCTATAAGCCACAATCTGGCCTACACACAGGAGGACTGTGATGTGTTTCTCTCCAATTTTAGTTAATGTATTCCTTTTTATTTTAATGTATCCCTCATTAATAAACACAGCCTAGTTGTAGCTCAATCCAATTACATTTTAACTCCAGTGTTTTTCATTATTGTATTACTGTATTATATTTACGTGTAAAATGACTCATTTATCAATTATTTCGATTTCATTCATTATATAATTTGGTATGTCGTGAATTTGATTCACAATTCCAAATGTGGGATAATTGTATAGTGTCTGAGAGAAAATCCCTCTGGGGGGAACAAAGGAATTTTAGCCTTAGCAGACCATTTACATGCACACAAACCTATATAACACACTACAGGAAAGGGAACCCCCCCCCCCAAAAGCATAATAATGCCCCTTTGAAACAACAAATAGGTGAAATTCTAGCTAGAAAACAGGATGTCAACCGCACACCCTTGCTTTAAATGCTTAGGTCACACTTTGTTGACCTGGCTATTTAGCCCAATATCCTCCATTCCTTGGAGCTGTTATAATTGGCATCGCCACTAGAGTTCCTTGCCAGGTAAATATACATATAGGTCATTTCAGGCTAATTTATCCATCATTTGTACAGATAGTTGCTTTTAATAGAGTTAATGACACACTGAAAGAACACTTTACCTTGCAGGTAAGATGGACTTGAATATGTAGCATTACTTATACAGTAGGCGTCTCTCTTTGTGACCTCACCTTGAGGTTCAAGGATCTACATGACATGTTCAGCAATTCATCCTACCTCACCGTGCTCCTGTGTGTTTGACAAGAGAAAACCATTGTCTGTTCTCCAGTTTTCTCATTTTTCTAATTGAAGCTATGAATGGAGGGTGAAAAAGTCATTTTTTAAGGGTGTAATTTGAAGAATAATACGTGCTCTTCTAGGCTGAGTTTATCCCTATTCATTATGTTATTGATTAAATTGACTTGTTTTACTCGATGGAGGCATTATCATAGGGTGCTCAAATGATGCTGAGCTCCCCACTGTGAATGGAAGAAGCTGTGGCAGAAATGTATTTCAATTTAGACTTCTTAGTCTCACCACAAGCACTTCAATTATCAGTGATGGGAACCTTTTATTAAAAAGAAAGCTCTCACATTTCTGGCACAGCTTGTCTTTCACCGAACAAATGTTTAATTCCAAAAAATAATTTGAATTTAAGGTGAAGAATTTAAAAAGAAGATTGAAGGCCAAACAAAATGTAATTACTGTGAATAAAAAAGTGGATGTTTCGACTTTTTTCCCCCTGATTTCGACATGGCTTATTTAACTGTTTGCAGTAACTAATGAGCTCCATGTGAGATCACTCAAGGTTATAGCCGGCAGCATTACAGCTTAATGTGACTCGCTGTGTGACAGGTTCCCCCAGAATCCATCCAGGCTCTGTTTTACTGAACTTCCACAAACTTCAGCTGAAAGTGTGGTGATGTCAGTAATGATCTCCAAATAAACCCAGCTAAAATAGCACAGTGACCTCATTATTGTTTCCATAGTTACAGAATGGCAGGATTACAGTTCCTATCTATAGTGGCATACAATTCACACAAAATACTGCATTTTCACAGAGTTTAACAATTTGAATGTGAAAAACAGTTCATAGTAATGTGACTTCAAGGTGGTGTGTGTAAGAGCTGGTCATTTTTTCAGCTGGGTCCCAAAACACGTAGAAGAGTAGGGCTCCGATTCTCAAATTAGGATCACATTCTATAAGAATTGCTTCATCAAATGTAACATTTGTGCTTGATGATGTGTCATGCTGTTGATGGTAGTTTGTTTTTCGTAGTGTTTATCAAACATTATTATCATTTCAATAGCACAAACAATCATATCAATTCCAGACCCTGAAACTGCTTCACTGCCACCCACCCACCTATTTCACTTTCAGTGCCAGAGATAGCATCGCACTCTTAATTGAACCAGCTGGCTTTGTCAGGCATGGATCCAAAACATGGATCTATATTTACTAGGTTATATCATTGTAAATTATTCAAATAAAATTCAACTCATGTAACGATGAAAGACCTGAGTTTCTCTCAGGCCTTAAACATGTAGACACATGGCAAGCTTCTTTGTTATCCATTTAGTTAAAAAGCTAAATGATGTTCTTGAATGTGATTTCCAGCATTACATAGTTACATTACATTACATTGCATTTAGCTGACGCTTTTATCCAAAGCGACTTACAATAAGTACATTCGACCAGGAAGACACAACCTTGAAGAAAACAGAATCATATAAGTACATCAGGTTTCATAGAGCCAAACATTTCAAGTGCTACTCAACTGGCTTTAGGTAAGCCAGTCCTTTATTAGTATAAAAGTGCTTCATTAATAGTTCTAACGCTCGAAGTGGAGTCGAAAGAGATGAGTTTTCAGTTTGCGCCGGAAGATGTGCAAGCTATCTGCCGTCCTGATGTCAATGGGGAGCTCATTCCACCATCTTGGAGCCAGGACAGCAAACCCACGTGTTTTCGCCGATGGGAACTTGGGTCCCCCTCGCAGCGAGGGCGCAACGAGTCGTTTGGCTGATGCACAGCGTAGTGCACGCGCTGGGGTGTACGGTTTAACCATGTCCTGGATGTAGGAAGGGCCAGATCCATTCGCAGCATGGTAAGCAAGTACCAGTGTCTTGAAGTGGATTCTAGCAGTTATCGGAAGCCAGTGAAGGGAGCGGAGGAGCGGAGTGGTGTGGGAGAATTTAGGAAGGTTGAAGACCAGACGAGCCGCTGCATTCTGGATGAGCTGCAGAGGTTGGATGGCACATGCAGGTAGACCAGCCAGGAGGGAGTTGCAGTAGTCTAGGCGTGAGATGACGAGAGCCTGGACCAGAACCTGAGTCGCTTTCTGAGTCAGCTGGGGACGTATCTTCCTGATGTTGTAAAGCGTGTATCTGCAGCAACGGGTTGTAGCAGCGATGTTTGCAGTGAAGGACAGGTTGTTATCTAGGGTCACACCCAGATTCCTTGCAGTCTGAATCGGGGACACAACTGAGGTGCCGATGTTGATTGTTAGGTCAAGAGTGGGACAATCTTTTCCCGGGAGGAAGAGCAGCTCAGTCTTGTCAAGGTTGAGCTTGAGGTGGTGAGCAGACATCCACTGAGAGATGTCAGCTAGACAAGAAGAGATGCGTGCAACGACCTGGGTCTCTGAGCGGGGAAAGGACAGAATTAATTGGACAGAATTAATTGGGTGTCGTCAGCGTAGCAGTAGTAAGAAAAACCATGCGGGCTAATGACTGATCCGAGCGAGTTTGTGTACAGGGAGAAGAGGAGGGGACCAAGAACAGAGCCCTGAGGGACCCCCGTAGTTAATTGACAAGGGTCGAACTCAGACCCTCTCCAAGTCACCCTGTAGGTACGGTCTTTCAGGTATGAGGTGAGGAGGGAAAGTGCAGAGCCTGAAACTCCAAGTTTTTGGAGAGTGCGAAGGAGGATCTGATGATTTACCGTGTCGAATGCAGCAGACAGGTCCAAAAGGATGATGACAGAGGAGAGGGATGCAGTTTTGGCAGTGTGCAGTTCCTCCGTGACAGCAATGAGAGCAGTTTCAGTGGAGTGACCTGCCTTGAAACCAGACTGGTGCGGATCCAGAAGGTTGTTCTGATTGAGATAACAGGAGAGTTGTTTAAAGACAGCGCGTTCAAGTGATTTAGACAGGAACGGGAGGAGAGAGACAGGCCTGTAGTTTATAACATCAGACGGGTTGAGAGTGGGTTTCTTTAGGAGAGGGTTTACTCTTGCCTCCTTGAGACTGTTTGGAAAGTGACCAGAAGTTAGAGAAGTGTTGATGAAATGGGTGAGAAACGGTAGAATATCAGGAGCGATAGTCTGAAGGAGGTTTGAAGGGATAGGGTCCAGAGGACAGGTGGTAGCCTGTAGGCAGAGGTAATGAGGGTAAGAACCTCACTTGGAGAGAGAGGGGAAAAGGAGGTAAGTGTGTTGGTGGAAGGAGGGTCTGGTGACCCAGCGGTGAGTAAAGGTGAGTCAGAAAAAGAAGAGCGAATATCATCAACCTTTTTTTCAAAGTGGGTAACAAAGTCGCTTGACAGAAGTGAGGATGGGGGAGGAGCTTTTGGAGGGTCCAAGAGGGTGGAGAAGATGGAAAATAGTTTTTTAGGATTGGAATAGGAAGATTGGATCTTATCTTGAAAGAAAGTGCTTTTTGCCTGAGAGATCGAAGCAGAGAAAGAGGAGAGGAGAGCTTGATAGGTTAGGAGGTCGTCACGGTGTTTGGATTTCCACCATTTCCGCTCTGCTGCCCTAAGGACGGTTCTATTAGCACGCAGTGCATCATTTAGCCAGGGAGCAGGAGGGGACTGATGAGCCTGCCGAGATGTGAGAGGACAGAGCGAGTCCAGAGTGGATGAGAGAGTAGAGAGGAGAGTTTCTGCAGCAGAGTTTGGAGGCAGGAGTTGGAACGAATCAGAGGAAGGGAGGGCTGAGAGCACCGACGAGGCAAAGGTAGAGGGGGAGAGGGAGCGAAGGTTACGGCGTACAAGTGCAGGATGAGAAGAGATTAGTTTGTTATGTTTGGAAAGGGATAGAGAGAATGAAATGAAGAAGTGATCGGATGTGTGGAGCGGGTTTACAGAGAGGTTAGAAGTAGCGCAGTTCCTTGAGAATATGAGATCAAGGACATTGCCAGCTTTATGAGTTGGTGGGGATGGAGACAGTGAGAAAGCAAAGGCGGTTAACAGAGATGTTAGTTCGTCTATCTTCCCCGTCTGGAGGTTGAAGTCTCCGAGGAGTACAGCGGGAGGACCAGTTTCAGGGATGAGTGAGAGGAGATTATCTAATTCCTCCAAGAAGTCCCCCAAGACGCCTGGTGGACGGTAGAGAACAACAATGGTTAACTGTATAGGATGGGTTATTGTGACGGCATGGAATTCAAAGGTGGAAGGAGTGAAGTTAGGTAGCTTGAAGAGGGAAAAGCTCCATTTGGGAGAGAGCAGGAGACCAGTGCCACCTCCTCTGCCAGTGGGTCTGGGTGTATGGGAGAAGGAATATGCTGTGGAGAGAGCTGCTGGGGTGGATGTGTTGGATGGAGTAATCCAGGTCTCAGTGAGAGCAAGGAAATCCAGAGACTGCAGGGAGGCGTAGCCAGAGATGAAGTCAGCCTTAGGAACAGCTGACTGGCAGTTCCACAGGCCACCTGAAACTAGATGTTGGATCTCAGTGGAGCACGTGGGATAGACGAGAGCAGGCCGGTTATATCGATTACGAGATACACGGGGCCAGTGATAATTGCGAGAAGACACATGCAGGAATACAGGAATGGAGAAAATACACATGATTATAGCATGAGGGGCTAAACAACAAAATAAAATGAAACAAAATAGAAAATAAAAACACCAGCGATACTTAGCTCAATCAAAGTAGGATTTGCCTCCTCTTTGCCTCCCTCGTGACTCCTGTAGGACTCCAATGTCTTTGTCAGTCTTCGGCTGTCTTCGGCTGAAGCTGACGCTCCAGGAAAGTGATACAGTGGTTGCTGCGTCAATAGGTAATGTCGTCACCGGGTCCAGATGCACACTCGTGTGACATTAGTTGTGCTGTTGTTTGTGTTTTCCAGGCACAGTCTTGGCCTGTTTCTGTTTAGTATTTTGGTGACTCATTGTTTAAACTGTGCCAAAGGTGGGGGAGAGGCACAGCAGTGGGGTGTCAACACAACTGGTTCAGATTGGTGTCGAGAATAACTATGACTTTGGCTTTGTTTTCTGCTTGGTCTAATTGTTTGTATCACAAATTGGTGATATCTTCGATATTTATACAACATCTCATTTCATAACCACTGGTATTATATGCTGTTAATCGTCACCAGAACAATGCAAAGGAGAACCGACCATTGGTAAGGAGGATCAAGGGACTGTGTGCAGTCATATCAATCTGTAGAAAGAAGTTTGGTAAATTTAACATGGGGTGGGGACAACAAAACATTAGTTTTCTACATCAGAAAACACCATGGAATTTGAATATTGATTTTTAGGTCCCACACTGATGTAACAAGGGCTGGCTTGCATTGGGGGCGTCCAAAGGTGTAGGGTGAGGTTAAGGGCACCAACTTATAATTTCTCAACAGATCTATCTTTGTTTCAAGGGCCGTCCACCACACTGTTGCCCGAAAACACACTTTTTTCCAAAATGTCATTGTATGCTGAATATTCAGGATTTATTTTCATTGGAGGCAAGTGGTACAAACTATGACAAACATCATCACACTTACTCACACAAATGTAAGTCAACAGAAAGTCTACTTAATTACTTCTACTAAAATCAGTGAGTTATGTTTTTACCAGAAGCTTTAAAGATGCAGTTCAGGTAAGAAATATCCCAACAAAAAAAAAACAACATTATCAATAAATCAATCAAAGTGTATTTATATAGCCGACTATCACACATTTTACATTTGTCTCAGTGGACTTAACAGTTTGTACAGAAAACTGAACAACAACTCAAAATGAGAAATGAACAATGAGGTTTCATCAAATGAAACATTGTGAGTAGGTGTGCTTTAAAAGAGCAACATCTTACAGACGTCTGAGATTCAAACATAATTACAACAAACTAAATCAAATCTGAGAAACTACTAAATATCAACATACAAAGTGTGAGTTCTGCTGATTACACACACACCCAACATATGCTTGTGTTTTCTTATTTCGGCGAGTGTAGCAGGACTCCATCTTAGAGACTTCCACCAAACGCCGCGGGTTCAGCTGCAGACAGGTGCTCTTGAATATTCATCGACAGTGAGCCCTCACAGATTCTAATCACTGTCAATACAGTATGTGCGCACTTTGCAACTGTCAACTACTCAGAAAACAGAATATGCCCCCCGCTTCAACTGCTTATGAAAATGTATCATGTATGCATGAGATGCAGTTTATTTACACTTGATTTAGGCTTGAACAAGATAATTGTTAAATTATAGGGAGAAATGAGGATGTGGCTCCACAATTTTTGTAGGTTCCAATTAAATGCACAAATCCAATAAAAGTCATCGATCTTCTGTAGTACACAATACACCCCAATGATAAAGAGAGACAAGACAACTCCTTTTTGATGGTCCGAAGTGACTTTTGTTTCCTCAACTTCACCTCTGCCACAATGTATCTATTTACAATTGATATCCAGTATCTATCTAGTTGGCTTCAAGATGTCGCCTTCTTGACGCCGTGGAACACTGTTTCTCAAATTCCACCCACACCTTGTTATGGTGACATCCATACATCCCTGTCCTGTTTGTTCCACTAGCTGTTTATTTGATAAGGTTAGTACCCAGAGCATTTTTTTACTATGCTGTGCACACAACTTTCTGACATCATTCTAAAGCATAGAGCGAGGCACTTTTGACAGAGTCCTGCTCCACTTTCAGTCTAGATGTTACAGCTGAGGTTCTGATGTTACATAACAGCTATGTGATGGATGTGTCTAAAACTTGCAATACAAAAACCTGCCTCCTCAGTAAGGAGCCCCTAACCCATTTTTTTAAAGTTCAAACCACATTTCAACATATTAACCTGATTTTTTTTATTGGAGTTATCTAACCTAGATATCTATAAAACCTCAACTGTCTTTCCAAATATAGTTTTGTTCTAAGATGTATTTTGATCGCTAAAAGTTGCTTGCTTGTTCGTAAACATTAGGGACTGTCTGCATTAGAAGAACAAAACCTTAAAACAACCAAAAAAATACTGTATGTGTGGAGGAATGCATCAATAAGGTGAGGGAGGCTGCTTTTCTAATTACATTTTATTTTATAAGCTGAGAGCTTCGAGGTGGCTATGGAAAGGGCTGACCAGTGGGGGCAGTGCAATGCTACTTGAACAGAGGCTGAGGGCCGATCAACCTCGGTCGGGTCGCCTGAAATAAGGTGTCTGTTTCAAGACCCGAAACACACAACACTGACGATGTGTTCAAGTAGGTGCATCAGAAGATGTATGTAAGTTTTTGTGGTTTCTTTTCAAACCATGATCTTCCCCCTAACCTAACCAAGTACTTTTTTGTAGTTCCGTATACACCTTTTTGTTACCTATAAGTGGCAGATTAGAGAACATACAGTATGAACACTAAATACAATGGTTTTGATAAACAAAGAAACAATGATGTGCTGCCAATCGAGAATACAAAAAAAAGTGGGTTGTTCTAGGAGGCAATGAGAAAAAACAACGTACTGTTGGTGTTATTTTGTTCTGGAATACTTGTTGACAGCTAGATGTCTTTTGACTTCCAAATCATCTGTGTAAAACGCTGAGAGGTCTGGAAAGGGCCTTGCAGTTATTGGCTTTTTTTCATACACCATTGGTTGTTTGTTCCACCGCAAAACCTTTTTGGAGATGGAGATCTGTGCTGGATGGGTCAACTCAAGTTTACTTTGACACAGACGACATATATTCACATCCAATGTTTGCTCTAGAGTCAAGAACAGATTATTTTAACCGCAAGCACAGTCCTTTTTGAAACAGTCATATGTTTTATGGAAGGCACCGACTGTTTTCTTGTCAATAGGGGGGCACAGGATCAGAAACTCTTGCATCATTTTGGAAGGATAGAACAAACCGCTTTAGTTCAGAGAACTTGTTGACATCTATCTCTTGTATGTGAAACAGTGTGAGGGTCGAGGGAGGCCTTTGTGTTGGAGGTTTCACAGGATTGTAGCTTCTGTTGAAATCAGCAGGTTCAAACGGTGTCCTACAACCAGCTGGGACCGTGCTGAACCTCAGGACTCCACTGAACTGGGATGAGGAATGCGAGGTCAGAGCCAATGCCATTGCCAGGGCTGACTGAGTCATTTTACACTCTGTCATCACTCTTATCACAATTGTACCCCCTCTTTCACTCTATCTTGATTGGTCACTCCTCTCTGGAACATGTCTGCACCCTAGAGGCTTTATCTGTGATTCCTTATCATCCCCAACTCTGCCTATCTCTCACAGCTCCCCCCCTCCTTCTTCCTTTCCTCACTGCACCTCTCTCACTCCTCGGTTGTCTGTCATATTTGTCCTTCTCTATCTCCTGTAATAGAGTTGGAATTATAGGTTGAAAGTAAATAGTTTTAAGATAAAATAGATAGGCTCCAGTCAGGCCCCTCCAGGCGCCCACATTTATAGCCCTGACTTAATTATATTGTTCTTTCTTGGGTACATTTTGTGCCATATTTCCTGGTTTTACCCTGTAATCACAGGGATGAGTTTATCATGGCAGTAGATCAGTGAAGATAGCTGGACTTTACACTTTGCACAATGTCATTAGGCCTGACACTAATTATGATATTTTCAAAGTCAGTCAGCGGAAGCACATTTGTGCTAGGTCCATTTAAATTCCTAATTGTGCCTTACCGTTAAAAGTAGGGAGTCTGGGTATTTGGTGTATAGCCTTAGGATCTGTTTGCCCTTGGCAATTCTTTCATCTTCAGATTTAATAGCATGAGTCAAACAGTGTTTGGTAAATTTGACTGGGGTACATCAAGTAGCTGGAGTTCCTTGTGCTAATATTGACCCGAAGGAGTGGGTGAAAGGAAACGTGTGGGACATGAAGTTCCCTATGAGATGGAGCAGGGACTGAATACAGTGAACATAGTTAGAGGACGAGTGTGTTTGATATGTGTCCTTTGTCTTTCTTGACTTGAAAGTCACTCATATCCAAGACTTTTGTTTAGCATCTGATTTTCATAATGAAGGTGACGGTAGCTACTCTCAGGTCTTTCAACACCGCTTTGAGGTTTTCTACATTAACTTATTACAGAGTTCAGTTGACACTTTCTGCCGGAGCAGTACATGGTGTTCTTCATGGTGCATTTAAGGGAAGGATTACTGCTGAGTACAAAGGCGCAAAGTTGTGGCCAGTACTAGAACAAGATGATAAAGCTACCCTTGTATAAGCAAAATGTGAATCAAACAATAACTTTTTAGATGTTCTCATACACTGTTGGAAACTACATGTATACCTACACAAAGTTATCCAAAGTTATGCACTGTAACTTGTATTTATTCCACAAATACATTATTGTGTAATCCAAACCAGGACGACAAGATGGTCCACAAGAAACCTAATTTAGGTAAAAGACTATGAATGTAACAGGAACATATTAACTTAGTTGCTGGACGTTTTAGGAGAAAGCATTACAAATTAGGAATAACTTGACCTTCCAATTTACTAAATGTTTTTAATGAAATGGCCTAAGTTTCTTTCCCAACATTAGATACTCTTCGATGTACTTCCAATATCCAGCATGTGTAAACATCTTACATAAGGCTCTCCATTCTTCATGATACGTTAGATTCAGGAGTACTATGAGTAGCAACCACAAATGTTTGTTTTTTTAAAACCTTTATTTAACCAGGTGGTCCCATTGAGATCATCAATCTCTTTTTCAAGGGAGACCTGTCCAACATGGCAGCAAGTAGGTTACAACATGAACATAAAACAACAGATAACACATCGTATTTACAGGGCCACATTTACATACCTAGACACATTGACAAGTACCAACAGTATCAAGTATCATTGCACCTATCCAAGCTTTAAAAACAGGTAGTGGAACCAATTTGCTCATTTTCAAATATTTTTGAAGACTGTTCCAAGTAAGAGGAGCTGTGCACATCTTTCTTACCTAAGTCAGTGCACTTGGCACATGTAACAGAGCCACATCATGATGGGAGTTACCCAACATGGCTTTATAAATTAACATGCACCAATGACTGAGCCTCCGTAAAGTTAGTGAAGGCCAACCTGCCCTTACAGTGATGAGTAAGTGCTTTACAATTAGTAACAAATCTCAGTGCACTGTGATCGGCGGCATCTAACTTTTGCAGGTAATGGACACGTGCATTCATACAAAGCAGATCACCATAGTCCAGCACAGGTTAAAAGGTCACAGAGACTTTTCCTGAGTAACAATATCCAAAGTGGTCTCTGTTTTCTTTTTAACTTTTGAAAATAGCATTATCTTAGTTTTATCAACATTTAAAAGAAGCTTTAGTTCAGAGAGCGGAGTGTCTGACTAATATTAAAAACAGCCTGCAATTTAACAGCAGCCTCCTTAATTGAGGAACCTGCACAATACATCACGGTATCGTCCGCATAAAAATGTAAAGTTGCTCCATCCACATTTTGACCTAAGCTGTTGATGTAGAACGGAACCCTGTGGTACACCATTTGTAATATTTAACCACTCAGAAGTGAGCCCATCAAATTGAACACATTGGGACCTTTCAGAGAGGTAGTTCACAAACCACCCCACTGCATGGTTGGATATACCAATACTGGCCAGCCTCTGCTTCAGGATATGATTGTCGATGGTATCGAACGCCTTGGAAAGATCAATAAACAGAGCTGCACAACTCTGCTTATTGTCTAAGATACCCGCAATATCATTCACCACTTTCATTGTCGCAGTGATGGTGTTGCTTTCTGAAAAAAAAGACACACAATTTAACTTTTGGTGTACATTAACAGTTAAATATGGCTTCATGTTTTTTCGTTTAGTTGCAGAATTGAGTTTGAACAAGATTTTCTTTATTGAAGGACCTTACTTTGGCCACCCTATAACTACGGACTGAAATAATCATCTTCATCTTTTTTAATTTTTCCTTTCAGCCATTGATTTCAATTAATTTTGGTATGGCATAACACATACCAAATGTTCAATCTTCTCTTACAGTAGTTGTGTAACCCATCACAGTCAATGTCAAGTCTCCAGAGATTTTTCTCAAAGTTTCAAAAGGCTAGAATTACAAAGTAATTGTAAAAAACAAACAATAATGCAGGCAGTATTTTTACTGTGATGTTTACACAACCTTAAACAAACTTCAAAAACACATCAAAAAACTTCTTTGGAAGGCTTCTTAAAATGTAGGAAAAATGTTAGCTTCAACGTGACTAATATTGTTGCATAATTGGTCTTTTGAGGACATTAATTTAATTAAAGGACATTTGATGTGTCATAATTTAATGAAAATAAAAGCCCTTTTAAGTATCCAATACTTATAATAAACCGAATGGGTCACATGCTCTGGTATTTCTTGGCTTGTGGCAGTTGCCAGGCAACCAGCTGAAAAACCTTGTAGTTACTGCTTTCATAGAAATAGTGCAGCACTTAACACCTGTTAAAATGGAAACCTGTTGTTTAACCTTGGTTCAGTACAGAATAAACCAACAAGATATAAGATGTTAATTAATTAGCTTTAGAGGCACTAGCTGCTTCCAGTCTTTGTGCTAAACTAAGCTAATCGGCTGCTATTGGGAACCTTATTTTTAGGGACAGTACAACAGGGTTGCCAACTCTCACGCATCTGGCGTGTGAGACACGCTTTTACTCTCAATCTCACGCTCTCACGCTGCCCAAACTATTCTCACGCCAAAACAAGAATACCGAAGACTAGAAACGGTTTTGATTTTTTTTGTCACGTAGTGATCGTCTTCTAAATAGAACATCTTTTATAATGTCTTCTGGCCAATCAGAATCAAGATAACGGCGTGGTGTTGTTGCAGGAAGTCCCGACGGAGAATACTTTTGCGGTAGTACATCTCTATATACATTGAAACAACATTACGTGTTGATAGAAATCAACACGTAATGAAATAAGACGCCACGGTTTGATGATTGATAGGTGTGTGGGCTGTCTTTCATTTTGACACACAGAACAATGGGGGCTATCCACCCTTATCCACAATGTAAAGTAATTCACAGCCTCTTCCCTCTGTGAGGAGCAGCAGGTTCAGCTTTCAGAACAAAGTAACACAAAACTAAAATGGCATTCATTTTTTAAATATGTCGTGTAGTAATAGATGTATTTATTTTTCTTCTCAAGAGAGTACCAGAATGTGTATTTTATGTTAGTATTTCAAAAAATCTCCTGGGGGAGAATCCCCCCAGACCTGCAGGGGTTGGGTTTTCAGCATGTCAACTCTTTCACCTGTGGGGAAATTGCAGGATTGGCTCCAGGTCGCCCTTTTTATTTACTACAAGACAAATGTGCCTTTTTATTTCATACAGTTCAATTTGGATTGAAACAGGGAAATAATCTAAACCTCACGCGTGGCATTTCACTGTCAAGGGGAGCGTGTATGTAATTACATTGCAAATACTGATTTGAGCCCCACCACTGGGGTTAGCCCTACCACAGATTACCCAACAGAAATACTCTGGAGCCGCCACTGCCGACCCGTATTGCGCATGCGCAGATCTAAGATCCAGTAGAAATGATAAAAAGTAAAAGTCTGCTGCTTATTGTTCTACTGGGCCAAAATAGAGTCAAAGAGTATATGAGAGTGAGAGTGTGTTAATTAATATATATGTTTGGAGTAAGTCTGTAGATTTGTTTGTGTGTGTGTGTTTCATGTATAGGCCTCTCACGATAATTAATTTTGTTGGATACATTTTTCCGGAAATTATTGCGATAAACGATAATATTGTCGGCACCGTTGTATGACCATTTTAGACCACTGACATAATGATAACATATAATAATAATTCAAGTACATCCTTTCAAACTGCTAGTCACATACTCATGTAAATGCCAATTTATCGAGTTCATTTTTATTTATCGTACGATAAGTCAATTAATTGCTTATCGCGACGGGCACACAATAAAACAGTGGAAACAAACATGTGTTTGACTTTCATTAGTGAATGAAACTTTGTGCCCTTTATAGTCTGTGTCCAATATTGTGTATTTGTATATATTGTGTATATATCCTATATATATGCTAAGGTCCCGCTGCTGACACTGCAGTCAGCATGTCGTTGTGTCCCTGGGCAAGACACTTCACCCCAAATTGCTCCTGTGGGGATTGCCCACAGTATTGAGCATGTAAGTCGCTTTGGATAAAAGCGTCTAACAAATGACATGTAATGTAATGTAATGACACGATAGCAGTCATTTTGTGCGCATATGTGTAATTAAACCCATGATATCAAAATCTCACTCCAGCCAGGTACCCAAAGTTGGCAACCCTGCAGTACAAGAGTGTTTTGTATCTTCTTGCAATTGTTGTTACTCTGGAAACAATTTACATACATAATACTGTTTGATAAGTCTCAAAAAACAAAAGCACTGTCCTCTTCCTGTGGTTGTGTAAGGCTTGACGCACTTTATTTGTGCCATAAATGGAGCCTTTATATCCCGGGAGATTGTACCAGGTGCCAGACAGAATTTAATAGAGGAAGGGAGGCTTATCATTATTCTATCGCCATTACATTCTTCAATCAACTTCATAATAATAATTTAAAGCAAAAGAATCGTCTATTGCCACTTTAATTATTAGTGCATTGCTTTGTGTTTGATTCAGTCTCTTGTCCCTGAATGTGTGCACTTGACTTTTAATAGCACATTAGTATGTGCGTGCGACTCCCCACAACACCTGGCTTTCACATTGCCTCCTCTCCAATTCATTCAGCAACACATTTTGCTGGCACTGAGCTCACTTTTGATGATTATTTTGGCACCAAACATATTTGTACGCTCTTTGAGGTGAAAATATAGTAGAGACAGCTTGAAAGTCCTCGCTCCCTAAGTTTAGCGAATCTGTGGTTATCACTGGTTACAGATCTGGAGACTACCCTCATTCCCCTTTTTATCAGTTAATTCTGGCCAAAATGACTTATTGTTATTTCCGCTACTTGCCGAATGGAACGGCATTATCAAGGCTCTGTTTTTATGAGATAATGCTTGGGAAGACACTGTTCGAGGTCTGGCATGGTCTACCAGATGTCAGATTACCAGAAGAAAAGGCGCTGTAAATAAAAGCACAGGCTGTCTGGCTGTTGCACACCACTGTATACAGCACTGTGAGATATCAGAATTATCAGCCTATTACAGTCTTGACTGTGTTAAAATCCAATAGATGGCCTTCTGGTGTGCAGTGAAATCACCTTATCCATAAAAAAGGGACTTGTCCAGTCTCTAGCTAGCTCCATATCATTTTTTTTCACCAGAGCTTTCATTGTCTTATGTTTGCTCCATGTTGTCATTCTCAGCACATTTCATAATGGATGAACATATTTCCTTCGTATACAGAAAAGCGCTGATAATGAGAGTTCTCATTCTTTAGAATTTGCACCACTGATGATAATGGACTTCATTATGTCCCTCTTCCAGTAAGCTGTCACCCTGAACAAATTTAAATTAGCCAGCCCAGAACAGATCTTACACCGAGATTATTTCCATTCATGGCACCATTTGGAGCTGTTTTGATTCCCTAATACAGGACTTTTCACTCCGGCAAGCAGCAGTCCTGTTTATTTGACTGTCACTACATTATAAATTACTGGCAGCTTCCTAAGCAATGACAAGAGGGGAAGAAAAGTCACCTAGAACCAGCCTCGGCTAAGAGAGAGCGCCAGTGTGAAGGATGCTGGCTCACTCGCTCCAAACAGGGCAAGGTGGGGTCTTGGGCAAGGGACCCTGAGGGAACCATGTGGTGGAAACCATACTGTGACTCATTCAATAAAGTTAATTAATGATATTTTACACATAATGAGGGTCGCTCTCCCGTGTGGCCCCCTCTCAGGTTGGGTTCATGGAGAGACAGCAGTTTTGCTGCAGCTGCAGGGACCATTCTGGAAACAAAACAAGTTGTTACACGTCAGGTTGTGTTAAGGTCATTTTCTTATGACTTTGTATATCTGAAAAACAGATTTGCTTCTGACAAAACTGTCTTATTTGGTTTATTGATTAACATTGTATAGGACGCATATCCTTTAGAATGTGTCCATATTATCATGCACCATTAACTTATTCACTTATCGTTAATATCGTTAACGTGTATATTTCAAAAAGGGTCATAGCGTCATTTTTACATCTAAGTAAAAACAAAATATGTTTTCTGTTTAAAGGGGCCCTATGATGCTCATTTTCAGCTATCATATTAGAATAGAAGTGCAAGTGTTAAATAGTGATGTCATTATTTTACACAAGTAAACAAAATAGTCCAATGGAGGCGTTTCAGGCAGGGGGGAGTGTGTGGGAGAGAAACTCCCTCTGGAGGGAATACAATTTTAGCCTTTCCATGACCATATGCTTGCATAAAACATAACACACTACGGGAACTGGGAAACTCCAGAAAACATAATATGGCCTCTTTAACATCCATATTCTTGTCGGCAACACATTTTGATACCCATCAGCCCACCGCTAGTTTATTGGAGATATAAAGCACAACTAGAATTAACATATTAATTATTCAACAACCTTAATTACTATGTGTACACAAACAAAGGCGTAGTCTTTACACCTAGATTCAAAATCAATCACAAAACTGAAAACAAAGTTTGCAATGAAAAAGCAGATTTATGAATCATTTTACCACCAGCTTAATAATGTTTGTCTTATATACCACCCATATCTCTCAGTTGGCTCATAGAACCAATCCATTGTATATCAAATGTGTTATTGGACCCTTAAAACTGCTTAGTACATATTATGTCATAGTGTCACATTTAATTTAAGTCTGATGACAGTGTTCTTAAAAGCTCCATGAAGCATAATGATATGAGCTGAGCCATCGTGTCACAGTTCATAGTGTGAGGTTGAAGGTTAGATTGTGACAGAAGAGTGGACATGCCCAGAGAGAAATTAACTGGATATGTGACCCGGCGAATTACCGAGAAAAATAACAAAAATAACACATTGAGCTTTTGTTGTGTCCCGTCATGTTTCATGTTTTTGTTTAATCATTTTTTGTCTCCCACTTCCTGTTTTATTTTGGTACTCACCTTTTGCGTTTCATTCCACGTCCCTTCACTCCCTATCCTTGGTTGCGTTCCGATAATCCAAAAATCAGCTCCTAAATTCTAACCCTATCTCCTATTCCTTGACCTCTGAGTGAAACGTCACGGGGTTAAGGGATAGTGGATAGGAGAATTCAAAAGGATTTAGGAGAAGAGACTGCGGTACTTTAGAGAATCCGAATGCACTTTCACTATCCAACGTGTTTATGATGCGCCAGCGGACGTCATGAATGTGCGTCTGCTGCTGTGGGGAAACTATGGAAACTACAGTTTTCTATACAGCGGACTACAACATGGATGTTTAATAAGAACGAGGGACTACTGTAAACTCATCTAGAGACTCTGCACCGTGCTCTGATGCTGTTGCTTTATGAACGTGGACAACAGAGAAACATATTCTTCATGACCAAAGTTGGAATTGAAATAAAAAAAGGAAAAGTGAAACTTATGCTCATTAATACAAATGATCCCAATACGTATGAACTATGAAAATATCTTAAAATCAATACAAATGTATTTATTATAAACGTTAGTCCTTAACACCTATCACTGTGTATATCACCATTCAAACATCTTTTAAAAGTTGAACAAACTCCACACAGCTCAGTGAAATGTTGAGTTTATTTGATCCTTTCAGTAAAAACTAACGTTCATATTTCTCTTTTTGATTATAATACTGATGAACGTTCAAAACAAAGCACTTTGGCAACTTACCACATACGTTTTAAAAAGCTTAATAAGCACCGTAACTTTCATGATATAATTTCTCGGTCATAATCGGTTGTTTCCGTGAACGGCCGACTGTTGTGTGACGGCAAATGCTGCGGCTGCAATGCATTGTGGGGCAGCATTTTCTCCTCTCCTTTCGGTAAGGGAGGTCCAGTGGTTCCTAAGCTAAAGGAGGTTATAAAGGAAGTTTGAAACCTCCTTTCCTTTCATTTTAGAGAATTGGAACGGCACTTATCATGGCTGCCACTGACATACTTCCGGGTCATTTCACTCAGTTAGGAAGGTTCCTAAGCTAAATGGACTATTGGAACGCAACCCTCGTGTGTGTCTCCCGCTCTCATCAGCGTCAGCCCCGCCCCTGATTGGTTTCACCTGTGCCAGTTACCTTTTGTTTAAATTCCCCACCCTTCCCTTGTCTTGTGTCAGTTCGTTTTGTCCTGTCTCCATGCCAGTTATCTGCTTACCAGCGAACACATACCTTGTCTCAAGCCTGATTCATGCTCCTGAATTACTTAGTAAGTGTTGTTCCTCACCTAGTGAGCGATTTTCTTTGTGCGTTTTTTGAGCGTTTTTTCACCTCGTTAAGAGTGTCGATAATTTTTTGTAAACCTATTTTTGAATAAAGTATATCACTCATACTTTACCTCTGTCTCCCGGGTCGTGCATTTGAGTCCTTTACCTTGTGACAGTTTTAGCAGTTTAACTCTGACTATCTGAGTAAAAGATGTTCACAGTCTCAGCTTTTTCCACATTTTGTGTTTATCAGTTTCTGGGCCGTGTTGTCGTATCTGCTGCCAGTTTGCGGTTTTAATTAGCATGCTTTCAGCTGTATTGACTCCCGGTAAAACTCTGAGCTGGCTTCCCTGGAAAGGTGTAATAAACAGAACCTGGGAGGCTGCAGCATCTGCATTAACACCTTGCCGGGGATCTCTCCTAGGGCCCAGGAGCCGAGGACAGTGCCTTCCCTTCACACCTCGTTACTCCTGTTCCCTCCCGTGACCTTTCCCTGCAGGCAAACACGCACCCCATGAGACGGCAAGCCAATCAGTACTCATCTTGCATCCGCTCCACCCTCACAACCCTTCTTCTTTGCCTCACTCCCTTTTTCTCCCCTGCCCAAATACACTGCCGCTGCAACTGTCATAGACTCTTTGGCTGAGTGGTGTCTTTGTCGCTCTGCCCCCGTCATTGTCCTCCACTCTATCAGTCAGCGCTGTTTACGTTCAGGTGATTTTTTGCTTTGAATCACTCCAGCGGAAACTGTTGTGACCTTGAAGAGAATGTCTGAGTCTTTTAGACCTGAAGAGGAAGGAGAACGCTCTTTGAAAGTCTTTCATGTCACTAATAGACAGGAGTCTGAATTACTTTTTTTGACCAGTCATTACAAAGATCAGGATGGGCTTGAATGCATGAAGCCTTGGAGAGTGAAAATGGAGTTCTCCGGGTGAAAGGAAAACGGGCCTCTGGCAAGGTTGCGTGGTTTGTCTTTGATGCTCCTGTCTTGACACGAGGAGCTCACCTTGACTGGTTCATTTATTCAGACACACACTAAGTCACCTGGCACTTGGAGGCTGAGAGACAATTGCATTTAGCCTTCATGGAGCAATGATGCCAGGGCACCAGAAAACATCCATATTTTAAACGGCCTGTCGCAGTTAAAGTGGTTATCCAAAATTAATAAAACAATTTCTGCCCTTTATAAACCATTAAAAATGACTATGCTGTCAACTTTAATTAGTGCTCTCTTAATATTCTTTCTCAAATGTAATCAAAATACAGAAAGCAACTTTTTGTGTCCCGGAAAAACGAAGAGAACGGTGGCGTGAAAAACATGTAAATGGCCCAGACGCACTGGCTGCATGGCACTGCCCTTATCCTTTCTACCTTCTGAACAAACCGTCCCAATCTGACCTAGGACGTCTTCGAGTCTCACACCGTAGATGAGTTGCAAACTGCAGTGTGGCAAGTCAGAGCACAGAAAAACCCTGTTAATTGGTCCAGTCTGGCTGGCCCCTGTCAGACGAGGCCTTTCATGGCCTTTTCATGGGTTTCTCCTGGGAGAACTGAGGAGGCTGGCTGTAATGAGGCACCGTACCTGGTTGTAGAGGGGGGAATCAGGAGGGTCACTCGTGGGCAATTAGGGAGAAATAATGAGAGCTTTCTCTTTCTCTCTGTCTCTGTTTCCTGGGAGGACGGTGGCTCATCAGGTAACTTTTTTTTAGGGGGGGATCCCGAGAGAGGCAGCTTGGAAACCAAAAGTAGCACTCTGAGAAAAAGAGCCGGAGCACTGCAGATATTCAACAAATATGCACAAACTAGCATTCAGCACACATGCTGCAGCTCTGTTGACCAACAGTGGCAGCTAAGCGAGATTGCTAACTTGAAAAGATGAGCATGTGACGCGTATCCCGAGAGGTATCTTAAGGTCACAGTTGACACGTTACCAAATGAGCTGAATCTGTATGCGACGGGCTATCGTAACTGACATGTTGTGAGCACCAAAGGCATGAGAAGAGATGCTATAGCTTAGCTTATATACACTTCATTATACAGAACTAGTTATCACTCCTGGGATTCCAGTTTGTTATGCGGCTAGTGTTAGCGACTGCTACTCCTTCCTGACTGCTTCTGTCTGGGGACAGATTTCCACTTCTTTGACAGAGATTGATGTGCTGCCTGTCCGCTGCTGTAATAGCACTCGATATCCACTGCACTTAATATCCAAATGGCACCAAATCAAAAATCACCAGCAGTCTGACACCAGAGTGAAACACCTCGGGTAAGTGCTGCACCTTATATACATGCACAGAACTGCACAGGTTGAAAGGTGATCAATAATTTACATCCAAGTAAGTGCCTTATATGTGTTCAATTGTCCTCTAAGAATAGTATATAAGTATTTGAATTGCAAAACCGATGGTTAGAGCTGTTTTAGCCGCGAAGAGCCATAGAAATGTATTAGAAATCAAATTGAAATTGTGCAGGGCAGTGAGTCCTTTTGTTGTGCATTTGCAGCTAAACGGAGCATGATTAGGTTTCAAAATATATATTGTTAGAATAATTAGTTTTGCCTGTTTAGGTGTGAAAAAGCCAGGGAATACTGGTCTTCCTTTTGTGCAGGTTCTGCATTACATCAAACTGCGAGTTCCACAAAAATAAAATCACAGTGAGAAGCCGATCCTCACACTTCCTTCTCCTTTAATGATAATCACAGATTTCTCTCTGCAGGCTGCTCCGGTCTTGTTCTGCTTTTGCTGCTCTACCACGGTGTTGAAAAAACATTTTAAATAAATCTGTTGTTAAGGAACACTAAACCACAGTGGTTTGAAATGTTGCTGAAGACAGATCGGTCATTGAGTTCGAAGGAGAAAGAAAACCGTAGATGCATTGAAGGCTCTGTTTAGCTCTCCGTTTTTGGTTTTGAAGTACACCGCCAACACTGATGACATGACAGATTTGGGTTAGCATCCAGACCTTGTTTTGGATCTTGCTGTTTTTGCCTTGGAGAAAGGGCCATAAATGTTATAGCAGTCACGGAAATCCCTCCCTGGTTAAAACTCCATCTGTGCACACAAGTAGCAGAATGTTTGCGAGGCAGTAAAAAATGAATGTGAGGATTGTGAGACGGCCCAGGGAGTCTGTTACGCTGATAGAAAATGTAAAGTGCTATAGTCATGGATGTAATGTAGAATGATTGTCTGTCTCCCCTGTTTATTTGCCGGTGTAAGGGCTGTAATGGAGACAAATGCTCGTCTGAGCCTGTGAACCTGCTGCTTTGGCAATGTAACTCCTCGTATGTGTGGCTGCTCAGACAGTGTGCACTGTGAGGACTGTGAAGGCAGGTGAGAGGTCCTCAGGTGACTAACCTGGGTTTTATGCCTTAATGACTCCTTGTTACTCTCATAGCTATTTCCCAATTGCCACCAGCAATTCCACCCTCTGTGTCCATTAGATGCGAGGAACATGGATCAATATGTGATGCAATTTCCCTGGGGAATGAACGAGGCTTCTTTAGGGTGGCTGGCCCAATTTCTCCCCCTCTGTTTCACTGCCTCATTCTTCCTCTCTCTAGCTTGCTCTCCCCTCTTTTACATGCTATGCCGACTAAACCTCAGATAGGTGTCGCAAATACAAACGGAGATTTTGCTGAATCATCTAAGTGGAGTAAAATTCACAGATGACAGGAAACCAGTTGTTACAGCAGCTAAAACAGAAAGCTGTCACCCAGGTCTCTCTAAAGCAGATGAGGAATGAGTCATCAGCGGCCCAACACCCACCCTGTAGCGAGGCTGGCACTCAGCATGCCAGCATCATCATCTGCCTTACAAGTAATGTTGCCCAGCCATTATCTTTGAACAATGAGACGTGGTATGCTAGTATTCGATTTTGCAAAGGTCAACATAATTTAGCCACTGAAGTAAAGTGTTGTTTTCACAATGAATATGCCTAGATCATGCACAGACACAACATAGCCTGTACAGTCTCAATGCATTAAACCTCAGAGGGTAAAAGCACATTATATAGCAATTGCATACCTTTGTTAACACAATTAATACGACTTTTTTGTCATGATACTTCTCTGCAGACTGTTTGTGATTTCCACACAATAAAACCCATTAATAATTAAGTTAATCATGAGTAGCAGCAGCTATTCAAATATGTTTGTTATGTACCTGGACCTCTTGACTCTGAGACATGCTGGTTTATAATTACATTTAAATACTAGTGTTATTGAGATTCCGTTTATCCTGTACTACTTTATAACAATATATATTGTCTCACATCCCTAACAGCCCACGGCTCTTCAAGAGTAGGCATGACATTTTTCATTATTGTTGTTTAATACCTGAAATGTAACCAAACTGTTATGATGCTGTGATAAGGACCCAAACTGGCAAAGCTTTATTTATTGTGTCTCGCCCCAAATTTGCAGCTGGGATAGAGTAGGAAAAAAATAAAGATTGGTTCCCACAAAACATAATGCGAGAATGTGAGAGCAGACAGGAGTCGGTGCTTGAATTTATCAACAATATTGCAACCTTGTGTGGGAATGGCAGGGGCAGAAACACAAAAGTCACACACATAGCCATGGAGTGCCACAGGGTTCAGTGCTTGGAACTATTTTGTTCACATTATATATGCTTCCGTTAGGCAATATTATAAGGAATCATTCTGTAAACTTTCATTGTTATGCGGATGATACTCAACTATATTTATCAATCAAGCCTGATGAAATTAATCATCTAAATAAAATGCAAGACTGCTTTAAGGACTTAAAAACGTGGATGACCTTAAACTTTTTGATGTTAAACACGACCAAAACTGAAGTTATTGTACTTGGCCCGAAGAATCTACGAAACAAATTATCTAAAGATATACTAACTATGGATGGCATTAATTTGGCCTCCAGTGAGACTGTAAGGAATCTTGGTGTTATATTTGATCAGGATTTATCCTTTAACGCCCACAGAAAATCAATTTCAAGGACCGCCTACTTCCATCTACGTAACATTGCAAAAATCAGGCATATCTTGCCTCAAAACGATGCAGAGAAACTAGTCCATGCATTTGTTACTTCAAGGCTGGATTATTGTAACTCCTTATTATCAGGGTGTACCAAGAAGTCAGTCAAGTCGCTTCAGCTGATTCAAAATGCTGCAGCTCGTGTACTAACCAGAGTTAGGAAAAGGGACCACATTACTCCTGTTCTGGCTGCCTTACATAGAACACAGGATAGAATTTAAAATTCTTCTTCTCGCCTACAAAGCCCTTAATGGGCAGGCAACATCTTACCTTAAAGAACTCATTATATCCTACTGTCCTATTAGGGCATTGCGTTCCAAGAATGCAGGGTTGTTGGTTGTTCCTAGAGTCTCTAAAAGTACAATGGGAGCCAGAGCCTTTTCTTATCAAGCTCCACATTTGTGGAATCAGCTTCCAGTTTGTGTTCGGGCGGCAGACACCCTATCCATTTTTAAGAGTGCGCTTAAGACCTTCCTTTTTGATAAAGCTTATAGTTAGGGCTGATTAGATTCAGCCCCTAGTTTGGTGATATAGGCTTAGTTTGTCGGGGGACATCTTACTTCTTCCTTCTCTCTGTCTATACCTGTGTACTCCCATGTTCCGATTAACCCAGCTTCCCCGAATTTCTTTCTTTTTGGTGTCTATATACGCCGGGATCCGGAGTCATGGATGATCCTGCGGTCCTGTGTCCTGGATCGCGAGCCCTGGATCTTGAGTCGTGGCTGTGGTCCTGGATCATAGGTCCAGGATGGATATCCTCGTGGATTCATCTTCCTATTATACACACATGCATTTCCAAACATTTGGACTACCTATGTTGCAAATGTATTATCTTTTCAATTTACACACGGCATCTATTGCACGTCTGTCCGTCCTGGGAGAGGGATCCCTCCTCTGTTGCTCTCCCTGAGGTTTCTCCCATGTTTCCCTTTAAACTGGGGGTTTTCTCTGGAAGTTTTTCCTTGTGCGATGTGAGGGTCTAAGGACAGAGGGTGTCGTATTGTCATACTGATATTCTGTACACTGTGAAGACCACTGAGACAAATGTAACATTTGTGATATTGGGCTATATAAATAAACATTGATTGATTGATTGATTGATACACGCGAACGCACACACACGCACACACACACACACACACACACACACATACACACAGGCCCAGACAGGTGCACAGGAACTACAATTTCCACATTTTTGTTAGTCCCGGGTCCCGAACGTCCCGTATATAATGTAAATATGTGGGGAAGGGGGGGGTGGTACAGTGGGTGGTCATTGAAAATGTGTTCTGATATATGTTCTTCATAGAAAACGAGGCAAGGCCATTGAGTGTGAGTTTGAAAAAAAAAATTTATCATATCATTTTTCTTTAGCTAAATAATGAAAACGGGTCCCACAGACCCGAATACCATACAAGGGTTTAAGGAGCTGTCAGCTGAAAACACAGGCAAGGCAATAAGTCCCAATAGGCGCATTCACACTGCGGTACTTTTCCCACAAAGGTTCATGTGAACTTAGTTCATGTGAACTCTTTAGTTCGCATGAACTAAGTACAGATCGCGTTCACACTGGAAAAAGTCCCTGGGGGTGGATTAGGCAAATGAAGCCGCTGACATCACTTGTTCTTCTTCTGCTTTGGGCTTACTGGCAGGCCGCAAACCACTACACGGCGTATACTGCCGCCCAAAGTCCCCGGCCGGAAGTCCCCGGAGTTGGGGACTGGCTTCAGTAGAAGCTGCTGGGACTCCCAGCAGCTTCTACTGAAGCCTTCCGAGTAAATCGCCAGAACGCCGACACCTCCTCATCTCCACCGCTCCCATGTTTTATTTTGTGTTGCCATAAGTTAGTCTCTCTGCGTTTCTGCGCTGGGCTAATGCTAATAATGCTAATGCGAGGATAATAAAATGGCGGCTTCACAAAACTTTTTGGAAGTTTTACGGGGCGTGGTTTGCAATACGCCCAGCCAATCAGAAATATAGCTCTTTTCTCACAAGAGAGCCGCACGAAAGTCCCTGCTCTCTAGCAGGGACTTTCGTGGGGGTAAAAAGGTTCACATGAACTAATTTTAGTACCGGCTCTTTTTGGTGTGAACGCGATAAAAGAGTTCACATGAACTAAGTTCACATGAACCTTTGTGGGAAAAGTACCGCAGTGTGAATGCGCCTAATGGCATTTAGTCAATGGTGATGGCAGTCAGTGAATCTTGTAAATTGTACAGAACCACAAGACTACCTATTTCTGGAGAACATTGACCATTGTACCAGTGCCAAAGATTCACCCCACCCTGCAGAACTCAGCCATAAACGGAAGAACCCAATCACAGCAACAGCTCAAAACAACTAGCCGTGAACGGCTTGGTTTTCGAGGGGGTTAAATGCACATGTACATCTTAAAGCTCATGAACACCCCAAAGCCAGAAGAACGACTTTCCATCTTGAAGATGGGAGGTGCATGGGATTTCACCGTAGTACTGTGGCTGACAGGGCAAACAATGGCCCAAAACACTGTTGGCAGAGTTGGTCTTTTTTTTTATTGTGAGTGTTTAGTCAATATATTTGAAATGACTAGGTTAGTTAAGTTTGCTAGCTAGTTTACAGAATATCTGCAATAATATTGGAAGGAATCCTACAATTACATTGTTATAATAAGCAAATAAAACATTTTAGGTACGTTTCTAGTAACAGTGACAGTTGGCCAACATTGAAATCCCTGACCAAGCACTGTGGTCCCAGCTAGGTGCATCACTTTTTAGTGTCCCCGTTTCCGCGGTGCAGCGTTTTTTATTTGCAGCTTTTTTTTTGCAGCACGTTTAGTAAGCGCTGCACATGTTTGGTCAAGTTGGTTAATGTTTTCCAAATGCTGCGCATGTGTTGTCAAGTTGGTGTAGGTGTTTGTGGCAGCGGGGTGTGGTTAGGGCACCGGCTGCTGGAGTGAAGGGAGTGGCTCGGCCGGAGGCCAGACAGCTGATCGGAATCAGGTAATCAGTGCCGGAATAAAAGCATGTCGTAACCTGGTTCTGGGCTGTTATGCAGTAGGCGGGATCCTGGGAGGTCGCCAAAGGACCTGTGAAGGTTCCCACACGGGCAACGTTGGAGACCCGTGTATACTTTGTTTGGAGCTAATAAACGCCTGTGATAAACCAACCTGCTCTTTCCGTCCCTATTTGAACACTGTGTGAGCGGAGAGGCTCAGTGGCGCCTGAACAGGAACATCATGTCGGAAGGAGAAACCCCGCTGGGTCAGGCCCTCCAACGTCTCGCTCACATGCAGGAGACCACCACAGCATTACAGCGACAGCAGAGCGAGGCTCTGCTCGGGATCGCCTCGAGCCAGCGCGAGGACCGGGCTCTCCTACGGGAGCTGCTGCAGCGTCCGGCCGCTCGGGAGGCCGATCCCGCTACCAACCCGGCCCGACCGCCTTCAATTGCCCTCCAGAAATTGACTGCAGAGGATGATCCGGAGGCATACCTGGAGATCTTTGAGGGCACAGCGGCGGGGTGCGGGTGGCCGGAGGAGGAGTGGGCAGCGCGGCTATTGCCTCTGCTATCTGGGGGTGCGCAGCTAGCCGCCCACAGCCTGCCAGCAGCCTCTCGGCATGTGTACCGGCATCTGAGGAAGGCCATCCTGGACCGGCTTGGCAGCACGCCAGAGGGACATCGCCGCCGGTTCCGGGCCCTCCCCTTCGAGGACGCTGACCGGCCCTTCTCCTACGCGCAGCGGCTCCTGGATGCAGCGAGCCGCTGGCTCCAGCCGGGGGTGCGCTCCGCTGAGGAAGTTGTCGGGCAGGTGGCGCTGGAGGAGTTAATTGCCGGCCTGCCATCTTCGACGCCAAATTTGGTCCAGTGCCATCGCCCCGCCAACCTGGAAGCAGCCGTCGTCCTCGCGGAGGACCACCTCTCGCTTCCCCGGTGGAGCATGAAAGAGGAGCCCCGACCACCAGCCGTTTCAGCGGGCCGACCCGTCCCAGCCCCGAGGAGGAGGTTTCCTAGAGCAGCTGCCCTTCCCTCCCCACCACCACACGGCCCCAACCCCGCAGCCCCGACACTTTCCCCCCAAGCCCTACCTTACCCTCCTGTTTTTATCTCTCCCCAGGGTCCGGCCTATGCTTCTGGTCGTCCGGCACCACGGGGGGCTCCTCAGACGTCAGGGCAGGATTGCTGGCGGTGTGGGCTGCCCGGCCACTTCCGACGGGAGTGTCCTCTCATGGAGGTCGGACAGCTGGTTCGGGTTGCGGGATCGCCAGTTGCCTCCCCCGATTTGGAAGGGACGTACCGTATACCGGTATGTATACAGGGGGGTACACACCAGGCTCTGATGGACACGGGCTGTAATCAGACGATGATCCATCAGCGCTTGGTTCGGCCTGGGGCATTGATTGAAGCATCGTGGGTGAAGGTGAGGTGTGTGCATGGGGATATTCACCAGTACCCGGAGGTGACGCTGGACATTTCTTATAAGGGGAAAAAGCATAGAGTCAGGGCTGGAGTTAGCACTCACCTTACGCACCCCCTGATTTTGGGAACTAATTGGCCGGGGTTTGCTAAGCTAGCGGGGGCTATGGGGGTGCGTTCACGGACGGCAGGGAAATGTGAGTTGTGTGCTGTGTTTAGTGGAGAGTCGGAGGCGGCTGACGGTCCTCTGGACCCGCTGGTGTTTCCCGTGGAGGATTTCCCCCTCGAACAGTCGAGGGACGAGACCCTTCAGCACGCCTTCGGCCAGGTGGTGAGTATTGATGGCTCCCAGCTACACCCAAACGCAGCACTCACTCACCCACACTTTACGGTGGTTAGGGACAGGCTGTATCGTGTAAGCCGTGACACACAGACAGGAGAGATAAATACCCAGTTGTTGGTGCCAAAAAGCCGTCGGGAAATGGTTTACCAGGCGGCTCATTATAACCCCATGTCAGGTCACCTAGGGCACGACAAATCACTACACCGGATAATGGCACGATTTTATTGGCCGGGCATTCGCGCAGATGTGAAGCGGTGGTGTGCATCTTGCCGTGAATATCAGCTGGTTAACCCGCCGGCCATCCCCAGAGCGCCTTTGCGCCCGTTACCTTTGATTGAGGTGCCTTTTGAGAGAGTTGGTATGGACCCATAGACTGTATATATAAAGTATGGACCTCATCGGGCCATTAGACTGGAGTGCACAGGGATATCGCTTAGTACTAGTCCTAGTGGATTATGCAACGCGATATCCCGAAGCAGTGCCGCTGCGTAATATCTCTGCAAAGAGCGTCGCGCAGGCACTGTTTCACATTATCTCCCGAGTCGGGATCCCGAAAGAGATCCTGACGGACCAGGGCACACAGTTTATGTCACGTCGCACACTACGCGAGCTGTATGAACTACTGGGCGTCCATTCAATACGGACTAGTGTTTACCATCCGCAGACCGACGGCCTGGTGGAACGGTTTAAAAAAACACTAAAGAACATGGTTCGTAAGTTCGTTCACGAAGATAGTCGTAATTGGGATAAATGGCTAGATCCTCTGTTGTTTGCAGTGCGGGAGGTGCCCCAGTCCTCCACGGGATTTTCTCCCTTTGAGCTGTTATTTGGTAGGAAGCCCCGGGGTGTTTTGGACCTAGTTAAGGAAAACTGGGAGGTGGGTCCAAGCACCAGTAAAAACGAAATACAGTACGTTATGGACCTGCGAGCAAAACTCCACTCACTGGGGCAGATATCACGGGAGAATTTGCTCCAGGCTCAGGAACGTCAGCAGCGCCTGTACAACAGAGGATCGAAACTGAGACCGTTTTCACCGGGAGATAAAGTGCTTACATTACTCCCATCCTCTAGCTCTAAACTACTCGCTAAGTGGCAAGGACCCTTCGTGGTCACACGACGAGTGGGGGACGTAGATTATGAGGTGGTGCGTTCTGACAGGGGGGGAGCAACACAGATTTACCACCTTAACCTCCTGAAAGCATGGAGGGAGGTGGCGTCTGTTTCTCTGGCCACCACGGTGATTGAGAGAGATGAGTTGGGACCAGAGGTCATTAAAAGCAACCAATTAGCCCCGGTCTGTTGTGGCGACAATCTCTCACCGGGCCAGAGAGCAGACGTTGCTTCGTTGCAAAGGCAGTTTGCCGACGTGTTCTCTCCGCTGCCAGGGCGCACCTCTCTCATACACCACCGCATAGAAACGCCCCCGGGCGTGGCCATTCGTTCACGGCCCTATCGGCTGCTTGAACACAAGAGGAAAATTGTTCAGGCGGAGCTTCAGGCTATGCTAGAAATGGGATTGATAGAAGAGTCCACCAGTGACTGGTGTTGCCCCGTCGTGCTGGTACGTAAGTCTGACGGGTCAATCCGGTTCTGTGTGGACTACCGCAGGGTGAACGAAGTGTCCAAATTCGATGCTTATCCAATGCCCCGGGTCGACAAACTCCTGGATCGGCTAGGCCAGGGGTGGCCAACCCGCGGCTCGCGAGCCGCATGCGGCTCGAGAGCCAGTTTCATGCGGCTGTTCAATTCATATTGAATTGTATATGTGTGAGTGTGGGGGAGAGACACGGACTCCTGATAGTTAGACCTGATATTTAGTAGGTCTGTTAAGTATTGAATGCTGATAATTCTGACGTAATTTGGCCGGTCAAAGTTGTTTGGGCACGGATAAAATCGCTCCGTTACTTTCGTCCCGGCTCTCCCTACGTGTGTATGTGTGGTGTCAGGTGTTAGTATGAGAGGATGACAGCGCCGCCGTCTAATTTTGATCAGGAGCGAAGCGGAGGGGTCTAGATCTGCATGAAGGGTGTTATTTTCCCATTATCCCGCTTATTACATGGCCACATTCTCAACAAAGTAACGATATGACTCCCAATATTAATTGAAATGCTTTTATAGATTTAGAAAATGTTTTTATTGATTTAAAAAAATAGTACGCTATTATTTATTTAAAATGACATGCATCCGCTAAGAGAAATAGTCCGTTGTTACTGTTTGAACGTAGCAACGGCAGGAACTGCTTGACAGCGGTCTGTCTGTTCTGGATTAACAACGTGTCACGTGTTCTGAATTGACCAATCAGAATCGAGTATTAAACACTATCTGACCATGAATTGAGTTTGATCCTAAAATGGCAGGGAAGAAATGCACAGCTAAGCGAAAAATATGAAGACGAACATAGGACGTTTTTAGTAGAGTGGGAGAGTTCATATTTTTTTATCGAACGCAATTGCAAGCCATTTTGCCTTATATGCCAGACAGCATTAACCCATTTCAAGGCTTCAAATCTTCAGCGCCATTTCACCTCACTCCATGCTAACATCGACCATGACTTCCCAAAAGGTACGGAACTTCGCAAGCAGAAGATAAACACCTTGAAAAGTCAGGCAGAAAAGCAGACACAGTTTTTCAAAAAAATAACGAAGCACTCGGAGACCGTAACACTTGCATCTTATCAAGTTGCTTGGAACATAGCACAAGCTAAAAAGCCGTACAATGAAGGGGAGTTTGTTCAAAAATGCCTCAGTGACGTGGTTGAAATCTTGTCTCCAGAAAACAAAAAACTGAAACAAGCGGTATCAGACGTCCAACTGTCCCGCCACACTGTTGAACGCAGAATATCGGACATTAACACCGCCATTGAAGCGCAGTTACAATCTTCAAACATGTGAGTTTTTCAGTGTGGCATTGGATGAGTATTGTGACATACAAGACAAGCCTCAGTTGGCAATATTTGCACGATCAGTCTCAAAGGATTGTGTTATAAAAGAAGAACTCCTTGATATTGTGCCATTAAAAGACAGAACCCGTGGCATCGATGTAAAAGAAACAATGATAAATGTGTTTGTGAAAGCAAATGTGCCCAAGCAGAAACTAACTGCAATAGCCACGGATGGAGCGCCATCAATGGTCGGATCTGTGAACGGGCTTGTGGGGCTGTGCAAAGCTGATAACACATTTCCCGAATTTTGGAATTTCCACTGCATCATTCACCGGGAGCAACTTGTGTCCAAATCACTGAATTTAGACAACGTCATGAAGCCTGTGATGGAAATCGTAAACTACATCCGCACGCATGCTCTTAACCACAGGCAATTTAAGAATCTCATCGCTGAACTCGACCAAGGGCTTCCAGGAGACCTGCCGCTGCACTGCACTGTGAGGTGGCTTTCTAAAGGCAAAGTGCTGTCTCGCTTCTTTGAGCTGTTGGATGCTGTGAAACTGTTCATGGAACAGAAGGACAAGGATTATCCGGAGCTCTCAGACCCCAAGTGGATTATGGATCTGGCCTTTTTGGTCGACATGCTGTGTTATCTGGACAGACTGAACCTGGATCTGCAGGGAAAGTTAAAAATGCTGCCTGACTTAGTGCAAAGTGTATTTGCGTTTGTTAACAAACTGAAACTGTTTAAGACACATCTTCAAAAGGGAGAATTAGCGCATTTTCCCTCTCTGCTAAAAGCAAGCACACAAGCCACCGGTGCCAACCGGAAAAAGCAAACAGCCCGTTATGCAATATTGATTGAAACCCTGCAGGAAAACTTTGCGACCCGGTTCCATGATCTACATGTGAAAAGGCCACAGATTACGTTCCTCGTCGATCCTTTTAATGCTGAGACGGACTGTTTGAAAGCCCCGCTAGTCAAAGACGAGGCGGTGGCCGAGTTGGAGATGATCGAACTTTCAGAGGATGACCGACTGAAACCTGTTCTGAGGGAAGGGACCCTTGAGTTCTGGAAAACTGTGCCGATCGAAAAATACCCAAATGTCAAACGGGCTGCGCTCAAGCTACTTTCAATGTTTGGGTCAACATACAATTAATAATAATTCCTTACATTTATTATAGCGCTTTTTCAATGACTCAAAGCGCTTTACATATACACACATTACACATATATTATACATGCAATGGTCAGATACTGTGGACAATACCCACAGGAGCAAGTTCAGGTGAAGTGTCTTGCCCAAGGACACACCGGCTTTACAGACGCAGCAGCGGCGGGTTTCACCCCTTGATCTGATTATCATTGCACAGCGCACTGCGCCACACCGTCCATCTTCACGCCTCAAGGTCATCGAGGCGCTTTTACAAGTACACATTGGTATTATACATGTACTGTGGACAATACCCACAGGAGCAAATCCGGGTGAAGTGTCTTGCCCAAGGACACAACGGCCTGACGCAGTGGCGGCAGGAGCGGGTTTCGAACTGGAGTTCCCCAGCACTCCCCCTTGATCTGATGATCGGATGCACAGACCACTGCGCCACCCGTCTGTGAGTCTGTGTTTTCTACCCTGAAACATGTGAAATCCAAGCATCGATCTGTTCTGACTGACACACATGTGAGAGAATTGCTTCGAGTGGCCACAACGGAATACAAGCCAGATTTGAGGAGGATTGTTCAAAGCAAGGAATGTCAGAAGTCTCACTAATTTAAAGTAAGATAACAAACCTTTTAAATTTTGTTTACTGAGAGTTTGTGTGTGAGTGCACACAATGTTCATTGTTATGTTGTTATGTTAACTGGCCTCTGAATACTGGTAGGAGAGGTTTAATTCAATTTCTGTCAATATTATGGTGTGTGCCATTTACAATACATCTGTCTGAGCAGAGCTGTGTGTGTGTGTGTGTGTGTGTGTGTGTGTGTGTGTGTGTGTGTGTGTGTGTGTGTGTGTGTGTGTGTGTGTGTGTGTGTGTGTGTGTGTGTGTGTGTGTGTGTGTGTGTGTGTGTGTGTGTGTGTGTGTGGCCTAGCATTACTATACTTGTGGGGACCTAAATCTGTTTACACAGTCACGTGTGGGGACTCGCCTCCCTCAATCATTAATTTTAGGGTGAAGACTTGGTTAGGTTTAGGGTTAGGGTAAGGTTAAGGTTAAGGGTTAGGGTTAGGCATGTGTTGGTTATGGTTAGGGTTAGGATAAGTCTCCAGGAAATGCATGTAAGTCAATGTAATGTCCCCTGAAGTGATGTATACGGTGTGTGTGAAGTTTTATATTTTCATTTTATCTGTGAGAGAGAGAAGGGAGGAAGAAAGTGAAGGAGCACAGAGAAAGGCTGAGAACAAAAGAGATAATGAGGGAGGGGGGGTGCACGTGCGTCTGTGACTGTGTGTTTGTTGTGGCTCTTTGCAGTAACATAGTCAAAATGTTGGCTCTTAACCTCTGACTGGTTGGCCACCCCTGGGCTAGGCACTGCTCGCTTTTACACGACGCTGGATTTAACCAAGGGCTATTGGCAGATTCCCCTTTCTCCAGAGTCTAAGGAAAAAACGGCCTTCTCCACTCCGTATGGTTTATACCAATTCATCACACTTCCTTTCGGGTTGTTCGGAGCTCCAGCCACCTTCCAGCGGCTCATGGACTGGGTGCTGCGTCCCCACTCTGCATATGCTGCTGCTTACTTGGATGATGTTTAATTATTAATTAATTATGAGTTAATCTCAGTATACTGAGGGGACGCTGGCGTGTTTTTCGCCGCTCTTCATGCCAACGCTTACTTCTCGTGTCTACCACTCCCTGCCATCAATCTATTTAATTCCCATACACAGCAGAAATATTGTTCTCCTCTGGTTTTGTGTTTCTGCCATCTCTGTTGCTTAGCCGACGATGTTTGGCTGCTGTTTAGCTCTTAGCCTCTGCCATCCTGCTATTAGCAAAACGAGCTCACCATCACGCTCTGCTATCAGCGTAGTCCCCGTTCCGGAATTCTCCGACGGGGCTCCTCTCTGCCACACTCCCAGGACTATCCACAAACCCTCCCTCAGTCCGGCCATTCCAACTGGGCTGTTTTCCATCACCGCTGCCGAGGTTCAAGGTCCGGTTTCTGCAGGGCTAATGGTGCTAGCTGCTAGCTGGCTCGCCGCTCTTCTCGTGATGCTGCTCCAATACTCCTCGCTGGAACTTCGTAACTTTTTCTACCACACTATCCCCGACTGCCTTGTCGTTATCAAATCCCTTGGGCTTCTGCGTCGTCCCCGCTACATACACCGGGCATCCAGATGCAAGTTTTTCTACTCTGAAACTCCTATCCCCGCAGTTGTTTCTGGCAGACGGTCTGTCGCACGGCGATGTTGTCATCACAACAAACGACGTCACCCGACCAAACCTCCCGTTCGCTCTATCTACCTGAGGTCCCTGGCGTGTGCTGACAGTGTGCTGGTTTCTCCCTCCCTGAACAACTATGTGACATTTATGCTGCAAAATACCCGCTCCCTCAACCCAGTCTCACGGCATTTCGTGTTCACCAACACGATTTTTAATCTATTGATTCGTGTTCACCAACACGATTTGCCCCTTTTTTTCGTGTTGCACAGCACGATTTTAAAAGCAATGTATTTCTACTGCCTGCAGCACGTCTTTTTCTCTGGTCGGTCGTGGGAGACCGGAAGCTGTGTGGTTCATAAAAACATGTTCTTACTCAATATCAAGCCACAATTATTGCTTTTATTTTAAATCGTATAATTTCGGACTTTTGTTGCCGTCTGTGAGGAAAATAAATGGGGCTCAGAGCCCCAGAATACGGAAATCTGTATTTTTAAATATTTTTTTCCTTCTAATTCGTTATTCTTTTCAAAATAACACACTGTTATTTACTCACCAATAACACACAATTATCCTTGCTTTTATTTATTGGTTTAATTCCATAATATCGGGCTTTTTTGGCGTCCGTCAGGAACTGAATTTCAAAATAAAAATAACCGGAAACAGACGTAGGGACATAAGGGACATTTCGAGCATCATTGCGATTGTCAACATTTCTGAGTTTAGGATGGCCGAAGACACTACACTACCCATAATCCCCAGCTATCGTTTAGGACTACAGTCCCCGTAAGGTTACGCAGAGCGTCAAACAGCTGTGTGAAATGGAACGAAACCACGCCAGACTATCCAAAACTGGAATCGAACGCCCCCCCAGAACTAAACATGCTGGCTATTGTGTTTCGCAAAATGTTCTATGGGACGTCTCTACTGAACGTTTTCGTTTTTCCCACAATTAGAAGTTGTCAGTATTAAACACATTGGTGTTATCAAATGTAAAACATATAATTAATAAATGGGTGAAAATCGCTTGTGTCCATAATGCGCAGCATTAATACCCACATGACAGCTCATTGTTACTTTGTAATTCTACTCCACTACAATTCAGAGGTTAACCTGGTATTTTTACTCCACTGCATTTATTTGAGTTACTTTGCAGATTCTGATTAATTATGTGAAATATAAACAACACTTAAATCAGACTTTAGTTACACCTGAGTAAAATTCAGGTAAGGTGATTGTCAAGTGCCAACAATCAGGAGAGATATTTGATAGTTGGTGCTTGAGAAGACTAAACATGTATCTGCAATTGACATGAATGGAAACGAGTAATAAAGTATATTCATTACTCGTTATTCTCTACTAATAGTTAATTAAAGACTGTATATTATGGCTATTTTGCACATCCCTTTCAAGATTTTCAAAGGTTTATTGACATATCATATACACAACTACGGTGTAGTTATGCAATGAATGAAACACTTGGGTCACAGGTTCCTCAACAGTGCATTACAAGACATCTATCAATATGTGTGTACCTCCACCATTAAACTGTCATATTCTGCACATTACTTATTCTATCTACATACATAAGAGTATAATTCATATGTATAATATCAGTTAAAATAAGTGCTTCAACATAGTTAACATTGCAGGAAAGCAATATATTAGACGTTAAGTACTTTGTCAGGCTTAATATTTATCTGTAGATAGATACCCCCAAAGTTTTTTTCTTATTTAAAAGAAGACCTTAATCTGTTATTTAATGTTTAAATAAAGGTTAATTCGTTGTTCTGTTTTGCACCTCCTCCTATTAATATCTTTGTACATTCTGCACTAAACTGTTTTATTGTAGAGATCACTTATAGTATCTTCTTGATTTTTTATATTCTATATTTATACTTTCCTCCTATGAAAGTATGTAGCCTACTCTTAATATTTTTGTAATCAAATAAAACACAATAATTCAATAACGTGCTTTAACCACTAGGAGGTGCACACAAGGTACACACATACAAGATGTGTAGTTTTATGCATGCTTTCACATAATTTTACAGCATATTGCTATACTATTTCAGACTCAGTATTTACATTCTTACATTCAAAGAAAATCAGTAATATCTTTAAAAACTACAGTCCTTTTCTATCAGCTGTGCACTGTTATGGTGTAAATATAACCTATCTGTGAATTAGATCAAATGTAAAAGTCAGCCGAATTAGTGTTGATACTGCAAGGAGACGTATTGTGTTTAGAGAAATTGAAGATGTTGTTTAATTGTTGAATATATTTATGATCCACATCAAGTGTTCAGTTTCGGCGGCATTTTCTCAGTTTTTCCAAAGGTCTTCTCATCAGGGCTCTATAAATAAAGAACTACGGCAGATCTGTAATATACAATGCAGCCGAACCGTGTATTACAATGCCGTTATGTGATGACTTTCAAAGAGAAAAGCAAGAGCGCTCGGAATTAAGTATTATGTTATTCTTTTAAAATGTTTTCCGGATTTCATATCATATAAACACCAAATCCCAGCATGCATTGTGGCTAAAACATCCAATAAACGAGCTTAAAACCATAGCTGAGGATCTTGGGTAATCGCGCAAAATGCCTACGTCTGTTTCCGGTTATTTTTATTTTGAAATTCAGTTCCTGAAGGACGCCAAAAAAGCCCGAGATTATGGAATTAAACCAATAAATAAAAGCAAGGATAATTGTGTGTTATTGGTGAGTAAATAACAGTGTGTTATTTTGAAAAGAATAACAAATTAGAAGGAAAAAAAGATTTAAAAAAATACAGATTTCAGTATCCTGAGGCTCTGAGCCCCATTTATTTTCCTCACAGACGGCAACAAAAGTCCGAAATTATACGATTTCCAATAAAAGCAATAACTGTGGCTTGATATTGAGTAAGAACATGTTTTTATGAACCACACAGCTTCCGGTCTTCCTCGACCCGACCGGAGAAAAAGACGTGCTGCAGGCAGTAGAAATACATTGCTTTTAAAATCGTGCTGTGCAACACGAAAAAAAGGGGCAAATCGTGTTGGTGAACACGAATCAATAGATTAAAAATCGTGTTGGTGAACACGAAATGCCGTGAGACTGGGTTGGCTTCCTCAACAACAAAGCACTACTCATCCACGACATTATCACTGACAGAAGCATTGACATCCTATGCTTAACAGAGACATGTCAAAATCAGCAGGACTTTTACCTCATTCACACCAACGGTGTTTCAGGGCCGGTTCGGAGCTGGAGCTTGAAAAGCACCGGGTTTTCCTCTTAACACCGCAGCGGAGCAGCCTCTTAGCTCCGGAATCCGGTTCGTTTCAAGCACCAAAAAATTGTCCGGCCAGAGCAAAAGCACCACATACGTCACGCTTACGTCGAGGCGGGGGCAGGGGCAGTGACAGATCAACTCCTGAACAACAACAAAAAGCCCGCGTTGTATCCAGTTTGTACACAACGATGGAGAAACTTAACAAGAGTTTCAGCGTTTCTGCCATAGACTGTTAAAGGTTTCTGCTCATGGTGAAGCAACGTGTCTGCGTGTTAAGGTGGAACCTGAGCATTCACGTTGATCACCTCTCATTATAAATCTATAAAACTATAAATATTAAACTTTACTTCACGTGTTCATTTGAGAACAGCTGTTACATACCTGGGTGAAGGTTACAGTTCATTTAAATGATACAACGTTACTCCACACTCATGGTTCAGGCCACCTTAAGAAATAAGACTGACCTCGGAAGCAGTTGTGTTTTTAAAAAACCTTTATTGACACGAGTACACTTTTTTATAAGAATATAACTAAACCACAGAAACGACTGGAAAAGCTGCAGATAGAGCCATAAGAAATGAATGCAACTGATTTCATCCGCACGGTTTGGCTTTATGAAGCAGGCACGCAAACGGTTACGTCATGACGCAAACGATGACGCAACGACGCATTACCAGTCGGACTCTGGGCGGTGTGAAAAGAGCCAGAGCTAAACCGAAGAACTGGTTCTGAACCTGAAAAGCTCTGACACGGAGCTTGAACCAGAGTTGCGTTGGTGTGAATGAGGTATTTGTGACACTCAATCAAGCTACACCCCCAGGCTATTTGTACATCCAGAAGCCCTGTCCCTGGGTCGTGGCGGTGGATTGGCTGTTATCCACCGAGCTGGCATCCTGGTTAAAGAACTCCCAGTACCTACTACCACCTAATTTGAGTGTGTTGTCTTCAAACTGGCTGGGTCTGCTCCGCTCCAGGTTGCCCTCATTTACCGCCCACCTAAAGCTTCCACTAACTTCCTGTCTGAGCTGTCTGAGTTACTCACCTCTCTCTGCTCCATGTCTCCATCAACTCTCCTGCTCGGTGATTTTAACATCCACGTGGACTCCAGTAACTGCACATTCGCTGCTGAATTCCTCTCACTTTTTTCAGCATCAAGCAACATGTCCAGGGCCCCACCCACATCAAAGGCCACACGCTGGATCTGGTGTGCTCTACCCCCCGACCTACAGCGCCTCGACCTGGCTGTATCTGACCATCACGCCATCCTCTTCACTGTTCCGGTCTCCCTGCACAGGCAGCATCCTAAATGCACCATTATGTTTAGGAACATTAAGACTGAGTGCACCGGCCCTATCCGACCTGATAGCTACCCACATGGCCTCGGGTCCCTCCGACTCCACCGTGGACGGCCTGGTAGCCCACTACAACACTGCCCTATCCCTTAGTCTCAACTCTCTCGCCCCCATTAAAACCCAGACTGTTTCCTTCCCCCGCCCTGCCCCCTGGTTCACCACCGAACTCCGCTGTTTGAAGGCCTCTGGTCGCCAGCTGGAGAGGCTCTCCAAAAAAAATGGCCTCACAGTCCACCTCCTGGCCTTTCGTGACCATATCAAAAATGTATAAGGAAGCTCTCTCCCATGCCAAGACTCACTACTACTCCCGTCTCATTGGTGCTCAGCAAAGCAACCCCAGAAAACTGTTCTCCTCCATCAACCGCCTACTACGGCCCCCTGATGCCCCCCAGACCTCAGGGGCTCCCGATCTGTGCTCCAAATTCCTCGACTTCTTCCAGGCGAAAGTCGAGGCCATCCATCAGCAGCTCCTGGTGACTGGCCCTTCCCCCCTACCTGCACCTCAGCCACCTGGTAACGCACCCCAAGCGCTGCGCCTCTCCCACTCCAACCTCTCCTCCTTCTCCCCTGTGGATGCTCTCCAAGTGGCCAAACTGGTCAGCTCGGCCAAGACCTCCACCTGCTCCCTGGACCCCATGCCCACAGCCCCGGTCAAGGACTGCCTACCCACCCTCTGTCCCTACATGGTGGTCATCATCAACGCTTCTCTGGCTCCTGGTATAGTCCCCACCAGCTTCAAAATGGCCTCAGTCACCCCCATACTCAAAAAACCTGGCCTGGACCCCGACGACCTCCAGAACCACCGGCCGATCTCCAACCTTCCCTTCCTCAGCAAAACTCTGGAAAGAGTGGTCGCCGGCCAACTCCATCTGTACATGTCCAACCATGAGCTCTCTGAGCCCTTCCAATCCGGCTTCAGACAGCAACACAGCACTGAGACCGCCCTCATCAAGATCACCAACGATCTCCTCATTGCTGCTGACTCTGGCCACCTCAGCATCCTCATCCTCCTGGACCTCTCTGCAGCGTTTGACACCATCTCTCACAACATCCTCCTCACCTGCCTCTCAGACCTCCTAGGTGTCACTGGCACAGCGCTCTCCTGGTTGACATCCTACCTCCACAACAGGAAACAGTTTGTCTCCATCAGTGGCTCAAACTCACCCCCGGCCCCAGTCCACCATGGTGTACCCCAGGGCTCTGTGCTTGGCCCCCTCCTGTTCACCATTTACATGCTCCCCCTCGGCCAGATCATCCGACATCATGGACTCAATTTCCACCGCTACGCTGATGATACCCAACTGTATCTCAGCACCACTCCATCCTCCCAGCTCCCCCCTCAGTCTCTCATCAACTGCCTGCATGACATCAAAACATGGATATCTTCCAACTATCTTAAGCTGAACAGCAATAAAACAGAGCTCATGGTTGTGGCACCCAAGGCCCTGCTCCAGAAGGTTGGTGACTTCGTCCTCGAGGTCGACGGCTGCTCCATCTCCCCATCTCCTGAAGCCCGCAACCTGGGTGTCATCCTCGACTCCACCCTTTCCTTCCATTCCCACGTCAAATCTGTGACCAAATCGGCCTTTTACCACCTAAGGAACATTGCCAGACTCCGACCGTCACTCTCGGAGTAGGTTGCCGAAACCCTAGAGCATGCGTTTGTCACCACCCGCTTGGACTACTGCAATGGTGTCCTGTTCGGGGTTCCCAACAAAACCCTGGACAGGCTCCAGTATGTCCAAAACTGTGCTGCTAGGGTACTCACGCACACAAAGCCGTGGCAGCACATCACTCCCACCCTCATCCACCTACACTGGTTGCCGGTCAAGTCCCGCATATCCTACAAAGTCCTCCTCCTTACCTACAAGTCCCTCCATGCCCTTGCCCCCTAGTACCTTCCGGACATCCTTCACCCACATACCCCACCCCGGAACCTGCGGTCCTCAGACTCTGGCCTGCTTACCACCCCCTGCACCAAATTGCGAACCTTCGGGGATAGAGCCTTCAGTGTGGCAGCCCCCACCCTCTGGAACGCTCTCCCTGCGGAGATTCGCAACATCCCCACACTCGACGCCATCAAAAGGGCCCTCAAGTCCCATCTGTTTGCCAAGGCTTTCGGCCCCTAAATCGATCTGTTGTTTTGTCTGTCTGACTTTTGTTTTGTTCTGTTTGTTTTTGCCCTATTACTTGTAAAGCGACCTTGGGTCCCTTGAAAGGCGCTATATAAATCCAACCTATTATGTCATCATTCACAGTGATGACATAGTGCTCGAGTCCCTGAGGCAGGCGGGGCTCACGGCCAACCCGAAGAAGTGTGCGGTTGGACGGAGGGAGGTACGGTATCTGGGGTACCACTTGGGTGGCGGGCAGGTGTGACAGGTAGAGAAAACAAACGCCATTTCAGCCTGTCTGGCGCCCAAGACGAAAAAAGAGGTCAGGAGGTTCATGGGGCTGGCCGGCTACTACAGGCGGTTCATCCCGTCCTTTTCGGAGTTGACCAGTCCCCTGACCGACCTGACCCGAAAGGGTGCTTCAGATCCGGTCCAGTGGACGGAGCGGTGTCAGCTGGCGTTTGAGAGGGTTAAAAAAGCCCTCTGTGGTAAGCCGCTTCTGTATTCTCCTGACTTCTCTCTCCCTTTTGTGTTGCAGACCGACGCCTCGAACAGTGGGGTGGGAGCCATTTTGTCCCAGCAATTAGAGGGGGTCGACCGCCCCGTACTGTACATTAGCCGTAAGCTCGCCCAGAGGGAGGTGAACTACAGTACGGTGGAAAAGGAGTGCCTCGCCATACGGTGGGCGGTCGGTGCCCTGCGGTGCTACCTCCTGGGGCGCCCTTTCACCCTCTGGTCGGACCATGCCCCGCTCCAGTGGCTCCACCGCATGAAGGATGCCAACGCTCGGATCACTCGGTGGTATCTTTCAACTTCAAGGTGATCCACAGGCCGGGTAACCGGATGGTCGTGGCTGATTTCCTCTCTCGCTCAGCAGAGGGGGGGAGAGTCAGCTTGCGGCCGGCGGGATCCCGGCCTGAGTCGGGCAGTGGGGGTATGTGGCAGCGGGGTGTGGTTAGGGCGCCGGCTGCTGGAGTGAAGGGAGTGGCAGTGCCGGAATAAAAGCATGTCGTAACCTGGTTCTGGGCTGTTTTGCAGTAGGCGGGATCCTGGGAGGTCGCCAAAGGACCTGTGAAGGTTCCCACACGGGCAACGTTGGAAACCTGTGTATACTTTGTTTGGAGCTAATAAACGCCTGTGATAAACCAACCTGCTCTTTCCGTCCCTATTTGAACACTGTGTGAGCGGAGAGGCTCACAGTGTTTCTTTATTTGCACGTGTTATGGCACATTTTATTTTTATTTGCATTGTGTTTGGAACTGCAGTGCGTTTCTTCTAATGGAAATCTTTTTGGCCGCGCTGTAACGCGTTTGCACCTGTTGGCCACCGTAGGCCTTGACAAAGGTTCTGCACTTTCAGAATGCCATTTAAGTTTTCTCTGGGGAGAGTGAAGCTTTGCACAATCAGTCTTCCTTTCCCTGTTTGGAGAAAGTTGGCTTGCTGCTGTGTAAATGAATTGATAAATTCAGCTTGTCGTAGAGCCCTTGTAGTAATGGGTGAAATGGAGTGCTGCATTTGAATGTCCCTATGATGTGGTTGTTTGAAGTGTTTCTTAAGGTTTAGGTATTTCATGACAACAGATTGTGAATGCAAAATGCTTTACATGTTTACAAGGCAATGGAGCACATTTCTCTCCTCAGGTGTGCACTGTCATAGGTCAGTGATTTTCTGTGGACTTCAGGTTTTGTAGTTAGCACACTGAAGCAGTGGAAAGATGTGCCTGTTGCGCTCGGTGATCAGAAAGTCTGAAATTGGCCGCTGTCAAAAAAAAGACCAGAGCATTGAAGAAAAGAAATGGAAAATGCCATCCCCTGCTGAGTGAATGAATACATGAGTTTCTCCGTGAACTTTTGCTCGTGCTGCTTGGATCACAGCATCAGCAAAAAGCCCTCTTAACAGTCTACAGGTTTCTAAAGGGTATAATAAAACAGGAAGGGTTATTTATCTTAGAATGCATAGGTTGGATAGAGGTAGGAGCATGAGGGGGGGGTATTCAGTGTGATAGCAAAAGGAACCGACCGTTAACATCTCTGCGTCTTGTCCCATTGTTGTATTTGTCCGCAGGGGGATATTTATGTCAGGCTTTCTATGTTGATTCCAAAGGATGATGTAGGTGTCTCTCTCTGTGTCTTTAATCAAAGCACAATGTTATCTTCCACCAGCCCGGGCCCTGCATTTGTCTCTGTGACTAATTCACAACTGTGCCATGGCTACTGAATGGCACTATTTCAGAGATGAAAGAGCAGTGGTGCAAATGTCATAAAAGACAGAAAGACAAGACAGACAAAGGGAGAAAGAATGACACAAAGGAGACAAAAGCAAAAAAGGTCTCTGGTTCAGGATATGAAGCACAGACATCAGTATGTGTGGGTAGTGTTAAATAATGTACTCCTCCCTGATCAGACCCTTTTTAATTAGGCCTTGTTCCACCGATTTAATCAGGCCCTCTTGGTTGGGGTTTTGGGCTATGAACTGTGCGAAGGAGCATCATATGCTCGCCTGCTGCGTGATCACAGCGGGGCCCCAGGTAGAGGACACAGGGACACGTCCTGCCGGCTGACTACAGTTATTGCTAACAACACTAACAGGGAAAAGCAGCAGACCCCAATGACTCCAATAGACCTACTAACAGGCTGCTGTATAACACCGTTCATGACTTCTAATTACGCTCCTCTTAACATCGTTTTACAATTACCTTTGTATCTGATTGTGGACAGATGTGTTGCTGAAGATGTTACTGAGCATCACACACATAACCATCCCTCTACCCCCCGTTTTAGGATTAGTGGCAGCATCTTTAGAACTGGGATCTTTCTGGAAATGACAGCAGAGAAATAAGGGTGCATCTAAGGCCGGTGTTGCCCAAGGCTCGTTTAGAGGAACTGCAAGCTGCCAGAGGATCCAATTTCAGGCCATTTCCCCCTCTAAAAAAAATTGACTGAAGTGGAAAATCACACCTGATGGCCCACCAGCAAGCCTTTCAAGCCACTAGATGGTAGTACGGAAGTCTTTTTATGAATCCATCTTCTGAAAAAAAGGGGTTATGATAAAAAAAGAAAGGTCGGACAAGAGTCCAGATGACCATCTGTGTCCTTTGGTAAAATACTGTGTTCTTCCCACGTAGTAAAAAGGATGGACAAGCAGTTTTTCCTCTCACACTGTATCGATGCTATTCGGCCAGTGGAGGACATTGAATTTGTTTTAAGCTGCACTCCCACGACGTGCAGGCAGTGCTGAGGTACACACTTTGATTTGTGACATGCAGAGAAGGGGGAAGAGAGAAGACGATGTGGAAGAGGGGGAGAAGAAGCAAGGGAACAGAAGTGCAGTGTCCCGCTGAGGTAATTTGCCTTGGGTCTTACAGAGCTTACTCGCACTGCTGGCAGAGTCATATGCAGGCTGATACGGGAAAAGGAGAAGATGTGGGAACAGCGTGAGAAGCCGGCTGAATCACAAGTGTTGTAGCTTTAACGTGTAGCTTCAGAGGAAATAAGGAAATAGTGAGAGGGAGAAAAAGCTGGGAGTGGAGTAGGGTTTAACTAATACTCAAACAAAGGTAGCCGAGTGTGCACGGGCACATGCACACACAGTCATCATCCAGTGCGTCTGGGAAAAGCTAAGGCCAATTTTCATGGGAGCGTAGCAGTTTTGAGCACACATAAGCACCTGTGACACCTTTGGCAGTGCCAAGAGCCCACACATCAGCCGGCATTGACAGCATGCCTGGCACATGCCTGAGGGGCTGTGAAACTTCCTCTCCATAATTGCATCCCATGTCAACCTGTGACAAGTCAGGCTCAACCGGCACTAATCATCATCCAGACGACCTCCACCTCCTTTACCCTCTTGTTCCCCCTTAACAGAACTTTCACCCCGCTCAGCAAACTCCCATTCCAGCTATCTGCCGCCTATCTCTTTGTTTTTAAACCCGCAAGGGTAGCCCCCCTGAGCGCGCCATTACATCTCTATCTCAGCACCTGAAACCATTAGCATGACTCAAAACAGTCAACACAGTTCTGTCTCATTAGTCCTCTTTCTTAAAAAGTATATGTTAATGTAGCCATTTTCCATTTATTCCATCTGTTATTCTCACCGGCATGACACATTTTACTCATTTTCTTTTAATTACATAATATTTGTTATAATGAGTGCCGGGGATGGAGATGATAATAGTCTGTCTATTCATACAGGACTGCTGGCTGGGGAGCTTCTTCACACCTCCCGTGAAAAGTCAGAGAGTGTGACTATGATACAGTTAGCAGACGCGTTAAAGCAATGTACTTTTGTGATTTAACACGACGAGGCGATTCGTAACAACTTTATGTGCGTGACGGCAAGTTTGTAAAAGTCTGTACGGCGGAAAGTCCTTGTGATCTTTGATGAGAGATATCAGCTCGGTGTGTGTGTGTGTGTGACCACGTCTTTGATCTTTGTGTGTGTGTGTGTGTGTGTGTGTATGTGTGTGTGTGTGTGTGTGTGTGTGTGTGTGTGTGTGTGTGTGTGTGTGTGTGTGTGTGTGTGTGTGTGTGTGTGTGTGTGTGTGTGTGTGTGTGTGTGTGTGTGTGTGTGTGTGTGTGTGTGTGTGTGTGTGTGTGTGTGTGTGTGTGTGTGTGTGTGTGTGTGTGTGTGTGTGTGTGATTGAGAAAGAGAGCGACATGGTGCGAGTGCCTCCTGCCTCCTGCAGATTGAGGTGAGAGCAGCCAGGTGGGGCCCCGGTCGTGTCTGTGTGCCACAGTAACTGGATGTGATGGGTGGCCTCTGGGGATCTCTGCCTTAGAAGTGCTAAACGAGTGAAGCAGAGCAATCACACTGTTCCTGTGTGCGTATGCGTGTGTGTATGTGTCGCCGGCACACACACACCTATATATATATATATATGATTGTCAGTTTGCTTCCCTGTTGCCACTGGCTCTGTGTCAGTGTGGGTGTCTGCTATAAAGGACACTGCATTAATCCGCAGACTAAATATAAGCACCACAAGATGGATGATTAGATAAAAAGGCCTTTAATGTATCAAATGTTGCCAGGTAACAAGCCTTTTTAGGAAGGAAATACACAAACATGGCTGCCGTTTCAGGTCTGTGATGATAAGTGGTGCAGACAGTCCACATGTGGTGGAGCTGCCGCGAGTATGACTCCAGTCACAGAGGTGGTGACAAGACACTGGTTCCAGTCTGGAGATTGTGACCCCACCCTTCCTCTAACATACTCCATCCCCCATGTCTGAATGTGATTGTTAGCCTGATGCCCCTAAAAGGGCAAACCACCCCCCGCCCCTTCATTAACCAAATGGAATTGACTTAATTCAATTAAGGAGTAATATATGTCTTCCCATGAGAGTGTTTGTGTACCTCGTGCTCCGCAGCTGTGTGTTGCCGTGCATGCTCACACATATATTACAACCTGCAAACCGAGCCCCCCATGCATATGAGAGGGAAACAAACAAGTGTGTGTTACAGGTTGTGTTCTTGCCGCGGGGCAAACAAGGCCACAGCGGTGATGCTATAGAATCCTCTGGTTAGCACCAAGGGCCCCAAAGCTCCGCCCGGCCCCTGTGTGCTGCCCGAGCCGAGGTGAATGCCAAGGAGTATCCGAGCCACTCCATCAAGAACCCCCCCCCCCCCCCCCTCCCCCCCCACGGGAGCAGCAGCCAATGAATTACAGATTAGATCACTGTTACAGGATCATAACAGTGATCTAATTGCCAATTTCTCTTTTTAATTGAATGTGGTGGAGTGAAGAGGCAGAGATAGGATTCTTGGGACTTTGCGTGGAGCCGATTGGAGTCGGTCCGATGTTGACCAGACACGACAGTTAATGAGGGGAAAGATACCGCAGCCTGACATTCGGCTGCGAACTGGGCGTCGACTGCTGAGACGTCAGGCCTAATATCCCGGACAGTGCTTCGTGGTCGGACTGAATCTCGTTTTTGGAACGTGTAGGCCGTTTTCTCACCTAAATTAGTCAAATTCTAATGACAGCATTATAACTCATAGTTAAATCAATGAATCTGGATTACACACAGTTGGTTGTAGATCAATTGTCCTTTTAGATTTTTTTATACAGGAAGTGTAATTCTCTCCTCGCATGTGTTTTCTCCTGGAAATGGCTTTAATCTAAACTTTCAGGCCGGTGATTTTCAAAAAGCTAATTGCAGTTTGCCTGTGTCTGTTTTCTTGCCCCCCCTCCCCTCCACCTATCCTCATCCTCACACCGCCCACTTCCAAAAAAAATCCTCAATCCAGTTGTGCAAAAAATTTGTTCCACAGTGTTGTCTAATTATAGTTTGGTTAAATGAGATGAAATAAGTTAGCCCACATCTCCTCTACAGCCCTTGCTCGAGAGCTGACAAGCCCAATACATCTGCCGCGGCCATGGTAATTGGGATGGGGAGGGGGGGGGGGGGGTTAGCGGATGGATGTGGAGCAGTGATTTGTGTGTGTATGTGTGTGTATAATGGTGGAGTTGGAGGGGTGGGGGGGATCCCTCAGTCTCTTGTTCTTCAGTACCTGTCATTGATGAGGAGCCAAGGAGAAGCTTCAGCTTGAAGCTGTCATTGGCCCTCTGAATCTGTCTGCCTCACTCTATCATCCCTCCCTCCCTCTCTCTCTCTCTCTCTCTCCCTCGCTCTTTGTGATGAGGATGCAGAGTGTGTGTAAGTCGTGAGGCAGCCAGCGAGCGTGTGTGAGCCGTAGGAATCTGCGCGAACCGGCTCTCGAGGTGTTTGGAATCGGGAGACGCCACAGACCGACCCACCGCTCCACCACCGCCGAGACCACCGCTCCCTCTCCCGGACTGACAAGCCAATCGCAGGGCACCGCTGGCTCTCCCTCCATCCTCAGCACGCTCTCTCTCTCTCTCTCTCTCTCTCTCTCTCTCTCCGTCTCTGCTCTCTCGTGCCTTCTCCTCTTCCTCTCTCTCTTCAGCTCTCTCTCTCTCCATTCTCTTCTCATCTCTCAATCCTCTCTCTCTCTCTCTCGTCTCTCGTCCATCTCTCTCTCTCGTCCTCTCTCATCTCGCTCTCTCAACACACCACCCCCCCTCCTCCTCCTCCTCCTCCTCCTCCTCCTCTTCTCTCTTCTTTCTCTCTCACTCTGGTTTCATTCCTTTGCGTTCAATCCGTGCATCCCTCCTCCTCCTCCTCCTCCTCCTCACACCTTTTGGTCAGAAGAGGAAGCCCAGCCCAGGGAGAGACGCTGAGAGGATGAAACTCTGACACGCCGACAGACCACAGGGAAACAAGAGCACAACTGTGAGTACAGCGGTCCTTTCACCTCTCACTCAGGCTTAACGCTGTCACACAAACCTTGTCTCTCTCTCACACGCACACACACACACACACACACACACACACACACACACACCACACGCACGCACGCACGCACGCACGCACGCACGCACACACACACGCATATGTGTCCGGCATTTACTTCAAGCTTGCACAGTGACTTGACTCTACACACACAGATCCCAGAGCGTACTCACCATCCAGCTTCTGCTCAAGTGTCTTTGTCTTTTTCAGGCAGGCACAGAAGTGTAGGATTGTGGTTTTTATTTTGTGCGATGTGTTCCTTTATGTCTGCTGTTTGGCTTGTTCTTTATTTGTAAACCAAAACAATCCAGCAAAAAGTCTCACACTTCACAATACATGTTTGACTTTAAACCCCCACTTTAATGGATTTACTGCTCCGCTGAAAAGTCATCTGTGCATTTTTCACGTGTCTTTGTTCAGCTCAGATGAAAAATCTCCCCAGGAATATGCAAGGTCAACTGAATAATGTTTCACACACAGCGCCTCCTGTTGTGAGCGTCTTTTGTCTGTGCACTTGTGCTGTTTTTATTAGCAATATACAGGCATGCTGGATCACAACATGAGGAGAAGGTCCCTCTTCTTATCCCCCATCTTAAGCTGCTTTAAGCCAATAGATGCCTGCGGGGTAAAAAGGGGGGCGTACTTTCTTATCAATGGCAAAAGAATCCCGAGCAATCCCCACTGCTTATTGTTTAGCGCTCAGCCAGGGGGAGGACTGCATGGCGGGCTGATCTGCGGCCGTTTGCGTAACACTATTTTTTTTATTATCTTCCTGGTTCATCTCTGGCCGAGGCGATTTCCTATTTCCTTCTCCCATTTCGAGAGCGGGGAGTATAATATGATAGCGGCTCACATGCGGGGAAGTGCAGACAGTGGATCTGTGCAGAGGACACAGATTGCATTTCCCCTGGAGAATGCTCCCTCTGTATTAAAGGCACTGGAGAGCTGGCTCGGCACTTGTCATCAGCTCCACTAGTAATGCTGGCGAGGGTAGGGAAGTAGACGTGGTGTTTACGGCCACTCTCTCATTTAAAGAGCTCCCATTGGCCCCTAATGCCACAGCTCTCCATCTCCACCGGCCCGTTGCAATCCAGGTTATATTACATTTGTGAGGCCCTGGGATATTGTGTGGCGCCTCACTTTTCTCTGACAATCTGTTGAGCAAATGTTGGAAATGAAAAGGTATATATGTTAAGCATATTAGATTTGTTTTGGGACTCTAAACTCCTGGAGTGAGCACTGCGGTATTTGCATTTTTATGATGTGGTTTAACATGGATCACATGCGCCACAGCGCCTGTGTCTGCTTTAAATTTGATTGATTTTTGTTCCTTTTTTTCTCATTTCTAGCTCCATATCTCGTTTTTTTCACTTTCTCTGTTGTTCATTTTTACTCTTATAATTTCCTATTGTATTTAAAAGCTATATGGGATTATTTAGTACTGATACAGCATTCCCACTATCTATTATGCTACGCACAAAATTATTTATTATTCCGCCGGGTTATTTTGCACCTCTTCAGCTCCCACATTGAACATCGCAGAAACTCCGTTCGAACGTCAAAACATTCAGCTCGGTCAGGAATCGATGGCTATTACTTTTCTCATTCATAACTTTCATAATTCCAGAGATACATCCCATAATTCATCACATTTTTAACATGGAAGTCAATGGAGAAACTCTTCAGACTTGAACAATCTTCATGCAACTTCAACTGCTAACTGCTCCTTCATACTTTCACTCAGAAACCTCATTGCAACTTTAAAATGTTACACATCTTTCTGACATTATTCGTGTTAAACAACTTTGAAATCTGATTAGTACTTTTAGAGATATTAAACATTGTTCAGACCTTGGTAAAGAGACCTTCTTCAGATTTTAGAGTGCGTGATGTCACAGCTAGAGTGGAGGACAGATTTAATTTTGAAAAAAAAAACATGGAAACCTGTGATCTCTGGACACCTGTTAGCTCAAATATAATCACCTGTGTCATGGAACACGATGATGTCATAACTCCAACTGACATGCTCAGAGCAGCGGACTTCAGATAATGGTTAACGGTCCAGCCCTCAACAGCTCTATGTCAATTATGAGATCTCACCATAGGCTGTTGCCATGGAAACGCACGCATCCCTCGCCATAAAACACGATGTCGCTGTAGCTCCAATGGACACGGTCCGGTCGTCCCACAATCTTCACCTGTATATCAACTCTCCATGCCTCAACAGCTCTACGTCAAATCTGACATCTCACCATATGCCGTTTCAATGGAAACGCATCCCTCGTCATAAAACATGATGTTGTCGTAACGCCTATGAAAAGGGTCAAAACAACACCACACTTCAGATAATGGTTAACGGTCCAGCCCTCAACAGCTCTACGTCAATTACGGAACTTCATCATATGCCGTTTCCATGGAAACGCATCCCTCGCCATAAAAGACGATGTCGCTATAACTCCTATGAAAATGTTCAAAAAGTGCTCAAACTTCACGTGTGCTAACAGTCCAGCCGTGAACACATCTACGGGACAGTTTGAAACACATTTTTCTCATAACTTCAGTGAAAATGCTCCAAACGGCCCAACACTTCACAGGTTTGGTAAACATGCAGCCATCAACGCATCTAAGCGTATTATGGGATGTCATCAATGCTGTTGGCATGGCGACAGACCATTCACCATCAAGTTAGTTCAAAAGTTTGCAGTTCAAATATTCTGCTGCTTTTCCAAGCCTTTTTACTTTTTTTTCTTCTCATCACACATTCAAGCCCCCAGTGTTCATGTATCATTTCAATCTAAATTCTTCACTTTCTTCTTACACATTACATTTCAGAATAGCAGTTTAGCGTCAGCTTTTCAGCATAAAGCATTCCCACTAGCAATTTCTTCAGGAATTGCATTCTCTAGTTTGTAATGCTTTCCACATTGCTAAATACAAATGAAGGATTGATCTTGAGTGTTAGGAAATGTGAAGTGACACATCAATGGCTCCTCTCGAGGCCCAACAAGCCACTGGTTGGTGATGTGTCAGAAAAAGTGAATGAGACTTACTTCCTCCTCTGTGTCTGGCAAATTTACTGAACCCTTGTGATTTTAACACAAACACGCACAGACACACAATCAAGGTAAACAAGACAATTATCTATCCTTCCTTCCTTCTCTTGCCTCCTTTTTCCCATGCAAGGGATCATAGGAAAGGGTTATTAGAGAGTGAAAGATTCAGTGTCCTACATAAAAATAAATCCACTCACCATGCATCACCTATAACCACCATCAAAGCTACGATTTTCACAGCACTGGAAGATTACAGAAGCTACATCACAAAAAAGCAATTTATACTCTCAAAATGAATGCAACTTTCAATTTGGATTTGCTCCTGGCTCTCCATGAAAATATCTGTAATTTAAATGCAGAAAGGCCTGTCTGTTTCTGACCGGCGATTTAAATCTATCTGCTCCACGTTGTATACATGTTTCATTGTTGAGGAATATTATTCAAGGAGAAGTTAATAGCCTTTTAGGCCTAGGAAACATATTTAATTACATATACCCTTCACTGCAAAGCGCTTACCCCGGAGGTGCCGTTAATGTAAGTCTGTGATCTTTGGAGTTATTAAACCGCTTGTCAAGGCGAGATAAGTTACTGTCACCCCATATGTATTACTATCTGCTCGTGTATCTGCACTTATCGATTAGAAGGTTGGTAACCATTCTTGATCATCAATAGAGATCCTACAAGGCAAGGGCCAGATAATCTTTCCACTCTCCCTAAAGGCTCAATTACACGGAAACGTGGGGGGAAGGAGGTCAGCCTCTGACAAGGTCAAATTATATATGTCAGCCTCAAATCATTTTGTTGAGATATTCCGCCACATCTGAATGTATAAAAGACACATTCTGAGAATCAATAAACGTTGTACGCCAGAGCTCTTGAAATATTCAGATGCCTCACTGATTAAATTATGTCTTCTGGAAGAGATGGGCTCCTCCTGCGTGTTTTCATTTATTTTCAGAAAACCTCAGAGTGACTTTGGGGTATTAGCTGCCGGTAATTGCACATCTTATATAAACGAGTGGAGGAATTTACTAATTTACTAACTTGTAACCATTTAAACAATGTTGATCATGATTGCAAACCCCATCATATGTTTCCCACTCTTGACACAGTGGAGAAAGAGTTGTAATTGGTGCTTTGTGGGGCTGTTTGCTTTCGCTTCCTCAGACAATGGGATACACAGCTCTATTAAAAAACCCATGAATACCACAATTCAATGATGAAGGACATGTGTAGCAAATACTGAAGTTTTCTTTTCTTGGTGGAAAGCCAAAAAGCAGAATTGATTTGTTGAATGAGCCTGGGAAGAGAAGCGCCTCTCCTCATAAGGCCTTTGTGAGAAAGATGATTACTCGCAGGGCATAGTGCTGCTGACAGAATACAGGAGGATTACCACGCAATGCCAACTGCAAGTTTCTGAAGATATATTATGAACAAAAACATTTGTTTGATTCCCCAAAGTAGCAACACGGTTTAAGGGCCAGCTCACATTTTCTCATTTACCTGTGGTGCTATCCATCCTTGCAGATAGTTATGTGTTCTGAATTTGGAGGTATCTCTAAGATGTCTGCCACCATTCCAAACAATTGGAGGTAATGGGATTTCTGTGGGTGGTCAAAAGAGTGAACAATGACATTTACATACAACAACAACAACAACAACAACAACAACAACAACAACAACAACAACATCTCTTAAAAGGAAACTCTAGCTGGAAGGAACTTTTAGCCTTTGCAGACCATTTACAGGCATGAACAAACATCTATATAACACACTAGAGGAAAGGGGAGACCCTCAAAAGCATAATTTTGCCTCAATGTAATGGAACATATCACATACCCCCGGATGTACCACATGCTGTTGATTCAAATGCCTTTTTTTAATGCTGTGAGGAACACATGTAAAATGATTCCTCCATGGTTTTAGGTTTAAGGCAGAAAAACAGATTTACAGTAACAAAGCCTGGGAAAATAAACCAAAACCATTTGCATGTTACATATCACTAGGGGTGGGTAAAAAAATGTGTCAATTACCTTGTTAAAGTTGCCCTGTACAGAAATGGTGCTTTGAACAGGATGTTTATTTAGTTCCTTTTATTAGAAAGTTTATAGCAGCCATGGGTGAGCTTTTGCCACTCAGTCGCTATTTAATCAGTCCCTACCCCGAGCGTTAACCTTCATTACCTCTCTACATTCTCTGCAGGGTCATGCAAAGTATCATCAAATATTTATGATATTAATAACTGCCTGTAGAAAAGAAAAAAAAAACATAAATAAATCTGCTCTGCAAAGCACACGATTAAGAGGTCCATTCCATTTAATAAATGGTTGAAGGGGAAATAAAAGGGCAGACCTGGAGCAAAATAAAAGGGAGGGGGGTGGGATGTTACAAAAGCAGTGACTAAAGATGGAAATGCTAGAAGTAGGAGCAGCAGACGGCTTTTGTGGTACGGTGGCATGTTTCTTCTGTCATCATTATCTGCTGTTCGATAGTTCTTCTGAGAGCTTACGAGCCGGAGAGGAATGGTTGTTGTGGATGGCTTGAGCATCCACCATTCCCAGGGGGGCCTCCTACATCGACAGACTCCAAATAGACAAACATGCAGACACCCACACACATGCGCACACATATGTACACAGAGCTGTTTAGCATGGAAGCCGATTGAGGCACGGCCCAACATTAATTATCTGTTTTTCAGCCGAGGTCTGGTGACAGTGATTAGAGTGAGTTTTTTTTGGAGAGTGGCGCACACACGGTCTAATGAGGAAAACTGGCCTCTCTATAGAGCTCTCCAGGCACACTTTATCTACTCTGCAGCTCTGCGTGTGTGTGTGTGTGTGTGTGTGTGTGTGTGTGTGTGTGTGTGTGTGTGTGTGTGTGTGTGTGTGTGTGTGTGTGTGTGTGTGCACAAGTGTGTGGGTGTGCTCACTGCTGGGAGAGACACTCCAAATCTGAGGTTTAGAAGCTGACGCAAGAGGGAAGACGCTCCCAAAGCAGAAAAGGTCTTTTACATAATTGCTGTTTAATTGTGACTTATTATGATGATTAATGTTTGGTTTACTGGTGGAGGACGCTTTGGTTTCGGTGCTCGCAAAAAGCTTGAGCTGCTTAAAAGTAATGTGATTTTGCGAGCGGACCACATGACAGCGTGGACCGGTCTGCATCCCGTGGAGTCTGTTTAGAGAAAGAGAGCAAGCTGCTTTCCTTGCGAGAGAATTATAAATGGTTGTGTCCAAAGTTTGGCAGAGCGGAGCCAAAAATACTCTGCACAGTAGTGTGCAACAGCAGTGAATCTGGTGTTCATCTCAAAACAAAGGAATGATTTTCTGCAGGCTGACAAAGAGACGGCTTGAATGAGGTTAGGGATTTAGAATTCAGAGTCAAATGCTCACAAGGTTCAGGTTACTTTGACCTAAATAAGCTGTGATACACTGCAGGGTCTCTTATGTAAAACATTGTTTTATTTGAACATGACAGGGTTCAAACTGAGCCAACTGCACAGGCATTCTCAGCAGCAGGAGCGGCAGATTGCATGGCTTGAAATAGTATTTTTCTTTCACTGGAAGCACTGGTCCAGCACATCAGCTCTCCAGTATCGTCGGCTAAATCACATTTGTGAAAATGCCAATGTTGGTGTGCACCTGACTGATAGATTTCTGCCCGTACGGGGTTGGCTTTAGGGCCTACACGTCATTTTCCACACCATTTTGTCCCAAGTCGATTACTTTGCCTCTGCCGCTATGGCCGCCTCTGAATTGAACTACACATTTAGCTCGGGAGCTGCCAATAAAAGTCAGAGAGCCCGGTTTCCATCAGCGTAATGATATTTCAGCCTCAGTATTAGTTCAGCACTGTTCTCCACAGCAGTTTCTGCTCAATTAAAGATGGTCCATATTTAAATAAGTAGAAATCAGAACGCTGGCCCGGCCCGTGTGCATTCACATATTCTGTGGAACGGTTAAATTATGAAGTTTGAAATGGACAGCCAGACGCTCCACAGCTATCGGGTTTGAATAAGGGAAACTGTTCATTTGTAGCTGTGAAATTTTTCTTTAACGTTATTGATGTAGATTAACTTTTAAAAAAAAGGTAAGTAAGTGAAATGTGAAATAATTCATCAAGAGTCAGCCATGTAAGAAATGTGATTTTCCCTGGCAGAGAAAAACCTGTAGACCATTACCCCAAACAGAGGAAGTAGATTAAGGGTGGGGCACGCTCCCCCCTTGCTTTCTGTCTCTCTAACTCTCCAGGCCTAAAAGTATGAATAGCACATTTCCAACTAAATTGCCAGGCAGAGCGAAGGACATACATTTCAGCTCGTGTCAGCCCTGTGCACTCACGGTTTGGAACTTCCGTTGTCTTCCTTTTCCCTGGCCACTTCGGCTTTATTTAGCGGGAACTGTCATTTCCCATAAATCCCTAGGAGGAGGCGTCCGTCAGAGCTGCCAGCTCCCCTGTGTGGAGCACCTGTAACAGGGGAGCAAAGTGACAGTTATGCTGGGACAGTCCCATCAAACGTACAGACACACAAACACACACAGAGTCGCCTGCTCAGAGACCTTTGTAGGTTTCTAAGTAGTAGTAGCAGCTTCCATAGTCATTGAAAAGTCAAGACATCATGGGAGTTTTAATATATTTGAAGGCAATCAGTTAATTTGAATATCTTAAGAAGCTATTGTTTCGATAAGGTATAACATAACATTGTAAACTGTTCCCAAGATACTGTAAATAAACAATTAACTGGGTTTTTATTCTGTCAATCACATAGTTTTGTATTTGTGTCTGTGCCTGTCAGACACTTTAATAAATGACCATGGTGAAAAAAAATTTCATGGTATCTGTCAATTGTCATTTGCCACAGACTAATTGTTTTATTATTATATTTATAAATGTCGCATATGAATGCTCGTGAGGTGTAAAAAGAGGAGAAGTCTTTTCTTTCCTTTTTTTATCAGATTCAGCTGTCAGCACACATGCTCCATCATCTGCGCTCCAGGAAATTAGAAAGGAGAAACGTTTGACAGCACAATTTCACAAAACACCGCCACGCCATCATTTCATTTTCTCTGAACCTTTTTTTTTCCTTCTCATTTATTTATTTCATTGTCTTTTGAAAAACAAACAGAGCGATAACAGCGGCTCCTTCTCTGGTAATGTATCCTTGTTGCTGTGTTAGGTTTTAATCTCACCTTGCGAAGGTTTAACTCCAGCTGATTAGCCAGCGCACAGGTGAGGTGTTACCTAATAAACATAAGTGGGTCGTATTATGTAGGAGATGACTAACGTGAATAAAGGGCGGCTGTGTTTATCGGCCGGTGGCTTGATGGCCTTTGAATGAACAGGGTCTTTGGGGAGTTGTTGGTTGTTTTGGTCTGGCTCTGCCCTTGGCGTGCAATAATTAGTTGCTCTAGTGAGTCTTGACCAAGGCGGCAAGAAGTCATCAGTCGGCGCACAGCCACGGCGTTATACATCAACAATATCCGTGGCTGACGGCTGCTTATCTCTCTGGTATCGATTGGAAGACTGTGCAGGGGGGACCAAAGCGGTGCAGCCAATCAATGGGGGCATTTCATTCTTCTTGAACGGCCGCGTTTTGATCCTCAACACTGATTGGTTGGGCTCACTGTGATACTGTGGAGATTTTTGTATTTTCTGTTCTATGTTATGAAAAGGAGTGGGTGGAGAGTGATGAACACTTTGGTGTTGGCAGCCTGCTGAGCTTCTCACGGATGTGCATGGCATATGTACGAGAATCCTGTTGTGTTCCCCCTTCACTGCCAAGAACCCACAGATCTCGCTTAGAGGTTTGATTCAAATTTGCACTCTAATTTCGGAACACATAATTCCATCACAGAGATATGGAGACCAAAAATATTTTCGTCTCACAAAGTTACCTCCAGTGTCTCTGCATCTCAAGTACATGTGTAATCTCTGCAAAAACCTTTGAGAGATCTTTGTATTCCAAGCGGTTGTTGGAAGATTTAATAGAATTACTGAGCTTTACTATGTTCAGCTAACTCTTACAGTCGTTAATGCCAATTGTACACATCATATGTTTATGTTCTGCCTAAGAGTGATGTAGACAGTCTTCTCCAACAAATAGCAGTTTTGAGTCGTCTTTTCAAGCAACTCGTTTCGACCAATTGCGTCTATTGATAGGCGACGACCTCTAGTGGTCATAGTTGTTACGACAGAAACACAAGTGCAATATAGTCCGCAAAGGGTGTAAACTGTGATGGATGGGTGGGTCAAACGAACACAGGACTTCCATCCAGGCCAACTGTTTGTGTCCTGTGACAAACCAAAAGTCAACTTTTTAACGTATTTAGGTATGTTAACATACGTAACAAAGTCACCTTACGTAACATAGGCATTCAATCAACTAACGTAAGTATCCTTAGTGACGTACTGAATCCTTTTTTTGATTCACACTTTCCCTTTTATTCCATTTTGTTTAACCACTTGCTTTAAACGTCCCTTCCTTCACAATGTGCACCTGTCACTGGTACTCTCCAATGGTCATTCATGTTGTTTTGAGTGTTATTAGCATACAAGTCCCGCTGTAGCCCAAAAAACATTTACACTGCAAATAATCATGTTAGTTCTTTCTGACTTTTCACAAATATTTTCCTCTACAATACAGAAACGTTTAAAATCCCTAAAATTAGACAATCTGAGAAGTGCTTATGTAAAGTATAAACTAACACTGAAGCCTGCAACCATGCAGGGCTCAAGGAATATAGATTGTATGAGCAATATGGACAGAACTTTTCTTCCCTTTCTCAAATCAGTGACATTTTCTCCAAACCTCTTCTGTCCCCTTGAGGCAACAGTAGCCGGTAATAGAGAGAAAATAAATAAGACTCAGTTCCCATAACTGAGCAGAGTAAGCCAGTCAAACTAATATATATATAATAATAATATATATATAAATAATTTATATTCGGTTCTGACCTTTTCCACGTGGTTGGCTTCTTTATCAAACAACTTTTGCTAATCAGTTGTATTACTTGGACAGAATACCTTAAGCTTAATGCTAAGAGCATATGCAGAAGGTAAAACTTGTTTTTAACAGATTCTATTGTGGCTTCACTAGTTATCAAGGAATGAGAGGTTGGTGGAGTTTTGGAGTGACTCTTGTTGGTTTAACGGCCCGCCGGCCGTGTGGACGCTGCGTAACTGAGCAGTGTTTAACAATCATCATCTTGTTCACAATGAATATGATTTTAAATGTGTTAATTAATCCTATGACATTTACAAGACAGTAAACCTCAGATGGAGGACACTGCCTCATTCATCTTCCTCTCTGTTTGAACAAATAACCTTGAAGCCAACAATAAGTTAAAACAGTTTGGATGTGCCTCCTCTGATGATTAACTTCACTCTTTTTTGGTAAACACTTACAAATCAGGTACAATCTCAAGGTAGGCAACTTCACCTCCTCATGCGTTGTAAAGGAAATTCTTCAAAATTAATTTTTAAACTACAACATCCAGAACAAGTTGGAGTCACCAACAACTATCTACTTAATGATAACATAATCCATCAGCTCTCTAGAAAGTGTAATACCAAATGACCAGATAATTATTGTTCTTTGTAAGAGACAAAGTTCATGCCATTCGATATGCACGTTTTTGTATTCAGAAAGTACTCTGTGTGAAAGTGTATATACGGCTCATATTGAATTCATAAGCCAGTCATGCAGGAAAACGAAGCACCTTATGATTTACTTTCTGATGGGAAATGAACAAAGACGGTTATGCCACTCTATTTGTGGTTCTGCTGGAACCAGAGAGATCACTGTTTGCATAATATCTTCCTCATAGATCTTCTTAACCTTTGCGGAAGGCTTATTGACTCTCACTAACCTTGCAGGGAGCTGCTGGAGGACAGGAGATGATGAGCGTGCTCAGTGTATGGAAAAAGGCCCATGTGGAGGTTTTTCCGCCCCCACCCTGCCCCTGCAGAGCGACACCTCTACCAACGCTTTGTGTGACCTTTGCCCTCTGATCTCTGTTACCATGGTGAAGCACACAATGTTGGGAATTCAGGCTCAATAGACATCTGATACAGAAGCGCTGAGTACTTTTTAGGATAGAGGTTAAACGAGAAAGTGAGATCACAAATGGGAGATGATCTCTGCAAATGGTCGATTTTGTGTACATTGTAGGTTCATTGGGCAGATTTTCATGGTCCCTTATGACATACAGAAACCTTCTTTGGCTGTGCATACTACTCCTTTGACCACTAGGGGCACGTTTGCTCTTAAAGGGGCCCTATTATGCTCCTGTTTTAGGTTTGTATTGTGTTTTGTGCTTCTACTTTGACATGTTTCAAACAGTGATTTATTTTTCTCATATTTCCTGTGCTGCAGCACATCTATTCACCCTCTGTCTAAAACCAGAGCCCAGTCTGCTCTGATTGGTAAGCTGGCCGGCTCTGTTATGATTGGTCAAGCACTTAGAGATGTGGGGGTGAGTGTGTGGGAGAGAAATTCCCTCTGGAGGGAACTTAGCTTCGCAAACCCTGAAAGGCAGTATAGGGCCTTCAAAAGGTGCCTTTACAACTCCTTTGCAAGATTTAAAGTAAAGTAGTAGTAAATAAATACATTAACTGTAGCAGTCATTTTTTAATGGGTCAAGGATAACTATACAAAAATTGCTTAGGGAATAGAAAATACAATTCTCTCTACAACTCAATGAGAAAAAACAGAACGTGTGATTAACAGTAATTAACTCCAGATTTCTCCCTCGTTCACTTGCCATAACATTTTAATTTCTTCTTAAACAATATATTTGACCACTACATGTGTATTTTAAGCTTTTACCCGGAAAAAATGGCTGAATCTACATATTTCTTGTACCTGAACAATCCCTATTGTTGCTCATGCGTGTCCTCAAAAGTGTTCAATAAAAGGCTTCTAACCTTTGATGCGCTTCAGAGACCAAGGTTGCACAGGTAACCGTTTCACTCCATTTTCTCAGAGGCCCTGCCTGACACATTTATTTTGTGATTGATGATGATATTTAAAGTAAAATTATAATACTCCGAAGATCTGGACATGGTTCACCCTTAGGGATAAAGCTGGTACAATTGATGATTGGTTAATCATCAAAGTTTTGGGGAATCATTTGTAAATAACTAATTTATAGCATCTCATACAAAGTCCATTAATACATTGAAATATGTAAGTTTATGGAGGTCATTTCAGTTTGCGTAATTGGGGCTTTAATGGATTCTTTTGTGAATATGCTTTTAAACGAAAATCGGACCTATAGCCTTTCTGTAAATGTGCAAACAAAACAAACTGAAAGCATAACCTCAAAGTAACAAGTCAAAAGACATATTGAACGGATCTTGTGCATGAATTGCAGGCAAGAAAGGTTACAAATTTAAGCAATGTTGAAAAAACATGTATTCAAATGAATCTTTTCTGCTAACGTGAAAGGTTCCTAAAAGGTGGAAACTATATTTGTCAGCGCTTTGAAAAGAGTGCATTCTCAATGTAAATACAAACATACCACAAGAGGTATTTCAAATGTGTTTTCTGCAGAAGAAAAACCAGGAGCTTGGAGTTATTTTCTGTTGGCGTTCACTATGGTTGAGGTAACTGAATTCCCAGGCAAGTTGGAAAGGCATCAAACAGAACCGATTGTGTAACTGTTCACAGATATTTTCCTCCAGTTAAATCCAGTGGTTGTGATGTTGATAGCGGTGGTGTTGGATGAGACAGGGGAGGGGTCAAAACAAGAGAAAGGCGTTGAAACACTGAGAGCCATCCTTCAAGTCTGACTGTAGTGGTTAAAGGGCAGCCAGGCTCTTAAAGAAACCATTAGCATTTAGATTTGAGATGCTCCCCCCCCCACAGAGCAGCAGGGAGTAGTTGCGTCACACCTTACACTTTTGTTCTACCTTGAGTGTGCCCAAGTGGCAGCTCCGTTGCCCTGATCAATCTCTCAATATGCCTAAATTGCTTTGGATGACCTCCTTGTGAAGAGACAGGATTGGCCATACTGATTCTCCTCCAATCAATAGCAGATGCTATCATGGCTCATCAACAATGAAGTGTTTTTAATGGAGGTCAGGGCATGGAAGATCTAATTCATTTTAATTTGTAAATTGTGGCATGACAAAATTCTAATCAGGGCGCTTTGCTATCAGATATGCAGACTTCTGAGTCCCCCGCTCTCTCTAGTTCCTCCACTCCGCCTCATTTGCATTTATGTCTGTCTGTGAATCCACACAGGCCTGGGAGGCATGAATGTATACATGGCATATATTAAATATCACTCAGAATCAAGTATCACACCGTTTTTAATTTTCAGCATTTCTTTAAGGTGTACTAGCTTCAGCGAGATTACTTTTACTCAGAAACACAGCCTTGCAAATGTTACGCCTCATTAAGTAAAAATTGGAAAGATTACACATTTGACATGTGCAATTTGTTATCTTAATTAATTCACTGTCTTCCGTGAGAGACAGGCAGGGCGGCTCTGTCATCCTGAAAACATTTTTACATAGGGGATGTTCATAGCGAACCGGCGCAGTGTTGTTTGCCCAGATTAGTATAAGAGGTGAGCCTTTTCCCATCTCTCCTTCCATTGCAGCTAAATTTGCCTCAGCCACAGTAATATGCACCGCGGGATCATTCCCCCTGTGAACGGAAATGCAATTGGAATGGGATGCGGCCGTCCGTTGTAATTGTGTGCAGATGAACCTGTCTGCCCTTGCACCTCGGTGCATGAGTGAGGCCATGCAATGCCCGTCGTCTGTGAAGGCTCTCAGTGCAGCAGAGAGGAGGGCATGCCGGGGGGGTCAGCCTCTCCTCACAAGGCAGCACGCTCGCTGAGCTGTGACCAATGCAATCGCTAGAGAAGATCGCCACACCATTTCAAATGGATTAGGCTTCTTTTCAACTCAGAGAGAAATTGGCAAAAACCTGTCATTGTTGGCATAAACAAGAAATAGGTCGCTTTCATTGGAGAAATATTCAAGTCAAGGATTCTGCCAGTATGAAATGTTTTGTGCACTATCAAAGGGCCTTGACGTCATCCAAATGTGAGGAATGCACATTGAGTTAGGGAGGGTTTTCTAAAACGCTCTGCTCAAGGCTGTTGTGCCTCCTCTTTCACTCGGAACACAGAAAATCTATCTGTGAATTATGGGAAATAATTATTGATGAGAGGCAAGGGTATAGTGCAGTAACAAAAAGGAATCTTCAGAAGCAGGCAGCATCACTCTCTAGTGTCTCCATTGATTTATCAGGACTCTATTTTTAGTTGCACATGGAACAGTAATGGATTTGTGGGAATTAACAATGATTCATGCGAAGCTAATATCAGATATTTCAGATGCTCGATTAATGCTGGAGGAATTCTGCGCCTCAACTCCCCAATTATTCATCATATTTCCTCCTGCTGCATAAACACACAGAAGCTTATCACAAAGGCTTGTTAAAGGAGCAGGTGTGTTTGTACTGTAAGAGCATCTAATGGGTTGCAATTAATAGCATTGACTGTTGTTCCCTTCATGGTCCAGCTGATAATGTTTCAGATTGCTGTTATCAAAACAACAACACCTATTCACTCTAGCTCTTTACCCCTGATGGTATCTATACAAGCCGTTCATTTGGGTTTCTTTCTTTGAGATTTTTTCCATTACCACAAAACAATGGAAGTTTAATGATATTTTGTAGATGTTTTTTAAAGCGCTACTCTGACTTCTTGGCATAGAACAAATAGGTTATTTACCTATAGGGCTGGGAGGGTTATTTCAACAATTCTAAACCATTACAATTACTAATTAACTGTAAAATGCAAATGTAATCACTAAGTATCACAATATAAAAGTAATGTAACCTGATTACTTTTCATTACGTTTTGATTTCCTCAAAATCAAATGAATACAAAAAGAAAAAAAAAAAGAAATTAGATGTTTTTCACCTAAATGTATAATGTAAGACAACAGAAAAATGTGAACTTTGAAGCCTTAAAAGATATTTAGGATCAAAATGTGTCCTGCTCAGAGATTTTAAGGAAAACCTGACTTAACAGCGACAATTAAACACATGGTAAATAGACTACATTTATATACAATTGATCCAGTCTTTACGACTCCTCAAAGCGCTTTTACATATACAAGTCATCATTCAGCCATTTACACCCCATTCAACAGGGGCTGCCATGCGAGGTGCCACCTGCTCATGGAAGCGTACCATCACACACCATTGGCCAGGCCATCGGTAGCAACTTGAGGTTAAGTATCTTCCATACTTCGACATGTTTATTACAAGCACTGGGATTGAACCCACAACTTCTTAATTAAAAGTCGCCCAACATGATCACATAAAAAAAGCAAAAATAATATCTGAGCTAACAGAACATGCTCATGTTAATTTATTAAATACATGTATTTAATAAATACAATTTTATGAACAAATGAATACTGAATACTGAATATTACTGAATACTGAATAAAAAAAAGAACAACTGAACCAAAGAAAGTGAAAATCATAAAGCAGATTCAGGCAGTAGGCGTATAGATTAACACTTAAAGTATTAGTCTATAGAACATCACAGTTTACAGAGAATAAATCAAATCTGTTCCTTTTACAACAAACACTATATGCTCTTTTTTGGTTTACTACTGTTAGATTAAGAGCACCCACAGCATGTGTTTGTAATACATCCTTCTTTAATGTAACTGTAAGGGAATATAGTTACGTTTTTTTGGATCCTGATTATGTTGCATGTAATCCATTACTCCACAAGCCTGTTTACCTATAACTTCTCTAGATATAGTTCCATGCTTCTCCATCACTTTCCTCAGGTTCTTCAGCAATTACAATAATTATGGTGTTTCAGAATTGATAGGCTGGATAAAAAATAGACCAGAGCCAGAAAAGTGACAATGGAAAAATGCCAAGAAAATGATGAACAGTCCACATGACATTGACACAGCTGTGCAGTTATTATGTTGACTTATCAGAAAGCACTTACATTCGCTTAATGTATTTAGAATTGTCAACTGTTTCATTCGCCATTACAGCTACTTTGTCTACAGAAAGTGACGTTGACAGGACACATACATCACCCGTTGCTGGTTGGTTAGGGCAACATAACAACCCCTCCCCAACAGAAAACAGTCCCGTAATGTCAGGCTGAATAATGAAGTGGAACAAAATGGCAATTCAGTCTGATTGTCAGGCTACGTTTATACAGCAGCATCTGTTAGTCTGCGATTGACTTAAGATTGAATTTGATGGTTTGCTCCGCTGGACGAATGAGCACTTTGTAGTTCTACATTTATGATGACTTGTGTGCTGTTTAGATACTAATAGATTTGACCGGTCTGATCTTTTGTTTTCTCTAATTGAATGAGCTAAACATTAAGGGCCTCCAGTTGTGAAATGGCCTGTGAGGTCATGCATAAAAAAGCCTGGATGGAAGACGTTATAGGCTCATAAACATGTCAAGTATTTGATGTCTTTGGATTACATAGTGGAACAAAGCATTGCTTAATAACATTTAAAGAGGCCTGTTATTGTTTTGGTGTGGTCTTTTATATGTGTATGCATGTATGTGCTCTGGAAAGACAAAAATCCCAAAGTTTCACCCCCCCCCCCCCCCCGCCTCCATTGGAATCCTTTGCTTACTTCATTACAAAGTGACATCACTTGTAACACTTACGCTTCTATTGGCTGGCGCTCCAACACATTGTATGTGATAGACTAAGTGACTAGTCAGTGGAATAACTCATTTTAGTGTTATTGCCCCAACGGATGCACTAAGAGTCAACAGCAGTATTCAGATTGTTGTGAAAAGAGAAGAGTGTTCGACCACCATATGCAAGATTTGATAGTGTGTGTTCGGGCATGTCATGTAAAATACTTTGACTGGATATTTATATGATGCTGGGTGCTTTGGGGATGACAATGGTGGGAAAGGCCAGTCCACACACTGCCATCCTCCACTAGGTGGGACTCATCGTCTCTCAACTTGACTTCATAACTTCGTAGAGCATCTTGTTGTTTGTTTTTCTACACTATGGATCAATGAAGCTGCTTTAGCTTTGTGTTGAGTTAATGAAAGGAATCACACACGATTCTTATGAGTTTTGTCTACATGGCGAGACTTTTCTTATAACAACTCTGCAGTGTCTGGCAGAGAAGATTCAGGTCTCCTGTTGAGTCAATATGTTTTGGCAAACAAGTGATAAATACTTCACATGTTGTACCGAACCATTATTTGTTATCCAATCAACCACCTTTTCACATTTCTCAACAATATTACAATCATTTTAATTTGATCCGCTTTATTTATGCTTGAATATTAAGAATGTTGGCATTAGCACAAAAATGCCTTTTGACTGTTAAGGATGCTGCGGGTGTTTACAACTTGAGCTGTTGAATGGATGTGACCAGTCAACCCTGTCTCTGAGAAATAAAGTTCATATACAACTAATTTGCAACAGCAAATACGCTTTGAGCAAAACTTTATGCGGAACGGATTATGTTTTCTATCAGCATAATGAGAGAATGTTGTTAATTAACATATCCGGCAACTCGCATAAATGTTGATACTGAAAGTATCAGTAAAATGTTCACTGACATACACTTTGTAATTATAACCTGCTTCATATTGGAATATGGTTATTTAGATGCAATTAAATAACAGATACAAGTTACGCCTGGAAAACTATAATTGGACAACCATTAATTTAGACAAACTTTATCCTTCTAGCCTCATCAGTTAAACATAATTGACCTTAAGAAAATAATCAAATCAGGGAGCACAATTACTGGATATGTTGTGGTGTTTTACTATATGGCCTTACTGTTTACCGCTGACTATAGCACTACAAATAAAGAAAAACAATGCTGTAGAAGACAGCTAGAAAGCTTATATGTACAGTATAAAAAAGCTGCCTGTGGGTAGAAAGCAGTGATAGATCCAGTGTTGAGGATTCGAGATGTGAGCGAGTTCAAGTCTAGGTTATGTAATATCTTGTCTCCTTAGATGTACCTCGGACTCAGCATTGGTACTTGTGCTTTAGTCACTTTATGTGAAGTTTCACAACGAGAGTATTCACAATCTGACTGTGAGAACATGAACTGATGCACACCGTTACCTGGAACTCGACCCAGATGTGTTATAGCATATCACTGGAGCTGTCCAAAAGCATTTCCATTTACAGAATGCGCCCTAAGAAATATGGTACTTTTACTTTTCAGACTTGTCACACTGCCACCGCTCCTTCAAACTGATTTTGTGAATGAATAATTTATGCTTTAGGTCACCCCCTGCTGAAGGCACTCAATTGAAAGTAAACCAATTCATAACAAAACATGACACGGCCCTGGCTCCCTATTTCACATTGAGATTTTAAAAAACATTTTCTCAAAAGCCTACAAAGCTTTCATTATTGCAGTTGTTAATATTGAAAGTATTATCACTTTTTGTCGGACGCTTTGTCTCAAAAGTCAAAAAATAAAGGCATTGTCAAGCATATCTTCAAAATAAAAAATGGTTTTACTGAACTATGCACTAACAAAGGCTGGTCTTTCCAAATACTAAAACAAAACTGTACACCATTCTTTCATATCCAATATATTCAAACAAATGTTGTATCCTCTATTGATGTTCCCCGAATATGACTTGATAATTTGAAAAATGTATTTCATACAATCCAATCCAATGTTTTTTTCTATTACATTATATCCTGTTCAAAGCTGTGGGTTAACATTTACCATGCGTTGGTTCAGAGGTAGGGTCTCCCCCAGGACTGAACCAGGACCTTCTTGTTGTCAGGCCACATTGCTAGCCCCTGGTCCACTGTGATGTTTAAACAATCTGTAATCCAACCTAAAAACTTCTTCCCTGACGAGAATTGATGAGACGTCATAACAGAGCAAGGCTCCTGTCGGTGCAGCACTTCTTTCTGTGAGTCACTTTCTCATTGTGGGTGTCAGAGTTCATTTTTCACATGTTGTCAGGAAGGCAGCTATTTACCACTTTCATTGTGAACTATAAACACGTAAACAAGAATGTCAAAAATAGATCAACAGTGTTTCTCTTTGTGAATAAAAGAGCAAGGGGAAACAACAGACGAGGAGCTGCGGTTACACACATCAATGCAGCAGGTCAGGGTTGTTTCACATAATTCTGCTGAGGACTAATCGATAAGAACTTACAATCCCAGTCTTTCACAGAGGTGATGCACAAGTAAGTTTGTTTGGCAGTAGAATATCTTATACTCGTATCCCGTGAACAAATAGCATTATAAATAATAACACATTTAATTTAACACAGTCATACAGTTGATACAGTATATCAGTCTTAATAGCTTTTGTTGTACTGCTTTATGCTAAGTAAATATTAATTTGTTCTGGTAGAGCATGATCAGACATACAAAAATACAACCGTACTGTAGGATTCATAGTATTTATGTAGAAAGTGACAATGCTACGAAATTCAGTATAGGGTTCCCCAAGGATCTCGCATAATGTAGGTGAGCAGCTGTAATGACTGAATTTGTCCTTAAACAAGTTATAACATACGTCACCATTTTTGTATTTAAAGGGATCTGTTATGCACATGTTTTCATATTTGTATTTAGTGACTACTGGGACATGTCTCCATGCTTTAATGTTCAAAAAGCTCTTTATTTTTCTCATACTGCCTGTGCTGCAGCACCTCTTTTCACCCTCTGTCTGAAACCAGAGCCCAGTCTGCTCTGATTGGTTAGCTGGCCGGCTCTGTTGTGATTGGTCAACTGCTTGGAGAAGTGTCGGAAATGTCATGGCCCTTTGAATATCATGTACAATGTTACAATAGAAGCGTGAGTGTTACATAGTGATCACAATGTTACTGAATTAAACAATGGAGTCTATGGAGGCAGTTCAGTTGAACTATTTACATGTACAAAAACCTATATAACACACTTCAGGAAAAGAAAACCCCAAAAAGAATAATGAGTCTTTTAACATGCTTCATAGCTTATACTTTTTGCTCTGAATTTCATGGTAAATATTACTTAGCACTTCCTACAATAGTATTGGTAACGTGCTCCGAAAAACTAAAGTAAGTTTGGGTATTTCTTTAATGATGTTTTCGTTTTGCAATTCTAAAAATGGTAAATCAGCGGGACATTCTGGGAGGGTAAAAGAGCTTAAATTATTCAAAATAGCTACAAGGACGTTGAATATTCGATATTTCATTTTACATGAAAGACTGCATGGACTTCAGAACAGGAAATACTTATTTCAGCCTCGATAATTTCTTTGCAGAGTTTTTCCAATATTGTAGGTTTTGGCTGCAATCATTTTTTTTTGTGATTGCAATTTTATCAATTCTGTTCATACCTTTATTACTTGTTATTAAAACTGTTTAGCTTGAGAAATGATGCGCAAGTGATCCCTCTCAAAACTTTTGAGAGCATATTAAAAGTTACTTGCCAGTCGGCTGGCCATGTAATGCGATGCAGGGAGGAGTGGAGGCCACCATCTCATCACCTGGTCACCCAGACCGGCAGACAGAGCGCCGGCCGTCTGTCCAATCGTCGGATTTCCATCCCCTTGGCACACTGGGTAATAGAGATCAGTAATTGGGTGCTATAAATCCTGGCCGAGGACAAGGTGGGTCAGAACAGGCTGATTACTTAGGAATTACAGTCAATCTAAGCAAGTCCTTGAATTGAAAGATTTGGTGAGGTGGATTCTCATTATCGGGCCCGGTGCATGTATGCATTTGTGTGAAAGAGTAAGGGCCAAGGTCCCCTCCCCATCGCCTGTTGTAGAATGACATTATGCAATGCTCCAATGCCCTCAACCACGCAGACTCGTAAACATCACAACACATTTATTTTCCTCATCCCCCACGGTTTTATAAGAATGTTTGTAGAATAGTCAGGGAGCTTGAAGGGCCCGCCTGCAGTTTTAAGACCTCTCTGCTCGAGCGTTAAGGGCCTCCACCTGGGTAACACATTCACAGCGGGTTCAATGTTAGACCGCGGTGATGGTCTTTGGTTTCAAGCTGCAACGGACGTGCAACCGAGACCTTCACTCTCACCATCTGCCTTCATCATCCCTCAGCTTCTCTGTTTATCTCTCAGTGTTGCCAGAAAACAAGCTCTCAAGGTGATTAGCTCCGTCATTTAACATGAAGCAGATTGATGGCTATATGGTGAAATGCACCTTTCTGTTATTTTTCATCTCAGGGCGTATGAGCTTAATCCATTTTAAGCTTCTCGGTAAGAAAACGAGTCTATGGAAGGTGAATTAGAGTGTAAAGCCGATAGTCTTTTCTCAGCATTCTCTCCAGCTGAGGGTGTGACTTACTGGATTATGGGAACAGTAGTTTCTGCTCCAACCCCCTTAAATTCTCTGATGTAGCTTTTATATTCCTGCCTATTTTGATACAGTATTTTTTGTATCTAGAGCGCATCGACACATTCTGACTGTGAATTTCTTCATCACAAGTTGTCCCGCTCCTTTGTGTGTCGCCGCAAAAACTCTTTCATTCGCAGTCTTCAAAGTCATTTGTCTGAAGGAATAAAATCAGCAGCACCCTGAAAATAAAAAAAATCACGTTATGAATAGTGATGTGGCTGGGATTCAAAATATGGGCTAAATGAGCAAATGTGATAAATTATCTCAGCATATGTTCGGAAACCGTAAAAAATAATAATAAGCAAGAGAAAAATATATATGACAAATGTATGCCCCTGCAGTGTGAAGTGTTCCCACTCAGAAAAGCACTCATGCTACCATCATCCCTCGACTCCTATAACAGCATGCTACTTCACTTAGCAGCCTCCATTTGGGATGCAGCACAAACACTGTTTTAGCGCTTTTATCTAATGCACTGCAACACTCTGTAGCACTAAAGGCATGATTATTGTACAGAGATAGGAGCGGCCTGCGTTTAAGCAAGACTTATTTAGACAGGAAGTTAGCACCAGCCTAACCACTCAAGGGCAGATGGCTTTGTGATTCTCATTGCTTATTCGGATCATTTTGTTAAATGGATTCTTTCCATATATTTTAATAAAACACTAATTCTTAGCGTCGTTATCCCAGTGTAAACCATAATATCCTACTGCGTGTTTACTGTATTGGAGAGCCGTTTATCTGCCACATACGAGACTGTTGTCACTTTAACCATCTGCTGGCTGGTTTGTCTGTGAAAAACTCTTCAAGGGAGGGAAGAAAAAATCAGCTGAAGGTTGGAGGGATCTCAGAGAGGTTGGGTTGCTTATTTCCATTTTTGTGATGGGAGCTGAGCGGCATATGGCTGCTGTCGGCTTTGTGGTGAAGCCGGGTGTGGAGGTGAGCCTCGGCAAAAGCCCTCGCTGCCACACCCATGGGATAGCGTCTCCAACACGTCCGTCACCCTCGGCTCTTAACGTGCTTGGACCCAATGTGACAGCGAGGCTTGTTCTCACACTTTCCGAGGCCACTGATTTAATAGAGGCACGATGTCAGCGCTGACCTCATCCACTGATGTCTTCACAGCTAATGCCCTTACATTTGACATTGACACTCAGCAAGACAAACAGTAAAGCGGGAGATGGATTGACAGAGAGACTCATACGTCTCTGTGGATGGAGGAGAATGATGGACATTAGACAGGAAGTCAGCAATGTCAAGAAACAAGAAAATCTCACGTCATGTCATGTCATGTTTCTGTAGTGTGGGGAGGCGTCTTTCACCACATTATAGAAGAGTAATCTTACATTTAATGCAGGAAGTATTGTTACTATGCAAAGTAGTAATCACATGTTTCGTGGTAAATTCATGTTATTATACGCCTGCTTAATATTACAAATATAATCTGGCATTAGAAAAATATATATGCGTTAAGAAAAACCTTAGGGTCTGAAAAGTGAAGCCAATGCGGAAGTCCCTTGATTTCAATTATGTTGTGTAGAAGTCTATGAAGAAATGACCCTACTTCTCATGATTGTTTACTATATAAATAAACATATTTCTATTACGTTTATGGTCATGATTGGTAGTTTCAAGTCTTCTGAAACTAGATAAATCATAAGATTCACTTTTGAAGTTTTGTTATTTCTTTATTTCCATGCATCATCTCTCTGGATGGCGTATAATGATGGACATTAGACAGGAAGTCAGCAATCTCAAGAAACAAGAATATGTCATGAGCGTGTTTCTGTAGTGTGGGGAGGCGTCTTTCACCACATTATAGAAGAGTAATCTTACATATAGTGCAGGAAGTATTGTTACTATGCAAAGTAGTGATCACATGTTTATTGTTAAGTGCATGCTATTATACGACTTCTTATTATTTAAAATAAAATCTGGCATTAGAAAAAAAGATATGCTTAAAGAAAAACCATAGGGTCTGAAAAGTGAAGCAGAATTGCCTTGATTTAAATGATGTTGTATAGAAGTCTATGAAGTGCCTTAACTTGCATTCTCTCTATTATCAAGGAGGTAATTAGGTGACTACTGGTTTGAAAGTCAGATGTATAGAAGTCTATGAGAAAATTACTTTACTTTTCATGATTGTTTACTATTTTAATAAACATTACTATTACGTGTATGGTCATAATTCGTTGTTTTAAGTCTTCTGCAAATATATAAAATGTTCTGATTGACTTGGGAGTTTTTTATATTAATTTGTTACCATTAATTCAGAAAGAAAAACATGTAATCACATGGCAGGGATCCACAAACCATCAGCCTTCTCATACTTGAAGTAGCTCTTTTACGATATGTAACAGGTTATGAGAGCTGAGTCTAATCTTTGTACATCTAGCATTGATTTACGTAGTTTGCAACAGAAGATGAGAATGCACTAATGATTGGATCAATACAAAAGGTATCAACACTGTATTAATTGTGTCATTTTAATATTGGGTTTCTATTTTTGACACGTGGATCAATACTTACTAATTATAAATGATAATTATCATCCTTTCTTTTTACCCAAAATATATATTTCTCCGTCCTTTTGCTGCTAAATTTCAACCGTTTGAGCCGTACTACTGCACTCTTTCCACCTACAGTCAGAGGAGAGATCACACATTACCTGGATATACTCCCCAGCCATCAGCCCCTATCAATGAGAGTGAAAGCGTAGCATCTGTAAAGGTAATGTTCTCAAGGTTGAGCATTAACTTTTATGCTCAATTGTTCAAATTTTTCAGAGTTAATCACGGAAAAAAGCGTATGGTTCTGTGACGAAAGAGAAAGGAGGAGGCAGAGGTCAAACACATTTTGATACTGAAGGATGCTTATTCAGAAAAGCTGACCGTTTTTAGACAGGCTGCATACAGAGTGAAGAAAGACCAAAATTGCCTGTCGGATGCTTTTGTGACAGGCTGTCTCACTGCTTTATTATTGGGTTACTATTTAGTATTAAAAGCAGCCTGAATGTCAACCCACTCTTGAATTGTTCTCCCATGTGATTCTAGGCATATTGAATTAAAGCAAAATTGAGTGAAAAGTGTCATTATCAGTATCAGTAAGATCTCTTCAATTACTAAGATTATAATCAAAATGTGTGATATCTGTTCATGTCCTTATAACTAAACATCAGAATTGGTTGTTTGCCAAAGTCTCCCAAAACAATATTTATCACTACTACTTAGGCAATACAACTTATTGGTTTGTTAAGGCAATAACACTACTAGGTTATGTTTGGGAAAAGATCATGGTTTGGGTTATGTTTGAAAAGCGAATAAGGTTACTTATGTATGTTAATTATGCTAAGTGCGCAACATAAGTTTATATTAGTCAACTTGGCTTTTGGTTTAACACAAATAGCTGTCTGCTGAGTGAAAGCATGGATGGGTAAAGAGAATTAGATACACTGTGGAGGTGAGACCCTTTGCATTATTCTGAACGCTTTTCAGTGCGAATGAAGCAGAATGGATTGACTCATGAGAACACAAATGGCTCATAGAGCATTGCGGAATTGTGTTTTCCTTAAGCCTCGCCTACAATCCGCAGCATCATGGCATAAAAAGGTTTAACAGTGGTCATACTGGGTAGTGGATTTAGTTAAAACGAAAATGACCAGCTGATTTACATCACGCTTCAGTAAAGCTGATGAGTAGTCATCAGAATACAGGAGTGGAAGCAGCTTGTTTAATCAGGGATGTTTACAGATGATGTGAAATAATCAGCCTTCAAAAGGTGCTCGGACCTGCTGGACTCAAATGTAAAAAAACTCCCAGTGGTGATTCTCTGTCCTATTTTCTCACAAATGTAGCTGAAATGGAAATAGTTTTTAAAGTTAAAAGTCATTGAAATAAAGAGAAGAAACACTTAAATCAAATTCTGAAGGAAAGTAGAGCTGAAGGGAATGTGGAACTAAAGTAACCTTGACATTATCCTTCCTTCCTTGCTACGCTGTGGTGTGTTTTATTATGTTTGGGTTGTATTATATTCTCTCTTCATACATAGCTGAACTCTGCTTAATGGACTAACCTGCCAAACTCACAGCAGCACCAACACAAAAAACCTGCTGTTTTTAAAATGATTGAGCCATGACTTGTCAGCGAGAATCTACTTTCACCCTTGAATGCTAATTATGCAATGTTTATGCAAAGTCACGTACACACTCCCGAAGGATCTTGGAGTGTGTACGTAGAGGCTGGATTTTCCAAACTCTTAAAACAAATCTTAACATGTTGTCAGCATAACAATGTCAATAAAATGACACTTCACTTTCTGTGGCAGCGAGGTATTTTTTATTCCCCCAACAGGAAAAGCTTCAATAAGATCCCTCCGAAGCTTTCCACATTATCTCAATCTGTGACACAATTTCTACAATCAGCCTGACAGCTGTCCTGAAACAAATTAAAATGTATGAACTGAAAATGCAAATGCATTCCAACTCATTCCAAAAAGTTTTCTGTTTTAAATGTTTGCTGTAATCAATGTTTACGCTGTGTGGGGAAAAGCTTGAGGCATATTTTATTAATATTTGAAACTATTTTTACAGCCGAGTTTCTGGCAAAAAATGTACTTAAAAAGTTTGAAAAATGGTCTAAACAGAGTTCAGTGTCTTACTTTTGCATTAGTTGGTTATTGCTGGAGATGTTGTAGCTTACTTGTGATTGAATGAAATGAGGTTAAATTCCTTAAAGGGGTCCTGTTATGCTTTTTGCAGTTCTCCATGTCCTGTAGTGTGTTATACGTTTTTTCTGGATGCAAATGGTCTGCAAAAGCTACGATCCCAAAATACCCTCCAGAGGGACTTTCTCTCCCACCCCTTGACTGAAATGCCTCCATTGGACTCCGTTGTTTACTTCCTGACATAGTGACATCACTATGAAACACTTCTATTGGCTAGTGGTTCAACACATTGTATTTGATAGGCTAAGGGGCAGTCTTGGCTCTGGTTTCAGACAGAGGGTGAAAATAAAGCAACAAGTCCTCCAACTCATACGTCCAAATAGGTCGATTGTTCAAGCGCTTATTACGACCTATAATCACGTTTTAAAGTTTTCGACCTCTAGTGCTCCCGTTGAATGCAAACGCTATGGAGGGTCCTATATTCACAAATAACCCTCTCTGTAAAATCCTTAATTGTAGGATAGTTTGGCCATTAAAATGCTTTTTGATTAGATTTCTAGCGAGAAGTGTATATTGTACTTTCAGAATCCATGTCCAGTGGATGTGTAGGATCTATAGTTTGATAGATATTACGAAGATTATTTAAGGTCTCGCCAGGAGAACGTGTATATGCGGCAGCGTCCATGTCAATTCAATTCAAAACCTTTATTTATCCAGGTGAAATCCCATTGAGATCAATGATCTCTTTTTCAAGGGAGACCTGCAGCAGAAGCACATGAAGACATAAAAACATAAATAACAGAACAACAAAAGGACATCATACAGCAACATTTACAGGGATTACAATTTACATATCTATCCACATGTACAGGTACCAACAGCATCTGATTGTGGAGCATCCAACCGAGCTTTAAAAACATGTAGTGGTACTAGCTTGGTAATTTTCCATTCTTTTTGCAGACTGTTCCAAGTTAGTGGAGCTGCACATCTAAAAGCTTTCTTCCCTAAGACAGTCCTAGCACTTGGCACATTTAATAAAACCACAGCATGCGATCTCAGGCAATAACTACTTTCAATTCACCGAGAGATCAGGGAGCAGATATAAGATGGTAGTTTATCCAACATGGCTTTGTAAAGGAAAATGTACCAGTGACTGAGCCTCCGTACAGTAAGTGATGGCAAAACCACCTTGGTATACAGTCAGTGGCGGCCGGCCCATAGGGGCGCTAGGGGCGCCACCCACCCTCTTCCCACATGTTTTATTGTCATTAAAAAAATAAAAAAATAAAAAATAAATAAAAAATAAAAAATCTTTTTATTTTATTTTATTTTTTAATGAACAAGGTAAATATTATATAATTGGTATCAGTAAAATGTATAATCTACAATAACATCTCGTTTAAAATTGTTTTATGATGGCCTTCTGGATCCGCACCAGTCTGGTTTCAAGGCAGGTCACTCCACAGAAACTGCTCTCATTGCTGTCACGGAGGAACTGCACACTGCCAAAACTGCATCCCTCTCCTCTGTCATCATCCTGTTGGACCTGTCTGCTGCATTCGACACGGTGAATCATCAGATCCTCCTTCGCACTCTCCAAAAACTTGGAGTTTCAGGCTCTGCACTTTCCCTCCTCACCTCATACCTGAAAGACCGTACCTACAGCGTGACTTGGAGAGGGTCTGAGTCCGACCCTTGTCAATTAACTACGGGGGTCCCTCAGGGCTCTGTTCTTGGTCCCCTCCTCTTCTCCCTGTACACAAACTCGCTCGGATCAGTCATTAGCCCGCATGGTTTTTCTTACCACTGCTACGCTGACGACACCCAATTAATTCTGTCCTTTCCCCGCTCAGAGACCCAGGTCGTCGCACGCATCTCTGCTTGTCTAGCTGACATCTCTCAGTGGATGTCTGCTCACCACCTCAAGCTCAACCTTGACAAGACTGAGCTGCTCTTCCTCCCGGGAAAAGATTGTCCAACTCTTGACCTGACAATCAACATATATTTCAAAAAAAGATGGAGGAGAAACTAATTATCGCCGTAGCAAATCACCCGGTTTTGTATGACCAGACCCTCTTCACCTACCGGGATACAAACCGGAGGAACCAGGGATGGAGGGAGGTGGCAGAGACAGTGGGTGAAACTGGTAGGTTTTCGCCTGTTTGGGGAGTTTATATATATATTGCTCCCATAAAATCCCCGGGGGTTTTTGCTTTGTATGTCAGGGGCGGGAGATTCATGTGATTGGTTGTTGGTCGCGTTGCTTGAATAAAATCCCCAAGCTTCAGACACGCCCAGCTCCAAGCTTTTTTTGAAGCTGTAGTGTGGACGCTCCGTAAGTGCTTTACAATTTGTCACAAATCTCAGTGCACTGTGATACCAAGCGGCAAACTGTGGGGTAGAGCCGGGAAGCCAATACGGAAGTGCCACACACTGCAGTTCATATATTGGCCGATAGGCGATGGCTGCAGAAAGGAGCAATTTCCATAGACCCCCATGTTAAAATGCCCGATTTTACAGCAGAAAAAAACATGTTTCTACCCCTGGCTCCATACATTTTATTATCGATATAGTTAGATTCCACCTTCATGATTATGGATCTGTGAGTGAATTGTTTTCTAACGCAACCCTTTATATTTATATTAGGTCTTAAAGTTTGTGCATATATTAGGGCGTGGTCACTTTGATTGACAGATACGTGCCTCACTGTCAGCTAACAGCAACTTGTCCAATCTGCTAGGCTACAACCATAGAGGCTGCAACGTTAGTTAGTTGTAGTTACTGTACTTGATCCTTTAGCTGTGTTCGTGGTGATCGTGCCTGTTAGGGAATATTGTTACAAATACCAGATAATTAAAATGTCGTGCTGTGCGCTTGAATGTACTAACAGATCTTCCAAGAAGTCTACTTTCAGCTTTTTTCGGTGAGTAAAATGATAATATTATACATGTTAACCCCGTTAGCAGGTGTTTGTGTGCTTGTTAGCTTAGCCTGTTATGTAGCTTATTAGCCAGCTAAGGACGTAACCCTTTATACATATATACAGTTTAGTTTATGATTCAGCCTTGGGTAAGACTTTTATACTATATGGCTATGACGCCCATAATGCTAAACGGGAGCAAATGTTAAAAGGGGTGGGCCGCCGGAGTCCACGCCGCCGAAGCTAACGGGGCTGCAGGGTGCTAGCTCGCTAGCGCGTCCCGGCGGCCGTAGCTAGCACCCTGGGGCTCCGTTAGCTTCGGCCAGCGGCGGAGTCCGGCGTTATAACTGGAGATCAAGGAATGCATCGTAACGCGGACTTGGTTCGCCTGCAGCCCGCTGTAGTATTAGCTAAATAAATGATGTTGAGCAAGGCTTATTAAGCAGAACACCGCCACAATTATTCTGCTATGTATCGGTACTTATTTAATTGTATTAACGTGTGAATGACAAGCATTACGAATAATACCAAATAGCTCATTATCTTGCAGATTGTCTCGTTTGATTATGAATGTAACGTTTATATAGTGGAACTACACTGTTTTATCAAAACCAAAGTGCCACGCAGTGACTTGGTATGCATGTATTTCAGCAGGAAATGTGCAACCTAGATGACATTTACCAACACAGACTATATAGAAATATTTGTAAAAGTTGTTCATGCGTTACTAAGTGAATATGGCATTAACCCTCCTGTTGTCTTCGGGTCTTTCATCAATCATGTTTTACATTCGATTGATACTGAGAGCATGTTAGCTTAGCTTCTTAGCCTGAGCTAGGACTCGAACGTCACGCTCGTTGGCAGCAGGTCCCGCCCTGTCCCGCCTCAGCTCCGCCTCTTTGCCCTTATTTGGAGAAGGCGGGAGTTAGACTCTGACGACACCGTCGAGCCGTTAGTGGCCGACTCCGCCTACTAAGGGCTTCACGGCAACTCTGCAGAATCCTATGGGTGACGTCACGGAACCTACGTCCATTTATATATACAGTATATGTGTGATACGCAGCATCTAACTTGCTCAGGTAATTGGCAGGTGCATTCATATATAACAAATCACCATAGTCCAGCACAGGTAAAAAGGTCACAGTTACCTCATTCACACCAACGGTGTTTCAGGGCCGGTTCAGAGCTGGAGCTTGAAAAGCACCGGGTTTTCCTCTTCACACCGCAGCGGAGCAGCCTCTTAGCTCCGGAATCCGGTTCGTTTCAAGCACCAACAAATTGTCCGGCCAGAGCAAAAGCACCACATACGTCACGCTTACGTCGAGGCGGGGGCAGAGACAGATAAACTCCTGAACAACAACAAAAAGCCCGCGTTGTATCCAGTTTGTACTCAACGATGGAGAAACTTAACAAGAGTTTCAGAGTTTCAGTGTTTCAGCCATAGACTGTATATATAAAGGTTTCTGCTCATGGTGAAGCAACGTGTCTGCGTGTTAAGGTGGAACCTGAGCATTCACGTTGATCACCTCATTATAACTCATTATAAATCTATAAAACTATAAATATTAAACTTTACTTCACGTGTTCATTTGAGAACAGCTGTTACATACCTGGGTGAAGGTTACAGTTCATTTACATGAAAGATACAACGTTACTCCACACTCATGGTTCAGTCTACCTTAAGAAATAAGACCGACCTCGGAAGCAGTTGTGTTTTAAAAAAAACTTTATTGACACGAGTACACTTTTTTATAAGAATATAACTAAACCACAGAAATGACTCCGGAAAAGCTGCAGATAGAGCCATAAGAAATGAATGCAACTGATTTAATCCGCGCGGTTTGGCTTTATGAAGCAGGCACGCAAACGGGTACGTCATGACGCAAACGATGACGCAACGACGCATTACCAGTCGGACTCTGGGCGGTGTGAAAAGAGCCAGAGCTAAACCGAATAACTAGTTCTGAACCTGAAAAGCTCTAGCACGGAGCTTGAACCGGAGTTGCGTCGGTGTGAATGAGGTATGTGACTAGCCTTTTCCTGGCCTCAAGCGAGAAACAGGACTTATTTCTGTAAAAGAAACCTAGCCTAACCCTCAGCTTTTTAAGCAGGTTATTGACATGACATTTAAAAGTGAGACAGTCATCAAGCCAGATACCCAAGTATTTGTAACAGGCAACCACTTCAAGTTGTATTCCTTGCGTAGTTACAATATCCAAAGCAGTCTCTGGTGTATTTTTAATAGTAACTTTAACCATGTAAAGTTAGCGTTAACCCTCACGGGGTGAAAACAGTATTTCCGGTCTCGAAGTTATCATAATAAAACCGTATTCCCCTAAAGTACTCATCCACTAAAAAACATCAGTTTATCCTTGTTAATTACACGACATTAATTGGTTTAAATTGTGTACAATGCTTTTGTGTTTTTCCCATAGGTTTTTCCCTTTAGATTCTGAGAGACACATTTATTTTGATAGGCTAAAACCTCGAACTACCCATAATCCCCAGCTATCGTTGAAGCTCGTCGATTGGATGTTTTAGCCGCAGTGCACGTTGGGATATGGTGTTTATGCAATATGAAATCCGAAAACATAAAAAAAAAGTGTGCTTGCTTTTCTCTTTTAAATCATCACATAATGGCATTGTAATACACATTACATGTCACTTGTTAGACGCTTTTATCCAAAGCGACTTACATACTCAATACTGTGGGCAATCCCCACATGAGCAATTTGGGGTGAAGTGTCTCAGGGACACAACGACATGCTGACTGCAGTGGGGTTTGATCCGAACACCAAGGCTCTATCCACTGGCTCTATCCACTGCGCCACACGCCTCCTACATGCTTCGGCTTCATTAAATATTACACATCTGCCGTAGTTCTTTATTTATAGAGCCCTGATTAGAAGACTTCTGGACAAATTGGAAGAAATGCCGCCGAAACTGAATACGTGACGTGGATCATAAATATATCAGCAAATAAACAACATCTTCAATTTCTCTTCACACAATACGTCTCCTTGCAGTATCAACACTAATTTGGCTGACTTTTATATTTGATCCAATTGGTAAATAGTAGGGGTGTAACGGTTCAAAAACATTTCGGTTCGTACCTCGGTTTTTAGGTCACGGTTCGGTTCGGTTCGGTACGTTTTCGGTACAGCAGAACAAATTATCACAAAACATAAAATATTTGTTTTTTTTAAATTATTATTAAACTGTGAATAATGTATTCACTCAAATAAATACAAAATATAATAAAATAAACATTAACGTGCAGCATTTCGATGAACTGAAATAATCTGTATTTTAACTTTACTGTACTAGTAGCCTATCTATGACAAGTACTCACAAAACATAAACTATTCGTTTTGGGTTTTTAATTATTATTAAACTGTGAATATTCACTCAAATAAATACAAAATATAATAAAATAAACATTAAGGTGCAGCATTTCGATGAACTGAAATCATCTGTATTTGAACTGTACTGTACTAGTACCTAAGCAGCCAGTTTGACATTATGACTTGCTTGTCATTGTATTTTCATGTTTTTTTAAAGAAAAATGAACTTGTCCACATTGCTTGCCGAAAGGGCAGATCTGCTGGCACTAACAATGTCTCCTGCTGTGGAGAACACCCTCTCGCTAGGAACAGAGGTAGCAGATACAGCCAGGTAGTGCTTTGCTAACACGGCAACATAAGGATATTTGGCGTTTGTAATAGCTTTGGCTCGGTCTGAACTTTTTGCGAGTGGTGGAGGCTTACATGCTAGTGGGAGTTGGGTTTGCACTTCAGTCATTTTTCTTTTGGTACCGCTGATATTCACGTTCGGGTGATGCCTTTTCAAATGAGTGTGCAAGTTTGATGTATTGCCAGCCGCTTAACCAATTTTAGTTGAACAATGTCGTCAAACAGCTTTGGTTCGGTCCACCTGTCTTTGTCCGTCATCCTTGTACGTAACTGCGAAACCAAAATGTTCCCAAACCGGAGACTTCAATGATGCTGGAGGATTTTCGAGCTCAACTTTATCTGCGTTCGCCATTTCGACAGTTGCTCCAATTACTGACTAAATTTGAACACATCCCTGTGACCAGCTCTCATAGTATGCCTCTCGTCCAATGAAATGACTTGTTCGCTCTATGACGCGTTGAACCCAATGTGAGCAAATTACTCTAAATGCTGCGACGCAGCACCTGAGATTACTTCCAAGAAGTTGTTCACGTTCTCAATTTTTTGTCGAATAATAATTTTGGTACGTGTACCGTTACACCCCTAGTAAATAGCCTGTATTTACACCATAACGGTGCACAGCTGATAGAAAGGGACTTGTAGTTTTTAAAGATATTACTGATTTTCTTTTAATTAAAGAATGTAAATAGTTTAGAGAATAGTCAGGGGTTTTGGGTGATGGTAGACACAACTATGGATTCAGAATTTCAATAGCTTACCATTAAATGACGGATATACCTTTCTGTCTGTGATGTTTTACGAATAAGATATTACATTATATATATCATATATAATATGTGGGCGGTGGTGGCGAAGTCGATAGGGACTCGCTTGGCAACTGGAAGGTCACCAGTTCAAGTCCCGGCAAGACCAAGTGCTACCGAGGTGTCCTTGAGCAAGGCACCGTTCCCCACACTGCTCCCCGGGCGCCGTTCAAAATGGCAGCCCACTGCTCCTAACACTAGGATGGGTCAAATGCAGAGAAACAATTTCCCCATGAGGGATTAATAAAAGTCCATCTATATATATGATATGTATATATAAATGATCAGCTATACATTTTCTATAAAACTACAATATGTGAAATATTATAGCAATATCCTTTACAATTATGTGAAAACATGAATACAACTACACATCTTTATACATATGTAAGTATCCTATACTAATAATACAAAGTTATTATTGCATTGTATGCTGTGTGTTATTTGTAACATCTTCAGAAACTACCTTTCCAACTCCTCATGCAGTTGACTGTTACAGGTCTATACAGGTTCATGGTACAACAGCTTCAAATCGAGAGACTGAAACTGTATTTTTCTTTATCGTCCTGTTTTAATTTCACAATAAAGTTAATAGTAATATTATGTTTGATATTATTATGTTTTATTAACTAGACCACGTTTTTTTTAACCTGCACTGCCTAGTGGTTAAAGCACGTTATTTAATTTTTGTATTGAATATGTTATTTGATGAAAATATTTAAATATCAAGAGTAGCCTACATACAAAATAGGGGGAACGTAGAATGGGCTGGACCCGTTCGAGTCCAGTTTTGGATAGTCTGCCGTGGTTACATTCCATTTCAAAGAGCTGTTTGTAACCAGTCGCACTGCCACTCCAATATCCAATCACAGAACTGGAGGACTAATCACGGGGTTTGTAAAGCTAAGCGGATGTCGTAGTCCCAAATGATAGCTGAGGATTCTGGGTAGTGTAGTGTCTTCGGAAACTCTGTAGTGTCTAAACTCCGAAAAAACTATTTGTTTCTCCGAATCGAAGGTTAAAAACACAAAAGCATTGTACATAATTTAAACCAATCAATATTGTGTAATTAACAAGGATAAACTGATGTTTTTTAGTGGATAAGTAATGCAGACATCACTGTGTAATCATTTGACAGTGAGGGGAATATATCCGGTTTTATTATGAAAACTTCGAAACCGGAAATACTGTTTTCCGTGAGGTGACGCCAACTTTACATGGACGCTGCGGAAGTATACTGTATACAGTTCTCCTGGCGAGACCTCAAATCATCTTCGTAATATCCATCAAAATATAGATCCTACACATCCACTGGACGTGGATTCTAAAAGTACAATATACAGTTCTCGCTAGAAATCTAATCAAAAAGCATTTTAATGGCCAAACTATTCCACAATTTAGGATTTTCCAGAGAGGGTTATTTGTGAATAAACGACCCTCCGGAGCGTTTGCAATCAACGGGAGCATGTTGTTTCTTACACGACCACTAGAGGTGCTACACTTTAAAACATGACTATGGGTCGTAATAAGCTGCTGAACAATCAACCTATTTGGTCGTTTTTTGTTGGAGGACAGGCTGAAATAAAGACAATTATTAAACCTGAAAAGGATTATAATACTGTACTGTAGGTCCCCTTTAAAGAGACATTTTATATCAGCTCTGATTTGTATATTTGTTGTGCAAATGCATCTTAGTTAATCTTCACTTTCATATTTGAGACTTCTGCATTGATATTTAGTTCTGTTGCTGGCGGACCAATGACTGGGGGGCTACTTTGTAAAATAAACGATAGATATCCTGAGCACAGAATATTTTTGCATAGTACAAATACATCTTTGAACTACAAAGAAGTACTGTACATATGGGGCCAATTCACAATCCATGTCTCCATTTCAGTGTACTAGCTATGAGTACATATTGATGGTAATCTGGTTGAAATTGTATTGTTTTGAACTAATGGCTTAAAGCTTATTCCCTGCATCTGGAATAAAATATGTTTACATCTGTAGCCCCAAACTAAAAAAAACAAAACTGCTACTGTCCCTTCTTTGTCCAAATTTCACCAAACAAATGTATTTTCAATGTTTTTTCTACCGCCCTTTTAAAATCAGAATTTCTTTGTAAACCCACTTGATGTGTCAACATCTTATCAGCCCAATTTGGAAATGAAATGAGGGGAAGGCAAGGAGAGAAAAAGGAAAGCCTAGAAAAATGAAGCGGGGGCAGGGAGCGGGGGGGAGAGTCACCGCCGCCCACCACTGCCTGGCCCTGACACCTTGTGAAGAGCTCTCATTCATCACGCGGCGCAGGGCTTGAGCCTCCGTAAATCACTGTGGATAAAGGACGCGCCATAAAGAATGGAATTGTGAAGGTAAGGGTTTTAAATCCCCCTAGATGATCCGAGATAAACACGGAGAGACTTTTGACAGTCCCTCGTTACCGCCACGAGCGAGAGGAGCTGTCACCGCTCCCTCCTTGCCTTTCATCTCCTGGTAACAGTCTGGCTGTTAATATCCTCAATTATCTCTGCAATATGTTGCTGGGAAAAAAGTGAAAGTTCCGAAGAGGCATTCTCACAATTTAAAAGTTTTAATTTGACAGCTTGTGGTGTAATGATGACTTGCAACGAGGGTAGAGGGGCCCTGAAGCCCACACGCAGCAGTGTGACAAGTGATTGGACCGGACTGAGAATGGTTTGTGCATGTCAAGACTTTCTGGATCAGATGTCAGGAAGCCAAATAGATGCTTCACAGGTGGATGTGAAAAACCCCTCCAAGCTCCTAATTGTAAATGCCAGTGGGATTCTAGTGGCGTTTTGAGAGCAAACATTTTATTCAGCTAAATTATTTTTTACAACCAAAAATGTAATTAAATTCCTCACCCTTAGAGAGTCTAGACTATACCTGTTACATTGTCTCATGTTAATGTCTGTAACACCTCCATGACATGTTCCCAGTCTTGTATCAAAGAGAAAAAAGTAACAAATCAGCATTTTGCCTTCTGCTTGGCTCTTTTTTCACTGCTGTTCCTAAATCCATCTGAATATAGTTCATTTGCATAGCGGGAGCAGCCGTCCGTCTGGTCATGACGGCTATGTCACAGTGCATGATGGAGACACAAAGGGCACGAGACTGTCGCATGAAGGTTGACTCTCAGGAAATATCCTCCCACCTAGGCACCTACGCAAGTCATTGTATTTGTGCCTCCTTTTTTTCATATCTGATATATATATATACATAGCTTCAACTTGGAGGATAAACCAATCGATCATTCCAAGTGTCTCAAGCAATAACTGAAAGTGATAAATCACGGCATTGCAATCAGGTTTATGAAATACCGTCCTGCAGGTGTGGATGCATTATCTAGCAGTCATGGGCTTAGGTGCCGGTGTCACCGCAGGCAGCGCGGTGCTGCGACTAATAGGAGGATCCGCCTACTGTGGAAGTGCCTACTCCATCAAGGGCTTTTGTGCTGCACTGGAATTAGTACACAAAATATTAACATAAGGATCAGACGTGGTGTTTCCGCCGGGGCACAACTTAAAAGTTCAAGGTAGTTCACATTGCATGGCGCAGTTTCGCGGGAGTAATTGCTTCAGGTTCATTCCGCTCCAGTCAGTGAGGGCCGCCTTAATGCACGGACTGACCTGGGCTGAAGCCCAGGGGCCTACGGAGATTGGGGGCCTATCATGAGCCAATAAAAATAAAAAAAATAAAAATTCAAATAGATCTTTTTTATTTTTTGGGTACTTTTTAAAAATGTAAATAAACAAAGTCTTGGCTTTCAGAATATGACACTTTTATTTCCAAAATCACACGATAAATACATTTTTGAAGCTTGTAAAGGGAAGATGACAGCTCTCACTCGCCACTCTGCACCTCCGGCTGAAATTATGAATGTAAGATGTATAGTAATCATAGATAACACGGCAGGGTCCGTTACAGTTTGTTTTCATCTGATTTCAAATAAACAAAGTCTTGGCTTTCAGAATATTAAACGTGTTTCAGCAAATTCAGATGATAAATACAACTTTGAAGCTTGTAACGGCATAATTACAAGCGGAGAACGGAGTAACTTGACGTCACAGCAGGCACAACAACAGCCGGTGTTTCTCGTGAGTGTTTTTCCCGGGAAACAAACACAATACACACAAACGCAAAATTACACAAACACACACACGTATACACACACACACACTCGTGAGCTTCTCCCAGACCAATAATCCAAACGAAAATATTTTCCCTCCATACTATTTTGATCATTTGCTCCGCTAATCAATCAGATCGATGGATTCCAGAGATTTTTCTCAAAAATGATGACTCCGAAACAGTCAGTGGGCACCACTTAACAGCCAATCAGAATGAGAATATGTTTCACATGTGACTTATTCAAATTGCGAGTGATTGAGTGACAGATGAAGGTTGTTTAGGAGAAAATGTCGGAGAAGAAAAAGTTTGAGAGTGGCGCTCGGAAAAGGAAATTGTTGAGGGAAAAGGAGTTTCGAGACAAGCAGCTATCACAAAACATGCCGAAGCTTACAGGTTATTTTAAACCTGTAGGCCAGGATGAGGAGGAAGGACAGATGAGTTCTGTACCGAGCGGCCGCGGTGCTGGCCGCGGGGCCTCGGAGCCAAGTAGGCCGTCTGGTTCTGATAGCGATGGAGTAGCAGGAGAGGAAAAACAGACAGGAGGGACATTATCTGTTGGAGGAGATGGGAGGACGACGAGGACTTGCTACGTGGAGAGGAGCCAACGGCAACCGGACAGATACATGAGGGAGGCCCGACACGTCACTCATCTGGAGGAGAGGACCAGGCGCGCGTAGAGCAGAGTGGAGAAGTGCGATCACAGAGCCTGCCGAGGCTATAAATGACTTTGATTTGATGTTTAAATAGGGGGCCTACAAAAACTATCAGCCCCAGGGCCTGATGGCAGGTTAAGGCGGGCTTTAGTATAAGGTGGAGTCAGTAGCCTCAGTGGCATAATGACAGAGTGCACTTTCTTGCTCACATTAACAGCTTCTTCTTGATAGATAAAAGTCCCAAATAATGGCTTCTGTGATGGAGTAAAATCAGGATAACAAATTGGCCCTTTGTGATAACAACCCCCCTGCGAGCTTCCCGGGCGTGAGAGATAGACGGACAGCTTTGAGGAGAGGCAGGTCTGCAGCAGCGTTGCACCAGGGAAAAAGCTCCTTGCCCTACAGAAGGATGGATAGTGCAGATTTGTAATGGTTCCTCTGCTTTTGACAAAGTAACCTAACCTGCAACTTTCATCCTCATTGGCTGAGTGAAAGGGCATTGGCAGAGGAGTAGGCCTGAGATAAGTGAGGTCTGTCTCGGGCTGGAACGTTATAAATTGCAGCTACCTCAATCATGTGCAGGAGACAAGCGAGCTGTCTCCCGTGACAACCTCCTTTTAACTTGACATGCAAAAAAACAAATTGATACAAGGCGGAGAAGGAGGAATTGAACAGAAAAAGGGCTGAGCTTATGTGGGAGGTGATGTCCTCCTCCGCAACTTGTTTAACATTGCATAATGATGGATTTTAATAATAAATTAAAATACCAAACACGCTTCTTAAAGTAAATAAAAAAGTTGGGCTGCAGGACAGTGTCCAACATTTGTTAATTAAAACTCTTTGGATTGGCCTAATTTTTCCAAATGTAGAAGTGATATTTCTGCTCAGTGTTTAGGAAATATACAATCATAATACACTTTACAGTTAAGGTTAAATAATGGGGTTCTTATTATTCTTATTTGCTTTTTTGGTAGATACCTTGAGATGAAGATCACCACCTAACTGCAGTCTGAAAAACACAACAATATATACAAACATGAAATAAAATAAAACAGAAAGAAAGGAAAGGGAACTATTTAACAATCTGCTGTTTATTAAGAAATATATTACTCCTCTTTGCACCTCATCTGCATTATTCGTAGTATCTCCTTCTGGTCCAGTCTGTCTTACCCTTTGTTGAAAATAGAGTTTTTTAGTCCATATGAAGGGGCCTCATTCTGCTTTTTGGGCTTTTTCCTTTCCTGTAGTGTGTTATTTAGGTTTTCTGCAAAGGCTAAAAAGGTTCCCTCCAGAGGGAGTTTCTGTTCCACACACTCCCCCCCTGCCTGAAACGCCTCTATTGGACTCCTTAATATAACGTAACATAATGACATCACTATGTAACACTAACACTTCGATTGGCTAAGGCTCCAACACATTACACATGATATGCTAAGGGAATGGACATTCCCGACATATCTCCAACCAGCTGACTAGCTAACCAATCAGAGCAGACTGGGCTCTGGTTTCAAAAGAGGTGCTGCAGCACAGGCATTATGAGAAAAATAAAGAGCTTTTTGAACATTAAAGCATGGAGACATGTCACGGTAAAAGCACAACAGACAAATATGAACCTGAAAATTAGCATTATATATACTCTTTAAAATGTGACCTTTCCCAATAGAAACAGTCAGATTCAACCTTAGCCCTCTCCACCATCCAAGATGACTAGAACCGTGATCCAATGAAGATGCAGTTAAATAACAACAGCAATGAAAATCTATCAAGGGAAGATATATCGGTATATCATATGACACCACCATATGGATCCACAACAATACTTTGATCCATTATTACATTTTGCTTGTCAAGGTTTGAGCGTCTCTAAAACTTGTGTTTCCAGCCCCCCGCAAAATCAATTCTGCCCATTAAACGAGTGAAAACTGACATGCAATATCATTATGACTGTGAATGATATCAGACCTTTTAATAACAGTTAAGCAGTTTCAACAGTTTTTCTATTGTCTCTGTAAAAAAGGAACTTCCTATAAAAGTTGGAATTTGTTGAGCACCTTAAACTAAATGCCATCAGCCACAGTAGGTGGTAGTAGCGGCAGCAGCTATCTTAAAGCCTTGGAAAATAAGACAAAAACAATCTGCTTTAGACGATTCTATAAATGTTCGTAAACCAACCCTTTCATTTTTTTGGCCATTAGGCCTTTCCTTTGTGTGGGCGTGTACCGACTGCAATTGATTGACTTCTCATTAAATCTTTCGTTTGTGTTTTAGCACATACAACAGCAGTGCCTCTTATTGATCAGCTTGTCATCCATTACTGCAGGTCAGTACCATTAATTGACACTTTCTCTGTTGCTAAGTGCTGAAAATGGGGAGTTTTCTTCAGTTACAGGTCATATAAAAGAGATTACGCAACCTCAGCTGTGAGTTTTAAGTGGGTGTTGCTATGGACAAGCACAGTGCTTTGTTGATCAAAGTCACTCTGAAATAGCGGAGAGATATTTGACAGAGGAGTTGTGTTTGGGAGATACATATTTCCCTTTAACCCACTCTCCTACACCGAGTCTGTTCTCGCTGTGGAAAAGCCTTCGACTTCTTGTTTTGACCATACGCACAACACACATCTCTTGTTATTGTAAACCCAAAGCCAGGCATTAGCTATTTGGCAAAGTCTCAGACAAGGGTATTAATCACATGAGTACAGTTCACTGAACTCTGCTTTGAAATATGAGACTCATTTCTCCTTCCTGGATAATCAACTGAGGGTGGGGGAAAAAATCAGATATTCCACCTTGAAATGCTTCATAACTTGCTTGCGGGATTTTCAACTTGTCATACTTGATTTTACTAGATTGAAATGAAACTAATTAAATAAAAAATGTCATTCTGCAGCAGAGCTTCTCTTAAAACATGCACACTACACACTACATGACAACAATTCCATGAATAACATCGAAATGAAAGCTCATATTAATTGAAATCTAGTTTTGGCACTTTTAGAGGTGAAAGCAGATTGAAAGTTTAGGTCTGAACACTCATTCCGCCAATTTGTACGGACACTATAATTTGTACGGACACTATAATTTACATTTTTTTACTATGTTCAATCTGAATTTACTTTAAAATAAAAAACATCTATATTGATTCCAGTGGCGGGCCGTGCATTTCACACCTAGGCCTTCAGTGATGTCCGACACAGTCCTACCTGAATTATTGTTTGTGGACAGGTGGTAATGCAAGTCTGTGTTGTTCTCAGCAAGCAAAGAAAGAAGCTCCACGTAGTTTCCTCTGTTTCTGGACTCGGCGCTTTCATCATGTCCCCTAAATGAAAGTTCCTGTTTACCCAAAAACAGGACACAATCAATCAGTCTTTTCAATATTTCCCTATTCTTGTTCACCCTTTCGTTGTGTAGCTCCGTTTCCCGTCGCACTTGTTCGTTGAGCTGTAGATCCACTCGGGTGTCCCCAAAGGTTTTCAAAAGCACCATTGCTTGTAAGTGCCCAGCCGTGCTTTGGTGTCTCGTTGCTGCCTTGGTTAGACAACTCAAGTTTGCAAATCCAGTGTGGCTCCAAACACCAAATCGATCATTTGCAAATAGCAGGCATTCCCAGCAGTACAATTTGCAGTGCCTCTCGGAGGCTGTGAGCCAGGGGTACCGCTCGTAGTTAGTGATTTGAAAGTGGCGGACAAACCCTTTCCCCCGCTGTGATAGGCTCGCTAGCGTCGGGGTTGGCCGTTCTCTTCTCACAATGTCTAGCTTTTCTTGAAAAGTTCGTCTTGAAAATGGCGTTGTAATTATATCTGCGACCAAATCGATCTCTTCTCCTTCAGCCATTGTGGGTTGAAAAAAAACAGCTTGTAGAAATCTACACAAATTAGCTCGTTCAGTTTGCTAGCTCTACATAGCTCTGCCTCTCAATAGTGCGTATCCAATCAAAAGACGTGCACGTGCTGACGTCATCGTACGCCTGCTAGCTGGCCCGTTGTCGCCAACTCAAAATCTGATTGGTTAACGCCACAGTTTTGTTTCCGTTCACTTTAAGCTACAGGCGCCCGCACTGTTGATTCTGAAGGCCTAAGGGCAGATTTCTTGGACCCTGGCAACACATTATGGCTGAAATATGATTGGATAAAAGCTCTAACATAAAGGCCAGCCCTCCAAATCTTGTTCTGAGGCTGGAAGCAGCGCAACCAAGAGGAAAGCTATGAAATGAAAATAATAGACTATGGGGAATAATTTAATACATATTTGTGGAAAAAATATATCAAAATTAAATTTATATTCTGATGATGTTTAGGACAGCAGAGAAGGCCTTGCTGGCCCTGACGGCCCACCACTGATTGATTCTGACTTTTCTACATCCAACTCACAGGTTTATCATTGCTTTGAGAAAAAAGATTATTAATTTAACCCTTTTAGAAGGGAAGATATAGTCATTTGTTCTGGGAATGTCATTTTCGAGCCTGAGACCATGGAAAACAGGCTCGGGGCTTAACAGGTTAAAGATCAAATGCAAAGGTTTTTTTATAATTGCCAGTAAAATTGAAATCATATAGCTACAACACTATCTAAGATATTGCAGTATTAAAATCGGAGATAATATGCGTCTGGCAATGCGCAATATTTATTTTGTTCAACCCCCAACACCAAGTCCGACGATTTATTTTCTCAGCCGCTCCTCCGCAAGATGGCGTCGCGTGACGTCACAGTGGCCAAACAAACAAACCTTGGCTTATCGCTCACAGCTGCTTCCGCCGATAGTACAACTTAGTTTCATTATCATGTCTGATTCTGAGTAGACTATAGACTAAAAGCTTTAGGAATCCAAACTATAACATATAATAAGTACCCTGTATCAAGATTGATGCAAAACAAGTGACGTTTGACCTTTTTAGAGAGGTTTAGAAAAATAAAGTCCAGGCGGACTCACCACTGGGTAATTTGGGAACCATCACAACCAAACACAATGCTAACAGTGAGACTCTGAATTAGCCCCGAGCGAAAAATGCTAACCTATTACTGCACCGAAATCACTCCTAGCTCCCTTATTACTTATCCTCGCTCCACATCCAACACATTATTTATGATCGTAAAGACACAGAATCTAACGGTGCCCACCTCTATAAGCACCCACTCGGCTGAAAGAAATGAAAGCATGGCGGAGGGCTTTTTTGATGCATAGGCCTAATGAAGTGGTTAGAAGAATGTTGGGTTTTCTAAGTGCTCACAGTCACTTTTAATTGCGCAGGGGGCATTTTTAATTGGGCCAGGAGGAATAATAGTGGATTTAATCCCTATCATAATGCATATTGTTCACACTTTTCCGTTATGAGTGGAGGAGCGATGAATGAGCTGCAGATAAACTACAATGCTAACAGTGAATTAGCCCCGAGCGAAAAATGCTAACCTATTACTGCACCGAAATCACTCCTAGCGCCCTTATTACTTATCCTAGCTCCACATCCAACACATTGTTTATGATCGTAAAGACACAGAATCTAACGGTGCCCACCTCTATAAGCAATAAAACTGCAATTCCGTTATCTGCGTTATCTGCTGTGCTCCGTGCGCTTTGAAATCTAATCAAAAGTTGTTTACCTCAATTATTTGGCGTTTCTGCATCGCCCGGCTCTTTCGTTCTTTCAGTGGTTTCTTGTGCTGAAATATGGAGGGGACGGCTCCGGGTTTCAGCCTCCGACGTGCTATTAATGCTTCTCCACCAACAGACTTCATGATAACAGGATCAACGTCGTATGCATCACACGCGAAGTGGTCAGAACAGAACTTGCTCCATTTTGTCGGTTGCCATCCAACACGATTCACTAAAAAAATCCATTTTTTGCAGATGATTTGGTCTTTGGGAAATGCATGTAAAACTCTCCCAGATCCCGCACCGTTCGTACAACAAAAAGCACAACAATAACCCATGTTAATTCAGTTTTCTTTTCGAAAAACATGTGACCGAGACTGCCGAGTCGGGATATTTGGTCCAGAGACTGTTTGGCCACTATTACGTCATGCGCGCGGAGGCTGCTGGGAATTACATGTCAGAAATTCAGACGGCTTTGGGTCGAGTTTTGGATCAATACAAATATTTTTTTTGGGTGTATTATCTCGATTTAAATAAAATAAAAAATACAGGCAGTCTTAAAAACAACATTTCTATAAAAATGTAGCATATTTGGAAGCTTTGCATTTGATCTTTAACAACTTGACAAAACATTTGCAGGGTTTACTAAAGCGCTGCATAAATAAAATGCTGCAAATAAGTTAGCTGATAAAAAACGCTGCAATAAACTCAAAACACAAAGGTAAAGGGGATATTCAAAAAGTGATGCACACAGCTGAGAGCAGAGCATATGTTGATGTTCAGGGATTTGAAAGTTGTCACTGTCACAGGAAACTTACCGAAAAATGTGCATTTTTATTGCACTAGTTGTTAAGTTGTTTGGATGTCATTTTTTTATTTGCAAATATTTTGAAACTGCAGCGAGTTTCTCAAAATGGAAATCTTTTGGGACATTGCAACATTTTTGCACCAGTCGGCCACCAAACATTTGGATCGCTCTACCCAAACTATTTTCTTCCAAAATGATATACAGTAATGTGCTTTGTTGTCAGTGGCGAACCGTGTCCATCACAACTGGACCTTCTGTAGACACACACACCCCCCGCCGCCGCCGCCCCCCCATTATAATGTCCGTCTTTTCACTGAATTGTCGTCTTGAAAAGGGTAGCCTACTCACAACAATTCCGCAACAACTTCATCTTCACCTGTTGCACTTGTCATTTCAACGTTAAAAACAATAAAACGGCATGAATTGCTTCATCGCATTCTAGATCCTCTGTCTCGAGCCAGTTAACTAGCAGGCCTTCTAGAATACCCTGGAGCCGAGGGAAACTCTGAAAGAATACGCCCATTGGCTACAAATCAATATATGATTGGTTGATCAAACTGTCAGTCCAAACGTACGCTCTCATTCAGTGCAACGGCCAGGGCATTCGATCAAGGATGTAGAATACCTTGGTTGAAGGATATTCTACCCAGAGACCCAGAACGAGATCTGATTGGTTGCTTTCTTTTCTAACACAAAACCACTGAAATGCGTAGTGCATGGTCCGAGAAGGACAAACAAATCAACGTAACACTGTAATATTACAGATCAACAACACGGATACGATTCTCATTTATTCATTTTATATACATTTTATTACATTTTATTTATATAATTAAATCGATTTTTTGTTTGTTTTATCTGAGTGTTCCAGGGTATTCTCTGAATACCTTGAAGGCCCTGACGGTTCGCCACTGTTTGTTGTATATAAAACAACAAAGCACATTACTTGTGTGTGCTATGTGTTATAATAACCCAAAACCCTACATTTGTATTAAGAAAAGTATTTCTTGGAGTATTATTTGGCACATCAAATGAGAAAACACATCATCAAAACAGATAGTGTCAGGGTTATTGGTATTTATTTCTTATTTGTTTATTCTTTGTAAGTTTCACACATTATTTTAATACCGCATATACAAAAGGATACACTTGTCAGGTGCTGAGTTTTAACAAAATAACACCTTGTCGGGCACACACTATTGTTAAAGGACAACTTTGCAGCTAAACATCCAGTATCCAGTATCATCCTCATGAGCTCTCACTGTGTCAGCCACTTCTAAAAATCATTGGAGAGCAAATATTACACAACCTTATGTCACAGAGATATGTACTCTGTGAACTGAACTCTTGTTCTGGTTGAAGCAGAAAGTGAGTTACTAAGTAACGCACTTTCGTTACTAAGTAACTCACTTTCGTTACTAAGTAACTCGTTACTAAGTAACTCACTTTCTCCGGCTCTTCTGTGGTTTTATTCCTCACATGAAGAGGCAATTCACCCACAATTAGCTTGCTAGGAGGGGGGAATAGTTATCTTTATGATGAGTTCTCGATCTGGATTATGTTGTAGTGACCCCAACCCTGGGACTGCATGTCGTAGACTGGTAACCCCTCAATCACAGCTAACATTTATTTTCTGTGTTTTTAAAATTATGGACATAGTGATGTAGGCAGGATTTAAAACTGAGAAATCATCTTCTTGTACTACTTGTTTCCGAAATAACTCTCATAAATTAGTGCAAGCATACATGAGATCGATGATGATGGTTAGGTTCCTCCCTTTACAATTTCAGTTGGGAAATCAAAAAATAAACTAGGAAGTTTTAAATGATGATGTTCTTCTATCAACCATTGATGCATAGATATAAAGGATTGAGATAATAAGGCAGCTTAGAGCCCATGTCCACATTTTATTTTTCTTGCAAATAACTGCCTCGAGCCAGTGTCGTATGACATATTAGTTTAGGCCACTTCAAGTTTATTATTTGTTTGTGCCACTATATATTTGTTTGACAGTTTTTTATATTATGAGCATCAATCGGAAGATGCTTGCTTTCAAAGTGTGTATGAATGGGCTTGTCATCGCTCAGTCTGACAACGGTATAGCAAGGAGTTTTATGGGGATTAAAGGAAAAACTGAACGGCAGCAACAGTCTGGCTGATCTTCTACAACAAGGGGCCTTTTCTCCAATTTCTACAGTGACATCACCAGCGATTTTCTGAAAAGTATCTTAATGTATACCATTAAGGTATACTATTGATGTGTTTTCAGAGATGGCAAAAGTAAACACGTCCTTTACTCAAGTAGAAGTACAGATACTCGTGTTTTGTTAATACTCTGATAAAAGTAGAAGTACTGACTAAACTTCTTTACTCAAGTAAAAGTAAAGGAGTATGGGCTTCGAAATGTACTTCAGTAGAAAGTACCCATAACTAGCAGCTGTTTTAAAGAGTACCTGACCTCCCTTTATATTAATAGAACAATAATGTCATTGTTAGCTAATGAATGTTTCCATGCTGAACAACGGCAACATGACAACGTTTCCATTGGTCCCTCTTCTTTAGAGAAGACCAGGAAATTATGGATGTTCAAATCAATAGGCACGCAATGACTCTAAATAATAATGACCACGCCACCAAACGCACATTCAAACTAAAGGAACCAGCCTGTTTGGAAAATGTAAGAAGTAGAAACTACTGGTATGTCTGTTAAAAATGTAAGAAGTAAAAGATCATCAGAAAAATAAGTAGCGGAGTAAAGTACTGATAGGAGTAAAGTACTGATACAAGAAGAATGTATTTAAGTACAGTAACAAAGTATTGGTACTCCACTACTTCCCACCTCTGGGTATCCTATTGGTGCGTTTTTTAAATAACTAAGATTTACCAAAAGCATCCATCAACAAATGAATCACTACCCCAAATACAGAGGGTAAGTCAGTGTCAACATGCTCTAAAAGTTTGGAAAATCCCAATTAGTGGGAGAGTCTTGAGGAAGAATAAAAATGACTATTCATGAAGGCGGTCAGATGTTAGAGGTCAAAGTGGTTCCTTGATGGTTGGGCGTCCTCGCGCTGAGCAAAGCCCCCTCTGTCACCTCCTCTGCTGCTCTCCTCAAACAACGCTCTGCATTCAACCCTTTCAGCAGAAGCTGTGCCCTTCCTAGCAACACTCTGATGTTTAATTCATTCCCGGACACCTGGGTGACACTCATAACAACAACAGAGAGCGGGGGGGAGTGAGAGGGAAAGGAATTAGAAGGAACTAAATGTTTGCTTTGTATTTTCTGTCGCTGGATGTGAAATGAATGGAGGGCCTTAAACAAGACTGAGGAGACTTAAGACATTTGAGAGGGAACATCAGGGGACATGAGGCTGTGAAGACAAACAAAGGCTGTTTCCTTCTGTTTGGTTTGCCTTCAGGAGTGGATGGGGGTGGTGAAGATGTTGCTGGACACCTTGGTGTGCTCCCACTTAATCAGAGGTTGATTAAGCACACTTTCAGAGGCATGGATTAGGGGGCTCCCCTCGGACTCCTCTAAATTGGTCGGAAGGAAAGGAAGGCAGAGTGTTGAGCGCTGATGAGGGAACTTTTGATGTGTCAGTCAGAGAATCTGGCATGGTTTGCTTTTATTGACCTTCCCATCCTTGATTTGTGACGGATCCCCTGGTGCTCGGGTAGGTGTGAAGGTGCTTAAGACGTGGGGTGAGGTTAAAGGAGATTCAGCTTTTTAAGAATTTCCAAATTCTGCTGATCCAGTAAAGCTGCCACAAGCACTCCTGCGATTCATAACAAAGAAGGGCATTGAGATACGCAGCCTGGAAGTTTTTTTTTATTGAAGATTATACATCTGTCATTTTTGCTTTATTTGACAACAATAGGAAAAGACATGTGGCGGGGGTCCTGGGGCAGAATCAAATCCATGTTGCACCTACACAGTGTGCATCTCTGCCAGGGAGTCTTGATCTCGTCTGCTTACTTCCGTTATTTCCCATCAGTCTTTCATTGAAGTCTAAACAGTAGATTTTACCCATATCTTATACCCATCTTTAATGGATTCAACAAATATTGAGCTCTAAAAATACCTTCCCCCCCTGTATGGACCGTGCATGCCGTTTATGGATTTATGGTTAATAATAGTCTGATGCTTTTTCCTGCTGTCAGACCGGTTTGTAACCCCTTCACAGAAGGAATGGCATTATTCATGTTGCTACGGTGGCACCTCTATTAATGTAATGAGTCAGGCTGTTAATGTGATCCCGCTTTAGACACAAAGGGGATCTCTCAACCTGAGCTCCTGCCTCAGACAGGAGACCTCTGTGCCCTACATAACAACGATGGGACGTGTCATCGCTGATTTATTTTGCCCTTGAACCTCCTAGTGATAGGACCTTGGGGGATAGCCTTTTAAAAGAAAGCGCTCAGAGATGAAATGAATGCTCTGTTCCAAACTATTGAAAGACATGCACTACAGCTGAATGCTTTTAGAGGGAGTGCGGTAATCTAAAATGTGCTACTTCTCACTCATAGCACAGCTCAGGGATGGGCTCATCAGATAGCCAGAGATGAATCTGACTTGACCTGTGAGAGGCAGGCGCTGCCTCCTGCATTGCCGGCCATGAGGGGAATTTGCAATGGATTCCACATAGATAGAAATCAATTCAAATTCAGCCGAGGCAATATAGCTCGATAAGGCATTGCTACACCTATACTCACACATTTCATAATGAATAGATAAGGATTAATGTAATTTCTAACTGTCAGCACCTGCCAGATGACATGTCATGGATGAGCTTATCATTGTGCCACGATTTTATTTACAACCCAGAACATAAACAGCCGCTTCATTCACCGTCTTATCTGCAAACATGACTCCATGCAGGTGCACCTCACACGTGCCTTATTAACTCAGTCCACTTTCCCATGTAATTAATGTCTGCATACAATGCAGCTAATATCCACTATGTAACCTGTGAAGACACACAATAATTATGTGACGGTTTGAGTGACAGAGATCAGGAAAGCTAATGGAGTAGGCCTGTCCTCGGCCTCATCAGGGGGGGCTTCAGTGTTGGTCCAGGTTAATAGGCATCCTCCAGGGAGGGATTATCTGGAGATACAAAAAAGTAAAGAGGAGGGCATTTTAATTCAGTATAATAATATGATATACCTGATACATCTTTTATAATCTCATTGTCGCGGGCCACTTGCAAGTTCTTCGTCCAAGGTATTATAAAGTCCCATAAGCAGACATTAAAAAAAGGAAACACTAAGATCCTGTGAAAGTACACTTTATTTGAGTTGGACACTTTGTAGTACCATCCAGAAATAACCAGCCATCTGTTTCCTGCTTTTGCACGAGCCAAGCACTGAGCTAGAACATTATCAAACTGACTTAGGCTTGAGTGAGGAACGGAGGAGGAGGAGGAGGGAGGAGGAGGAGGAAGGAGGAGGAGGAGGAGGAGGAGGAGGAGGAGAAGAAGAAAAAAAGTGCTGTGTGGTACTGTAACCAGGGGCGGATCTACGGGGGGGCAAGGGGGGGCAGCTGCCCCCCCCCCACGGTAGAGCCTTGCCCCCCCAGCTGCCCCCCTAACTTTTGTTTCCCTAAAACTGTACTAAAACAAACCTACACTATTTCCACAAGCTTCTCAAGCAACAAAACAAGCATTACATTAGTTAAAAGTGAATCATTTTAAATATCATTTTAGGCCCGTTAAAAACGCAGCTACGGCCCTGCATTAAACTGCGGAGCGGCGTTCACACAGCCCGCGGCTCAGACCGCTGCAGAGAGGGAGTGAGCTGTCCCAGCACCTATGGATCAGCTTCCCCTTGGAGCATTTCCCTTTCCACTAGTTTTGTTTTTACTAAGGACAAGAGCTTGAAACTAAATATTAATAAAACGCTTTAGTTTGAATCGATAGCGTTTAACAGACGGGCGCTGTTTGGGGCGTTACGTTACAAAATACTACGCAGACAGCGTTAGCTGGGAGATCGATCACTTTGCTAAACTACGCGGTAGCCTACTATTAAATCCACGTAAACTACACATCACAGCCATGAGGCCAGATCAATGAAACCAGGATACATCCTTTACCGTAAAAACTGGATCCAAACACAGCTGCCTGTGTGCGCTTGATCAATACTTTCTGATGTTATATGTATGATATGCTACATATTAGCTAGGTTACATGGCCCTAACGTGTAAAGTTATACAAGCATTTGTACCAGTGCTTTTCACAAGTAGACTCTTGCAGGCCAGAGTATAGGAGTGATTCAACAACAACAAAAAGACATATGAGAAGTGATCAGGACGAACAGAAAGAGGAAAAGGAAAAGAGAGATGAAGAGACCAGGAGGGTCAGAGCAGGAGGAAGAGGAGGAGATGAAGAGACCAGGAGGGTCAGAGCAGGAGGAAGAGGAGGAGATGAAGACATTAGTGAAGAAGAATAAATATATGTGAGGAATAAAGATGAAGTATCAGAAAGAGGGACAGAGGCAGGGATCAGGAGGCAGATGAAACTCCAGCTGGACCACATGGTATGTTCTTATTCTCCTTACATATTCCATTACAGCAGCACAATCTAGCAGCTCTTAGTATTGACAAATATTGATTGAAATGTGTTGCTGCACAGGTCACCTGTAGCTCTCTGAAGAGATGGGTGATGTCATTTGTGTACTTAATTATAATTAAGTACTTACAGTATGCAGAATTCTGAGTATTCTCTGAATCGGGTGCCTTTTGGGTCTTTATATCTTTGAAAAATGAAACCAAAATGTTTGGTCATAACATCTGGTAGTGGACTACTTACATTTTCCCACCTCAGGCACAAAATATAAATAATTACTAGGAATTTCCTTGAAAAAATGTAACAGGGTTGAAGTTTTTGACAAAAAGTAGGCATGAGACCTTGTTTAGCTAAGATATGGCACCACATGGAAGTCAAGGACATTACACAATTGTAATATTTTGCAAAACTATTGTTTATTTTTGTAATAAACAATTATTTACTATTATTAATTCATACAATATAGTTGAAATGTTGAGCTTGTCAATCTTAATCTGAAAATACAAAAACTGAAATATAGGTAAGAGAAGAAACTGACACTTTTGTGATGTAATTCCCTCAATGCAGATCACACATGGACTGATCCATTATTTTAATAGGAGGGTATGGTATGGCGTGACGGGGTTGAAACAAACTGAGGGACAATATTGCAATTTCATAGATAATTCAAGTCTTTTTTCAGAATAGATTTTTGATCAGTTAAAGTTGACAAGCATATGATTATATTAGCAGCAACATTTTGGGATAATTGGCCATTTTGATTTGTTTAATATTAAATTAATATGTAATAATGCTTAGTGAGGACATGCAAATATGTCTGTCTAAGACAACCAATTTTTCTGTCTGTCTAAAACAAAATATATATTTAATTTTACATTGTAATGCAAAACAACCTGTTCCATTAATTCATTGCTTTAAAATACATTTTGTAGTTTCCTTTCATTTAAAATGGTTGAGGTAAGCTTGGGGGACTCAAAGGGCACCCGATTGTTTGTCTGAACACCTTGTTTCTCTTGTGCATTAAGAACACTTGTGTTAGGGCATGCATTAACAATAAATAGGAGTATAAAATACCACGTACTGTCCGCCATCCTATGCCACCCTGGCATAATAATAATAATAATAATAATTTCAATTTATATAGCGCCTTTCACGAAACCCAAGGACGCTTTACAATGGGAAGTAACAAAACAAAAAGTAATAATAAAGATACATAGGCTGAAGAAAACAAAAACAGGAACAGGTTGCTTGTATATTAGTTGAGGCCAAAGGCCTGAGTGAACAGGCATGACCTCTTGCCTCCCCTTTGCCCCCCCATGTAAAATGTTCTAGAACCGCCACTGACTGTAACTGAAGATATTGTTGAACCAAGGTGTCTGGATCCTGAAAGTCGGACTTTTAAAAGAGGAATGCCATTTGTAGTAGAGTGGACCTGTGATCGATTGGGATGTAAAGTGGCTTGGCTGTACCTCTGTGTGTCAATAGTTTCACCTTCTCCCTCAACCCTGTGACAGCTCTTGGTACTGAATCTCAGTCGGTGAACACCTGTGAAACTGACTTTATTTACTTAATCTGCTCTAATTCCTCTAATCACACATTAATAAAAAGGACAGATACAAGACCTGGGGATATTAAAGGGTACATATCATACTTATTTTCAGTTTCATACTGGTATTTTGGGTTTCTACTAGAACATGGTTGCACGCTTAAATGTTCAAAAAACACGTTTAACTTTTTTTTCTTTTCTCTAAATAAATCTGTATTCAACATCTGTCTAAAATGCTCTGTTTTAGGGCGGGTCTCTTTAAGTCTTCCTCCCAAAAATGCCCGGTTTGCTCTTATTTGCTGGCGAGAAAAACTGCTAAGGTAGTTCTCAAGTCGTGGTATAGAGGTACCCAGATGTGGAGGTTGGGGCAAATATTATTATGAGCCTGTGTGTGACATAGGAAGGAGATCCAATCCTGAATGGCTGGTTGAATCCGATGTTTTGTGTCTGAGGAAGCTTACACAAACTGACTTTATTTCACAGTTTGTAGGTTGGTAGGCACTCTAAATACTTAAATGACCGCACACAAACAGATACAAAGTGAGTTTTTCTTGTTGTCCCCTTTAAAGGTTGAATTGACAACAAATTAGAATGCGCTTCACAGCACCATAGATTGAGACAAGGATTTAATTGGCTCCATATCAGGGTTAGATAGCACCGTTGTTGACTTTTGATGAGAAAAAAATAAAAGAACAAGGTGACTTGATATTGTGGTGATAAGCAAAAATCCCAACTCGATCACATCGATACGTTTCTCGAGTGCACGTAGGTGACTCACCTTGTAACCAATGACAGTGGCCGCAGTGGCTCGCCGGCAGATACACATCAGTGTTTCTCTGGTGAGCGTGCATTGTCATACATTTATTGCTGTGTGTGCAGGGTCTGTTTTCCTTGCGATCGTTCCCGTTTTTCTTGACATACTGTTGACTTAGAGGTCAAGCTGCACAGAGGCATACATTTCTGGAGCGTTGATGTTGTCTAATTCACAGCATGTCACACAGCAGCTCTTCAAAAATAAAGGTCACCTCTGAACAACGCTTTATGGCTTCATGTCTGTTTTATAGGCAGATTCACCACTGCTCATTATCACAATCTGAATCACCTTTGTGAGTTCTCTACCTTCACACAAAACTTTGTTTCAAAGGGACGCAAACTGCGTGCTCCTGGGAATTCAGTGTATTCAGAGGTTAAAATACACATTCAAACTAGGTATGAGCTATTCTACATAGTCTGAATGAATGGGCTCTCATTTACAGTAGCCTCTTTTTCAGTTGATTATATTTACACAGTGTATGGGTAAACTACAATAGTATAATGGTTCTTTAGAGATAACTACAATGTATTCGTATAGGAAATATCATTCTCATGATCAAATGTAAAAAAATGCCTGAAATGACTATTTGTATCAGATCTATGAACATTAGCATTGTAACATTTAACATTGTTAAAGGAGAATATAACATGAATGCATTGCAAGTTGGATTTTTTGTTTACTCAACTGGCTAAAGTAATGGTTCAAAGAAAAAAGCAAGAAATCCTTGTGCAGACTGCCCAGAGTGGTGGATGGAGAACACACGGAGGAGTATGTTTTAATTAAAGTGTACATAACATCAACAAGCAGTTCAGACTGCGTTTGTTGAGGTTGTGAAAACACAGCTTTATTCAAAAAGAAAAAGAAAAAAACACAGAAATAGACATAGAAGGAAAATATCCTATTCCCTAAATCATGGTAACACCCCTCTGTATTCTGCTCAAATGGTACCGTCTAGTGATGTGTCGGTCGTGATATGGTCGGTGTTTACATTAGCATCGCTAACACTCAGAGCTAACCTGTACTGGAGAGCATGTGTGTAAATAAACAGGAAATAAAAAGGAACTCACCTTGCGGCAAGAGAGAAAGCCTTTGAGCTCCATACTGTTTCAGAAAAAATCCTTGATAATCCATGATATGGCGTTTCATCACGGCAGTATTTAGTTTAGACAGTAGCTGCCGGGTCCCGCATGAGCTCAGCCCCCTCCTTTTTTATTTTTTTATCAATTATTTTTATTTTTTAAAGCTTTATACCCAAAATCAGCACTTTTGAAAAGGAAGTGAAATAGAGGGATATGAGGCATGGCTAGAATGGGTGATCTGTTTGACATTTTGAGCAAAACACTTCATAGACATGTTTTTTATATATTTTTATATATCTGAGACCTATGCTATTGCCTAAAAATAGCATGATAGGTGACCTTTAAGTAATACAAGACAGAATGATATGATGATCTCCGTGCTCCGTGCATGCATGCACTGACATGTAATATCCAACAATTAGAGACTGTTGGATGCTGCTGTTTTGAGCATTGCAGTACATTTATTTTTATTATGTTTTTTTATGATTAGAGACGGTTGGATTCTGCTGTTTTGTTTATTTATTTTCACTATGTTATTTATTTATGATTATCTTTAGGCTCAGCAACGATTTGATGTCAGCTGTTGATGTCTTTTTTTCTATAGTTAATACTGAAATAGAGCCCTGCTGTTTTGTTAGGGCTTTTTCTTTAAATACAATTTAAAAATGTCGATACAGTAGCCCCTTTTTTTAAATGTCTATGCGTAAATTGTTATAGGCTCGGTGTTGCTATCTGCTTTGTGTAGCGTGGTTCTACAAGCAAGTGAGTGCTGATTGGGTGGTATCAGAGAGTTACAAGGGTCTGTAAATGCAATGAAAACAATTGGCCACAGCAAATCATTTATATGTAATATGTAATTTTTACTTTTAAATACTTCAGTACAAAGGATGTATTGAATAATTTAAGTGATATATGTGTACACATATAAATCATTAGTCAAAACAGGGCTACATTTGATTGAATTATAAAAGGTATGTGGTAAACTGAAGAGCCGTTTGGGAGCCGATAGAAGGAAAACACAAACACTCATCACAGAGGTCACAATATCAGTCGATCCAGCAGAGCAATAGCCTATAGGCAAAACACAGAAGATCAACAAAAGGTTTGACATAAAATGAACTTACGAAAGCTGAAGTAGATGGTCAACTTCATTCATTTTCTTTCCGTTTTACTGATTTGAATCGCTATAAGCTGCTCTCTCTCATCTCCTCTTCTCATCTAAACTTTTCGCGGCACACTTACAGCCAATCAGCTCTCTGAATTATGAGATGACGTTTGGTGGGTCTGGCAGCACAGTGTCCCTATGGTGATCATTTTTTTGCCGCACACATAGAAAAATACTCTGAGCATGCGCAGTGTAGTTTTACAGTACACGTTCATTTCTACAGCAGAGAGAGGGGCTGTAGACACTAATTAGAAGAACGCAGACTAAAACAGCAATGTACAGACAAATCAGATGACTAAACATAATCTTAAAATATATGTTATTTGCATATTTTGGGAATTATTATTTGCATTACTTTCTGCCAACACTTGGTGGGGCTGCAGAAACTAGGTGGGCCCCACCTGCCCCTAATGATGAGTCACCACTGATTACATTACATGTCACTTGTTAGACGCTTTTATCCAAAGCGACTTACATACATTCAATACTGTGGGCAATCCCCACAGGAGCAATTTGGGGTGAACTGTCTTGTCCAAGGACACAGCGGAATGTTGACTGCAGCGGGATTCGAACCAGTGCCCCCGTGATCCGAAGATCAGCGCACTAACACTGAGCCACAACCTCCCTATATATACACATACATATATATATATATATATATATATTAGAATACACTATACATTTGCCAAACTACTACAACTAAAATATAAACAAATGGAAACAACACTGAAGTAGGTTTTTCTTTTATTAATTGAGGACACATTGGTATTAACCCTCTAAAACAGATCAAGTACTTCCTCCTTTTCTTTGGAGCAGGTGGCCCTGAACAACTCATTTGTATACAACCCGCTGTTAATATGTGAATAGGGTTATTTTGTACACTAGTCAGAGCTTGTTCCTTTGAAGACTGGTTGACATATAAAGCTAATGTGTGGTGCTTAAATCCAGCTTTTGGAGTTTCAGTCAGCCTTTAATGTTTTGATTCACAGAGCACTTAATCTATATTTGACATTCAGCTGTCCAAAGTGTCTACCACCTTTTTGGAGCTACTGTACATGTTGATTACGGGTTGAGCCCTGTGTGAGGAGACATTATGTCTCTTTGTCTAAGCTTGTTATCTTCGTGTCCCACAGTTTGCTTCACTCGTTCCAAAAAGCCCCTTTATGTGTCTTTAGTTGCGATCATATTAGTCTCCATGGAAACTCCTTTTTACCAATACTTTATTGGAGCCAAATGACCCTGTACTCTTATTTAGCTTCTTGCTGCTTTGTGTGGAAGTGTTTTCGTTGTGGAGATTAAATGTTCAAAGGCAAATTGAAGTCCTGCTGGTTTTATTGCTCGGATATTGAACAAGCGTATGTGGGAAATACCAATGCGTGGTACGGTAATTCTTCATTTAAAAAACAGATTATGATATATTTATTTGCTTCTTAGGTGCACACATCAATTTGGCACTGCACAATTGTATCCAGTAGAAACAGGGTGTTGACTGTATTTTTCGGTACCAAAGGATTACTACTGGCCTTTTTTTATACGCAGAACAGAACATCAACATCAAATTAGCGTTTTGCCTTGAAAATAATGATACTGGTTGTTTTCCTGTAACCATATTTTGTTTTCCCGTGGTCCAAACTGCTTTTTGTATTGAGCGCTAGCTGTTTCGGGATTCCCTCTTGAATATTTACGCTCTTAATCTCTCCAAAAATGTCCACAGATAATTGCTTGAAGGCAGCGCCCAGGAAGGTCAGCCAAGAATCCCGCTGTAGGTGCCAAAGTGAAATCTACAGGACTACAATTACTTGGACAGACTGAGGCGGTGGAGCAAAGTGAATGACAGGTAGGAAATAATTCATATGAATCACCTGCTGTATTATGAATAACCACCTGCTGAGAGGACAGAGCACGGTCAGTTATCCTCACAATTGGTTCTGAATAGCCCGTTTTGTCATGTGTTGGTAATTGCCTTAATTCTCTTGATAATATAGTGAAATTAACCTCCGAGAACATTTCTTCCATATGGCATTTATGAGACAAGGTTGAAGTTGACATGCCAGCAGTCACACAATTATATTTAGATAATTTCACTCCGCCGCTATTTGGCTAACTCGTTTAATGTCGACACTTTAGTCCTTCTCGCTGCCGCTCACAATTCATAATCTTCACTTTACCAAAACATACAGTGTTGTATCCTACAGGAAAGGCGTTCCTTAAGAAATTCAGGATCACTCACATCTATTTTCTATTTGGGGTACATCTGACCTTGTAGTGAACAGACATAAAAGGCTGTCAGTCAAACCATCACTCCGTCTTTGTTTCTTTGTGGTTGTCATTCTCCAGAGGAGTCAAACAGCCCCTGACTTAAATCTAGTGATTCTATGCTCCTGGCAAAATGCTTCTCTGTCCTTCCTTCTACCGAACTCAGCGAACGCCTCGGGGTAAGATGGAAAGAAGGTGAACAAAATAAGTTTTAGAACAGCGTTCGGTAGGTTACTGAATAAAATCAAAGCCAGTACAGTACATAGTTAAATGGTTCAGGTTTTTCAATTGAATCACTCTACCAGCTTAAGAGTGACCTTTGAAATACTTTTACTTTTACTCTCAAACCTTAGGAACAAAGGATGAAGCAAAGATGAGCTGACATACTTCCCGTTAAAGTCATGTTTTTTTTATTTGTTTCGAAAAAAGGTTCAAACATATTTGTGGAAAATGGCATTGATGCCTCTGAATGGGCGTTTCCAATAGCAACAGTTGACTTACAACTAAGGGCCGGTGTTGCTAAGAAACATGCTGTGGTGCACCTCCAACTGGTTGTCAAACCCTATATGTCTTATTTGCCGTTTCCACTAGACATTCCTTGGGTTTCATGTTATATACTGCTGCATTTGCTCCAAATTAGACAATAGAACTAGCTAGCATATGGTATGTTTCTGTGCAAGAGGCGGCAGTGGCTCAGTCTGTATGGGACTTGGTCTTGGAACCGAAGGGTCGCCGGTTCACCTCCCGATCGGACCAAAAAAAATCATATGGAGTGAGCTGCTAGCTGGAGAGGTGCCAGTTCACCTCCAAGGCCACTGCCGAGGTGCCCTTGAGCAAGGCACCTAACCTCGATCTGCTCCCTTGGCGCCGGGTACCTGGCAGTCTCTCTAATCTGCCACTTCTCCTATCTGCATGTGGTTGTGTGTGTGTATATCCTCTGTGTTTGTGCATGTATATCCTCCCCTGTGTGTGTAATGTGTGTAAACACAACAGAGTGGGGACAGACATGTCCCTGTAAGGGATTAATAAAGTGTTTCTTCTTCTTCTTCTTCTTCTTCTTCTTCTTCTTCTTCTTCTTCTTCTTCTTCTTCTTCTTCTTCTTCTTCTTCTTCTTCTTCTTCTTCTTCTTCTTCTTCTTCTTCTTCTTCTTCTTCTTCTTCTTCTTCTTCAATGATGGCACTCAGAAAAGGTGTGTTATTCTCTTTATGTTCAGCATAATATGATGAAAGGTTGCAGGTGTTTGTTTCTTTAATAAAAACATGTTCAGCTGTCCGGCCTTCATGCCTACACTGTAACAAATGTTCCTGTCAAATAACAGTAAAGTGCTGGCAGCACAGACTCCTGTACTTTACTGTAATACTACAGTACTCATACCGTGAAATGACTTTACAGCCTCTTACTGTGTAAACATAAAATACAGTATACTGCTGTATTGTTTCAATTAACAGTAAAATACTGGCAGCAGAGACGCCAGCAATATACTGAAATTCTACAGTATTCATACTGTTGAACAATTTCAGTTTATTACTGTAAAATATGTAATAATTCACAGTAACATTCTGGTTAGGGGGTTGTCAGTAGATTACTTGATTGACAATACAACAACTCAATTTAGCATTTGAGAATATCTAAAAAGTCATTATTAATTAATCAACATAAAATATGTATTGTTCTGTGGGTTACAGACATCTGCTTAAAATATTCATTATTATGAACATTATGCAAAATAAGCAATAAACAATTTGGAAAGGATTTAATGCAAACACACTTTTATTTAAAAAGGCAGTGTCAACATAAATACCGCTACTGTAAAAAAAAAAAACATCAGTAAGAACATTTTGAACAAATGCATTATAAGCAACATTTAGAAAACAAACTGTACTATTACAACATTTTTAAATGTGCATTAAGACCATTACAAAAAATATACATCAGTAAGAACATTTTTTAAATTTGCATTAACACCATTTTAAAAATATACATCAGTAAGAACATTTACAAAATATGCAGCAATAGCTAAATGTGGGGCTTGTGCTTTGCCTCTTGAAATAGTCCTGTGAGGTAGGTGCATGCTTCACTTCAGGAAGATTCTGGATGGGTGCGGACAGTCCTGATAGAAAGAGGAATCTTCTGGTTCAGGTAGAGATGACCAACACCTTGCTGGTCCTTGTTCCTCTCCTTACCAGTGTTGCCACTGTAAAACAGCAACAAACTAAATAATTAATCAAAAATAACTCTAGAATTGGGAATGTACTATAACAATGCTTATAAAGCTGGTAATACCAAAGTGTCTTGTGACATAATGTGGCAACGTCAGTCTGTCAAAACAACACATGGAGTGAGAGAGTGAGAGACGAGAGAGAGCTCACTGAACTACAGTATATGAAGTCCCATTCAAAGTCAAGGAGGTTCTTTAGTAGTGTGGATACGTGTGTGTTGACTGTGGCAGACTTCTTCTGGACGATCACAGCCGTCTTCTTGGAGACAACCTTGCCCCGGATGGCCTTTGTT